>NC_135502.1:95846878-96446878 GCF_052857255.1 Amblyomma americanum | reverse complement strand
CCGCCTACAGCAACGAGCGATACTTCACGGTCGTCATGCTCGTCGAGTTCGTCTACCAGGCGGTCTTCTTCGTCGAGGTCGCCACCATGGTCAGTCTGTTGCCACCACAGCCCAACATACGCGCCGACGCCGAGCCATGGCTTCGCATAAGAGTAGTCGGCGACGTTGTGTTACCACGATTCACTTCATACACTCAACATATTTTCGTCGAAACCCCCGAATGTCTCAAAACCTGTAAGCCCCGTAGCCTCTACCTGTTTCGGTTGAGTGATGCAGCTTTGGTGGCTTAAAGAACACTGGCAGAGACAGAGTGCGCTCACACCTTCTCTCCCAACAAGGGGGGAAAAGGAGGCTAAGTTCTGCTCGGTTTTTTGGAAAGAAATATTAGGAGAAGGGAACCGAATAAAAAACGGCTCAGGACGCGTATCACTGCCGTTGGCTACATTCCTTGTGCAGGCCTCTTTCTATCTTAAGGGAATCCTTAATGATCGCGCGTGTGCTTTTCCAAGCGGTATTCCTGCATGGAAGCATTTTTTGAAATAACAATTTTCAAAAGGTACTTATCAGGCGTCGCTTTTTAACGCGCAGTGCACTTGTGGACTGTTTAAGATACTTCTGCCGGTAGTATTTCGGCACTTAAGCAGTCTCATACCCATAAATTCTGAACAAGCGCATTTTTTCAACAGCAAGTTGTTTTTGAACACAATTTTTTTCTCATAGCATACAATTGATCCTTAACTATATATATATATATATATATATATATATATATATATATATATATATATATATATATATATATATATATATATATATATATATATATATATATATATATATATATATATATATATATATATATATATATATATATATATATATATATATATATATATATATGCATATCCCTTCACGAGACGCTTGTAGTTTCCCGTATTTTTTGTCAAAAACGCACCCCATTGGTTTTCTATAATTCTTAACTACCGTTCCCATCAATATGTCCATAGGTGTCTTACAATATTCCACAGTTGCCTCACAGTTTAAACAGATGTCCCAAAGAGCTGCACTTTGCTTCCCCGGAGCTGCTGCAGTTTCTAGAGAATTCGCAGAAGTCAAGACATGTTCCACGCTAACGTACATTCCTTCACTCGCTGGCGACCGCAGCTGTCAGCGTACGGCCAGAAGGTAGTGAACCTCGACAACTACAACAAGCTGGACCTGATCCTGCTGGCGTCCTGCACAGTGGTCTTCCTGGTCCACGTGCTGATGCGTGTGGTGAAGGCGGGCGCCGCCTACGAGCAGATGCTCAGCATCCTCTTCATCGTCGTCATCTCCGCCCGCTTCACGCACGCCATCAAATACGTCGAGGTGCGCAATGTCACCGCCAGGCGCGCTGTCAACAAGAACCTTCTGTAGAACATTCTGTAAATCTGTACAAACAATAGAACACCTCATTCTAAAATGTGATGGTATCCATCCCGATGTCGATGCAGGTATAGTCACTCTTCCTGAGGCCTTAGGGTTTAGAGATAACAATAGTCATGTAAATAAACCTGCGGTGGAAATTAGCAAAAAGCGATTGGAAGATTGGTAGCTCAAAAGCAGAGCGGTGGCATAAGTATTAAAGTGTAGAAAGACGTATTTTAAATAAAATGGCGAATTTTATTAACAACTTAAACCAGAGTTAAACAAAAATAAAGGAACAAAACTGAGTATGGTGGCGACTACCACTGCCCTGTTTCAAAGGGGACGCTCCTACCTTCCATCCATTCATCCTTACATCTGGGATGTGGATTCTGTGCCTCAATTATTGTATCATAATGTGACAGAAACCTCGCTACAATTCCAGTTCTGTCTTCACATCTCACGTGACGTTTATTGCTTTGTTATTTCTTGCACGATTTTTGGCAGTTTATGTAGGTGTTAAAAAGCTGGAGGCTAGCCTGCTCAGTGGCTATACAATAAATATAATTTAGCATCGTGGCACACTGCAAAACTTTCTCGCGCATAGCTACAACTGTGCATGGATGACTACAAACTTTAATTTCTTAAAGCTTCCCCGACGTTCCACATTGCCAGCTGAATTATTTCTTTAATATAGTGTTTCGTTGAACTCCACGATGCTGTGCACAGCGGGATTTAACTGTGGTAAACAAACGTACACAGTTACTGTTGGACCGCAGAATACATGAGAAGCTTGCGCGGGTGCTGGATAACTGCGTTGACGAAGAAATATAGATACTCTCAATCCTTGTTGTGTAGATGGCTTGGCATCTGTTTAAAATTAGAAATTTCGGCAAAAGTTTGGCTTTGGACCACAATACGTGATGTGGGTGCATAATAATATTAATTGGTTTCTGGGGAAAGGAAATGGCGCAGTATCTGTCCCGTGTATCGTTGGACACCTGAACCGCGCTGTAAGGGAAGGGATAAAGGAAGGAGTGAAAAATTAAAGGAAGAAAGAGGTGCCGTAGTGGAGGGCTCCGGAATAATTTCGACCACCTGGGGATCTTTAACGTGCACTGACATCGCACAGCACACGGACGCCTTGGCGTTTTTATGCGGGTGCATAAAAAAATATTTCTGAGCGCACAAGAAATGCAGCGCACTGAAATGACGGAAAGCCATCAGGGTATGTGCATGCTTCACCCGCTGGAGTTATCAGCTGAGTGAACTGAATAGCGAAAAAATTGAACAATAGCTCTTTCGCGGATACCACGAAATATTGTTCAGAACTGTGCAGCGATGCAGTCAGGCGCGTCATTTTGATTCGGTCGTCGGATGCTTTTGTATAGAGCGGATATGTGGCGCGCTGGTATTTGGACGACCAGTTCACGCGGGCTGCTGCGCCCATTCAACGCAGCTGCTCCTGGTCCAATGCGCGGATCTGATCCACCGGTACCTGGACGCCGTGATCTACTCGGCGTACGAAGCGGGTCACGCCATCGTCACCGGCGAAGAGGAGGTGCAGAGGAACGTGTGGAAGTTCGTGGACTCTGCCGACATCGCCATGGAGATCCGCGGCCGAGCCACGCTCAACCGCCTGCTCGTCCTCCAGAAGCTCGCCGAACTCCAGGTGAGGACACATAGATAGTCCTGTCGGAGCGCTCCGCATAAGCCCACATGCGGAATCGCTGCAATACGAAGTCTGTGTGACGTTGAAACTTTAAGCAAACCGATACGCTTCCTACGTGCTTTCTGTATGGCCTCCGCATGATGTTTCTTGCGTCATATGGAGTCCGTATCTAATCTTAGCTTTTGGTATGTGTTGAGCGCACAGCTTGTTTAAACTCCGTATATACTTCGTACTGCCTTATAAAAATTTCTTTAGATAGTCTATAGACTCTCCCTAGACTTGTGTCTATTATAAAGTCTATAGACTATATTGAAAAACTCTAGAGAGCAGTCTATATACAATACAAACCCTATAGACAGTCTATAGACAATCTGTAGATTTATGGCCATGCAGTTTTAGTAGACTTTTTCTATGCGCTCTCAATAGGCTATGAATAGACGAGAAAAAATATCTATAGGAATGCAACATGGCCTATAAGAAGTCTATAGACAGTCTATAGACCATTTTTGTAAGGGTGGTAACAAAAAGAACCTATACAAGCCGCACAGAAAGTATATAAAATTGAAGGGATTTTCATATTGATCGTCTCAATAGAGCACTGAGTCCAAGCAATTGGAGTCTTTCGAAATGTGATTCAGAGCGCGAAAGATTGCACTTGTATTTCGATCCATAACTACGCCTATCACATTGTTTAGAGCTACTTTGGTCTTGTTGTTGCATAGCACGGGTCGGCAGCTGGGATAGACGAGGCCAAAGATCACCATAAAATAACCAATTCATTTCATTTCATTTACTTCGGTCCATTTACGAGGAAATGGAAGAGGCCAAGCTGGTTGGCAGCTTGAGTGGTTCCTGGCCCCTTTACATATTGGCAGATGGGTGGCAAGAACACTTTTGCAAAAAAAAAACTGGTTACATGTATCGCGATGATTTAAATGATTGCTTTTAGAAGAGAGATGAGCTCCGATGGTGTTAAGGTTGAGATGTCAATTCCAGCTTCTAAATAATAATTTAGTAGTAGTGGCAGGGTGTTTGCTATGTTTTGATGGCGGTAATTTTTTTCCGGAGGCAGGAATGAATTATTTTTCAGCGCTGCGTGTGTCATACGTGGACATGTTCTTTTTTAGGCTAGCTATATTTGTTATCACATTGCTAGTATTTTTTAGGTGGAAGTAGTAGGTGCGTAACAGAGTTGGTATGTAGAGAAGATGGCTTTTTGATATGTTGTACTTGGTGAAAAGGTGTTCGGTGTATGAGGTATAGGGCATGTTTGCAATATCACGTATTATTTTCACAGAGAGGATGTTGATAAGTGCACCATTTTCTTCCACGCAGTCCCAGTTCCCGGGAATAATGGTTTCTTTCCGGAGTCGCCAGGCCAGCAGCACGATCCTGAACGACCTGTCCAAACAGATCACGGAGATGCAGCGCGACGGCGTCCTCGACTCTGAGGACTTCAAGAACCTGCGCCAGGTGAGGCGACCGACGTGGCTGCCTGCAACTTGAGCAAAGCTTACTGGCTTCGCAGTTGTTTAGCGACAAAACTTTCAGTCGTTCCAACTAGTGCATACATTTGATATGAGTACCCCCTATCCCAGGAAGCGAAACTGGAGCTTCTGTGGTTCTCATGTTAGAAAATCAGGCACCATATTCGTAGTAGGCGGGTCACGCTCCACGTGATAATTATGACCATATCGTCAGCACAAGGATATTTATATCTACTTACTTACAGACTAAGCATTTAATCAGCTTGAGTGACGCAGTCACATGGCGAACTAATTGCGATTATGGTTTAGTGTTCTGGCTCACCGCATCTGAGCACGGAGAGAGTGAATCAGCCCTGCCTGCGACGGCGACTGGGTCTCGTTGGAGCAGGAATGAAAAAAAAAGCGCTCGTTCGTTTAGAACTGTCCGCAATGCTGAGTGGTACACGCTAATATCCCCAATCGATCGAAATCATTGCTTAACTGTCCACTGATCGGCGGTGTGCTTGTTAGCTGCTGCCCGGGTTTCTGCCCATAAATATGACGTTGTTTTTTGCGTAGAGAACATCGAGATAGAGCCTTAAGCCTACCCGTCTAGCGAACACGCTGCTCACACGTGGCCAACGTGGCCCTCTTTGTTCCGCAGGCCATACGGAGTCGGCACATGAGCATTTTGGCCGCCGCGCGTAGCTTGCCAACCAGCTACAAACCGATCGCCATGCTCCGGGTCATCCCGTGGATCAACTCGGACAGCATTCGCCAGTTTTTAGCGGTAAATGAGCGGCGCGAGTCGAGCGTGCGTTACGAGCCCCCCGTTTCGTTTGCTATGTTGCCGCCAGTGCGGTGCTACAGTGCGAAGCTTTGCACGCTATCCTCTTTCAGATAAGAATCCGGCCGGTGTCCTTCGCTCCAACCGAAGTCATCGTGGAGCGCGAGGAAGAAAATCCCATCATACTGACGTATTCCGGCATATTAAAAGTACGTGGAAGATAACGCCGTCTTCATATTTATCGTGGAAACTGGGTGTCTCGTATAAGCCCCTCTTTCGATCCAGTCTAGACGAGGCGATGTTTTTCCTTTATAACAAAGCAAGCGTCATGCCAACATTGCTTCAAATATATGAAACCAGGCAAGAGAGATAGAACTTCAAAACATCACAAATACAAAGATGACAAGAAAAGCCCCTTGGCCCTGCGATTAGCACCTTTTCAGACTTTTAGCACTACCAGACGTTTATAACCCAGAATTGGGCAGCATGATAGCCTTAGCTGCCTAAGCGCGAAGAGACAAGCGAAGATTAGCGTAAGAGAAAGCAACAGTTCAGGTTCGTTCCTGGCAGCGAAAGCGTGTTTTTTCTGCTCACATATATACCAGCTCATTTTTCAGAGAAAATGAGCTGAAGTGCTTGTCGTACAGCAGTGCCCTAAATCAAGTTATTTTACATTGTGCCAGCATGTTGGAATGGACGCGTCGTGAATTGATGGAAACACTCAGAGTACTCCCAGGAGAAAGTGCTCGCAACACTGCAAAGAAAAAAATGGACTGTCAACGAACGTAAATCTCTGCTCGTGCTTCGCAGCGCAAACTCTATTCCTTTATTGTTTTGATTTGCATACTAAAGTAGGTAGTAAACAAACACTGCGTCGACAGGCAGATAGACATTCGAAACAGTTTGAAACATTGCGCCAAAATAACAGGTTAAATGTTTGACTAAAATTTAACTTCCTTAAGCGTTGATGTGCGTATGCAGTACATCCCAGGTCGGCCGATTTCTGACGAACTTAAACGATAATTAAGTTTTGAAATCTTACAATTATTAGAACTTTATAGAGTCTAAACTGGGTAAGCTGTTCGAGGAAGCCTTAACCACCTTCACTACAGCCGGTGCTTGTAAAATTAGTTGATTTGATAGCGCTGATCAGAAATGTGCAGAAACGGTGTACCGAAGTAATTCTCAGCAGATTACTCACCAGCACACACAGCGGAACTAAAAAGTCACGGACAGGCTGCGCCAAAGGTTCTGAAGGTTGTTTCCGATGTCTCTAATTTCGGTATGCCGAAGCCATTTTCGTTTTGCCAAAGCAAGGATGTTCAATGGGGCAAGCTATTTCCATCATTTCATCGTCTCTTTTCCTTTTGTAGTGTTCTGATTCCTGGTCCTATTCATCAGTCTCTTCACGGTCATTTCTTTAAGGGAGGACACTGGTCTTAAATCTATTTTCCTTATTTTTGGTCCAATCCTAATGAAACTGTATTAACTTGCTGAGTTTTTATACTGATTTCAAATATGAATTGCTTTCTATATTAATTTGTTAGTTCCTAAGATAATTTATTTTAGTTAGTCATATATTAGTATTTCAGTACAAAAAATAATGGCTGAATAAAAATAATTAACCCATGGCTACTTAGTATGGGGAGTGAAGAGTGCAATAATCAAAGCAGTTTTTTCATTTTACTCTCATTAGTAATTTTACAGCACTTAGAATAGCTGCATTCAAAGTGTGAATATCATGCATAGATAAACATTGCAAAATTATAAATTCTTGATGCATGATTGAACAATTGTGCTTATATTATTGCATACATTGTGCCTTCAGGTTCCCTTAGTAAACAATATGACATGTCTTTCTGTCCTAGATGCTGAGATATTGACATACTAAGACAGCCAGGTGTCCAAAATTTTCTTGGTGTTAATCGCCTCTCCTGTACAAATTGAGCCCACACAGTGATCTAAATTTAATATTATGGTCAAAATGCAAATTTCATGGAGGAGAAAACTGTTAGAGTTGAAGAAAAATAGCTATAGGCTCCGAAAATGTCATTACAAAATTGATTTCTGGGTCATTTTTTGGTCCCAAAAACCAGTGTCCCCCCTCAAGCATTGCATTCATATCATAACACTGTGTGGTCCAGTTACATTAGTCAGGTTGCCACTTCGACGCTGAAATCAATTGATCGTCACCATCATCGCCAAAGTCTCTTTTCCGAAGTTATCAGTCAATCCTATACTCACCTATAGCTTCTTGGCGCTCGCAGATTGAGGGAGAGTACGAGGAGCGTGAGGACGGCTCGCTGCCCAACTCGGCGTCGACGCTGTTCTTCTTCAACGAGGGCTACTTCGTCGACTACGTGCCTGCGCCCGCCTGCATCGGCGACCTCGGCCTCGTAACCGAGGAGCCCTCCATCACGCGCGTCATCGCCGAGACGCAGGTCAACGTGAGTACGGCCTCTGATCTGCCGATGCTCAAGCTGACCACGTTGTGCCTAAGACGTGGACGCGGCTGCTTAAACAAGTGATAGCCAAACTAAATTTTCTTCAGAGCGGCTGGTGAATTTTAACTCTGCAATGAAAGCTCAGTTGCCGCTCATCTGAAGGACCCGCCGCGGTGGCTCAGTGGTTAGGGCGCTCGACTACTGATCCGGAGTTCCCGGGTTCGAACCCGACTGCGGCGGCTGCGTTTCTATGGAGGAAAAACGCTAAAGGCGCCCGTGTGCTGTGCGATGTCAGTGCACGCTAAAAATCCCCAGGTGGTCGAAATTATTCCGGAGCCCTCCACTACGGCACCTCTTCTCCCTTTCTTCTTTCACTCCCTCCTTTATCCCTTCCCTTACGGCGTGGTTCAGGTGTCCAACGATATATGAGACAGATACTGCGCCATTTCCTTTCCCCAAAAACCAATTATTATTATCATCTGAAGGCGTTCACTGGCATCTGTCCACCTGTGAAAGTCTCTGTAGGCAACTTAGAAGTCTCCTGCGTTTTCATGCGTTAGCAACAGCTCAAGGAGACGTAGGTTTCAAAGTTGCATTGTTGTATATAAATTTGTTTTTGGGCTATGATCTAAGCTCGGACATTATGGAGTGGACTGGCTGCAGTTAACCAACAAAAAAAAATTGGCGGTGGTTTAACTCTGGTTAAACCTGTAGTGACGCGATAGCTACAGCTGGCCGAGTGGAGCCACGGCGCCGCGCCGCCGGCAGCTGCTCCGCACCACGTGACCAACCATGTGACAGCGTGGCGGCGCAGTTACAGGGTGGCAGCGCAGCCACAGGGTAACGGCGCCGCCACGCTGAAGGCTCGAAATGCTACCGTAATGTAACTACCGCTTCAAAAGTTCGACAGTTCAGACGGAAAGTTAAAGAACACTGCAAACAGGCAAGCTTACCCCTAAGTATACAATCCTGGCTAAATGTTTACGAAAGGACCAGTGGTTCATGATGTCTACTGTGCAAACAGAAAGGTTGACTTTCAGTTAAGGTGCTGCAAGTGAATGATGCGTAGCATGATCTATATTACGGATGCTGGCAGAAACCACTGCCGTCCAGTGTTGCGGTAGGATTTCCTATTGCCACTGGCCGCGATGACTGCCGCGGCCTTTTGAAGCAATGAAATTCTAGCAACGACACTAGTTTAGAATGGAAATGGTGAAAGATAGATATTGGTCGTTTACTTTACTACTCCGCTTCCTTGTTCACCAAAGGATTTTTTTTTTCGATGGCATCGCTCATAGCATGCCCCACAGTCTCTTACATGTTTTATAATAATAGCTAAAAAGCGTTCCGGAGCCCCTTTCACTAACAACAGGACTGAGCTAGTGAAGTCTGTCTCACAGTCTTACCCCGACGTAGCAACATTCCCGATCCTTCCTTCAACAAGACTTAGAGCTACTTACGAGAGTCCAGCTTTCAATCACTGCGTATCAAAGGAGTTAAGTGTTTTTTGTGTGTGTGAATGTATTCAAAGTAGGCCACTCTGTTGTCAATGAGACCACTGGTAGACGGGCTGACGTCGGTTTCAGGATTACTCATTCTTTTTTTATCCTTCATGAATTAATCATGGCGTGTGTCGACCATCTAAGACATAGAGCTCCTTGTCTTTATTATGGCTGTTGTTTTTTGCACACGAGCCCTGCACTTGCATCATTTTCTAATCATTTCTAAGTTATTTCATTTGAAATTTTCGTCATCTTTTTGAGGCGCTGGCACCACTTTTTAACCGTTCTTGCAGTCATATTCGTCAGTGTTTAAGTGTTTAAGAGGCATCGTTGACGAATCGTACACATTTTTTCCTTGCTCTTTACAAAAAAGAGGGGCTGTCGCCAGCCTAACCATACGGGCACTTTCTCTTCCTTAATTCTATATGTTATGATAAGTAATCATGTTTTCTTTTCTTGCTGTGCTTACGCCTGCGGGTATTAAAATAATTGGCACAGTGTTAAGTTCTACCAACTCCTGCACTCACTTAATTTTTCGACGCTCTTTCAGGCCTATATGATCCCAAGAGAACGAGTGATTGAAGCTATAGGAATCTTCACGAACACACCGAGTTTTCTATACGACATATGGGCGTACATAGCGAAGAACATCGGTCTCTTGGTGCTTCAAACTCATCCCAAGTACCAGGCAAGTATTCCTTCAAGAAATCACGGAATATTCGCTCTTCAAACTTGTCAGGTCGAAAGTACATCTCACGGCTCATGTGCAAATCCTGTTGTAGCCGTTGGTTAGCACAAGCTTTCAGAAAATTCAAGGTAGTAGCAACCCTTACAAGCAATCTGGAGAATGCTGAACATTGGGCGAGTTTCATTTTTTTTCGAGCGCTATTTTCTTTTGAGCCCCGTCTTCCTCTCTAACTGTATCCTTAGGCTGTCCAGAACGCAGTAGCGAAGAAATCAAACTTTTCAGTTTTATCGCGTCACACCTGCCAACGCGAACACACAGAGGATCTTGCAATATGATCATCATGGTTAGCATTGCAGTGATATTCCACATGTCACTAACTATCCTTACATAGGCAGCAGGGTTGGTTGCCACATTGCAGCCACGTTAAGGCATAGACGCTACAGGTTCACCTTCAGTGGAGTCGCCACGGATCAGTGCGGCCTTAAGATTTATCTTGCGATGTTGCGACAAATTTGACCCTGTTGCATCGAGTCAGTTTAATAATTCTTTGTGGAGTCACAGGGGAGACGTTAGTTTCTGAGATGCTGAGCTGAAAGGCGTCTAAGCGCATACATTTCCGACTTGGCCAGACGTGGCCGCTGGAGAAGATCCAGCGTCGCTTGGACTCATTCCTGATGCCCAACCTGGAGATCGCGACCAAGTTCATACTGACTTCGGACATCCACGACGCCATCCTGATCCAGGGCGTCGCCATCGACAGCGAGACGCAGGAGAGCCTCATCGGCCCGCGCTACGTGCCACGCTCCACCCGCAGGCTCAGCTTCCCGGTGAGCCACCCGCGCTGTACAGACATCAAAACTTTCTTGTTTTTTCAGGGCATCGATGCGCGCGGCATCTGCCTGGTCATGCTTCACAAGAAATGGTTTATATTTGAGCCGTAAGGCTTGCGAATTCCCCTGAAGTTTAACATGGCCTATTCCACGTTGGTGCACGTCGCGTTACTTGCTTTAACGAATCGCTAGTAAGCTAAACTTGCGTGGTGAAGCACGGCAGGCCTTTATAGAAATGCAATGACGGCGGCGACCCAAGCGTTGGCTTTTATTTCCGTTGCCTTTAAGTCGAGAGCAGCTGACTGCAATCCAGATTCAGGGTCCACCGAATGCCGCTGTGCTCGACGGAGACTGGCGATACAATTTGAATGGTTCAGCTGACAAGATGGTGGCCAACGGTTTCATTGGGCCGGTAGCGCTAGTCGCATTGCTTTCCACCATTCTACCTCTCGTAGCCCGAAATATTTCTATCCAGACTGAAATTGACACAGTTCCACAACATGCACTGAATAAGAACGTAGAAACATGCGAGCGTGCAATGCGACATCGGTGAGCTCAAATCGAGCGCTAGGCCAAAAACGCCTTCATTGAATTGCCTTGGCTCTGCACGTGACTGTGAAATGGGCAAAAAGGATGCGTCGAAATTAAAATCCTGCGAAATATAACGTGACGACGCCATGTGTGAAGAGAGCTTATTTACTATTGTGGGAGCAGTTTAAACTGTGAATGCGGTGAGAGTAGTAATGGGTCATTAGAAGTTTTCAGTGCAAAAATAGCATTTCCAGATTTACGACAGAGGTATACTCACTATACTTGGTATACATGCGAAGCAAATAGGCAAATCGTGGAAATTTTAACGCTCTCTCGTAACGATTCAGTAGTGAATTGAAGGTTGTCTTCTCTCTTTCACAAGGTGACATAAGGCGGAAATTAATTTGAGCCTGTCTTTAACCCGCCGCAATCCGTCTTGAATACAGCGTGTACTAGTCTTGTCTGGCTGCAGTCTGTACCGAACGTTGTCGTCCATTGAATGTGGGGTTCTACTGCTGAGAATAAATTCGCGGCTTCAGTTCCCAGTCACGGCAGCCACATTTTCATGGCAACAAAGCGCAAAACAAAATTTGATAACGTGCTTATTGGCACGGCAATGACACGACAATGACATGGCAACAGCACTCGGCACAGCAATGGAAGCTGGGAATGGCACTTTTTTCCACTGTTGGTTCTTCACGAACACTGTTTTTATTGCGCCTATGAGACACGGGGCACACCTCTTACAAAAGGAAAATTGATGCAGCATCGAACCGAGATGCGAAATACTGCTGTGATTAAACAGTGCCCGGTCTTTCTTTACGCGTCAGCACACCAGAGATATCGGATCTCAACGGATGTGCGCAGTCCTTTCATTCGTGCTCTTTTATTCTATGCGGGCGCACTGAAGTGCAAGTGTATGTATAGCCGTCGGCAAAAATCGGCAATCCAAGGTGTTTCCTTCCAAGCCGTGTATTTGGGCTCTTATTGCACCCATGAAAGTCCTAAACCACGGAAGTTCTCGCACTTTCGAGAGGTTTTGAACGCTAGTGATTCACAGCGAACCATATAGCACGGCCTACAATCAAATGTTTTGGTCTTTTTACTCTTGACATAACGTGCACCTAAGTTCCGTCATCCGATATGGGCCATCTTTTTGCAAGCACCTTAACGCAGTGTACACTGAACCTTATCATTACGAGTTTTTCTCTTTTGGCCAGATGTGTACCCCGTGTGTCACAGGCGCAATAAGAACAGTGTCCGTTCCACACTTTTTATTTATTAAGGCGAAAGATTTTTATGGCTAATGAGTGGTGTGGACAGGACGTCTCAAGCTTTCACCCATCCATAGCCACTCCACAATGGAATCCATAGCCACCCAACAAGCCAATGTATAATCCAAAAAGCATGAACTGTAAATGAAGTGAGATAAGAAAAGAAAATTTGGGTCTAGGCAGGAATCGAACCCGGCCGGTGGCGAACGAGAAGGCCGTCCCTACTGAAAAATGTATATAGGTTTGAATGGGTCAGCAAATATGATTATGGCACGTTTTGTTTGGCTTTATAGGATGGACGTCCCAAAGCGGCTCAGTCTATGAGGAACGCTGTAGTGGAGGGCTCCGGATAATTTCGACTACCTGGGGTTCTTAACGAGCACTAACAATGCACAGTACACGGACATTTCACATTTTTCCTCCATCGAAGTGCTACCGTAGCGGACGGGTTCGAACCCATGACTTGCATGCACTGTGTGATGTAAGTGCACGGTAATTAAGCACGGGTAATCGAAGTTATACGGAGCCCTCCCCTAAGGAGTCACTCGAATCGCTTTAGAAGCTTCATCCTGTAATGTTAAACGAAATGTGCCATAATCCTATTTGTCGACCTGTTCAAACCTGTACACATTTTTTAATAGGGGGCGGGGGGGGGGGATGACTCCACTGCGACACGAAGCTGTGATATTCGCAGTTGAATAAAGGCGTGTCTAGTGAATGCAGAGTTGTCTAAGAAGCGTATATGAGCAATTATGAGTATATAAGTTACAGATGACGCAATTAGCCGAGTACAAAAGTCTGTTTTCGGTAATTTTACTTCTTCCTTGGCGTGTCGTAGCGCCATCATGCGGCACTCACTGAAACCTCCTCGCAATGTAAGACGCTGGCCCAGCAGATGGTGCCATAATGCAAGCACAAATGCTTTCGCATTGCTGCACTAGCTTGTCTTAAGCGCCTCCTTGAATTTTTCTTCATTCCTTGCGCGCTGTTCACCAAACTACTGACTTCACTTCGCAGGGCATTTTCCACCACCGCGTCCGACCGGTGCTGATCGTGATGGCGGACAAGCGATACCGCCTGCCCCCTGAGATCGACTGGCTCCAGCGCACCGAAGCAGCCGAGAACAACTACGACGAGTACCTGAAGCAAGAGTTCGGCCAGGACCAGATGTACATTCAGGAAGACATCTCGACCGAATCCGTCCGCCGTACCCACTAATAGGTGGCCATGGCAGCTCGCCTCCTATGCGTCGCGAACAAGTTCCGAGTCGCAAAAGGTGCAGATATGCAGGGAACGGGAGTTATTTTAATGAAGGGGCATCACTTGCGTTCATAACAGAACGTGGCATTTCAACACCCCTTGTTTCTGCTGTTGTTTTGATTCTAATTAGATTTTGATATTCGGGTTTTATTCGCGTTAATTTAGTTGGCGTTACTAGCGTTTACATAGCCAGCAGACACAAATAGTCGCATCTGAGAACTTTCTTCACTATTTTCAAAAAGTTTCATTCTTGGTGTTATCGTTTAAAATAAATGTGGTTCTTGTTGAAAACATTGTTCTCTCTTTCCTGTAGTTATTTCAAAAATTGTTTCCAAGGGTGGGGCATATGAAATGCCCTATTCTTCCGAAATAAATGGCAACCAGTCAATAAAAAATAAGTGAGACATTAAAAATGCTGGTGGCGAAATCTGTATCTGAGCGTAGTTTGTCTTGATCTATAGCACATTTCTTGTTTTAATGACTGATTTGCCTGTTGTTTTTTTAGCATTTATGATCTTTGACTTTTTCCTCGATACGGCTAGCTTCATTTCGGGACTAAACTCGTAGTGACACAGATAGGTTGACTCACGTTCAGTGTTCACCATTCCTTGCAAATAAAGCTAACAATGGAAGGGTAGATACTTGGGCCTGTTGGTTCATTTCAAGGGTAGAATTCATAGCGCAAGAAAACAAGGACACAGAAAAACGACACCACAATGGAGTCAGCACAAGAGAGCAATACGAAAAGGACTTAATCACAAGCGCTCTATCTCTCCAGTTCCAATATTTTATGTAATCAAACAACCAGCCCAACTTGACTTTGTGTTAAAGCGAACAAGTCGACTTACCAGAGGCCAACATATTGTCCAGTCAGTAGAACATAATGTATGCGTCGATCGGAGACCGAGCTTCGTGTCTTAGACTTCGGAATCTCTCCAGTTTCGGCTGATACATAGACTCGCCAGAATTAAATAAAAAACTTAGTTCATGCATAATTTCTTAACAGCATATAATAAGAAAGGATGGAAAGAAAATCGGTACATTACTGACAAAAATAAATCTTTCTTCTCTGGCCGTGCAGGCGCGAAGGCTTGCAGCCATTTATAAAGCTGAAAATGTTCAGTCACTGGCTGCGATACTCAATGAACTCAATAAAGGTAAGCTTCTTGCTGTGCCGATATTCCAGCACCATCCGCCCGTTGTCTTTCATGAGGAGATTTGACTGTCTTAGGAACTCCTCTCTCATTAAGCCTGTCCTCTTGCTCTATCGCTGCATGGCACCATCATCATCAGCCTTATTGTGTTTGCTGCAAGAGAATGGCCTCACCCGCATCCCTCCAGTTAACTCAGCCGTGCACCAGCTCTTCGGATCTGCTCTGCTCCCCTTTAAAGCCATCCCTTATCTTGCCTTCACGTTAAATCTCCTGTCCATGCCGATTTCGTCTTCTTTATTTGGACTATAGGATACTATCAATTGAAATCACAAGCTGCAGGCAATTATCGAAGTACAGTGCATTCGTTTGAGAGTTCACGTTAAGCGATCGTCGTACCGCACTTCCAAGTAAATGTGAACAGCATCCGGCCCATTTACAGATGACTCCCTTAGATTTTTGCTGAGCGAGAAATCATCCCGTCTCCATCAGATTCCAAACGATTTCACTGTATTAATCCCCGTATTTTGTAAACGCCATTCATCACGGCGAAAAGCAAAAGTGTAAAAACACATTACGTGCAAGATGCTCAAGTTTTAATACCGTTAGCGCATCACCACATGAACTTGTTTATTTGCCGGAACGCCGTGGACAACTCCATGAGTTGGGCGAATGGTTAGAGCTATCACTACCAATTTGCCTACAAAATTTCTGCCCTCGTTCTTATTGCTTTACACGTAACAGCATATTTCGTCAGAAGCAATATCAATCAAATGATTCTTGCATTTGTTTGTGAAAGGGGTGCAAAAAATTTGCCATGCAGTAGGCAACACTTTCATTAATGCCCCATATTTATGCCAGAATGTGTCCTAAAATGCGACTACTCTTCCGGCTTGCCAAGGAAAATAACGGAATGTTCTGCAAGATATTTTAATGCATTTGACAATAGCTTAAAAACATTTTGTACTTCTGAGAATTTTCAAGTCAAAATATTTTACCCTATTTTAAATAATTAGCAGCACCCATTGTCACTGAACGGCTCAAGCTACCTCGGTGGCGCCACAGATGCAATGGCAGGCACCTTTATTGGGGCATTGGCAATACATTCTTTTCGTTGTTACCATCTGGTCACTCCGGCCCTTGGCGCTGAGGCCGGGAACGGACATTAGTGGCTAGCAATGACCACAGCATCCCAAATGGAAGCTACAATGTTTGAGGGACAAGGGAGTAAACTGGAAAAATGACCATCAAAACATCCAATAACAACACCCACCAAAACACTTGTTGAAACCAGCATGATACAATGCCACATTTTATTGCGTTGACACACATCAGTAAGCATATTTGCTCTCTCATAAGGCTGACGATGAAGAACATGTTACACACATCGTGATAACCATGCACACTCTCGATAATATCAGAGCACTTCACTGTCTACCAGATGTCTTCATGAGGCAACACATACACACGTACCGGGCAGTGCGCTAACAGGGATCTTTCCTCGCATAAAAATCCCACGCGGGAGAGTTGGCATTCCTCTCAAAAACACTCCCGAACACTTTTCCCTCGGTGTCCTCATCCTTAAAGAACGCGTTCGACTTCGAGTTTTGCGTTGTCCAGTCAGTGTCGCCCTTTTCTAGGCTCTCATCAGCGCGCACAACGTCCACATTAAAAGCCGCCGGCTTTTCGTCAACTGCCGCCGAGTCGCCAAAGGAGCGGTCGGCCGTTTGGCGATTGGAACAGTCGGACGACTCGCCTTCCGAGAATGAGTCGAGCAAGCCCCGATGCATCTCGCCCAGCGATTCGGACGATGCCCGATCGCTGGAGCAGACGTCGTTCCACGAAGACTGCACCGATGTCCTCTGCTCGGGCACCGAGAGGTCCTGGAAGGCTTCACGACTCACCTCCGGCAGCGGCTGAATGTGAACCTCCCGGGCGGTCGCCACTCGCGAAACGGCCCGCGTAGGCGTGTCGCCTTTCTTGCTGCGCGTCTTGTGACCCTGCGGAGACATGCACTCAGTGATCTCCTTGTTAATGGCACTGAAAGTCCGCGTGCAGGCACGCCGCAAGTTGCTGATGACAGGACCCAGAGAGAACTTGTGCCTCTCAGAGCAACGAGCCTGCCCAGAGGATGCCTTGTTGATGGGAAAGCAGCTCTGGGCGTCGCTCGACTTGCCGCCTGCCCTCTGGAAGGCGGACTTCAGTTTCCAGGATCCCGTACAAGAAACATTGGCGGACTTCGGGCGCTCCTCCTCGTTAGACTTGGCGCGTTCGTCGAATCCGGTGACACCGTCCTCATCGCTCGAATCGTCGAGTTCTTCAATGGACTCGGTCGACGAAGAGGTCGACCTGTCTGCTTTGCAGGCGTACTTATCCAAAACGACGGCGCTGATGCTGCAAGCCGCACGCTTGCCTGCTTGCTTGTTCTCAGGCTGGTTGTGAAGGGACACCGAGGAGCTTTCGGACTCAGTGACGTCCTCGACGTGCGATTCTCGTGGCGAGCTGCTGCCGCAGCCTCCCGACGTGCTCACGCTCACTGTTGGGGCGGTCGAGTCTTTATCTTCGCCGTTACTTTGAGTTGTTTCGGGGACGTCGCTCTCCGCTTCGCTTGACGGTTCCTCTTCTTCGCGAGAGCTTTCTGATTCGTGTGGTTCCGACGCTGCCTTGGGTACCATCGGCACGTGAAGTGCCCCGAGAAAGTGCGGCAACGCGATGGGTCTCTTCTCCTTGAAGTCGCAGTACCAACACTTCCATTTCACGGAGAAGCGCCTGGAAACTTCTTTGACGACCATCCACAACGCGACGACCATGAGAAATACACACTGGCACAGCACACAATAAATCTGCACGATGCTGCTGACGACATGGATCCACGAAATGCGGTACTGGCGCTGCGTGCTCTTGGCGGGAGGCCATGTCTCCCCGGCGTCGAGCGAAACGTCGCTGCTCATGGTCAGTTAGCCTACAGTAGGTGTGCAAATCAGAAACGAAATATTAGACTTCAATCATTTGCTGTGAGCAATAGGCGGTTAAGCTGAACTTGAAGCACTCCGGCGACCGCCACGTATTCATCACAAAGGTTCTAAGCGTCGCATCTGCCTGTATCAACAGAGTACCCAATTAGGATGATACAAATGTTAATTACACGAAAAAACGGAGCTTTTATAAGCCATTTACGGCAATAAAAGAAATAGAAGTGCCACCGCCATCGACCGTTTTTGCTAGCAAACTGCGGTGTCGTCAATAGATACATTTAGCATAGAGCGTGCCACGACAGCTACCGTTTACCGCCTACCACACACCGCCACGGCGCAAGCACAACGCCCCGAGGGCGCCAGATGGCGCCCCGTTCCCGTCAAAAGCGCGCCCCTTGCCCTTTTAAATCCAATTTTGTCGGAAATAAATACATATATTGCTGCCGAACAAATTCCATTGAATAGAATAAACTTTTCTCAAACAAAAATTACGCGAGGTTGTCCTCAGTGTCTTGAAGTTTATCGGGCGCTTATGGGTGGCAGTAGGTCGCTATCGGCTAAAACGCATATTATTATAATTGTCATGCCTATGAATAATTATCAAAATTATCATTACCTATTATTAATTTATCATGCCCCAGTCCAATCACACATTGACTGCTGCTACGTACTTTGGGCCACCACATATAAAACGAAACCAGAAAATTGTATCTCTTCATCAGAAAGTTATCAGGCTTATCGCAGGTGCTAGCTTTACTGGAAATACGGCTGATTTGGTTACCAAAGATGAAGTAATCTGCGCAAGTTTTTCTTGACTATTATCTACTAGACTACCTAGAATTTTCTTTGCCATTCGTTTGTAATTTTTTGCTTAATGTTGCAATGTTAAAGCCGAAGTAACTGTGTGTCCAAATCATATCCACTCAGAAGTGGGCACTCTAACGCACCAGAACAAGTTCCGGTAAACAAACACTTAGTATCTGATATTATCCGATATCTCTGATAGTTTCTGATATTATATCTGATTTTCTCAACTGATACGCACCTAGCCAGCTTATCGTTTGTAACCTCCCGAGACGTGATTTCGAACTGTACATCGTAAACAAATTTTTATAACCTCTAGCTATTGCAGTATGAACGCGCATTCTCCTGCTGTTTCCGCTATCATCGCCCCACCAGTGTGCCACACTTAAAATGTATTTTGTTCGACTCTGATGTGTTTTCTAAGTACTTTGTTCATAATTTCGGACGTTTGCTGTGCTCTGTACGAGAACCTTTTCTGCTTTTCTTTGCTCGTAATTGGTCGCCGGTCTGCTCGTGTGCGACCTGCCTCCGCGTTGTTTTGTCTTCTTTCTTTCACGTGGTTTTGATAAATGCCACAGGTATTTTCAAGCTTATTTTTTAGCTTTTGGCCGAATCTGAACATGTGCACACACATGGAAATGAAGTGGTCTGGTCGTCTTCTTCTAATTACTGGCTCTAGCCGCCGCGGGGCCTGAGTGGTTATGGCGCTCAGCTGCTGGCCCGAAAAACGCAGGTTCGATCCCAACCGTGGCGGTCGAATTTCGATGGAGGCGAAATTCTAGAGGCCCGTGTACTGTGCGATGGCAGTGCACGTTAAAGAACACCGGGTGGTCAAAATTATCCGGAGCCCTTCACTACGGCGTCCCTCTTAGCCTGAGTCATTTTGGAACGTTAAACCCCCATAAGCCATACACCAAACCATTACTGGCTCTAAACAACGACCGCGTGACTCAAAAGTAGTAGTCATAAATTATTTCACAGCAATGTTGTACACGGTTTTGACGTTTCTAAACAAACATGGGGGCTAATGATGGGACCACCTCCAAAGCGCTTCTCGAATCAATGGAAAAGCTTTTGAAAAGACGCACCGGTGTAAAGGTCGCGTGTAATCATACAGTGATTGAAAAAGCAGTGGCACAGAGGACGCGTGCGCCCTGCTTTTGTTAAAGCGGCAGATTTCATAAGAAGCCTTCCGCCCAGTGTTTGATAAGGCGCCGGTGAGTGTGACATGCCAGTGTTCGATGTTTTTCTCTTTCCCTGGGGTTAGTGCTTGCTCTATAAACACCCCCGTCGAAATTCTTCAAACATGAAGTGTTTCCAGAACAAAAAACGTAGCACAATATCATGTAACATAATAGCTAAGAGATTGGGAAATGGTTCAAATGGTGGAAAGAAGCTGGAGATGTAAGAAAGGTTAAAATTTAGAAAAAGGAGTTTACGATGCTTTATTTTTACTTTTGCATATTTTAGTCCTTTTCTCAAAAATGGCCCGAAACACACCGCTGAATTTAACAGTGTGAAAAGCAACTTATATGGTCGATGGGGTTTAACGTCCTGAAGCGACTGAGTGGTGGCCGCTCTGTAACAAATATGTGCTTTCTCGCACTGCTAATTTCAGGGGTGTGTTACAAGCCATTTCAGAGAAAAGGTTTAGGTTTATGGTGGTTTAACATCCCAAAGTGATAGAGGATATGAGGGACGCCGCCGCATTGGAGGGCTCCAGAAATTTAAACCACGTGGTGTTCTTTAACGTGCGCTGACATCGTACAGTACACGTGCCTCTAGAATTTCGCCACCATCGAAATTTGACCGCCGCGGCCGGGATCGAACCCGCGTCTTTCGGGTCAGCAGCACAGCGCCATAACCACTGAGCCACCGCGGCGGGTATTAGGGTACGAATATGCAAAATGAAAAGTAAAAGTCTAAAAATTGAAAGAAAACCACTTTTTGTCAAATTCCAACCTGTGCTTCAGCTGAAGCTTCTGCGCGTCATATCTGTCAAGTTTCATTAAAATATCTTGATTATACAATTGCTAAGAAATATTTTCTGAATACTACTTCTACAGCCACACCCCAGCTAAGCACATATTTAGAGAGAGCCTATTTAGAACATTTTTATTCCAGTAGCTACCTTTTTCCAGAACCTTTGTTTTTTTAGCTGATACATATTTGTGCTCAACAGCATACATCTTGCGGCGCTATGAGTGGCAGAGAATTTCGTTTTTAACTTTACGTGCTAGTAGATAGCAGAAAAAAAACAAATCTCTTCAAGAATTGCGGCTTTAGCCTAAGGGCTCCAGCTAAAGGCCATGGGATTTTGCGTGAATGGTGCGCGTACCCGAAAGCTTGCTAGCGCAGGACGGTACTCAGTCTACACAAGGCCGGTGAAGGAGTCTCGAAGAATAAAAAATCTACCCGGGGCACTTAGGTCTGCTGAGGTGCTATTAATGTAAAAGCATTAAGCTCTACGGCTGTTGCTGTTGGTGCGTTTGTGGTTTATGAGTTCATGTAACTTAGTTCGCGTTGCTCACCAACCCGCACGCCATTCGCAGCGCCACGGGTCAATGTCCATATATGAAGTATTGGTTATTCTCTACTTAACATCCATAGATGGCGGCGAGTGCTCGTACCACTAGCAGCGCAGTGGCGCAGCGGTCAAGCGATGTGCCACTGCGCTGGAAAGTGGCTGTCTCTGTCACAGCCACCCGTAGGGATTGTGCGAACCATGCTGCTCTTGCCGAGCAACTTCTCGCGCAGCTGGCACGACGCTCCTCCGAACTTAACCGAGCTTACCCGAGTTACTGCCGACTAACCGAGTAACTCGAGTAAGCTCGGGTAAATGTCCATACACTTCCTGTTAAAACTTTCTGTTAATGCCACGCAAGGGCAAAGTAATGCTAAAGCATTAAAAAAAACGGTGCATGATGACGTTTCCACGATTAATTCACAGGTGTACACTTCCTGCAGGCCTATGAACTTGTAGCCACTGTGTCTAATGCGTTGAACACACCACTCTAGCTATGTGACGCATTTTACTTCCTCCACCTAACCGCTGGTTTTCCAATTACGCGAGCGTTTTGTTGAGTCGACAGCGTTTATGACGTTAGGTTTACCAACTATAAAGCACAAAAAAGCCAGCATTTGTTTTTCACTTGTAACAAATCTCTGAAGCTATTATTGTTCCACGCAGACACTCCTATCGCTTGTGTGTCGCTTCTATCAGAACCTGGAATGCAACGGCGCGTGAAAGGGCCTGCTTTCAAATTTCCCGCGTGACGTAGGGCGGCGAACACTGCGACCAGCGTAGCGCAGCGATGGGCGTACGGTACTCACTGGCAACCTCTGGCTCATGACGAGATCGCGGCACCGCACTGCGCTCACATCGGGCGCCGTGGTATCCGCTGGAGATGCCTCGCCAGGGCATAGCAGGGCATAGCAGGCCTGGCGGTCCGGCTCCGTTCGAAGGCGGCGCGGACAGCTAGCCTCAGCCTTGATGACCTGCGCCCCGACCAGGCGGCCAAGAAAACCGTGGCTGCTGCCCACAGATTGCAGCGCGCGGTCGCAGGGCACCGTATCGTTGTCCTCTTTCACTACAGCCGCCCTTCTATCGCCGTAGTGTTGTTGTTGATATTGTTAGCCTCTCAAAAGATGGCACATACCCACACTGGGGGATCGGCCAAGAATCGGGTGGCTATTCACCTGAACGCAGTTAATAAAAAGGAAAAGCACGTGGGAGCGCAACACCGGTGGATTCTTCCTTATGAACAGAAAAGGGATGAGAGTTTTGATTTCAAAATTATAAGAATAATAATAAAGAGAGGGATTAAATAATAATGAATAAATCAAAATGTAATAATTGATAGAAAAGAAAATTTTGGAACACTTAGCAAGGCAGTCGGTGAGATTCTATCAGGAAATTTAGAACAGCGGTACAAACAGATCTGTGGCTGAACCCAAATGTGGTGGCGCCAAATGATAGCAAGAGCGGGCTGCTCAAACTAAGGCCGAAATGCTGCAAGGGCTCCTCCAGCAACCTTTTTCTCAGAGAGTTGAATCGGCGACAATACAGCAAAAATGTTCTATAGATTAAGGTTCACGGCAAAATGCACAAAGGGGAGAGAGCGCCAAACCCGACTTGTGTACATAGAAATTTAGAGGGGGGGGGGGGGGGGGGGGTGCGGCAGCGCAGCGTCGTCAGTGATGCTTCAAGCTGCCGAGAGCAACAAATTTTCTTGTTGCAGTAATATTTAAGGTGCCCATAATCCGCCGATGTTAAAAGTGTTGTGTCTTGCGTACTTAAAAACGCACGTCGCCGAAATCTAGATGCTGTAATATAGGCTGTAGCCGGGATGATTGGCAACACGGCGTTCGGTTCCTTGATTTTTAGCAACGAAAAAAAGGGCCTTGACATATAATTAATTTATTCACTAAAACCAAAGCTCGGCCTTGATGAACGACGTAGTGAAGGCCCACAAATTAGTGCCGGTTGGGATCGCTGCAGGTGGTGACTTAGGTGCAATGACCCAAGCTGCTACGCCGTTTTTAGAAGGCTAAGATGAGAGTGAGTTGGTATGCATTGGCTTGTTCTTTTGCCTTCTCTGTCATTGTTCTTTAGCGCTGTTGTTCTCCAGCAGCGCTATAGTGTCCTGCCGATAAGTGCGGAAACAGTCTGCCCAGTTTAGTAGGCACCGGCAGAAGCGCCACAGGTTCGACCTAAAAAAATGAGATCGATATAGAGTTTAAAGTGTAATCAAAGAGCTCAACCTTAGCGTTGCCGTTTTCAAACATTCTACGCGAAGCTCCAGCTGTCACTTCAAATCTTGAAGGTGGCATGATAATGAGGATTTACGCTTTCTGTAGTGAGAGAGAGAGAGAGAGAGAAAACCTTTAATGAAAAAGCAGAGAATTTACCCGACATTTAAAAATCGTTGGCATGCTACTCTACGTGAGGAAAAGAACTTGGGAGATAAAGACGGAAGGAGAGTGGTGCGGGAAAGGTTTAGTTAAGGAAATAAAAAAGGGGGGAGAACATAAAATCCGGTCATTAAATGCCTACTAAGGTGCATCGGCGAGAAATGATGTAACATATAACATATTCCCCTCTGTAATGCCTCTGACCCTCACGGTAAACGAAATAAATATATAAATATGAAAATATGAATTGCATAGCCTGATAAATAGGCTAACAAACTTCACTGCGACACGAATACATGAGGGAAACATGCTAGATGAAATCAGAACTTGTCGAGATGTTCAATTTACTTAAAATACGCAAACAAAAACTTCATTGCATGTCTCTGTTGCCCAGGGCAGGCTAAGGGACATAAAACACTGTCCAGTGTTAGAAGCGCTCGGGAGAGCTCTTCCATCCACTGGTCACAGTACGCACGCTCGTCAGCGTATGCAAGGCACTCAGGCCGGATATGTTTCATAGATTCGATCGAGCCGCAGTAGTCACAAAGCGGACTGCTCATTTGACTGAAACGGTATCGCAAGCCGTTGGTAAACGCAGCATTCGGGCGAAGTCGGTGATAAAGTGTTTCCAGGCGGTGAGGAATTCTGGGTGGGAGTCTTCATCTGAGATGTGGGTCGACTGAGATGTGGGTCGAATGTATCTCTGATGTTGGTGGCCTTTACGGACCTCTTGATCTGCTTTTTCATTGGCCAAAATGCCATAGTGTGCTGGTACCCACTGAAATGCTATGCAGTGGCCTGCGGCAATAGCCAAATGATGTAGATAACCGATGTCAGAGGAAACGAGCTGGTGGTTGCTTTCCTTCAACAGGTTGGACAGGATATGCAGAGATGCTTTGGAGTCGCTGATGATAACCCATCGGTCGGGGTTTGACGCAGCGTATACTAAACAGCTTCTTTAATGCCGCGAACCTCCGCTGTCGTAGAGGATGTCTTCCGTTGCAGCCGGTAAGAAAGAATATGGCTTGTTGAGGGCACATAAATGGCGCAGGAAGGAATTTTTTGAGTAGTTGAACCGTCGGCGAAGATGTGTGTATGCTGCGTATATTACTCGGTTAAGAAGGCGAGAGTAGCTTGTAAAAGCGCTGCCTGTGGCATGCGGCTCTTTGCATGCACACTTGGAAGAAACTTCTTCACCTTTAGAGGGAGGCGAGAGTGTTTGGGGGAAAGCTAAGAGGTAGTAGCTTCTGTGGCGGATTAATCGTAGGAAGGGGCAAGAACTGCACAGCTTGGCCAAAGCCAGAGTTACAGTGAGTTTGGGGAACACGGTGTACGAAGTGCTTCTTCCCTTAGAGAACATGGCAGAGATGGGTACGCATAGTTTTCTGGGAGGCAGTCGCATATACCGGGAGACAGCCTGCTACCGCTACTGTTCTTGATGCAGAGGAACCCTTTGGAAGGTCAAGGCATATCCGCAGGCAGTTGTTACGCGCAGCCTCGGGGATATTCTTGCTTGTTGGAGATAATCTGTGAAGCAATGGTAGACAGTAGCGCAAGGTTCCTCCAATGTAGGCTTTTTCCAGCAGAACCAATGACCGGTAGTTGCTGCCCCACCGTGTTCCCGCAATGAGTCTGAAAACTTGCAATGCTGCATTGATCCTCTCGCATAGTTTTTTTATCTGAGGTGACCACCAGATGTTACTGTCTATGACAACACCAAGCAATCGCTGAGATCGTACATAAGGTGGCGACCGTCCACCTAGGAGGAGTGGATATAAAGCCATCGTATTTCTGGTAAAAGCCATGGCAACATTCTTTTCTGGCTAGAGACGAAGACCTCGGGGAGAGCCGCGTACATCGAGATATGCCGTAACACTCTCTGTAGACGTTGGTGTGTAACGTAGCGCGAACGTGACGCGCTCCAGATGCAGATATCATCTGCATAGACCGTAATGTATACTCCTCGCGGAAGGTTTCTTGTTAGGTGTATAAGGGCAATATTGAACAGGAGAGGGCTGAGCACCGCTTCTTGCGGTAGGCCCCTCTCCACTGCGTGAAAGAGTTTTGGACCGCTTGGAGTGCTCATAAAAATTTTCCATTCTTTCAAATAGTGTCCAATTCATTCGTACAGCTTTCCTCCGAGGCCAATACTGGCCAAGGCAGCCATAGTTGCATGGTGAAAAACAGAGTCAAAAGCGGCCTTGATGTCAAGGAAAACGGCTGTAGGTATGCACCCAGCATGAAGGTACTCTTCAAGTGATGAGGCGAAGGCAATAACGTTATCAGTCGCAGACCTACTTTGGCGGAACATTTCTTGGGGCACTCGTTGCGCCTTTCGAGGAACCAAGCGATGCGTTTGCAGATCATACGCTCCATACGCTTACCTACGCAGCTCAGTAGGACGATGGGCCGGAAGGATGCGTAGCTTGTTGGCTGCTTACAAAGTTTCAAAACAGGCACAATTTTCGCCAGCTTCCATTCCGTGGGGACCTCCCCAGTCATCCAGGAAAAACGGTAATATTCTAGGAGTCGAAGACGAGAGTTGTGGGGTAGCTTTGCGATGGAGTCATGGATCATTTCATCATGACCCGGAGGGGTGCGTCTGTTTGACTGTTTGACTCCGTAATAGCTCTGCATAGCTCTTGAATTGTTAAAGGAAGGACCAACAATATCACCAGCTCCTCTTGGATGCCTGACTGACCATCTGCGGAGAGTGTCGCAGACCCTGATCCGCTGACAGTAGTCTGTAGTACTGTTCTGAGACTTAATTCTTTTAGGTATTTACGTTCATACAAAGAGAGGGCAGCGAAGGGGTGAAGCTGTTGGAATGTAGTGCGCATACCTCTAACGATCCGCCAAATTTTCTTTACTGGTTGGAGTGCATCGAGCGTAGAACAAACGTGACGCCATCTTTGCCGACTGAGTTTATCCAGGTAGCAACGAATGCGGCGTTGTGCTCGTCGACAGGCACGAAGGTCTTCAAGGTTTTTTGTGCGCAAAGCTTTCCTTTCAGCTCGCCTATACAAATAGCGCACAGCCTTTGAAATGCCTCATTATGTGTCGGATGCCTATCATTTTAGCTGTAATGCGAGTACTTTCTCTCAGGTAATGCGCTATTGTCGATACTAATTGCTTATTCCTGGTCGCGGCAGTAAATTCTCTGCTTGGAGCGTCTTTTAAGGCATCCCAGTCGGTAGACTTTATAAGGAATTTCTTTGGCGCCGTCTCGCGCGGACAACTTACATGAGGACTGGGTAATGGTCACTTCCACTTGTTTCCAAATCGGTGCACCAGCCAAAGTTGTGAGTAACGGAACTTGCGACAAAGGTTACGTCCATGCTGCTGGCAATCGCCCGAACTCGGAGGTAGGTTACGCTGTCATCCTTTAGCAGCTGAATTTAATATGTTGAGAAAAGTTCTGCAAGTTTCGCACCTCGGGCACATCTATGTGAGCTGTCCCAAATTTCGTTATGAGCATTGAAGTCTCCGCAAATATTATGCGTTGAGGGTGTCCTTGCTATCAATTTTCAAGCCTAGAAGCGTCGAATGGCCTGCCTCAATCAAGGTACACTCCAATGCGAGTGTAATCTCGTCTGCCAATTACTGTTACGGTACACACGTGTTCGCTGTCACTGTGAGGCGGGACATTAACCATGGAGGCTGGTGTATCCTCACGAAAGCCTATTAGCCATCTTCTGACGTTATCGGGTCGTTTTAAATAGTGGAAATAGTATCCGTGAAGTTTAAAATTTTCCTCGAGGCGTGACTCAGAGATGACTATGGAAGGGAAGTGGTACGCTTGCACGAGCTGTCGGAAATCGGAAAGTTTCGAGCTCAAACCACGAGCGTTCCACTGGAAAATGGTGCATGGGCTAAAAATGTTGTGTATGGTCAGCTGCGGTGAAGCTCTCGCTGCGGAAGCCGTGGTTATTTCTGTCTGGTATTTATTACGCAACTGCGGAGCGTAGGAAGCCTACACGAACGGCTCCACTGCAAGTACAGCTTCTACTTCTTGGAGACCTCATGACGAGAGGCTGGTGTGGGCAAGAGCTTTTATGGCTGCAAACAGCATCGGATTCCGTAGGCATGTGGTGTATTGTTCAGTGGTTCCGTTTTGCTGCCTTTCGGTGACCGCCCTGTCGGATTGCTGTGCCTTGGACTCAGAGAGGTTGTTTGATGGAGAACCAACGGACTTCCCACGCTTCTTTTTGAGCGCAGCTGCGTATGTGTTGTCAGCTGTTTTGTTTTTTTTTTTCCCGTTGGGATGACTGGTTTTGGGAGAGATCTGACGCGAAAACCACGTCAGGGTTAGGTGCTGGATCGTGACGCTTGGGTGGTTTTCCTTGTGCTTGCTCCACCGTGCGAGCAAGTGTAGCTGCTTTCTTTTTAAAACACCCTCCGTACGAAGTAGGGTGTGGGCCAGCGCAGTTTGCACATTTAGTTTGCACTCTCGAGGCACATTCTTTGTGCGAATGGGGGCCAGCACACACTTTGCAGCTCACGGGGCCGGTACAATGTCTCGATATGTGGCCAAGCCTTGGCATTTGTAACATTGTGCTGCTGCGACGTATTAGTGACAGGGTAACTACAGAACCCAAGCGTAACTCGTTTGGACAGTGGGGCATCTTTAGCGAATTCCAGAATTACAGAGCGACGACCTAGGATAACTAACCCTGAATAGCTCCATCCACAAGATTTGAAGATACGACTGGCTTCCACGCCTTGAAACCACCACGACGACGTCTGTCTCGAAGATCTAGACAAGCGCATTGTACATCTGTGAATTACTCGATAAATATGCGTGGAATGGCCACGCTTGTACATTCGCAACATCATGATTGAAGGGGTCATGACACTCCATTTTAACGCGATAGCGTAAAGGCCCCTGTTGTGCAGGAAATGCCGCTTCGTCGGCTTCGTGAGCGAAAAATGTCGGCAGAGACACTTGAGACTGCTTACGTGTGGAAAGGAGCAAGCCTCCCCACGCACTTTGTAAACACAGTCGCCGCGTGGCGCTATGCAACTCCATGCCACGCAGCTGGCCATTCTAACTCTGCATGGCTCGACGTATCCGCCGTCGTGACGCCTCTGCATCTCTTGTGATCTGCGCGCTAACTTAGTGAATACATTCACCGCCGTAGTATGGTCTGCGCTCCGTCATAAGAGTATAACGTGATAGACATCAGATTAATGCCCACAAATAAAAAATTTGCTTTTTTTCCACTCAACATTCATAGATTCTTCGGAGTCCTGATACCACTCCTGACGCAGTCGTGGAACCTTTAGGCGGTGCTCCACTGCCCTGGAGTGACAGGTGCTGCCCCCGGTAGAATTTGTGCGATCCAGATTGCTCTTCCCGAGCGACCTCGCGCGGCCAATCATTAAGTTAACAGCCACCTGCCAGGTTGCGTGAGGACGCCATCTTCAATGGGTGCCATCGAGTGCCACCCCCCCCCCCCCACACACACACACACAAACGGGTTTTCGCTCAATGGGGCAATTAAGAGTTCTGTGGGCCAGCGTGAACTTTTGGACGCAGCGACGTAGAGAGACCCAAAGAAACACAAAACATAGCGCTAACTAACAACTTTTAAAGAAAAAAAAGGGCGAAACGGGCGGAAATATATGGGATGGGTGGAGGCGGAGAGAAGGATGAAGAGAGGGCAAAGCGCATGGCAAATTAGGCTGCAACTGAGCAAAATCAAAAACAAAACCTTGGAAAAGTTGACGGAAGATGACGCTTTGCACTGCCTCCATCCTTCTCTCCGCTTCTACCCACTGCAGAAATTTCCGCCCGTTTCGCCCTTTTTTCTTTAAAAGTTGTTAGCCAGCGCTTTATGTCGTGCCTCAATGTGTCTCTCTGCGTCCCTTCGTCCTAAAGTTCACGCTGGCTCACAGATGGCCAAGGTAGGGTGGCCCAGGTTGCTTCCCTATCCAACCTATGGCCAACCTAGTGTGCAAGATTCTGCTCCACCTCGCGCAACCCGTCAAGGTAAAAAATTGGGCCGGTCATGTGTCTTTATCAAGTCAGTTATTTCCGTGAGCACGTGATCTTATATATGCCGCAGCGGTGGCTCAGTGGCTATGGAACTCAGCTGCTGACCCGAAAGACGCGGGTTCGATCCCGGCCGCGGCGGTCGAATTTCGATGGAGGCAAAATTCTAGAGACCCGCGTACTGTGCGATTTCAGTGCGCGTTAAAGAACCACAGGTGGTCGAAATTTCCGGAGCCCTTCACTACGGCGTCCCTCATAGCCTGAGTCGCTTTGGGACGCTAAACACCCATAAACCAAATGTGAACTTATTGCGTCATGATTTATTTCTTCAGCCATCCACCATCTGCAATTAAACCTGTTAGTACTTTCTGCAGTGGACCGGACATCGGTCATAGAAGCTACCGGTCTAAGTCGTGTTCTGCATATTTCTTGTTTTATCACATTAAAGTTTTCCTTTAAAAAAAACAAAGAAAACCCACTGTCGTTGCGGCCTCCCGGGGGGGGGGGGGGGGGGGATCAAGAAAGAAGCAATTTATATTTCGCTCTGCCTCTCTGGTAGCCGTGCTCAGCAAGCCACTATACAGCAGGCAGCACCGTACTAGCCACGTTCGTACGTCCAGCATTATGACCGATTCATCGCCCCTGTCATTCAACAAATTGACGTCTTTCCCCTCATCTGCAGCACTTACTCGTCCAAAGGATAGGTGCCTAGTAGCTACGTGGGAGTACGTATTGTTGCCCTTATCACCGCTAGCCCACTTATCGAACTCTAGTGAACGCGCGCTCATTGCCTCCCGTATCAGTTCGCCCATTGTTCTTAGTTTATCGACACGGTTCGGCGTTATTCCGTTCCTTGGGGGCGCGACAAGCAGTACTGACGGCTGCTGTGCGATCGGACTGCTTGAACGCTGCGGGAAACCAGCAGCCCCTACGTGAAACTTCACCCGTGTTTTTCAGGACCCGCTTTTTTTTTCACTGCTCGACCATGAAGTCTATATTTATTGTAATCCCGCTGTGCTTCACAGGTAAGCACCACCATTTACTTTTGCATATTTAGTACTTCATGAAAAGACATTTTACTGTCCCGCACACTGGAGATCAGTGTGTTCTGATCGAGATCGATACCGTCGTCGTCAAGTGTGGCGGGAACGAAATCGATCGACATTGACCGTTTAGCTGACAGAGTATGTAACTGTTTGCGGTCGAAATGCCACAACTGTTCAAGGTTTATGGAGTTGCGCCAAAATTAATGTGCTACTTTTACCCTAAGTTCAGTTCTCAAGCTTTAAAACAACAGTTTTTAGATCGCCGGCGTAAATACCTGCCGCAGTGACCCAGCGCGGCTACGACGGTCGGCTGCCGAGCTGACCAGTTCCAGGGTCCTATGCCGGCCACGGTGACCGCATTTTGATCGAAATGCAATGTAAAAGCGTCGTATACGTCGATTTTGAAGAAATTTAAACGTGTTTCTCGCAATCACACCTTTTGCGCCGTTGCAGCAAAAATTTCCTCAGCGCTTAGGGGCGTCACACTTGGCTACTATTGCGCGACGTCTGCCGTTTATTTCGCAAGGCCAGTGAAACTGGCTATTCGTGCGCGACAGGTAAAGTGCGAAAGAAGTGTAGCGAGTCTTTTCCGCTTCTGCCGTCAGACCTCGTTAGGTATCAATCCAGAGAAGAATGAAATCAACAAAATGAAACATGACGATACTGCGATCTGCCTTTCATTCTGTTGTTTCCTTTGAAGGGAACGGCCGTGTAAGAGCAGTTTTCCAGGCCCTGCTTTGACACTCAGCGAAGTTATTTAGCAAGCTTTTTTGGACTTATCACCTATCTGGACATCGACCAGCTTGCCTACACATTCAGCAGAAAGACAGCTGAAACAACTTTTGAATCGGACAATAAAATGTTTTGCCCGATAGATTTTGCTTCATAACTTTAAAAAACTGTTGGTTACGTGGTAGTTAACAATGCATTTAAAAACCGTGATACATTTAATCTAGAATGCGAGAAAGTTAAAGCCCTTGGTACCGAATGATCTCGCAAATTGTTCAAGACGTATGAAGGGATGCTTATTGTAGGCTAGACAAGGTACTGTAATTGAGAGCGACAGGAGACAGGAAAGGTGACTTCACAGTGTCATTCATTGCAGTGAATCGTAAATTACAAGCTGTGGAGTTTAAGTTGTCAAGCAACACAAGAGCTATGAGGGGCGGCTTAGTGGAGGGATCCAGATTAATTAGGCCACCTGGTGTTCTTTAACTCGTGCTGACATCGCACAGCACACTGCAGCTTCTTGAGTTGCGCCTGCATCAAAACACACCAACCACGGCCGACAAGTCGGGTATTGAGGCTCAATAGCCGAGCGTTCTAACCACTAGGCAACCGCGGCAGATTTTTGCGGGGAAAATGTCACAATTACATTATAAAAATACTTTGAAAAGGCAAAATTTTGTTTATTATATATATTTTTATGTGTCGATGAACGACGTCCTTCTACAGAAAAAAAAGAGCACCACCAGAATGTCATGCTTTCCCCAAACCATCTTCCGCGCAAATGTCTTTTCCGAGCCTCTTATCGTTGGCGCTTATCTTGTCGTGCTTGCGTCTTTATTTCTAATCAAGAATAGCAGACGGAAGAAACTAGATTGGGCCAAAACGCCCATGAACGCGTTTCAGCCAGAAATACAGCGCAAGAAAGAATTCTTCCCTGATTTTCTGCTGGGATTGGTTTCATGCGCGCACATGTGTTTTCCTGAAGCCGTGTTTGCGTCACCCATCATTTACTCCAGGCTACTTAGAGGATGAGGAGGCTGTTAGCAACAGGCAGCGTTATCCTTGAAAAATAATGGCTGCAGCTGTTGCAGCCGAGTGCCTTCGACTCGTAGGTATCTATTTACAGCAGTCAATTATTTATCAGTTTAAAGTTCCAATATCCTTGAATGTCATTTCATGTATTGTTCAGACATTTTTGCGCTGATGCTTTCCGGATTGTGCTCTCAGAGTAAGCACGCAGAGTGTTTACCGTACATGTGCACAGGTCAAACTCGCAGAGACGCAAGCATCTACGGTGTATATCACGAGGGTTCCAAAGTGAGCTCTAAGTGGAGCTCGTCTTCACAAAATTTGTCGATGTCAGCCAAAAAAAGAAAAGGTATGAAGCGAAGTGATTGACCTGAGCAGTTTATTTAGTTCAAAGTACCCGCCGTTTATTCACCAGCTATTGTTGATTAGCACACCTTCGCAATGATAGCTTTTCGAAACTATGAAAGCACTTCTGTAACAAGCGTGATCGCCACATGACCCTTCTATTCGAAAGGCTTTAAAGCTAATGCAATGATATAAGTTAGTATTTCAAGCTGCTGTATACCATGGTTCTCCCTGCAGTGGCATACAACAGTTGGCATTCAGATGGTTTCTTGGCAATCACAAAGTGAACAAGGGAGGGGAAAGACTCAGGGTGCTTGCCAACGTTTCGACAAGACGAGTTCTCTTCGGCTGGGCAACGCGTTCATCATAGGTGGGGTTTGAACAGAGCTTAAACTTCGAGGGGGAATGCCTGGTGAAGGGGGGGGGGGGGGGTGGGGGGGGGTTAACGAGCCTTCACATCGAGGAGGACTGTCCGGAGTTAAGGCAAGAGAAAAATTAAGACGACAGTTTCAGGTACGATATTAAGTGCCGTTTAGACTGACAGTGCACCAATCGTCTATCTAGCTTTCTTTGCTATATCTACAATGAGGCTCTGAAACAAATGTCGAATTTTCAACATGAATTTGGTTAACTCCTAAAACGCAGTTCTGCCGTTATCTTTACCGAGAGAATATCTCGCAGGGACAACAAGTGAATCATGGTCATCTCTAACGCCTACTGTAAGCTGGCATCATGCATTTTCCCCTCGCCACCGAACAGCCTTGGTAGAGGAAGTGCAGTTGGTGTAATGGCGGGTTATCGGCCTCTTATCACACAACAGACGTGGGCCTCGGATTCCTGGGATGCTCGCCCTTGTCTCGTGCCTTATCACTGACTGTGATCCGCCGTGCTGATGCAAGTTGCTGCAGTCAAAGCTCAGCAGGCAACTTGCGGAGGTTGCTTGCAGTGCTCGCTTGGACTCGTGACTCGTTCCTGGATGCTGCAAGAAAACAATAGATTTGGCATATCAATATTATCTGCCGTCACGCGTAGTACTTGTGTGCAGTAAATTGAATTCACATGTCGCACTGTGTGTGAACTGACTATTCCTGCTTCCTGATCTAAAAGCTAAGGCTGCACTGCGTTCAGAAAATTACGGTTCTGACGGTGAAAGATATGTTGATCATAATTATTTTCTCGAGAGCAGCGTAAGAGTCACTTTGGTTGCTACAGAACGGCCATTGAATTGCAACGTTTTGGACACCTTTCGCGGTGCGTCAGTGCAAAAACTATAGCCCTCTCCAAGCAGAGTGTCTTAGACGAACGCAACATTTAAAACCAAATACCGATAGCCTCTCATTGCAGCATCTCTGCGTGTCCCTTAATTTGCGTGTGCAGTACTACCCTAGTACATTGTTTTTACGCAATGTAGCCAGTATGATAGCGCGCGTGATAATCATATGATCTCTTATGAGCGTTGTCCTTCTTAATACCAATCACATCGCAATTCATTTAAGATGACGTTTTTTAGGACAAACTACCTAATATAATGAGATGCAACTCCACGGGAAACTGTGCACAGAGCATATTCGCTAGTTGATGAAAATAATAGACGTTTTTAGCGTGCCGGTGACTTATCAGCATGGGCGTATGCAGGTTCATCGGACGCCGGCTGGGCACGCGCAGTGGCCTCTTGCGTGTGCAGGCAGCGTCCGGTAAATCGGTATTCGTCTACGCCAATACTTCTCCGGTATGCTAAAAGTGTCTAATGTTAGAAGCCAGTCTGCCGTATAGCTGCGCGTCATGGCAATAAAGCACTCGGGACACAGACACGTTCCCGCGCACCAACGTCGCATTTAGTTCAACGAAGTTAATCGGGTGGTAATTAATGTTTTCTTAGCCACCGCGGCGGCTCAGTGGTTATGGCTCTCGGCTGCTGACCCGAAAGACGCGGGTTCGATCCCGGCCGCGGCGGTCGAATTTCGATGGAGGCGAAATTCTAGAGGCCCGTGTGCAGTGCAATGTCAGTGCACGTTAAAGAACCCCAGGTGGTCGAACTTTCCGAAGCCCTTAATTACGGCGTCTCTAATAGCCTGAGTTGTTCTGGGACGCTAAACCCTCACAAATCAAATCAAAATTAATGTTTTCTCTGAAGATGGAATGCATTACACTCATGTGCACGTGAAGTGCTTCTTGTCCCACGTAAACACAACGCTTTAAGTAGATAGGTCGATGTTCGCGAACTCGTACAGATAGCAGCAAAGGTTAACAGAAGGAAACATTTAGGGGCCCTCCTATCTCTGCCTAATGCTGTATTTTGCACAGTTTCAAAATTTTGTTTAGGGCCGCATTTTCAGATCGTAATTACTTCGGCAAGAAAGGTGCCTTAACGCTCAAATGACCTTTTCTTCTGTCTTTTTCTTATTCGGTTCTATGCTGTAACTCCAAGCTACATACTCAACTACTGACGAACAAGATACCAACTTCACACACGGGCTTTCGCCGCACACTCATCGTCAAAAATTTGTTCGGCGCTGCCAGTCTGGCCAGATAATAGGAGGGTTTTCAGCACTGCGGAGGGGTACTAGCACCGACTATACTGGACCAAGAAAGGCTTACGGCCAATATGCAAATTAGCGCGTGCAATTGTCTTGACCTGGCCGCTTCTCATGGGCAGACGGCACCCGGTTATTCGGTATACTCCATAGACTCCCGGCCTCCGACGTACCTAGAAGCCGCCAATGGGCGCAGTGATTCTTGCACCGGCCGCCTACATGTACTACGCTAAAACTGTCTACTGAAGTCTCCAGTGCGCTAAAACTCTCTCATATTCACATCAATGCTGCTTCATTAAGAAATATAACTTAGGGGTGAGCAAACAGCACTTTTTTGAGACCGGATTGAATACGGATAGTCTTGCTTCGGTACCGAAGATATGTGTTACGAATTGTTCAGCTATAGAAAACGAATCGAATAATTATAGTACCGAATATTCGCTACTTGAGCGAATATTTGCACAGATCGAATATTAATTCGAAATGCCAAGACTGTATGGCAGCATTGTAACTCATGGAGTTAAAGCTGTAGCTGTCGAAAGACGCAACAGTGATCTCCACTATGAGGCACGCAGCACGAATTCAGTATACTAACTCTGTGACCGTAATTTCATGCCGCTCGGAAAATTCCCTTTTCCTGCTGACGGTGACAACGAACAGACAGACTAGCGCCACATCACTGTTGATGAGAGGGGCGAAAGTTATGAGCCATGGCCTTCAATATCAGGAATAAAGGCAGTATTTACTGTACCTCACTGAACCCTACCGCGTCGCCCGGCATTGAAGGCCTAACGCTTGAGCATCAAAAACACCGGTGGGCCAATTGACATCTTCGCTGTGCTGAATGCACCGACCAATCTCCGCGTCCCGGCCGCGATGGTCGAATTTCGATGGAAGCGAAATGCTAGCCAGAGGCCCGTGTACTGCGCGATGTCAGTGCACGTTAAAGAACTCCAGGTAGTCGAGATTTCGGGAGCCCTTCAATACGGCGTCCTTCATAGCCTGTGTCGCTTTCGGACGTTAAACCCTGTAAAACCAAACCAATCGCCACCGCATGCTGTATGACGTCGCAATTGGCCGTTATAAAAACAGCCGTCGAAGCCAACTACGGCGCGCCCGATTCGAACTTTGTGTCTGCTGTTGTAAACTAGGAAGCGCAAAATACCGGACGTCGGACAGAGTAAGGGACACAAAAAACAGGTTCACGAGCGCTATTCGAACGCTAGTCCATCACTTTGTATGCGCAATATTTGATTCGGATAGCGAATCGATACGAGGATATTCGATTCGATATTTCAAAAGTTGGACTATGATTACACGCATAGAAATGCTGGAGCAGCCTATATTTATTGCAACAAAAAAAATACAGGTGCAGTTTCTGTGTTTTAAGACGTATTATGCAGATGTTTATGTGGTTCCCGTGATTAGAACACGCGTTACTCATTTTATTTTCATCTATGACTGCCTTTGTTTTGATCGTTGTACAACGAGGAAAAGCCAACTTGAAGAAAGTGTCAATTGTCGATTGGGATCTGATAAGTCCTGAAGGGTACAGCGAGCGAAACGTCATGCGGATGTTGCACTGCTTGCTCCGATGCAAGCGGCCATCGCCACTGCCGACATTGCACGCTACGAGCCAAGCGCAAAATCCTGAGTAATGCGCAAGTACGCGTTTCATTAGTCACAAAATTTCGTGTTTCCCAGCAAACTACCTGATCTAGGTCATAAACGGCCTTGTTTGCTACGTCCTGCAAAATATTGTGGAACAAAACACGCCGCTGAGAACTGGGACCGAAGGGACGTGCCAGTGCTTGTCAATTCCGGCTTTCAAACGCACAAACCGCTATAAACACCTACTCCACACGAGGCAGGCACTGGTCGTCGGATGTAATCTCCTTGTCATTGCTCGGCTTCGGCTGTCCTAAAAACTATGCCTTCGTGCCCGCCCCATTTTAACAAAGATTGTCCACTTACTCATTCATTCACGTGCGCTACAGTCACATTAACGGCGTCGAAATGAAGGCTTCCACACGTTTAATGGGAGACTGAGAACAGCAGTACAGGATTGCAAATTACAATGGAGGCTAGCTTGGAAAGTGAACGTTTCATGAAATTCTCATCAGAATTTGGTGAGAGTACCGAAGTTTTTTCTCTCTAGAGCAGGGTTCAAACCGGTTTCTTCTCGCTATTAACTCCCTTGCCTTTCCTTCCCTTCTCCTCCTGAGGAACACTTCATACAGTGTTTTGTTATTAGTAAAGATAGATTGTGCGGCCCTTTCGGCTTTTAAATCTTTGTCCGAGAGAAGAAGACGCATTATTGCAGAGAAATTTGCATTCAAAATTTTCCTCACACTTGATTCAAGCTCGTGACACTTATGTCCAGCTTTCCTAGGATATGTTAGATAAATGAATGTCAATAACTTCCCCTTTGAAACGGGATAGTGGATGGTGCCAGCACGCTCGGTATTGAGCCACTAGAGCCATCTGTTGGCCGACAGTAGCGAACACCGCGTGACTCAGTGTGGATATTTGGCGAAACTATAGAGTTTCAAGAGCTTCTGCGCCAGCATGGCGATTATCAAAAACGACTTTCTTCCTCCCATAAAAAAAAATTGACCCCGTAGAATGCTTCCTGCCCTCGCGCCAACTGTTTCTGACACACGTAAAAATCACTGAGATGCGCCGAAAATTCAAAAACGCCACGCGACACGAAGTGGAAGCCGTGCAAACTAGAGTTTTTCCAGATTTTCTGGTCTTAACATCGACAAGTACTTCGTGACCGTCGTTCGCAGTGAATGACGGTCTAGTGTAATCTCTGGATCCGTGCCCAACCATCTCCCTCGACGCACCGTAGTCTACTTGAGAAATTGGGCGCTGATGCATCACCTGAGGTTATTTGGCGCCTTATTGTAGCATACAAAAAACAGCTCCGTTCTCACTTGAACAAGATCGCGGCGCATAAAGAACTAAACAGCGCATGTGGAAGTTTGGTTCAGTTGCGTATGATTACAGTGGCGCTTTGGCCCTAAGCCTACGAACGCGACTTTTATCTAACGTTGCTTCCCCGCATTTGACGGCTTAGCGTTCTTCTGATGTTCCATGCATCTCGAATGCAGGGGATAGCACCTGCACCACGACGATAATTTGCCCGAAAATAGAGGCAAAACAGTGTTTTTCTTCGAAAAATATTCGCCTTCTATATATAACAACAAATAATGTACTTGCGCATAGAACACAGGACACAACAAAGTAACACATACGACAAGAACAGAGCGCAACTTCCAACTAGTTTATTAAGAGCAGGCCACTTGAATATATACCAGTGTTGGCCAACAGAAAGATTACAAAACCAAAAGAAAGATAAGCCACGTGCGCAGTTCATACCAGCATGCCACCGCCAAGGGTGCAACCAGATATCATTCTGTCCAACTGATATGATACTCCAAACATAACAAGCAAAACATAAAATCAAAAAAAAGAAACTGAAGATTCATGAGGTGAACAATGAACGCGGGGAATATGACATATCTTAGCAAAGCAGTGTGAAAAATGCTATAACAAAAGCAGTCAAACATGAAAGTGATACCTGTCAACGGGTAAACTATCCTCGTTGCAAAAGCAGTGTCAATAAAGCGAGTGTGTAACGCTAAAAACATTAAGCCACAGAGATAACAGCACCGAGTTTCACCGACGTAAAGCAACCTAGAGGACATCGAATTTACACATGTCCATCTAAGAATGTCATCTCTTTGTCGAGCAGAACAACTGAAGCAGTACTAACGCATTCGTCACCGGTGTTAGCAATATGAAAAGCCTCAATTATTTCTCTCAGAAGTTTAGTCTTAGCATGGGCCAGAATCGTGTTATTGGTAAAGATGGGCTTGCATTCATGATCCACTGTATGCTCTGGTAGGCGGCGTATTTCATTGTTTTTTATTGTCCTCTCGTGCTCCCGCAGTCTTTCGTTGACGCACTTTCGCGTTTATCCGATATATACTCAACCACAGGTTAACGGAATTCGATACACGACGTTGGTGGCGCATTGGACGTAATGATAATCGTGCTTCTTTTCACATGACTCTCGCTTCTTATACAGGACAGTACAAATACTAGAAAGCTTACTGGGGGCGGAAAAAGAACCTTTACGTCATATCTATGGCCTATCTTTTTCAAGTTGTGGGAAATTCTAATGATATATGGTATGACCTTCATGCTCTGTCTAGGGATTGGGGTGCTCGAAGTCTTCTTGTTGCCTTCTTTTACCTTCTGTAGAAGACTGACTGTGACACTGCTGATGACGTCAGTGGTGTACCCTGCTTTCTCGAGACGGGCAATTTGGTTTCCAAAACTGTCTTCCATAAAGTGCGGGCAGCTTTTGTTGAGCGCTGCTTGAAGAAGTCTTCCTACAATCCCACGTTTTATCAATTTAGAATGGGCGCTTTCATAAGGAAGCAATATCGTAAAACGTTGCAATTTCATTCTCAGCAACTCTCGCCAGAATGCGATCAACCTCTAATTAGCTCCCTGTGCACACATTCAAAATCAAGATTTCAGAAATTATTTGGCATTTTCTTTTATTAAGTGCAAAATTATGGCGCTTGCATACCCTAACACACAAGATTATCGATGATCTGTTCCCTTGGCTTTATTTTTTAGGATTTCCGGACAAATAATTGAAAGCTCTTCAAGAACATTTAGTAATTGAACGTACCAATTCCGGGACTTCATCACGCAGACACATTCACGCCTTATGGCATGAACTCAAGAAAGGAAAAAAAAAATAATTGCAAACACATTTGTCAGTTACCGACGCTCCGCAATTATAATTTTTTTTAAATTTCGATTTATTTCCACCTGTCGTCCTTGATGAGATGGGAGAAAAAGGTTTTTTTAAGCAGCTTGACCAGATCCCATCCCCTTACATGGGTATCGCGTCGGTACATATTTTATACAGAAAAGCAGTAAGCACCTCTGCCACTCTATTTGAAGAGAAACCAAATTTCACAATCGTTCAGACGCGCATTCGGTGTTACATACATCCGTACATTATCAACAGAGCGCGAACAAATGAATCATGGGCACAGTCTCCATTAGGTATGTGAGTATTTCTAAATGACGGAAAAAAAAACTTTATTAAAACAACTGCTCCAGTTTACCTATTGACAAATTTTTGACGTCATTTCCACCTTCCCTGAAAAAAAATTCAGCGTCGGAGAATACAAACCCTATAATGCTGAAACATATGCTTGCAACGGAACTGCTTGTAACTCAGCCCTAGCGCATACAGCACTGACGTACAGCACTTCCACCCAGGAACTTTTTTTAAAGCACACTGCTTCTTAGTTTTCGGCACGTGCAAATATTTTAAATTTTTGCGTCAAGTGGCTGTCCCCGATCACTCTTGGCTGAAAACTTTATTATACTCCGGCTGTTGCGAATTCCCTTGAAAAGAACGAATACTAACAACAGAAAAATAACTCAAAGAATCCAATTCTTTATTTCTTTGCATGTGCGTGTGTGTGTGTGAAGCCTGTTCCCCTCATTGCTACGGCAGTAACTCCGCTTTAAAAGGTCAATGGCGGAGCTACCGCCGTCACCGTCGAGCTATTTTCTCCTGCTTTACCAGAGTCCTTCTTAAAGCCTTAAAGACACTCGCTTCACTCAGTGGTTGCAGTCGTGGTTTCAACCAGCATCAAAGGAACCCAGATGAACTAAATGTGGCTCAGAGACCCCACGAAAAGCAGTTTTTCTTTTCTTTCTCCCTTTCTCCCGCCTGTTAAGCCACTAGCTCCCTCAAGTACATCTCTCTCGGGTAAGGACAAAGCTAAGCCAGAAGTCGACCTCATCCGGTTTGTCTGTGCCCCGCCAGGCGTGCGCCCTCGCCTCTCTCATGGACACGTGAGGCTGCTAGAGTGGATCGGGCACCCCACTATGCTGAAACAAGAGTAGCAAAACAGCCGAGAGCTACAGAGCGCAGAAAACCCGACAGCGCATTTGCGATCCTGCCTGGCTTGCACTTTCTGCTAAGACGTTGCGCTAGCACGCTTTAAATCTCGAACACCGAATTTATTGAACTAACGAACCTGAAAAAAAGAAATGTCGAAATGCACGTCTCGCAAAAGTTCACAATGACGGAACATCTGCGTAGGCGCAGCACGCAGGTAACCTGACTCATGAGGAAGGACGCCGCATTTCATTTCCTCAAAACCCCTCTGTAAGGAGGATAAACCAATGAAATTATTGGGCGCCTGTCAAGTGCATGCGTAGTGGTTGCGCCTCTTCCGTCACCGGAAAGAAACAACGAAGAGAAGATTAGCAATGATGAAAGAACATTTTGCAACAGGTTATGGTGCCATTTATCGCCATTTATCTGCCATTTAGCTTCATTTATTCTACCTGCAAAGAGGATCACAAACAGATGTTACACGCACTGTGCAAGCTATGAATAATACGATTAGCCTATTTAGCGCCCTTTCAAGTGCGGCTATCAGGTGATTTCATCCCCTCCTCTTAACCCTCATCAATAGTACACCCGGTCATAAAAGCTCAGTTATTGCTATACAGTCTCGAAAACAAGCCTGATTTTCCTCGCGGCTACGAGAAGCCCAAAACTAAACTGTATGATCTCCAGTTGGACGTCCCGGCACCACAGCGCGCTTTTCGTTTTTAGTGTGCACCGATATGCTGCAAAAACATTTGTATTTTTCTTTGCTTCGATCTATAAACGTAGAACCCCGAGTGTACAGCCCACTAAATACTGGTTGTGCCGACCCCTGTTCAGAGGATCAGTATATAAATGACGGCATCCTGGTAGTTTAACGTTTTCTGTCTCGTATGCCGTTTCTTGTTACTTCCTGGTAGCTCCGATAGGACCTTCCGGCTTCATTGCGCCGGACAAGCTTATTGAACTTACGCGAGCCTGTTTTGTTCGGAATAAACAAGAAGAGAGCACCCACTGGCATGAGATTAGAGCATCTTCCTGCTTGTTTATTTACGTTGTGTTTCGTAGAATGTTTTGTGTACACTTGTACTGCATTGCTCTTAAGTAATAATGGTGTGTTAATGCAGCTTTCTCTACCCTGGCTTCACTTACTACAGGAGCCCGTTCCTGGGATCTTCCAGCGGATTGGTTCCAAGGTCGCTATACACAGTCAAATTCAGTGGCGAGGGTTGACTACTCAAACGGTGGTAACTGCCCCGAGGACTGGATTCCATTCGGTGAGGAATTGTGAACCTGCTTAGAAAACATGCACAAAAAGCAGTCGAGACAACGTTGCCTAGACTGTTTTTTTAGTCGTCGCCCTCTCATCAATGCAATGTAAAAGTTCTGTGCGCTTTTTTTCTCACAGGTGAAAACTGCTACTGGTTTGCCAGCAACGAAAGCCGACTCATGTACTTCCAAGCTCTCAAGCACTGCAAGTCGCAGAACGCAAGACTAGTGACAGTGCCCACGGAAAAAGAACAAAGTAACATCACTTTCAGTAACGGCGTCAACAGCCTATAATGCTACAGCAATGCGAACACATAAGGCAATTAGTTGTCCCCGTGAATTTTTTTTTTACATTCCAAAGTACGTCAAACATCTGTTAGGCTCAGCTGCTTCGCTATCGTTTTCTGGGGCAGGAAGACAAAGGGTATGTGAGGGCAAACAAAAGGATTGAAAAATAACATGACCGTGCCTGGACAGGAAGAGAATACGAGAGCTAATCAGAATGCTAACCGGCGTTCGCTTCAATCAAACGGCCTGGCATACCTACTCCTCTACCGCGATTTCCAATCGCTGTCTGCCCGAGCGGTTTTGATAACAAGAAAAGCATTCGCTGATGACGCGGAGCAGCGGCAGCAGTGGCAATGACACGACGGCTTGTCAGTGTTTCGTTATAGTAAAGGGACAATGAGGACGATTCCATTGAAATATAGTTCTCAGAAAGAGTTGATACCCCGGTTCATTCTGGCTACGTTGACGTTTGCCCGGCAGCGAAGGACGCATTTTTATGGCCGAGGAAATTGGATTTTAAAACATTCCCGCCAGTCGAGTGAAGCTTGTGTCGTACTTAACAAAAAGGGGAGGTTGCCACCATTTTGAGGTAGACGGTGATGTAGTGTAGCCACTAGGGTCAGCGTCAAGAACGTGTGTGGACACACTCATTGTCCCTGCGAATTAGGCCGGTGTTGCCGACAGCTGTATCTCGTTTGTGGTCACTTCTAGCCTATAAAAGCTCTGTTTTCTATTAAAGTGGTCTATTTGTGATTAGAATATTGTACTCACCAATGCGTGCCAACTTCTATATCTCCCCATTGTTCTTCTAAGCTTGGCGGAGGTCGAGACCGGCACACCGTGACTAGGCTGAACGAGAGTCTCTTGATAGTCTTTGATGAAGCTCTGATGAAACTTGGCGACCGCTCTTACGCGAAAGCGCTGAAGCAGTTTCATCGGAGCGATAGAGGCCAGCTTTTCGGGTTGAGTGTTGGTGCAATCCCACATGTCGCAAAGCTAAAATGGTGTCTGTCGCAATTTTCCGTAATAATAAAACTTAAAAGGAACACTTAAGCTCCGCCTCGAGGGCATGGCGCGATAGCGATAATAGATGCTTTTAAGCATAGCGTTTACCGCCACCGCTACCACTTAAAGCGTACCGCGAGGTGCCACTGCGCATGCGCAGATCGCTCTAGTGGCCCCAAATGGCGCCAGGTTGCCGTCAACATGCTGCAAGCCTTCCGCGTCGGGACCAATCAGCGGGTGCGCAGTGGTGGGGCGCGGTACACAGTAAACGATAGCGGCAGCCATACGCGCCACGCTAAAACGGTCTACTGAGTCCAATCAGCGGCCTGGTGTCTTCTTTGTGTATCACTTGGCAGGTTTTGGATACTGTCTTTTATTTCACTCTGACGTAACGCTTAACCTATCCTTAAGAGTACAATGCGATACAATTAGATATCCCTCCCACGGAAGTACTCCTTAAAAATTAACAGCCCGCTCTGTCCCACTCTCATTAAAGAGGTGATAATATATAACTTCTTGACAACTTGCCCCAGACTTCGGGCAGCACGAAAGCTACACCTCAACCGCCAGGATTACCATCCAGCCGACCACCAGACAAAAAAGTCTGGGCACGTGGGCCCCAACACCGGGCATTGTTGGCATTTATAGCCAGCGCAGGTCTACATATGTACATCTCACTTATGCCGAAAGGCATGTTTGCGCAATAAGAAAAAGTACTCGTTTTGTGCAGCCTAGGTTCCGCCTACATGTCAGTATATGCGGAATCGGTCAATCTCTAATGTACAGTGGTAGATCACTGGCAGTCGTCATGCCACTCCCGGCGCAGCGGTGCAGCGATTCAGCGACGCGCCAGAGACCCAAGTTGCTCTTCCCGAGCAGCCTCTCGCAGCCAATCATTAATTTAACTGCTAACTACCACGATTGGCACGTTGTGGTGGTGTCAGAAGGTCACGTGACCTCGGTGGTGAAGTGGCTCACCTGCTTCTCTTGACGCCGCGGACTGCAGGTTTTCCGCTGAATGAAACCCTTAACGCTATCCCGCTAGAACTGGCTGGCGTATAGGGAATGCACTCCAATTATTTTTGTACAGCAGCGCGTTTTATGTGTTTGGTAATGAGAGAATGAAAAAGATATTTTCAGCGTGAGTGAGCGAAAGAATGAAGCATGCACAGGTTCCAGGCCTTCCTGTGAATGCCAGTAAAACTCTCCTTCCCCCCCCCCCCCCCCCCCCCTTCCCCCGCCATGAGCAGAGTTCCTGATGAGCCGTCTTTACGATGCAACAACAAATTTGTGGATCGGACTGGAACGACTACCAAATAATACCTGGACTTGGATTGACGGAAGCTCCGTGGAGTACACAAATTGGATCATCGGTCAGCCCCGTGAAACTGGAGTAAGGAATAAGTGCATTTACTTCTTTAGTGCTCAAGTATGAAAGGAAGTAAGGTACACACCGCTGTCAAAAGTTTATGGAAAACAACTTTGCCTAAAGAATTGAATGGTTTTCATCCAGTGCGCTTTTTTTTTAGACTAAATCGCGCAATTTGCCGTTAACATGCGCATAATATAGAGTTGAACTTCGTTTTAATGACCTCGATTGGGCCCCGCGATTTCTTTGTTATAGACATTAGTTCGCTATAACGGTGCGCGACCTTGGTTGAAACTGTGGTATTTCAGCGGGCTTCCCTGCCAATATGTGTGCCTACGACAGCATGGCTAGTGTTTAGTATGCCGCCAGGACGCGTTGCTGAAGAGTTCACCAACCAAATGTGCCAGCTTTTTCAGCGCGCACCTATTTCTTTCGCTGCCCGCATAGGCTTCAGAGCTAGAGAACGGGTCTTGGATGGGCAGTGTAATAGAGGAGAGAAAAATATTAAATCAGAAACTTTACCCCAATTTAGCATGTACTGAAGCTTATACGGGCCGCTGTAAAGGAAGGCGCGCGCGGCAATTTCTTCTCCAGTGCCCATATCGATTAGCTTCGCCGCGCAGCTCACGTGCACGTGCGCCAAAACACTTCGCCGCATGACAGGAGTGTCTCGTAAAAAATGCCTATGCGGGCCCGAAGGCTTTGATCGTGGCCGCCTTTCGGGTTACGGAAAATTGTTTTGCGCTTCCGTTAACCGCCGCTTGACCCTGTAAAACTAGCGATACGCCGATGCCGTCAAGCACAATAACCGCACTGCGAAACGGTTTCAGCCGTGCGACCATGCTGCGAAAACGGAGGCTAAATTTTGCACATGGTACCAGAGAAGCAGAGTGCGCTCAGAGTGTGCAGAGAGGAGACTGGAGAACGAGAAAATTCCAGTGCCCTTGGCAACTCTGTCAATGCGCAACATGGTCCAGCGGGCTATGGGCACCACGCAGCGTGACATCATTCAGTGGGAAACGTGCCCCATTTCAGGTGAAGGGAGCGCCAGCGTCAAACAGCGCGCCGAAGTTTACAAGCTGTCCAGAGAAATGCTCCAAGCAGGCCTCGCTTGTGGCAGGGAAATTCTTTTGTGCATATTCTATGCGATGTCCAACAGGGCTGGTTATGCGTGGTCATTTCAGTTTGCCGCGTCGAACTGGTTCAGATGTGTTAGCACCATTACAAATAAGCATGCTTGGAGCGAATAGGCCAGTGGAATTCACTGATGGTTCATTTCATCCCGTTGTAGAAAAAACGAGGTATCAGATACATATTCTTTATGGGAGTTTTCAAGGGGAATTTGTTTTCCTTCGTTATATCCATTATTTCATTATAGACCGTTTTGCTATAGCGAGATTTTACTGTGTATGTATCAAAGGGTGCGCGCAAAGGCGGTGATTGGATTATTTTTCCCGCTAATATAGCCTTCCATAAACGTTTAACTGTGGATGTCTACAATTACTCAGAAGATATGTGCTGACTAAAACAAGATGCTTTGTTGCGAGGCATTTACGTGAGTGGTCACTGAAGGGCTTCGATAACTGCTCAGTGAAATTCGGAGCACACTCCCTGGAGCGAAAAACAGCATAAGAGGGCGAGCCTAAGTGTCACACGGAATTAAGAACGCACGGTTTCAAATTATTCCCGAGTATGACTAGTCACGTGTCAGATGCCAGTGTAGATCTCGTTATTAGCGTGCGAATAATGCTTAGCCTACCGGTTCCTGTTTTCATCGAAGTATATCAATGTGAAAATGGCTTCATGTGAATAGCAGTACCCATTACCCATTAGTAAAGAATACCTGTATGAGAAAGTGAAGCCGGAGTAATGGAATGAGTGAGTGAGCATTTGAACGTTGATATGTTGATTTCGCGTATTAGTGGAGCGAAATGAGAGAATTTGCGCATGGCTGTGATATTAGCGCCAGTGTAGCATTAACACAAAAACACAAGAAACAGAAAATAGTATGGCGATCGTACGCTGCGCTTTGGCATATGCTTGATTACCTGCACATGAACGTTTTCAACCTTTGTTTATATATGCCTTAATATAATTTTTGTTGCTTGTTGAAAAAGAATTGTCATATGTAGACATTGAAATATCTTTAGAACGCGAGCTCCGTAGGAGCGTTGGTTGCAGGAAAGTGCATTTTAATTTCCGTTATTGCAGGAAAGTGTATTTTCATCCCCGTTATTTAGGTCGTCTCTGTTTTGGGCATTTCTGCTGTTTTTTACCAGGATTTTAAAAAAATCTTTTATTGGCAGCCACTTGTGTCTACAACGTAAAGACGAGTGCAGCTTTCTTGGACACCATAACTTTTAATTCTGAGGCATCTGTTGAATATTGTAAGATACTGTTGCGAACATATTGATGGGAAGGGTCTAACCTTCTGATGCGCAGCAAAAGATTGGTCTTCATATTTATCCTGCGCTTGCAGAAATTAGTGAAGACTCCGATATAAAACCAATAAGGTGCGATTTTTAAAATAAAAAGCTGAAAACTACAAAAGTCCAAAGAGGGATATGCAGATATATTCATTGCTGTGATGCAATCTTACGATATGCAAAAAAAAGTTGTTCCTAAACAACTTCTCGTTGAAAAAATTCGTTTGTCCTTATTTTCTGCGTACTATAATTATTTGCAGTTATGTTTACTTCACAAAAAATTTCTGCACGTTCAACCTTCGGGTAACGAGAAGCGGCACGAAATATTGGTGGCACTCAGAGTAGGAGCTTAGGGTGTGAGCAGGAGTGTTCGATGACTGTTAGGTTCTTCCAGCTAAACTCACACTAGCATCACCGGTGAACTGTATGAACGCATCTTGGTATGTGTTTCGCAGTAGCCGGCAGTAGTATAATAAGACATGGGATGCGTTGGGGTAGGATTGTAGGAGCGACAAAGGTGTGTTGTGTAAGGGCATGAAGGTTGGTAACGCGCGATAAGCGCGTGAGTCGGGTTCCTGTCATAGCGAGAGACAGAAAGTAAAAAGAGGGCAGGACGGTGAGCAGCGACTATGCCTACGGCAACAACGACGACGCCATGATTTCGCCCAGCGTGCCCGATACAGCTGTCGCTGCAAAACGGGTCTTGTGCGCCGCTAAGACAAAATGACAGGAGGATGAGAGGAAAGAGCCTCTGTAGTGGGATCCAACATCTCTAGTCCAGCACGTCCAGCCATATAAGCCTATGTCCAAAGCATTGGTTTGGTGATTGCAACATTCCTACCTATTCGACCATGCCTACTGATAGCATTTACGTAGTCGACAAACTCCAAAGTAGAACTTGTAGTAATCCTTGACAATATTAAGGAACGTATACAGAGGAATTAAAGGTTGGAGGCCGTAACAGGAATTATCGACAAGATGTACAAAGTTTGATGGGAAATTATCTATGGAACAATACTCCAGACGTCGCCAAAATGCAACGTCAGCCCGTGTTACTCGACAGCTGTGCCGTACCCACGTTGTCATCCTTCCTTATCCATACAGTGACTAGTAAATAAGCAGCTGCCCTTCTGTTCTTTCGCAGGGAGATTGCAACGAAATACTGACGGGAACTCTTCACCCCGGCCGCTGGAACCAAGTCCGCTGCAATGTTAAAAGGATGCACGTCTGCCAGAAGAAACGAGGTGCGGGATTTTCGTTGGCGTCTTGGCGATCGTTGCGAAAATTACAGTTGCTCTGGCGAAGCATACGACGTCGATGAATGTAATCGAGCGCAGTGATAAAGCGGTCAGTCCTTGCAGTTGTAGCACATGCAAAGTTTTCTAGGACGGCTGAAGAGAAAGTTTACGCATGTTGTTTAGTTGTATGGCTACTGGCTTTACGGGCTTTAGTGTAAGAAAGCGACTCTGGCCACGTTGTGAACTGCTGCATCAACTAGGGGATGATACTTCCGAACTTTCGTTCTCAACACTGCGGTGGAGAAGAAAATTATCTTTTTTCTTACCTGTGTGCACATTTTATAAATGCAATAGTTGTTTACTGATACTATGATAGTACTCTTGTCTCGCTAAAAACATTTATAACAAGTATCTTGCCGTTTGAATCGATAGCTCTTGTTATTACGATTTTCATTTTATAACATATTGTAAGCCACTTGCACAATGTTAGAAACAAGAGCACGGTGCAGGGCTATGTATGAACAGGAGGTAGGCGAGCTGGGTGTTCAAGGCATGGCGTGTCTTCATCCGAGTGTTGGTTCAGGTACGGCTTTTCTCAAAATTATACAGCCCACCGGATTATTTTCTGGGCCACAAAGCCTGGCTTGAGTCGCATCGCCAACATTTTAAAAAAGTGTGGTTCGTCAGTGAGACGAACTCTTTTCCTCACCCCTCCAAATTTAACATTTTCAGGGGCACTATAGACAAACCCGCTGCAAGATCAAAAGCGAACCCCATGAACTGTGTACTTTCGGCAAAGGCAGGTCGTTTCTTACCCTGTAACAATACACAGGGCTATGCGAATTCCGCCGAAACCAAGCCGGGACGGTTTTCGGGGACACTTTGCATTTTTTTCCTCTCGGTCGCAATTTCGACAGTCAGCCTCATCAACAGTTTTAAATAACTGAACTCAATGGTTCTCTTTTGTATAAAGCACTATGTGCGTGTTTGACCCGCAACCGTCACTGCATCACAATCTCCCACGTTTTGTAAAAGTGGCCGGTTGGTCCATTTCCTTCAACTACTATCCGCAAGACCCTATCGGTGCTGTGGTCTGATGTTGTTTACAGAGTCAGAGAGAGCGACTGCAGGTGACACATTTCTTTACCAGGATCAGCAAACCATCTTTAACTATGTAAGTGGTACATGACAGAGGCCAGCAGTCACCGAATCCAAGGAGCATAGGAGATTTTTTTTTTATTTGTGGTGTTGATTACTTGGAAATTAAGTGTTATTATTTCATGGCACAAAGAAAATTAACAAGAAAGCTAGAGAAAAACAACCACATGCTGCCGGTGGGATCCGAACCCAGGACCTTCGAATTTCGCGTCCGGAGTTCTACCAAGCGTATCTGGTGGTGGCGATGGAGGGGGGGGGGGGGTGATAAACACTTTATTCAATAGCGAGCTTTGCGGGCCCCAAACTGAGAGGAACCCTTTGTCCATGGCTCCTACGGCCTTAGAATTTTCCTGTGCCAGCTCAACCAGCCCTTCTTCGGTTCTCCAGGCGTGAGCTGAGCAGCATGACCTCAACTTTTCTGGAATTTTCGCGGTGGCCTGCGTTCTTTCCCAAGCCCATATAGTGTGGTACAGTTTGGAGTTTTGCCCGCATAGGGAGTATTGTTTACGTACTATGTATGTGTAATTCATTACAGGGATGTTTTCTCCACGCACCCTATTTATGCGTTTTCTCAATGCGTTTCGCAGATAAGTCGCTGCCTCCGCAACCGGTCACGCCTAGCGAGTCGCGGTGCGACCTGGCGTACCCCGGTTCCTTTGGCTACCGGTCGTCCTGCTACCGCATGGGGGACTACCAGGACTGGAAGACCGCCGTTGAGCGTTGCCAGGGACTGGGAGGCCATTTGGCCCACGTGCGAGATATCTTCGAGGACGCCTTCCTGTCCGTTAAGTTCAACTTCCGCGGCGGACTCTACTGGATCGGTCTTCAAGACGCAAAGGTGCGCAGCATCATTGCGCGCTTAAGTGCAGGAGCACATGCGTGTTCCGCGAAGGGCGATGCATTTCACCCGAATGAACTCGTTTAATCATTTAAGCCATTCTTCCGCTACCTGCTTGTCTTAATGAAGCTAGTTGCTGCAGTGAGGACTGCCCCGGCAGACCATTCTCATAACCGCAAATTACGTTTTCCTCACATATTAAGGTAATAAAGGGAGCCAGTTCTGCTTTGCGTATGTTAGTCTGCATTTCAGATGTATTAGAGGGGACCAGTTCAGCTTGACTATTGCTAGTATACAGTGTCAACTGGGTTGCGAGTGGTCGTGGTGTTATTTTATCAGTTATCGTCTCCTCTTATGGTTTAAGCGTACTTATACGGAAGTAATGCTCACGCAAATCCGTGAGAAAGTTCAAGAGTTCTTGCCCTGCACATAACGTGGAGAGTTGTCTGTCATATGAGTCCCTGTCCGTCTTGCGCCACAGGGGACGGGCCTGTTCTCCTGGACGAGCGGCTGGCCCGTACACTACACGAGCTGGGCGCCGCTGCAGCCACCCGCATCCACCGGGGAGCTTCGCTGCGTCGCCGCGGACCTCGCCACTGGACTCTGGAGCGTCCAGCCCTGCCACACGGCACTGCCTTACCTCTGCCAATTCGAGAGCGGTAAGTAGGCGCTTCCGCTGCTGCTCTGTGCTCGCTTGACACACCTCAGCAATGCACTACGCGTCATAAAAAAAAAATCACCGTCTTCAAAGCATTTGCAGTGGCGGTTTCTGAGAGAGTGATAAAACTATGCACTCTAAAATTAACGCTGATGTCCATTTTCTTTTTGACATTTTTTTGTCTGGAAGTTTGTAGCGTGCTTAGATAAATTCCCGTTTTACGAATTCGTCATCCTGTACCCGTTGTTAGTAGCACCGAGCCTTCAAGGGGCATTCAACGAGCCAGAAAAGTTGCTTTCCTTAGTTGTACAAGAATGTTTTTTGAGTGTTTGCCTTCCAAGCGCTTTTTGTATGGACACGATTGAAGAAAAATAAGCCAAATCTTCGAGTTTCTAATCGCCCCAACTGTCACAGACATGTATAGGAGAAGACAAGAACAAAGGAGTCAAGTCTAAAAAGCAAAGCGTAAATGATGCAGCCATGTCCAGTGTCCTGTGTATATGACCCCACTTTTTTGCGCAGTAAATGTAAACATTTATTTTATGAAAGCTTTCACGCAATAGCTCAGGTTCAAGGCGTGCTAAATTTTTCTTGTGCAAACGTTTCGCTGTGTGCTTTAGATTTTGTGCGTTCTGTGCATTCTGAAAAAGCCACCAGGCTCCTCTAGAAGCAATGAGGAAATCCTACCGCATCGACTACATTGGAATGCCGCAAGAAAAGCAAAAAAGATATGCGTGTTGTTATTAGAAAACCACCGCCGAGATGAGAAATGTGACATCAGAGTCGATGTCAAATGTTTCACGCCTTACCTCAAGCAATACGTAAAGCATTTGCCCGTAGACATATATTGGATGGCTTTAAAGTCGGTGTTGAGAAAAATATTTTCACAAATAGAAGTATGATTACGAGTTATGAAATGAAAAAAAAAATTAAACAAAAATGTTTAATGTTTATTTTTCTGAAATTCCGGGGTATATGGGTTAAAGTTGATTAAAAATAGAACAAAATCGCTCTCTATCTCTCACACACAAACTCTTTTACAGAGGAACCGCCCAAGGTTGAGCATCACGACAGACCATGCCCGGAGCACGCCAGGAACTGGATCGACGTGGGAAATCCGCAATGCTATTCATTGGAAACAGAGCGCATCGTTTCATTCAACGAATCCATAACTATCTGCAATGGCAAAAGTAAGGGCGGAAAACAGCATTTAGAAATCTGTAGTGTAGTCCCGGTGTTTCTTTCAGTAAACGCAGCACAATTTTCTCTCTTTCAGACTCGACGCTAGCCAGCTTTCACTCCAAGGACCAAATCGACAGGTTACGCCCGTACCTCAGCAAGTCGCAACACCCCGTCTGGATCGGCCTCGCCAGTGCTTACAATGGTAGGTCTCCTGAGCTGCACAAATTTTCAAGTGAAGAGATTATGCGTTTTGATTTTAAATTCATGCATAAATGCCTGCTAGACATTATTAACGGAGAACATCATTTGCAATCATCGTAAATTTAAATTAAATATTGTCGGCAATATGAACCCCCTCGTATATTGTCCTGCGATACGGACGTCTTCACAACGTATTGTATGTCTGCGTTTGCCAGCGTGCGTACCGTTCACCGCAGGGTGCTGACTTCAGAGTTTCGCGTTGTCTTCGCCAGTCGTCCGAAGGACTGGCGCGCAAGTACAGCGTGAACGCTGCGTCTGGAGTATGAGCCCAAACGAACGCCATTTCTGTGTTTGTCGGGATCCTTGTGACGTCAGAGCGTATACTGTGTGTTCTTAGCTAACAAGTGAGCCAGTAAAAAATGGCGACAGTCAATTCCCGTACTTTGATGAAGTTGAAATTGTTGTAATAATAGCGCTTGGTCATAATTACTGCAATAAAGCCACAGTGTAATTTCATATTTATTACAAAATTTTCAAAGCGCCCTTCCAGAGGCCCATTTGCTCACGTGGTTCATGACCGTCTGGAGAGCAGCCTCATATGTTAACACGTGAACGCTCAAGTTATCGACTGTTATGCATACGACGCCGACGTCTTATAAACCGTACATAGTCCTTTATCCAGCTATCTCCGGAAAATTATACATTTCCCTGATGGCTACTTTGAACTTACACTCGCAGGTTCATTCAATATATATCTCAAGCTCGAATATAACTTTGAAGTTACATGACAGGTTGAGCTGAAGGACGTGCATTGAAATGACATTTGAATACAACATGCCCGGCTATCATGATCAGTAATTAATTCAGCGTCCCTTCGTCTTTCGATTTCCAGACAGTTTCCAGTGGCTGGACGGTTCTCCGCTAGATTACGAACACTGGAAGCAAGGGGAGCCGAGCCACGCAGACGAGAACTGCGTCGAGATGCGCCAGTTCGACGGCCTCTGGAATGACGCCTACTGTCACGCCAAAAACGGCTTCCTATGCGCCGTGGAGAAAGGTGACAACAGCACCGCCTCTGTGGCTATCTGCATGTCAGACATACGTTTCTTTCTTTTTTTAGAGCCCTCTGTAGCTGTTTCGGGTTCAATAGTCAGATGCAAGGCTCGTTTTGAGTATACGAGGTACCACCTTTGAAGGAAGCCCCAAACAATGTCTAAAATGACACTGAGGGTGAATAAAAGTTGGCCTGTGTCGATTTGGTACAACCACCTAATCACAAACGGAGCCTTTTAAGCTTGAAAAGACAAAAATAACTCACAGGATGATTGCGACTCTGTAAAGCGATGATCAGCGAGAGCTGTTTAGGCGTTTAGTTTTGCGGATATATTCCTGGCACACTGGCGTAGTAGTCACATGATGCACCCCTGCACTGGCAGGTGGCTGTTCCGAACAGAGCCACCCGTAGGCTTATGCGACCCTGGTTGACCGTGACATAAGGTCACGTGACGTTAACGAGCCCACCGGCTACGCCGACGGCGACGGGAAAGCCAGGGACGGGCGCCTAACAGCTATCGTTGTAAAAATGCTGAATACAGGCGTCGTCCCCACCGGCTGGTTTCGCAGTTAAAATGCGTGCATCGATGCTGTGCTGTTTTTGCGCGTGGATCCCGCAGAATACGCTACGCAGCCATTCACTTCGAAACAGTGGCAACCCTTCGCTTTCGCTAAGAAGGTCACTAGTTTGAATCGACTGGCGGGAATAATTTTAATTCTAGTTCTTTCGGAAATCCGCATGCGTGTGTGAAGACTAGGGAACAATTGCATCACGGTGCTACAACCGAGGTGGCTCTGTTGCTATGCCGTTCGGCAGCTGAGTTCAGGTTCGCTGGTTTGGGCCCGGCCACGACGTCTGCGTTTGAATACGTGCCAAAACGCCTTGCTACTTTACCACGTCAGTGCGCGTTAACGGAAACTAACGAAGGCCTGGTGGTCGAAATCAATCAGGAACCCTCCGCTACGATGTACTACTTCAGAGCTAACAGCGTCGATTTTCCCCGTAGAAATTTAATCAATCAATAAAATCAAAGTCAGCATGATGCTGAACGTGGCGGCGTCCCCGAGCGTCCAAACACGACTGAAGCTGACACCCAGTATTTCCAAACAAAGCAGGTAGAATCTGAAAAAAAAACATCATACGAATCTCGCATTAGGTTATCTACCCCGAATCCACCCCAGTGCATATTTCTTAAGGCACAATTAGGGCTGAATTGAGTTGAAACACTTGCAGCGCAAAAACGAACAAAGAGAGTAGTACTTGCGCCAACATGTGCTCCTGTGACTGGTGTTGCTCAACGATTCCGTTCATTTTCATGGGCAAGTGTGATTAATGAATAAACTTTCTCTCTATGGGTCAAATATTTCGTTAACGAGCACTGTATTGCACTGCATTGTGGTTTCCTTAGCAACTCGCCCAACGTCCGGCGAAAGTTCCGGTTTACTCAGCTGCACACCTCATACTGTATCAAAATTTGGTGGTGTGGCAAGGAGTTTCCTGAGAGAAAATGGAGAAAAATGGCATTTAGGACAAGAGCCTTCGTGGACATGTAAAAGCCGCGGAAAACCTTCAATGCAATCACACAGCAAAGCCCAACGTTTAACGTTGTCATTCGTGATTGTTCATTTATCGCAAAAAGAAATTTGCACTATCTAACCTACATCGCTGAACTCAGGGGTTGATTTTGCGAGAATAATCCGGAATCAGTGTTACTGGAAGTCGCTTTATGCTCCCGTACCCGTTTTTAATTTGCAGTTCCCTACGTCTTAATCATAATTAGCATATTAACTCCTCCTAACCAGCCCAGCTGTAGAGTTTTTATTTGAAACTTGTCGAAATTTTGTAATGAAATATGTATATGAAAAGTGCATAGGCAGACTCCCAACGTAATGGTGCACATGATGAGGGGAGTCACTGAAGCATGTAGCGCATTTACGAATGTGACATGTGTTTGTAATATTGCTTTTTTTGCATGTTCCAGACCCTCAACGCGACGAAACCGAAGGTAAGAAAGACCATCGCCTCTCATAACTTGAGGCATCATCCGGTAGTTACCGCACATCCACACGTTCGTTTGCCGCCCTTTTTACTTATTTATTCGGAATGCGATATGGATGACTACTCCGTCTGGAATGACTGCGAGTTCTTTTTCCAAGAAACGACTATAAAAAATTATCTTATTTCCTTTAACTTCATTTGTTGCACATCTAATATTAACAAAATGTTCAGTTGAGAGACACGCTGACGTACAGGTTTAGCTTTATTGGGACTACACTCCCTTTCTTCATAAAAAGGTTATTTAAAGAGTGGTTTTGAAATAAACTTAAGAGAAGTAAAAACACCTAGTGGCCTCAAAGATAATTGCAGCGTATGCTTGAGCGCACAAATCGAGGAAGTGCAACGGTAAGCTTAGGAATACTCACGAAAAAACTTATTAAGTGAATTGTGAAAGCACCCACTGTTTAATATATGTAGCGTTGGGCTAGAAGAAGCACTGGAACAAATCTTATCTAGGCTAAATCGGGACTTAAAATCCAAAACGCAAAAAAAGTCACCAGGACAAGAAGAATGGGATGGATTTCGATGCACAGGCACTCTCAAGTTATGAACAGCACATTACACAAATAATTTTAGGAAAAAATATATGACTGCCATATCCTACAAGTGCTCACACACGGGGCCGACATTGGAGGCTAAGGAAAAAGCTTGAAAATTATTTCACCACAACACTGCGAGCTATAGAAAACATTTTGAGCATTAAGTTTGAGTGATGCTACGTGCTTTGTGTTATGTGCTATGTGGATTAGAGAATGAAGTCGAGAACGAAGCTCTTTGTACAGAGTTCTGTATACATCCCTCCGTAACGAAAAGGGAACAACCAGGTTGCACAAAAGTATTTTTTTTTATTTCTGTACTAAAATTCAAAATGTTTTTTGGATGTTATACGCCAAGAGAGAAACTAGTTAGAAAACAGGAAAAAGTCTGCTTGTCACACATTATTATGGGGAAATCATGAACTGAATGCTCATTTTTCCCTTTTATAATGAAGGGATCTGTGCATTGCAATGTCGCAGTTTTCTGTGAGAGTCGCATACGAATCTAGAAGCATTCACATTCTACCTGCGTTTTATTTTATGCTATCTAGCCAGCTGAGAAAATATTATTTCACAGAAATGTTGACTTAGCCGCAAGTGCTTAAACTTTGCCATGCATTAGCTATGAAGGCTTATTTTTGCTATTATCTTTTAAAGTTATCTCATTAAGTGCAGCGTGAGAAGATAATTTCAACTTCATTGCAAAATCCTCACATAGCATATTTCACAAACGATAGCGATTAAAAGCGAACGGTAATTTTTCAACACCACAGTTTGTGCGTGTCGAGAAATGTGTACCAAGTGCCTTTGTGGAAGTATACGTAAACTTCCCTCCACTGGGCACACAGCTCCGCTTACCAATGCATACACATGTATGTACTTGACAGACAGGTGCATAATTTGGCTACAATATTTCCTTCCTTGTTTTTCAATCCACAAAAAAGTGCACGGTGCGTCATAAAAGTATGCCCAAATGCAAATTTATACCAAATTGGAAACCATCCCGCAAGCTCACTGTGGAGAAAAAGATAACAAATTAACGGAACGTGACTGTTACGCTTCGGCCATCTTTTGTCGCGTGAGTGAAGAAGCGAAGGAAGGGATGTCTTCAGGAAATGATTTTCCACGGAAACATCAAGGGATATTTCCCATGGAGAATGCTATCACTAACTATTCGCGGCCTGACACCGCCTTCAAATAAGGCCCAGGTGCAAGGCCAAGGTGCCTGGCAGCACACTTCGTCACTTTGCGTTTAACGTACTTGACTTCCTGCGTTAGCTCCGAAGCCCGGATATCGGAATCCGCGGAACCTCATAGGAAGGAGCGCCCGGAGCATGTGTTGACTTCTGACAGTGGGCGTACTGACAGAGAGTCACGCATTACCTGCAGGCTCTGTCTTTCTTTCCTGTGTGGCAGCAGTATCATTTTGGGACAATGCTGCCACGCCAGAAAGTAATGAATGGAAACCACCATCGACAAGGAAACCACGCGTGCCGCAGCCTGGAGCTAATACATTTACAAAGCGTAGGCTACTTGCCGTAGGCATTAAGTCTTCCAGAGGCCATTCGATCGTTTTCGGAGGAAGGAACTAGTCCTGTGTGATCAAAGAAGGAATTATTTCTGGGCCCTTTCCTCGTCGAAAGCATGGCCACAATAATGAGCGATTTTCTTCTTATCAGTAAATCAGTATTTATTCTACCGGGAACAAAGGCAGAGGACTCCAAAATAAAAATCTCGGATGGCTTTACTAGGTTACGGACTGTATGTTCTTGTGGCTTCTGGGCCCTGTGGTAGTGATTCCGTACCCGGTTAGTAATTGCCATAGTGCCCGCCATGCTCTAATTATAATCCGGGATAGTCGGTTGCCGCAGAGGGTGACCAGAATAAAATTAAATCGAATAAATAGGGCTGTTGTATTATACTAGCCCCGGTGACAAATCTTCAACCACCAGGGCGCTTTGTACGCAACTGATACATACCAGTAGAATAAATAGTGGAGGTTTCTCATTCAAAACAAGTTGAATAGCTTTCTTTGCGACCACCAGAGAGTATTTGTACTTTTAAAAAACTTCGACGGAAGTGGCGAACGACTTACGAAAGATAATAGTGAGGCAATCACAAGGGAAAAATTGGAGTGGCCACTTAAAGTTCGACTTAAGGGAATGACGCGACAGCGGTAATGGGTTAATGTCCATATATGCGGAGTTGTTCATTACCGACTTTAAATTCATACATCCCTGGGATTACTCATACCACTCCTGGAGCAGTGGCGCAGCGGTTAAGCGCTGCGCCACTGCCCTGCGATTGCAGGTGCTGCCACAGGTGGGGCTTTGGCGACCCAGGTTGCTCTTCCCGAGCGACCTCTCGCGACCAGTTGTTGATTTAACTGTCACCCGCCACGGTGGCGAGAGCCTTTAAGCTATATCGAGATAAATGTGGACCAAGTCGGGACATGCGGTGAGGTCAACAGATCTCCGGCGATCGATTAGGTTGAACACAGGGGGCCTCAAAGGAAGTGAAGCGTAGCCGGGGGTAAACTACAGTCAGTTCTAAAGATAAGAATACGCAGTTTGCTGGCATATAATGATCGCGGCCGGCGCGTGAGAAGTATAATGGAAGACAATTAGGAGGAACTTCGTTCTACCTTTAAGAAGAGTTTTAATGCCTGTTTTAGAAACACTGGTGAATTTGGCGTTAGTCTCATTTGCCCTCATAATAACTTTTGAACACTTTTTCTTCCTGATGCATTCCTAATGGCTTTGTAAAATGAATTGGCCCCGTGGTAATAGTGTGTTCCTAATAAATGCTTTTCTGATGACAGGTTTCTGACTCTCTGAAGTCTTACCGGCCGTTGCAAAACCCTACGTAAATAATCAGTTGAGTACTGCAAAAAGAGACACTACTTTAAAAAATAAAAACCGAAAAAAGGTGTAAGGGGAGAAAAAATTCCAACTGCTCATCTTCACTCTAAAAGCTCATCGCTCTGAACACTATATCATGACGGCAGATATATACATGTTCAATTATGTAGCGTGATATGTGGGGCTGCAGTTGACACCTGTCCTTTCCATTTGGTGTGCAGACGGCGGCACCAGCTATATGCTCGCAGGGAAAAATAAAGTCGTTCAGAAGGTCCGTTCAGGCTTGCTAGACGCGCCACATATTCCGAGTCTTGACATGCTGCGCGATGGCCGCATCAGATCTCTTCGAAAAATTCAAGTAGCAGCACGCCGGCTGTCCGGTTAACTCTCTAGACGTTCCTAAATCTTGGTACACACTGCGCTCCGAGGCAAAAACTATGGAATAATGGACAAGGTAGCTTCACAACCTACCAGCAAGGCAGCGATACACATATTTCATATCCAGCTAAATATTTAGAAATGTAAACGCGCTTGATTAATTACGATCAAAAGCTCGGCGAGTACTGTGAAAAGGGATTAAAACAGAATAAATATTAAAAAACATGTGCTGTTTAATTTTTATTTTATTTTTCACGCATTTCACCACTCTTTCGTTAGGTTTTTTTTGTGTGTTGGGCTCTTTTTTACTCTGATATTCGGAGTTACAGACAGTGCGAGAAAATAGCGCGCTTACGCTCGCTGTTTGAAGCAGTATATACGGAGCCTGCAATTGAGCTAGCCTTTCATATTTAGTTGTTCACCGCTGCATCTCAGCGTCTTCGCAATCCTATATTTTTCACTTTGCCGACAAAAACCTTAGTCCTTACCTTCACTCTTGCTGGTAACACGTTGACTGGTCACGCATATGAACTCCATGCACCACGCGCCATACGTTCCCCACGCCGGATAAAGATCAGAGGTAGCGACAACTCATCTGGAAACTAAAAAAAAGTCGAATTTGTGTGAAAGATATCAAAAGAAGTCTACAAACATATAATGATTTGTTTTGTTTTTTGGAAAGCCTTCACTGGCCGATGCCCTGCTTCTCTCTTTCCAAATTGCCAGCAGTGTCCCAGAAGCATACTGCCCCCCCCCCCCTCAACGCCTGCCGCGCTTGCTCAAGCTCTTTGATGCATTCCTTTGCGTGTACAAATAAAGAATCCATGAAAAGAACGCAGGAGTTGTTAACGTGTTATGGCATGACATGTGATGTCACACCTAAATCTGTTGTGGTATACTTCGTTATTTTGGATATCGGTGATTAAAGTCAAGTGGCTAATCGATAATGGCTTAAGGAAACCTTGTGTTTCAATGAAAAAGAGTCCGTGCTGAGTTTTTATTGTTTAGATATGAATACCAGACGTCGTGGGACTCTAATGTGCCACAAGGAATGCATGAACATTACCCTAGAAATTACAAAGCTCATATTTGTAAGGATTCAGAAAACGTGGACAGGAAGCTGCTTACAATGATGACACATATCAATGTTTCTGCGATAAATCTAATCAACTAGAGCGAGTAATCCCTGGCGCAAAGTTGCTGAGGCCCCAAGATTAAGAATAAAACAAAAATGTCGTTTTCTGCGTTTATTTTTGTCGACTGAAAGTGCTTGTTCTGTCGTAAGCAGGAGTGCAAATTGTAAGTTCTAAAAACCTACTCGTAGGTGCTCTGAACTAGCGTTCCTTCAAAAATGCTTCGTATTTATTTCATTAATGATTCATTTGCATTTCTTTCTCCCCAGGTGCTGCACCAAACAGTGCAGGTAAGGGATCCCATCGTTCGATTGTCAATACCAATTATGAGCATTGCCAGTACCACCCACCCCTGTGGTTCAGCAATTGCTTAGTGCGATTTCACAAATGCGACCTCCAACGCGGTGGCAGAATTTTTCATGATGGCGAAATATAGGAAGTCCTGTCGCAATAATATTTCCGCGCATAGCAAAGGAACACTCAGGACAAATTAAATTTTGATTCTATAGATAGATGACCAAATTCTGACAATTACGCTGCTTTAAATGAGAATCCAGCTTATACAAGATATACAAGGTATACAAAGGCATCGCCATCACCGGCTTGTCTGTCAAGTAAACTATGTACATCGACAAAGATCCTAGCGCGGATCACTCAGGTTAGGCTACACTGTCAATGACTTCGAAACGGTGATCACGGAGTCATTTGAATCGTGCGGAGAGAAAAATTTTAAATGCCATTTTTTGATAAATCACTACCTTCTTTCTTGCCTGGAAAACAGCAGAATGCCAATGCCCAGAAAGAGTCATTAAATCGATTTTTATTACCAGCGAAAATTAGATGTAGTTTTCCTCAATGCCCCTTTAAAGAAACGCAGGTTATTCATAGAACTTCGTGCCTGAGAGCCCACAGTGTTGCTTTATTATTGTTATTACTTTTACACTACTACCACTGTTAACAAGGACAGCAAATTTATTTTCAACACTGCCAGATCGTAGCGAGCGCAATAACGTGATTCATGTTCCGTGCGAAATGTACGCCTAATGTGTGGTAAGCAACTAGTTAAATCACTGATATCATTTTACGAGCACATACAGTCTTTGTCTTCATTTTTTAGGCCGCAGCAACCGCTACTGCTCCGCCGCACCGCTGTTATGCCGAGCTTGCGCTTGGTAAGAGGGCATGCCCCTTTCCGTACTGCGCTCTTGATGATAGTCGGGCCGCACAAGAGCTGGAGAAAGAGGCCTACTCGTTCGACGCAACGTCGATAGCGGGGAGTACCTTGGCGAGCGCTGCAGGCAGCAACGCCGCCGCTGCGGTCTGGGTTGCGGTCGCTTACAAACTTTTGAAGAGGACTGTAAAGCCGCCCAAAGAATGAAACACGACATTCTATTGTTTGACACTGCGCACATGCCTGTGGCGAGGGTTTCCACTAAGAAAGGTGGAGCTTCTAGAGCGCCTGCGCTACTCTCTTGTTTTCTAACGCCTCCTGAAGCATATGCGATTCCTCCACTGCACGCAGTTCACCGATGACCAAGCACAAACGCAGTCTCACTTTCTTTCCGTTGGAGGCTGCACAGACAATCAGTATAAGGGTGACCCTTTTTAGGCTTGACCTAGTCGGATAAATTCCTCAACCGCCGGTCGTGTTTACAGTATGACCAAACAATGTAGTTAGCGTAGAAAGGGCCCTTGGCCGCTCTCTCAAGCGCAGGCACTTTTATTGCAAAGCGATAAGTGGTCGCTGCACCAAGAAAAACTTGTTTGGCATGTTCGGAAGACGCGCCAACGATCGTCTTTATTTCGGTTTCGACTGTATACTGCCGTCGTGAGCAGAAAAGCCTCGCCTCACGCGTCGAGCCAGATTTGCACCTATAATGGACAAACCTGTTTCTCTGTCTGAGAAACAGCTTAACTGCTTGAGGTGAAATTTGAGAACTTTGAGAAGAAAAACACCAAGAGCTTTGTTAAATGAGCCGTTATTGTAGGTAGAAACTAAATGTGTACGGGTCCCTTCCTTTGTCTCACGAGTGCATGCAGTTTCATCTCCTCGCGCTTTACTACACGCGGATCCTACGGTATGTGTAACTAAGGTCGAAACTTCAACTGTAGCAGCCTTCCTCTCCTCGCCTTTCCTTTCCTGTCAAATGCTACGTTTTTCGTTGAGAATAATGTCTGACCAACTGGCCCCTCAGTTTAGTCAGTTAAATGGTTCATACTTCCAACCTATAGGGCATCAGAACACAAGGAACAGCGAACGGTGTGTTTGTCTTTGTCGTTCACTGTAACTAATCTTTTAATGCGCTACAGCCTGGAGAGATAGTATGGACTTGCATGCGTCTCTCTCCCACAGCCGTAGTCGTAACTGCCCTGCTGTAAGAGTGACGCCGTCACGTTTAAAGTGCCCGGTCGCGCTGCTGTAAAAGTGACGCCGTCACGTTCAAAGTGCCCGGTCGCCTTAAGCAAAACAGCGCAAAATGGCTGTACACATCACTTCCTCATATACCGTATTTTCTCTTTTTTTTGTCTTGTGCCAAGGCAAGCCCAGCGCAGGCGTCTACGTGGCCGTCGCCCTCGGAGCACTGCTCGTACTCGTGGCGACCGCGTTCGCCATCCAGCAGGTGGTCCGCTACGTGCGCCTGAGGCGCCAGGCCAGGCCGTTCTCCTTCGAGAACAACGTGTACATTGACCCGCCCGTCTACGACACGCGCGAAGGCAGCATGGATCTCAGATGATGGCGCATCTTTGCACCACCCTCCTAGAAAGAACACGCTTCGCGACGCCGCGCCCTCAATGCCCAGCCGAAGATGGGGGACGGTTCCTTTCAATCTCGACTATCGGCCTCCAATGGAACGGCCCAGCTGTTCAGCTCGAAGACGGCTTACGCGGAACGAAAAAAAAACATTATAATCATAATTTACAACGAGACAGTGTCTAATTCCCAGTGCGGATGGAAGCGATAAACGACTGCAAATTATTTATAGGCACTTCTATTGCTTTATCATTGGCATTAAACTATGCAATAAAACCAGGCCAATTTGCCATGTTCGAAGTCGCAGCGCAGAAACCAGGAAACGGAACTGAGCTGCGAAAGTGTGAACCGCGGAACAAAATAAATCACAAAAATTAACCCGAAAAATACTACATTGGCTTGTTCATTAATAGAACCATCAATAGCAGGGAAACGTTTATTGCGGAAGCAAGAGACGTTAGAGCTTAACTTAAACATCCTTACGCTTCGAATAAAACTATAAAAAAAGTTGTTTGTTTTTTTTTTGTTTCCTCGCCTTTAATTAATACCTAAGTAATGAAACGGCAAAAATGAAGGGAGGGCGCTCTCGAATGTTTGCTTTGGAAGGGCGGGGTCTCTTAAACACGACAATCTGGTGTTGCTGCAGTGGTTATTAAACATCGTTGCCTGTCGCAGAGCATTTATAAAAAAAAACTTTTCGAAGAATAAACGACCAGGAAGACACACGCCCGTCCAGAATGGTCGCACCAAAGCTAGTTTTTAATCTGTGCAACAATTCCACTTAATTCGTTGTCTAAAGAGTGTCCACGTCACGCTGGACTTTCGGATATTCTAGGAATTCGAATATGACAACGTACTACCTCGATGGAAAGAAACGCGAACAACCCGGCGACAACACGCCCCGCTGTTGGAGTTTATTTTCATCCCGCTTTTGCATGGGTCATACGAAAAAGACGTCAGAGTCGTCCCAGAATGTATCATGGACGAGTCTAGGGTCTTTTTGTATCACCGAAGCAAAAGCGCGGTGAAAAGAAATTGAAACAGCGGAGCGTGTTGGTGCCGGGTTGTTCGCGTTTCTTTCCATCGAAGTAGTACCAGTGCACTATTTATCAGTGCAAGTAGCTGCGTATCTAGTTTTATTTGAGAAAAAAAATTAACTATTTAGGCAAACTGTACATGAAGGTCAGTATAAGTTTTTCTGTCTGCTGCTAGATGGCAAAGCAAAAACTCAGAAAAACTCTCTCCTTGAGTTTCTGTCCAGAGTGACAAAAGAGAGACGATATCAATGCGAATTTTTATTCTTGTCACAGGAAGAATGGACTTTTATCGCAGACATCGCGAGTCATAAACACTCTCGAGCGATTACCCCTCGCCATGCGGCTTTCCGTACGGCTTCCTGTTTGAGACAATACCCATAGGTGACCCATCCCTTGGAATTCTCTCTTCGCTGGCAACTGCAGAGGCTGTTCGGTGACCCCAGCATAGGACGGAAGATAATGGGAACAATATGGAACTGACCGCCTCAAGAAAACTCTAGGTATTTCCCTGCTATGTACCGCGAAAGTATAGCAGTGTTGTAGAACTTGCCACCGACGTCAGCAAATCTTGCGCCGAATTTCCCAAACTTGTGGCACATTAGAAAGAGGGGTGTATCGTTTCTCCGATTGCGTTACGCCCCTTTTTATGCAAACATCGCTCTTCCGCCGACCGATAAGATTATTGCACAGTGCGTTGCTCCGCGGTAGGCGGATATGCTTTGCACAGAACGGAATGGCTTCCTGGGTTTGCGAGCGAAAATATCAGAAGTGTGTCGATGGTGCGGTCAAGCGGATCAAAGCAGCTGCCCCGAATCTCACCGACGGCCAAAAATTTGGCTATTACACCCACTTTTACGGCAGCCAGAGACACGTATTTCTGTGTGCTTTTAGGGTTGGTCGGAAGCACAGGCGGCGTTAACGTTGTTCGTGCGAAGGCCTCAACGTTCCTATAGCAAGGTTTGTCCTCTTTTATTTTATTTTTTTGCAAGGACACAGGTAGTTTTTTGTTTATTTCCTTACGATTGCGCTTCCGACTGCCACGAAAAGTGCAACAAGATAAGCACGTTCACCGGACGTTCAGACACCGATCTATGGGACCAACGTCACAGTTAATGAATGAATGAATGAATGAATGAATGAATGAATGAATGAATGAATGAATGAATGAATGAATGAATGAATGAATGAATGAATGAATGAATTCTTAATTTCAAAAGAGGGATGTAACTCTGCCATTGTTTGGGAATTAGGAGGAGGGACAGGGAGTTAAGAATAAAGGTGCTCGTTTGCAGCGCTATAGGTGAAGCTTGCCCGGAAACAGTAGTCAAGAAGTTTACGGACGTCACCATTCCAGCGAACTGTTACCGAGACAAAACTTTATGCACCAGGCACGCCTCTCTCGGTGTTTGAATGCTGTGTATTCTTAGTTTAATTGCGATAAAACTGAAGAACGAACCGGCAAATGCCCATAAAAGGAAGCCCTCCAGCTACTGGAGTGCACCGATTCTCAAGGCATTATGGTCCTGCTAGCATGACACCGGAGGGGGCGGCAGATTAAAAGTGATTAACCGCGGCTTAATAGTATTAACCATGACGTCAATAAACTTGGTCGACGCCATTACCTGTAGGTCCTCTTTGAGGTGCATATACTGCTTCGTTCTACAAGGGGAAGAGCCATTAGATTTTAATTGTATATTCTTGCTTTCAAATGGTGCATAAGACATTAGCAGATATGAATCACCACTTGAAATTCGCCTACACTCAGTACCTAACTAATAAATGAAAGTATCCTTTTAATCCAGTTTCGATTTTGGTTTGAGCAGTCGAAAAATGGTTGCCACGTCACAAGTGACCGCAAGATCACATGGCGCATGCAAAACCTACAATATGATTGTTCTTCGTTCACATACTAGCATTCCTGCTTCTGAAGCAGTTTAGAGTAAGATTAGGAATGAATTAAAGCGACAAAGCAACGGGTGTATTGCAGTTTCTGTATGTCTCGCGTCATCCTATATTCTCTTGTGATGTCGCAGACATCGGTTGGCAAATTAAACAGAAACTTAGACTACGGAGGAAAAATGTTCTATTTCAAAGCAATTGTTGAGCGCCGGCGAATTTCGCATCGTTATCCGCGTTCACTGATGTACGCATCACTCCACAGCAAAAGCACACTCCGAAAATTTTGGCATCCGCACTCATTCCAGTTGTATCCGATTGATAGAAGGCAACACGAGGCAGAAACGATCTCTTTGCCCATCCCTTCCCCTCACCTCCCTACCCCTTGATACCAAGCGGCGTGAGGCTGCACTGCAGACGGCCAGACGGCATGCGCAAAGATAGGCCGGCCGCTGACTCACAATAGGCCTCTCTGGCGGTTTCTTCGGCCGCCGTTCAAAGACCTCCAGGGGTTCGGAAAGAGGGGCGTATTGGCTTCCTCCCGTACACCGATAAGCGAATTATTGGAAATGGTTTTGCGGTTGGACGCCGTAATCCCTCCCGTGCGACGTATGGGCCAGACACCTGTTCAAGCTGCTCTCACGTGTACAGCTCCTCAGCTTCCCGCCGTTATACGGACGCAATTCATCCCCTGTTCGTACTGTCCCGCTCACGTCGTCGATGTCCAAAGTGCGTGCCGTATTAATGGTTACTAGCCCGATGTGAAAAGCACGGATCACAAACGACGAGGAGAATGAAGTGAAATCTGCCAAGACTGCCATGGACGATAACCACCCGTTCGGTGCGTACGGGCTTTTCTCTCATTTATTGTTCTCACTCTCTCTCTCTTTCTTCTCACTCTTTCTCTGCAGCGATTTAAGACGCGGCTAACTAGTAACACTGACGTGGTCAAAGGTGCTGCCTTCCTTTGTAGGTTACTAGTTTGATTTTGATAGCATTGGCGTGGGCGGTTGCTGGACGTGAATCGACAAGCTTTATTCCGTGATCGTGGGCTTCATGTGGTATTATACGGACTTCAAGTTATTAATGCAAATAAGCAGTTACGTTACTTGCGAAGGACAAGCGGGATCGCGGGAACATTGTTGCGCAGCTTGACAGCAGTTAAATTTGCATCCGTTATTGCCGCTAGTACAATTTTTCTGCCTGACCGAAAAGGATTACCGGATTATTGCACTTAGCTGTGATTAAAACTCTAATCTCTTAAAGTTTTCCCTACCTACGATGCGAATCTGTGCCAGCATACTACCACGCAGAATCATGACTGGTGGCACAAATATAACGCGCTATCTGTTCGCGGCAACGCTTTTTGGGCCACCATTGATGAAAGCATAAAGGTGCCACGAAATGAATTACAAATGAACGAATGCCTTGAGGTTCAGGGCCCTTAGTTTTCGGGTTAAGCTTTTTCAGAATCAGGGAGGTAGAAATGTGGTACCACTTCTTGAGGCTTCAATCGGTTACAGATTGACTTTTTGTTAAATTTTTAGAAAGTAATTTTCTAATTAGGAATTATCTCGTTGTTGTTGTCAGTGACAATCGCCGGTAGCTCTTGTTCTGCTGTGGTGCAGGACGTAAGATTGTTCATTAGTGCGTGTTATTTCTATAAACGGCTTCCTTCACCAGGCAAGTATTTTTTATAAAAGGAGTTCTTTTTCTACTTCACTGCAGTTATTCCTTCTGTGAATTTTATCGCTAGATGTTGGCGCTACACTCGTCTGCTTCTGGGTGTGCACTGTGAAAACATTTTTTTAACATCACAACAGGTATTTGAAATGCTTGAAAGTTTGAAACTTTTGCAGCAGGGCGTCCCTAAAATTGTCAGCGCTTAGAGCAATGATGCCCCTATGATGTCAGGTCAGTTCCTGTCTGCTGTCCGTCACTTCAACAAGTATATTTTGATATAGGTGACTAGGTGAAGCCACGCTGCAGTTAACAAGCGTTAAAAATTGCCAAGAACCATGTCATATGTGAGTGCGATAGTACTTTTTAAAAAACGAATCAAATACGAATCGAATAGCGGCAGAACCGAATCGAATACGTTAGAATATTTGCACGAATATTTGCTGTTAGTACGAATATTTGTACTCAACGAATAATCGTGCGAAAAAGATAAGTGCTAGCGCCGGCGGCACGGGGGCACTGCGCACTGCATTTGGTCTTATATAAATACAGTTTTCGAGAGATGCGACACCAATTTTCACTAGGTGCTGAGGCAGGCACGGCGAAGTCGGTACATTGTTACAGTGAGCAGTCGCAAGGCGATGAGAACGCTGTTCTGTCTCGGTGCTCGCAACGCGACGTTGGGGCAAGTGCTGGTGTGATCTGCTTTTCGCGTCCCCAGCTGCAGGCTGTCAAACCTCCCGCTAAAGCTTCTCATAATATGCCTGCAGAGCCATACGTATAAGAATATTACATTTTGCTGATTACTGGGAATGAACTAAAGCCACGTCTTAGTAGATGAGTGTCACGAGATACAGGAATGAGTCACGGCCTCTGAAATTTGGCACCAAAGCAGGGTTTTCTAAACCCGCCTGAGCCCTGCCGCGTCACCCGATCTGGAGGCCACGTTTGAGCATTATGAACGCTGACTCACGAATGGACCGCGTCGCGCCACTGAACGCTCCATCCCGCGCAGATATATCTTGGCTGCATGTTCTTCGGCGTCGGAGTGGGACCCATTTTTTAAACAGTCCTCCAAGAAAACTGCAGCCTGACTTATTCGAACTTGGTGCCAGTTATTTTAAAGGTACTCGGAAAATTAAGAACATGTTAGATTCGTTTCGATTCCTTTTAAACGTACTCTAAATGATTGGCTCAGTGAATCGAATAGGAGAGCATTCAATAAGCTATTCAATATATTTAATATTCGCATACCCTTTACCATCTGTAATTTAACACAGAGCCTCTCTCTGAAATAAGTTTTCGGTATCCAACAGTTTCCGTACTCTCGACGGAGTGTTTAGCGCTGGCAAAATGTCTTTTCTCTCAAGAGCTTTTTCGGTTGCTTAACCCGATCTTTGCGAAATCTTGTCGGGATGTCAGAATATGGTAAAATCGTGTTCTACCCAAAAATGCAGTGCTGCAGGTATAATTATTAAATTAATATCCAAAAATTTACGCTCAAGATAGGCGACGTGGTTCTACGTTCCAAAACAGCTCAAGGTGCACTATGGAGCTACACTCTCAGTGCAAATCAAAATATATGACACTGTTAGCATGCCGCTTCCTAATATGGCGGAAGCTTCACTCACTTGTAGCACAAGCCGCCGCAGTGTCTCAGTGCTTGTGGTGCTCGGCTGCTGTCTCGAAAGGCGCGGGTTCGATCCTTGCTGCGGCAGTCTCATTTAGATGGAGACGATATGATAGAGGCCCGTCTACTGTGCGATGTCAGTACACGTTAAAGAACAGGAGGTGGTCGAAGTTATCCGGAGCCCTCCACTACGGCACCCCTCATAGCCTGAGTCGCCTTGGGCCGTTAAACCCCATCAACCTAAACCTAATCTTGTAACACAGGTTATTCCTTAGTGTAGTTCCTTAGTCCTTCCTCTCTTTCCACTCTCAAATCGTGAGAGTGAATGGGAGGTTATGAAGAGAAATAATTATCAACAAAGTGAGGATCATAGTCTACCTCCAGTCTTGGTGAAGAGTGAGAGTATTCCAATCTATTCGAGCGCGAATTCTGCTGAGAGACGGCTGCATTATTGACAACCATCGTACAAATAAACTTTGGACGAGCACTGATCCTTACTACCTACGCACCTCAATGTAATCTGCTGAGAAACAACCACCGTTAGCCCTATTTTTGCATACACGTTTTGGAACTAAGCGTCTCGGTGACAAGGGATTGGCTTGAAGGTCGGACGAAAATTTTCAGGTATACAACATTGTACGTGAACTTGTTTTCCTGCCCACATCCCTTTTACATCCTTCATCTTCTGTCCCTGCTGTAACATCAGTACTTATTCTTAATCTTACCGCCTTCGGTACCCGGTGCCACATCTAAACGTCTCTCTCTTTTCTCTTGCAGCCATTCTCACAGGAAACGGAACGCGCAATATCTCCAGGCTGCCTACGTATGACAGCCCCTTCATATTGCAAAGTAAGTTCTCGTCCTTATAAAAGTTTTTTCGTGGCGAAATTATACTTTCAGAACATATGTGGCACCCTTCTTAAAATTTGTTTCTTTGTCTTCGTATTCGGTAATTTTTTTTTTTAATGGAATTAACAGTTCTCAAATGAATCATCGATATTTGTCCACTTACAAGGCTTTGATCTCACGCAGATAATGCAGTTTTCGCGGCTGTTCCTCGAAGAAGTTAAAGACGATTTGGCGTGTCAACGTCCTTAATCAGCCTTGCTATCCTTAATTATTGTTTGTTTATTTGCGAAAACTGCAGGCCACTGTTTGGCCCAAGAAGGCCAAGCAGTACCCTGCAGCAGCACACAAGCCTCCTTGTGTGGTCCCACAGCTTTATCACTATTACCTTTCTCTATATGCCCAAAACTTCAAGACTTCACAATTTCTATATTCTTTTTTTAGAGGCCTATTTCTATTTGATGACCTCGAGACGATCTGTGCCCCAAAAAGTTGGAAGTCGTAAGATGTCTGACCAGTTAAATTTTCAGGTAGCTTGATTACTCCACCATGCCCTTTTAATCTGGCTTTGCTTTTATACATGTCATGTGCAAATTGGTGATTAATATGCAGTGAAGGATTAGGCAATGTTGCGCTTTCTTTGCGCATGTGCTCATTAAACGAGTGGCTAAGTATTTAAATGAAGATTTAAATCTTGGGCTCATGGCGTCCAGTGATACTTTTAAATCGACTCATTTTTGTAACTCATGGGGCTTTTTTCCTCAAGTTGTTCGAGACTGCCATTCAGTAGTCCAAAGTAGTGACACTCTTTCGTATCTTTGCAGACAATTCACTCCAGAATGTCGTCACGGAGGCCCAACAGCTCATCAAAGGTGATAATCTTTGTGCCGATAGTCTCTTATTTTTCTCGCTTTTGTAGGCCTTCTAAATGCCCTTAACTCTGAGAGAGAACAGGACGTTATAAAAGCTTACGGCCGCCAGCTGCTAATGTTCTTGCTTTCGCTTTATGTCTTTCTCTCTTTTTCTCTCACCCTCCCTTTCTGTCTATTGTACTGCAACCGCAGCCTTTCCGGACGAGTACGGGGGACATCATCCAAATAACATTGCTGGTGAGCAAATGAATCCTGCGTTTAAAGAGCGCTCCGATGTCTGCTGCCGTTCACAAGTTATGGCATCTATTTACTCAACACATACACCACAGCAAACCGCAGCTTTAGTTGTATGGATTACGCCGCTGATCAAAAAACTCAAACGCCAAGAGACGTTGGTTGTCCGATTGGTATGGCTTCTGTCAGTCCATTCGACACTGCAAGCCACTGGAGAAGTTGGGAAGGTAAAATTTCCTTACTTTTCAGGGTTTCCGAGCGCCTTTTATATGGTTCGTTATGATATGTCATTAGTCTTTCTGGGGCCGCCTCGGTGGCTCAGTGGTTATGGCGCTCGTCTGCTCACCCAAACAAAGGACGCGGGTGCGATCCCGGCCGCGGCGGTTGAATTTCAATGGAGGCGAAATTCTAGATGCCCGTGTACTGTTCGATGTCAGCGCACGATAGAACCCCAGGTGGTAGAAATTTCCGGAGCCCTTCACTACGGCGTCCCCATAGCCTGAGTCGCTTTGGGACGTTAAACCCCCATGAACAAACAAAACATTTCCCTTCCTTGCTCCCAAGCAGAGTTCACTGACGCACGCACGCGCACCTACGAATAGAAGGCAAGGATTGCGCCAACCCGTCTTTTTGGCAGTGTTTTTGTTTTCGAAGGCACGACATAGTGCCCGCCTCGTTTTGACAATGGCCCATCTAATGTGGCAGCGGTTTACTTTGCGGGAAACAACACACACTAGCGTGCAGCTCCGTGAACGCAGTGACTACAGATAGCGCCATGCTTGTCCAGGGAGCTTGTGCGGCGCGCAGCGAAGCGGGGGAGGTGATAACTTACCACGCCGTAGCTGCTTTGTTTCAGAGAGAATGCTCGCGGTGCAACTGAAGCAGCGTGTACAGGCACCCGCCATGGGAACCCGAGCGCAGTGTAGCTTGAGGCGTCGCTTTGTTTGGATGACTTGTTTGCTCGTTTCGTCGTTTACTCTCAGCTTCCCAGTTTGTTTGTTTCTTAGTTTGTGCATTTGCTTGTTACTTTCTATTGGTTTGATTGTTTCCGTGCTTCTTGCGCACTTGCTTGTTTTCTTGATTGTATGAATGTTTATTTTGTATATTTCGTTGCAAGTTTGTTTGTTTTAATTATGTTCCTTCGTTGTGCCAAATCATGTGCCAAAGTGGCTTCTTGTGACGATCGTGCGCAGCAAACTGCGCGGAACGAACCGTGCAAAGCGAACAGCCAGCGGCAGCACAATTTTGTAACCTCCTCCGCGTGTCTACGATCCTCCGTGTCCGGGGAAGATGCATGCTGACAGCGTTGAGATGGCGTAAGGGTTAAACTATTCGCAACGACTGCTCACGCACGCACGCACGCACGCACGCACGCACGCACGCACGCGCGCGCACACACACACACACACACACCTGTCAGGGCACGCGCCGAGCTCAGCAGTTCACTCGGAATCACGCTCGACTGGCGCATGCGGCGCACGCGGCTGCGACACGCCGGGGCCGCAGCTAATTGCGGTCGCGACGACCGCGAAGACGGACCACTAAAGTGTCCGGCCTTTTGTTGCGCTCGCTTTTCAGCGCACGCAGATTTCTTTGCCGGCTCTTCGGTGACCCTTTCGCTGCCGGTCATTGCGGCAACTCGCCTAATTAGAAAGCCGGAGAGGTGGAAGCGTGGGCGGACGCATCGGCTGAATGCACGGAAGCACCAGCGCGGACTTTGAAGCAGTTGGTGAAGCAGTATATTTTGGGATCGAATTGAAAAGTTGGCGTGCCGAAATGAATGGGGAAAGCTCTCAGAGGAGTCAGTATTCCAGTTCCTGGCGCGCCGTCGATAAGCGAGAGAAGCAGTCCAAAGGCAGTGTTTGGGCTCAGAAAACCGTCCGAAGTTTGAAAATTCTAAGTTTGTTTTTTTCTTACAGCTTCAGACACGGATAACAAGTATGGCACCAGTCGATATATCCCTACCGGCCTGTACCTTTACCGGCGATGCCCACATGCTCTGTTGGGGAGGGGGGGCTCATGTTCATGACGTCGAGGCTTGAATGCAAAAAACAAAGCTTTTGGGTTATTGCAGTGAGAGAAAATGTTGTGAACAAAAGAACGAGCCAGTTCATTTGTTGTACCCACCAAAGTTTCTACAACGATGACTAGCAGTCCGTCATGCAGTTTGCTCTTGAACTCCCACCATGCTGTTCCATGTCTTCTGCTGAATATCCTTGACCTACACCGAGATCGTCCTGAGAAGGCTGCTCAGTCAGTCCATGCCAGTCCATGCTAGATGTTGTAGATCTGCTCTGCAATGCTCTTGCCAGTGGGTGCATCTGTTGTGCACAGTTGCTTCGCGTCTGGCAAGAAGCCACTTGTGAAGTATGTGCGGGGTGTACGCTGCGTTTGCAATAACTTTAAGAGGAACTCTTGTGACCGAGTGAGTTATCCCCTTAGTGTCAAGCACCGGCGCTGATGTTCCTCGCCATAACTGACTCCTGCTGCATGCTTTTACTTTGGTGCGACTGTAGTGCATGAGTGCTCTGCAAGGAAGCCTTCATTGAACAGTTTTCGGTAGGAATTTTGATCTACTGCATTCGGCAGGAAGTTGAGGTGTGGGGCATTTTTAACTTAGATCAAGCCCACCCGCTTGCGCGGCTGCGTTTCTCCCCAGTCCGTGCCAGTGTAACAAGGTGTCCGTATAATTTGGACGCAGGTATTTTTTTCTTCTTAAATACATTACCATTACCACCCCAAGCCTCAGGGACGGATTTATGGGGAGAGGAGAACGGGCAGTTTCCCTCACTCCCCCCACCCTCCAAGCAAAAAACTTTCTTTGGGAAAACCATGCTCAACCCCATTTTTCGGCGAAAAAAGTTAAAAAATACATTGGTCAACCAGGATCGGTGCCACCATCTGGGTCACACCTCGGTTTGATTAAAGTTTTCATTCATGGTGAAGCGCCAACCGACCTAGACTTACGCGGCTGTGCAGTTCGCAGAGGCTGTTTATGCTTCTCCCTTATAAACACCAAGGCAAGCAAAAATTTGGGAGGTACTTAAGCTCCGCCTTTAAGGATATGACGTCATAACGTTAATGGCACCCTTCAGCACTTTCTCTTCACTACTAGTTATTGTTATTTTTTTCACATTCACACATTTTTCACAATTATCACAACGCATTTTCCACATTCTTGTCTTCGAACTCTTGCACACTGCAGCATACGCACATAATCTAACTCTGAACACAACCTGACTAATTATCACGCCAGTAGTTCACTCTACTAACTATAACATTACTAAGCTTCCATTTAAGCTCACACCACCCTCACATCACCCCATCCTCTTTTACCTCATTCAAGTCAACGTGCTTATGTGGCTAGTCGGTAGCGAACCTGGCACACACCCCGGGGGTCGCAGGCTCGAATGCCAGCCCAGCTTTCCGTGGATTTTTTTCTTTACGTAAGGCAAATAGTTCATAAAGTCAAGGCGTCTGAAACATGCGCCGGCGTACGATTCACATTACTTGTCCTCTTTTCAATTATTTTCATTCGAGACGCCCACACCTGACGTCACGCGTGACGTGGTTCCTAGAGACAATAGCGATGCCGCGTTTTCGGCTGAAAGGGGAGTTATGCTTGCCCCTGGTCATATCATGCGTTTTAACGCTAAAGCTTTAAAACAGCCTTACACCGCATGTTTCATCTAACTTAAAGCACGGAGCTCTGCAGGAAGATGTGATTACTGCAGGGTTACAGGCAGTCGACTTGACTAAAGTCTATTTAAATGCAGCTTATTATCTAATTAACACATAAATTAGCCAACCTTTTTTTTTCAACTAACCACAATATTTTACTTAAAATCTGAAGCATATTGAGAAATGCGCATTTCTGTTGTATTTTTCAATGTAACTTTAGTGTGGTATATTTTGTGAGCTAATGCAAAACACACGTGATTTAAAAACTGAAAATGAATGTGTGCCACATGCATATCTGCTCCCGCGTCTTGATGTTAGCGTCCTCGAGCTCTTCCCGATCGGAATAACTTGGTTGCACAAAACCACAAAGAATAAACTGCGGAGGGCACTTAAGACATCCTTAAGTGCTTTGAACGCGAAAGCATTGTCTCATTGCGAGCTCAATTTCAGGGTTCATTAAATATTCCTTCATTTCTAATCACACTCCTACTCATTGGCCTACGCTAGGTTCACATTTATTCGCCCAGAAATAACGCTGTTTAGTCGCCTATGGGTTCGGTGCTCGCCTCGCAATATGAAGGTCTTTGGTTTAATTCACCGCACCTAGGGAAGAAATTTTATTTCTTTTTCTTCGCTGCAGACATCACTGTCTTATTCGTGCCGTGGACGGCGACGGACGCTGTCTTTTGTGCTATTGGGACATATAATGCTTTCGCATTAAAACGGGTTGGCGGTCAAAGCCTTAGGTTAGGCGGCGAGTTTTTGAACGCTTCGACAAGAGAATTTGTCTCAGGCAAAGAAAAGTCCTCGCGTAAAAACGTTGGCTAAGCCCTCTGGGGCTCCTCCCTACCTTGTTCCCTTTGTGTTTCTTCATTTTCTTATCTTTTATATGTTTTGCCTGTCTTCGGTGGTTCTTTACCATAAATTATGCGTCAGCTAGTTCCTCGGATATCTTCTTATGAAGGCTCTGTCGTGGCCCCGTCGCAGGTCGACACCACGAGGACTTTGGCGCCGCGGGCCCCGTGGTGGTCATGCTGGGTTGCCTCTTCCTCATGTTCTTCGCGGTGGGCATCCCCACTTTCATCCAGAAGAAGCGTCGGGAGGCCCGGGAGCGGAGGGAGGCCATCCGCAGGCTGGCGGCCGCCGAGCGTCAGGAAGCCGCGGCGGGTCTGGCCTTCCAGGTGCCCGCCATGGACAGCTGAACAGCCTCCGCTTCGTGAATCTCTCGGCAACGCGTGAACAGAGAATAAACACATCCTTGAAGAAAAGCTTCCTCCTATTGCTTTTTACATGACATCGGTGGAGTCCCTGCCACTCCCCATTAGCAGGAATTCGGGACAGCCACTTCTAGTTCCCATGGCAGCTACCAGGTGGCACACGCTGTAATATTCCAAAATAGCGCGCCGACATCAAGCTAAAAAAAAAAAAGGCTGCCGGCAACAATCGAGACTCTGTCAGATGCCTTTGCGTCTCGGAAGTAGCATCTTTAGTCCACTAGGCCACAAAGAACGAATGCGCAGTAGCGGATAGGTTAGCTTAGCGGTATTAGAGGACTGTGTTCTAAAAATGTCAGTTTTGGACACTTCGTTGCAGTGACAAACAAAAGCTCGAAGAGTACAAAGCTGAGTCCCTCCTCTGTTCCCTCTTGCGAAAAACGAATGGAGCAGTAGATTCTAGAGAAATGAAGTTTTCGCCTCCCAAAGCACCTTCAAATTTATGTCGTTTGCGTAGACTCCCATTGTATATGATTGTCTATTGTCTAGGACATATGGGTTAAACTTTGAAGCGAGCGGGAATGAAATCCCCGATCGGACACCGGGACGTCGCTGCCTTCAGGTGCTCTGGAACGCCTACAAAAAACATAAATCATCGAGGAAAATCTAGACCGATGTCTCCGTGATTAGTTACAGCAGAATATCTGTCGCCTTCCATTGAAGCGTTATAGACCGCTAGGCTTAGCGGCACTTAGCGGTAATGTCGAAGTTTGAAAGCGCTTTTGTAGTTACGGCAACAAAAGGCTGGTGCCGCTCGTTGATTCTCAAGAAAACAAATGTCTTGAAAGCCAAGCTAAGTTGATATGCAAACTGCATACACTGGGACAGCCACCTGACAGCCTGAGTTGCGTGCAAGCTGCATGTGTGAGGCGCCCATTCGTATTACATTATTCCTCTTCCACCTTATACTAAATCTCACCGCGATGGGTTTTAAAAGGCAGAATTTGCTGTCTTACAACAGAATGCCGCTTTAAGCAGCGACGATTACCTCTTCACTTTGAAAGAAAACAATGGAACATTTCATCCCTCTGAATACCACGACGTAGTACCATTACACCATGTCAGAGAATCTATTGAAAGTTTGGCCCTCCAATCGTTCCATACTCATCCGAAGCTCTTCTTGCGTTATGTGGACGATTGTTTCTCTGTGATTCATCGCAGGGACGCCAAACCATTTATGGACCATTTAAATTCTTTTCAACCTACAGATCAATTCACAATGGAAGAAGATGTCTCCGGAAGGATTGCTTTCCTTGATGTCCTTGTTCTCCGCACTCCCGATGGTCTACCCACTACCGTTTTCCGCAAACCCACACACACTGGGAAGTACTTGGATTTTCAATCTGCCCACCCCATTGGTCACAAACGTTCCGTCGCGTCTGCTATATATAAACTTGCAGCTCGTCTTTGCTCCAGTCCCGGTCTGCGCTATTCGGAGCAGAAAAAAGTCCGCATCGACCTCGAGAAAAATGGTTATCCCCGACAACTGCTGCAAAACGAACAACGCCGCTCTCTGCAACCTGCCGAGCCCCGACTCATCGGACAACAGAAGCGCGCGAGCATACCTTACGCCCGGGGAACAAGTGAGGCTCTGGCACGGATATTTGGAAAATACGATGTGCGCATTGAGCACGTGCCATCCAGCAAGCTGAAACAACAGGAACAGCGCCCACGTTACCCCGGAGTTGTGTACAAAATCCGCTGCAAAAACTGCAATGCATCATACATTGGCGAGTCAGGCGATTTTAAGGGAAGATTAAGAGACCCCAAGAACGACGTCAGCAAATGTCGCACGTCATCGAACGCACTAGCAGAGCATGTTCAAGAAATGAAACACACCATTGACTGGGAAAACACCACAATCTTGGACACAATGAAACAATTATCATCCCGACTGCTTTTAGAATCATTTTATATTCGGACTACAGATAACGTTATTTACAGGACGAAGGGTAATCTCCCGGATAACTACGCCCATTCACTGCGCTGTCAAGTGCGCTTATAAAGAAGCGGCCCATTTCGTCCATCTTCATTGTGAACAAGGGACCCGTAGTGGTCCCGAAACGTCATATTTTAAAACCCGTTTTTGGCGAATGTGCGTTTTATTCATCCACCATGTCAGAGACAATGCGAGACGATACCATGGTGTAACGAGAGACAAAAACGGTGGTAATAACTCAGCCGTCTATTAGTACCGGGCGGACACAGGGCAAGCAGATGCTTCGAAGCATTAGCGCTGCGCTCCTTCCTTGGGTTTTCTTTCCTGCGCAGCGTCCCCCACAGTTGTGGGTGAACCGCGACCATCCATTACTGATGCAGCGCCAGCGCCCACATGAGCGCAGAGTCGCATAAAGCGCCTCCGTTGGCGCGAAACGAAGTGAGCGAAGTTAGGAGACTGCCGCGCCGCGCCGCAATCGCCGAGCCGCGGCAGTATCGTAGCGCCGTCTGTCGATTGAAGAAAGAGGCTCCCGCAACGTACCATTGCCTCCGAGATTTAGCGCGCTATCTCAGGGGACACATTTTTTTGCCTTCTGGAAGGATTGTATTATCGAACGAGTCTGCGCATCTGTTCACAAGGTGGCGTCTGCATGCGGAACTCAATACGGCGCCTGGGAACTGATGCAGACAGCCAGCGGTGCGTGCACAGCACATGTCTGAGTAAAAGCGTCCGTACATTCGGCGTGCGTCGTTGTTTTAACTTTTCCAAGCGCTGTGCCGTAACGTCGCCGTGTGTCTCTGCATTTTCATGGTTTTCGCACTGAACAGAAGTGGGGTTCGACCCGTCAGCTGGATTTTTTTCCATTGAAGAATCAGACTTATCCGCTTTTTGTCTGCGAATGAAGTTCAACAAATACAAGGCGCATTCGGAAACCACACCCCCAACCCTTGACCACTGTCTCCGAGACCAGCCCATAAATGCGGGCCTGGAAGTGTATAGCGCTCTCGGTGGCTGCGTCTTCGTTATGGGTCTGAAAACCGCCAACCACGTGTTCTCCTCGTTCTTCTCGAAAGGCGTACGCACGAACCTTCGGTTAGCACTTTCACAGGCTTAGATACGGTAAAAGGGGCTCTCGGGGAAAATTTTTTTCAGGACTCACGGGCATCTAACTACGATCTTCGGTTTACCACCTCACGGTAAATCGATCACTAAAGCCAAACACGAGTAAAAGCAGAGAGGCGTGCGACTACTTTATAGAAGGTATGGTCCAACGATGTGATGTCTTCCTACTCAAAATCCCACTTAAGACGGCCTCGGTGGTCGAATTTCGATGAAGGCGAAATTCTAGAGGCCCGTGTACTGTGCGGTGCCAGTGCACGTTAAAGAACCCCAGGTGGTCGAAATTTCCCAAAACCTTCACTACGGCGTCTCTCATAGCCTGAGCCGCTTTGGGACGTTAAACCCCCATAAACCATAAGCCATAAACCACTTAAGACGCAGCACCACTGTACGTTTTACACTGCACTAAACAACACTACATTACATTACACTAAACATTGCACTGCGCTGCACTGCACCACACCACGTTACAAATCAGAAGACACTGTAAACGAGATGCCGTTGCTGGAAGACACCGCTCTGTACTACCCGCGTAAAGTTATTGCGAAGTGCAGCATTCCCTTCTTCGCCCGCCAAGACGAAAGAATTTCTTGTTGACAATTTCTTGTCGCATGTAGAAATTGAGAATTTTTGCACACTGCCAGCCCATGTGATGAAGCTGCGTGAACAAAAATGGCGGCTTCATCACCAAGAACGAAGGCACTGTCATCGACGTGTTGGTGCGTGATAGTGAAAGTAAAAAAGAAACGACTGGAGGACACGAGGCAAAAAGTTAAGGAAAAGGCTCAGTGAAGGGAAGTAACACTTATTTTACTATCATATTTAGGAAAATTACTCTGATGTGCAGCACTTAGCCACCCAGAATCAGCGATTCTCAAATAAGCAGGTTCGACAAAACATGTACAACCTTCTTGGATTAAAATTTTCAATACTGGAATGTTGTAAGGTACTGTAATGGGAATATTGAAGGTAGTGGCGAATTCTTCCTATGCGTAGCGAACTCTTCCTTTTAAAGTTTTTTTTTTTCATTGCTCGCATCGAGTAGTTAATGCTGCCACAGAAAACCAATCTGGAACGCTTTTGACGATAACAGAAAACGTTAATAGCAATACAATACAAGCTTGACGAAGGGAGATCTGCGGATATATTTATTGTTGCAACGAATTCTTAGAATATAGGAACAAACCGCGTTCGCTGAAGAATGCCTTTATCCAGAATTGTTGGGTATAAAGCACTTTTGTGCTTTATACCCAACAATTCTGGATAAAGGCATTCTTCAAATGGCTCGAATGTGGATAGGTGCAACTTCTTGCCTTTGAATATCAGGCCATACGCCCCTTTTAGAGCCACAATGAAGATAACTGCAAGCTAGAGTTTCCGAAAGATAAACTCCGTGGTCGTTGTAAAAACACACGTGTACAATAATGTAGAAACGATAGCTGGGTTTGCCCAGCTATAGGGCATCAGAAAACAATGGACGGAGAACGACGTGGACACACAGCGCACGCATGGACACATAGGACATTCGTTCACCAGCTGCTTAAAGATAGTACTATCTAAGCGCACTCGGGAGCGGGTGCTCTCGAACATGTGCCCTTTGCGGTCATGTGGACTAAATGGGTACGACCGATGTGGATTACACCTGGCTTTTACGTGGATGTGATTTCCCAAACGTCTCACAGTCCCATGCGGGACTTCATGAGTGGCGATACCGTGCGGGTTCCCATGTGTGACCAGGTTACTATGAATACACCGCAGGCTCAGACTTTACACTGTCTGGACGAGGTTATGCATGTACTCGATTGAAGGCGCCCTAAGACGACAACACATGAATGACGACACTCCGGCGCCTGTGCATTGTGCACTCTCAACACTAATACGCCTATATATGGGAGTAATATGTGAGTAAGCTGTCCTCTAGCAATCTAATTTTTACAGAAGGGAGTGCGCTAGAGGGCAGCTTACTCCCCTCTTTACTCCTTTCTGTTTAAAATGTCGTCTTGGCGCTCTTTCAAGCGAGAACACAGAAGTGGCCTGGAACGAGAGTTTCCATGATAAACTACTTCTCTCTCCTGCAGAGGGAATTACTCTTGTGCACACGGACAGGTCCTCTCAGATCATGAACGGCAGTTTACCAATATCCCTCAGGAGAAAAGTACACAACAGCTGTATCTTAACAGTACTCACCTACGGCACAGAAATGTGGAGGCTAACGAAAAGGGCTCACCTTAAGTTAAGGGCAACGTAGCCAGCTGTGGAAAGAAAAACGACAGGTGGAAGATCAAGAGACCAGAGGCGTGCAGAGTGGGTGAGGGAACAAAGGCGGGTTAATGACATCCAAGTCAAAATCTAGTCGAAAAAATGGGCTTGGGCAGGGCATGTACTGCGAAGGCAAGATAACCGCTGGACCTTAAGGGTAACGGAGTGGATTCCAAGATAAGGTAAGCGCAGCAGGGGGTGGCAGAAGGATAGGTGGGCGGATGAGATTAGGAAGTCTGCAGGCATACGGTGGGCGCAGCTGGCAAAGGACCTGGTTAATTGGAGAGACATGGGAGAGGCATTTGCCCTGAAGTGGGCGTAGTCGGGTTTATAATGATGGTGGTGGTGGTGGTGGTGGTGGTGGTGGTGGTGATGATGATGATGATGATGATGATGATGATGATGATGATGATGATGATGATGATGATGATGATGAGGAGGAGGAGGAGGAGGAGGAGGAGGAGGAGGAGGAGGAGGAGGAGGAGGAGGAGGAGGAGGAGGAGGAGGAGGAGGAGGAGAGCAATAAAGCTCTATCACAAACGACAGCGATGGCCATTTGCTGCCCCTGCACGCAACAGTAGTCACTTCGACACACGGAAAGGCGACGAATCGGGGAAATCAATTCGTCTTTGCTGAACTGTTTTCATAGAGCACCGCGAGCAGTAACTCTAACTCACGATTTTCGGCTGCTGGTCGAGTTGCGCAACGAAAAATTAGAAACTTCAAAAAAGGCAAATAAGTCGTGTGAAGAAGAGAATGCTGCTGGAGGTTATCTCATCCCGATCACTCATTGTTTTGTTTTCCTCGCTACGCAACAAGTTCTTAAAGCTGTGTAAAAAAAAAATCTTGTTAAGAAGTTTTTTCGGCGTCTTCTAGTGAAATCCCAAAGAAGATCTTCGAAGGTATCCCTCCATTTTCTCGTCATCTTCGAATATGGAGGTTGGTGGCAACCTCGAGTGCTGTGTCTGATTAAGGCTGAGCAAACTTTTCTATTAAAGGACCAAACAGATCCGTATGCCGCGTATTGTGCAATTTTTTTATTACATGTTTTCAGTTAACTTCCTCATCAGCCTAACTACCTCTACTGCAAAACAAATGCCTATCACATATTCTTCTAAATAAGTATTTCTTGTGCCAGCTGCGGCTGCCTTATCCCCACTTACTTCCTTACCTCGTCCGCCCACCTAACTTCCTGCCGCCCCCTGCTACGCTTTCCTTCTCTTGGAATATGTTGTGTTACCGTAACAGACCATCGGTTATTTTGCCATGGTATTACATGCCCTACCGCCCGTTCATTCCTGATTTAAACTAGGATATCATTAACTGGCGTTTGTTCCCTGACCCATTCTGCTCTTTTTCTGCCTCTTAACGCTAGCATGTCCAACTTTGTGGGACAAAATTTTTGAAAATTGAAAAACTGTAACGCAATGTTATGGAAATATTGAAGGTAATGGCCCATCTTTCTAATATATAGCAAAATCTTTCGTTTTAAATGTTTCCATCGATCGCATTGGACAGTTAACACTGCCATAGAAAACCACTGGGGACGCCTTTGGCGATAGCAAAAACGTAAATAGAAAAAAATGCAAGATTACAGGCGGGTGATCTGCGGATATATTGATTGTTATAGTGAAATCTTACATTAACTGAAAAAATTGCTTTCATAAATGGTTTCCCGCTCGAAAATGCCTTTATGCAGAATTGCTGGGTATAACCTATTGTATTTTGCATAGCTTCCTCCATTGTCCTCCACTTAATTTAAAGCATTTATTCAGCCTCCTAGTTTCCGCCCCACACATGGGTAGTGGCAAATACAAATGTATACTTTCTGCTTAAGGGACATCGGCAAGCTGATCCTTATGACCTAAGTGCCTGCCAAGTGAACCCTACTCCATTTTTATTATCTTAGTTATTCACTCCCGTGGTCCGAGTCAGCGGTTACTGCCTGTCCTGAGTACACGTATTCCGAAATAACTTCCAATACTTCGCTGATTATCGCAAATGTGTTTATTATTTCTCCAAAAATATGTGCGAAACAAAGTTCGTTTCAAGCGCTCTAAAGTATTTTGTCTAACTCGAGTGCAACAATGCAATCAAACTCCGCGTACTTTTTCTGGAAAGCCTATTGTTTTTTAATGAACATTTGGTCGCATTTAACGGTCATAAAATGCAAATGTGTACAATATTTCGTGATACTACACCACTAGTCTCATCGTGGAAGGATTTCTACTTGATTTTTTTTTCTCTTAGTTTCAACAACTTGCACACTCTGGCTTGTTCAGTCTTTTTTGTGCGCGCACTCACGTATAACATAGAAAGCGGAGCTTGTGATGCTGCATTCCTCATGCTCTTAAAGAACAGAGTCAACACTGCTACAGGGCAAACAAATCTTTATCTAAATCTTTGTGCAAACTCCTCAAATTGATGGCAAGGTATATTTCTTATTATTTCTTTATACTCCGCGTAAATATTTATGCGGACAGATTCTCTTCATTTTTTGAGGTACCTCGAGCGCATAGATAAGTTGCGCGTATGCATATGTGTGCCATCGAAGAAATATCTCCAAATAAATCACACCTTAGAATTCCAGGACAAAATCTTTGTTATATTTTGTCGAAATGATGCGAGACCACGCGGAGACATTGGAACATGTTTTCAAAACTCATGTTTCAACACTCAGATATTTGAACTGAAGTTTCAGCCTGGAATCAAAGTTTAGCAACTACTCTTGAAGCAAGCTCAACTAAAAAACAGCCTGTAATATTCAAGCTTATGACACTTGTTGCACTGTTCGAGTGGTTGTCTCCGGCGGGAGCTATCGAAAGGAAACACAAAAATAATTAAATAGCGCTGAACAATAATCGCACGAAACCGTTCTAGTCCCTGTAGAATCAGGGTGCAGGCTAGACCCATGATATTCTAGAAGCTCAAGCCATGGCCAGCTCGTCAGCGGAGGGCACCCCGCATAGCTCTATCATTGTGATGTGTCACACTTTTTGTTTCAATACTGGAGGTTACGGCCCTTACGTCATCTAATCAAGGAGGTCAATATTGGTACTATGGCCCAAAAAAGACTCCGGCACATCAGCCACTTACACTTAGCCCTCATCTTCATTTAAATTTGCCCCGAAAATTTTACTTCACCCCGATATCTTCAAAGGTGAAATGTATCCCAAGGAAACTCTTAAACAGACCACTAGTGTCGAGAGTTGTTGCACGTGCCTGCAGGGACGAAGCGTGGTGCACACTAGCGACCTCTCCAACAACATGCCGCAAGCTGACTACACCGGTGCGCATGCGCGAGTCCTCTTCCTCACGAGCCGTGGTGCGTGGCATGCTCGAGGTTGCGCACACATTTGCAGGCGCGCACCACAGGCACCCGGTAGCTCTGGCGCTCCCCGTTGGGGCAGAGAAGGTGAACGCGCCTGAGACGCACGGCGCCCGGCTCGCAGCTCCAGCCGGCCGACAGCGCGGCGGGCGAGCCGTCCGAGTACCAGGGCAGCTGGTCCAGGGGGAGGCAGGCGCCGGCGCACACCACCTCGACCAGGGGCCGCGCCGACGTGCACTGGCCGTCCGAGATGTAGCGCTTGGAACGGAGCTCCTTGCAACCCAGCATCGGGGCACCTGCGCTTACCACACCCCGCAGAGCCCCGGCATTCAGTCTTGCGGAGCTGCGCCTCTACTCAAAGTAAAGCGGCTATATCACAACGCACATCAGTAAGCGTTTTCTGCAAAATGCACAGGTCGCAGTCTAGATCACCATTAAAGGCTGCAGTCGCAAGCACACGGGCCAAAGTAAAGTTACAGTATTTATAAAAAGCAAAGAGCCCTTTAGCTTTCTTTCTAAGCCGTGTAGTGGAGCTCTTTTGACATGTGTGGAAGTCCTAATTTTCGGTGTGCTGAGTACGAGGGTTCCTATCGCTTCCATGAGGTTTGGGACGTTGGCGATGCGAGCGAGCTACACCGCATGTCCCAGAAGCGAATATCTTGGACTGTAAACTTCAGACAAAGGCTGCTTACAAATGAAAGTGCATCACTCAAGAAGCTCACTCGTCGAAAATATTTCCGCCTAATTGCTTAGCAAGATATGCAAAGCAGCAGTACTTGCAAAGTCTAGTGATAGTGATGTCTGGGGTTGTAGTATGTAGCGCTGCTTTTCCAGATTCGATGTTCTTTTTCTTGCTTGCTCTTGATAGCTACTCCAGGGACGTAAGAGACAATACCATTGGCCAACTCCTGTTTCAAAGGCGAGGATGAGCCCAAGAGGATAAATGAATGGATTAAGTAAAAAACTGCACTAGCTACGACCCGGAAGTGAAAAAGCAGCCTAGGAGGTAACGATAAACGCAAAGGAACGGCAGAAACGCACAATTTGGTCGCCCAAACTACATGTTTCTTTCAGTCTTGCTCTTACCATGGAGGTAAGAACGCCAGCTCACCCAAAAGGCTGAAGCTTTTCACACAAATTTTGGTACCTGTTAAAGGAGGTATAACGTAGCGCACTTTACTGATTTTCTTACATGAATTTAGAATACTTTGTCCCTTAAACTGGAATATCTCTCGCACGACTGCCCACTTTGTTTCAAACGCATGTTTTTTAACCGTTCTTTTTCCCTATGCCTCCAGAACATGACCTTCATCTTTCAGTGCTAATCATACAACCTTTCTACAGCTTCCAAGATTCAACTCGTCACGTTAAAATGATAGCTAAAACAAAGTACCTAACATTCTGACAAAATGCAACTATTTGCTGCTATGGATTTTAATTACTTGAGCACCCTCTCTAGCTTGGTTTTCCGCTCTTGGCTTTCATTGCTCTGCACACGTTTCAAAGAATAAGCTGAAAAGCCGCGTATCTATGCATCCTCCTACTTCTATAGTTATAACGATTCACGAATAGTAGGGAATTCTGGAAATCACTAAGCGAGCGGTGTTTCCTCAACCTCCACTTCACTTTATGCCTTTTGCAGCCTTCATGCAGAAGCGTTGTGACTTGCAGTGGTTCGCCTTTTTGCCATTTAAAGTGGATGAAACCCAGTACGCTTTCTTTTCTTCGTTTTATTTCTGGTAGGTGTTGGGGTACATGAATTTCTCCTGTTGTTATTCATTCGCATATCCCGCTAATCACACATGCACAGAAGTAATCCTTTCTAACGATGCATTCGGCCTGTATGCACTTCATGCCTCAGGGAAGAGGAACCTATTCAAGGTTACAGGAAAACAACTTGACACGACGCTGACTGACAGTTTTAAAAAGTTGTCACGGCATCGCGAGTATAAACCAATTCAGTGCAATGTTTTACGCCGTGATGGAAACAAACTAGTTTCCCCCGATCCATCTGACAATCTTTAGTGTCGCAAACAACTGCGCAAAATGGCTGCTGAAAGCGTACCTCGCCTGTTATCCTGTTCTCTTGTAGCTTGGTCACTGTGGTAGCTGACTGCACCGAAAGCACTAGGCGCCAGCAGGAGCACAAAGAAGGCTATCTTGGCCCACAACATCATTGCGACTTCTTCCCTTCCGGTCGATTTCTTCAGTTCCACATTCGCAGCAGTACTTCTCAGAGCCGTCACATCTTGCCGCGGCTTGTTCTTGGATCAGCGCGAAGCGTGCAGTCGTCTGCGCAATACTCGGTCACACGGCAGCAGCGACGTGCACGCCCGATGCTCGAGGTCAAAGATTAGCTGCGTCGAAAAACTTTCTGCGGCGGCCCCGGCGTCTGGGCACGATCCCTCCCTCCTCACTCCCCGCTTTCGCCCATCCGGCCTGGCTCCTTGGAAGTTCTAATTGCCGCCTCATGAACGGGCCTTGCCGTATCAACCGCCGCCGCTGCCGTGACGCATCCCTCCCCATGCAGACTGCAGCACTTCCGACATGTGCGCTTGCTTGTTTCGCCTTGGAGTTATGACGGGCGTCAGGTTTCGCCTGAGGTCCCGCCATCTGCACGAGCTTGCCAAAACTAAACAGCTATCAGCACAAAGTGAAGAAGGGACAGCAGGAAAAATAGAAGAGATGAGCAAGGCACGGGAGCCGCCTAAGCAGGCCAAGCCGACCGACGAGACACTAGCTCCACCTATACCCGCTGTCTCGAAGTTGAGATGTTATTGTTATTCTAGCCATAACCAAGAGTAAACAGGCAGCGTACCGACAGACCTCAGGAACGCGGCAGTCTTAATGGATGTTTACCATAGGCGCCATCTTCCGGGGCTGTGTTTCTATCTGCGTAAGCAGATCGTTTATATAAGAGGACGACGTTCGCTTGCCCGATGTGGCATGCAGGAGTGCTTATAGCTCAGCCGTGGTTGCATTTTACTACTGCCTGACTCTGCTTATTTTACATGCGAAGAACTGCGGCAGAGTGCCGGCCGTTGGCATTTCGATCACGTGTAAACAATTATGCTGTATCCAGTGGTTCCCTCTCATCAGCCTCCTTTCCAATAACTCATGCAGTTGGTCCTTGGTGTGACATATTACTTTTGCGGCTGTTAAACTTAGGACGGAGTAAACAATAAAACTAAAAGGCAAATACCAAATTTTTATGCTGCCTGCAAATACCATGATGCGCCTTTGTTAGAAAATAACCAGTGACTGTGCTAATATCTTAGAGGAGGTTGTTCGTCGACGCGCGACTGTTGCACACTGCACAAACCGCGGCCTAGAAACATACACAATACATCATAAAAACACTAGCGCCTTTCCTTCCCCAAGCTGGAAAACTAAAGCCCGTCAGGGAAGGTTCTAGAAGAAACTCTTAGAAATGTTCCTTATTCCTGTCATGAAAATGATGCGTAGCCGGTACGTCGGCTGATGGCCATATACACTACACAGGCCTTCATGATTGTGTGGAGCGTTTCTGTGCCACAAATGAATTATTTCTTCGTTTTGCATGCCGTCCAATACACTGAGATAAACTATCCACGTTATAGGACTGTCTACACAGCAGAACACTAGCATTGTCTTTGTCCGGTAGATAACCAATAATCGTTACGTACTAACGACAGTTCACATACACTCCGCCCATCAATTCCTGATCGTCGTGAAGCAAGCATGAATGCGCAGAGATTTCGATGCGCAGCTGGCGAAGAGGTCTGAAGCATCGTTCTACATCTCTCTCATCCCCCATCAGTCCCACATCTCCCTCTCGACTGCAGCGTCCGTTCAGAAAACTAGCACAGACACCGAGCTTTAGCAACCGCTACCAGTCTTCGGAAAGGCCGATTTGCCTGCAGAAGTCTACCTACGCGTCTCGAGAGCGTTTAACATGTGCACAACCAGGTATGACAGCTCCAAAAACGGGCACCTGCTCATACGGTGCCATTTCCTTCCTAAGGAACAAGGTGACCGTTCATGCTCGCAAAAGTAGAAGCGGCGACATGCACGTCACTAACCAACCACACACTTGAGGGTAGGAAGAGAGAGCCTTGGCCTTGCGGTGGTCTCGTCTTCTGTCAAGTTCTGTCAAGTTCACGTAAACCTATTTATCCAAGGTCTAGCCAGAGTTTTTTGTTCAATCAGTGACGCAAAAATTTGAGCCGTAAGAACGTACATTGATATACGTTCTCGAATGATATGATTAGCAGCCATTGATCCTCATCAACAACGCCATCAGCTTAATCCAGCCCAGTGCACATGCATCTTCCACTCTTTCCCAGCATGTTGCCTAAGCACGCCACTGTATGTGACTTTCCGCCGCTCTCGATTACATTTTACTTCCTTGCTGCACGTTCGGTCACTCACAAATTATTAGAGGGCCGATTTTACTTTTTAATTATGCGCTTTGTACGTGCGCATTTAATTACTCCCAATTATAGCTAGAGTTCCACAACTTCAATTATCTAATGTGTGCTGCTTATTTTCATTCGCTTAAAGTTACATCGCAACGGTGATCTAGTGGTTTGACCACCCGCCTGGCATCTGCGGGGTTCGATCCCCAGTGCGGTACCCACCGGCGGTGCAATCGGTACAAGCTGGCCTGGCGTTCGGCTTATTTAGGGTGAAATGCTTGGGAAATAAGTTTTTGACCCCAACTTGCGAAGAATAAAAATACCTAGTGCCATGACACTTTTTGTCCTCGGATGCCCTTGCCCCATAGAAAAACGCAATCATCACAGTCTCCGCTTAAAGTTGCACCCATGACTTTTTTCCTTTTCCCTCCTTGCTCGTTCGGTTGTTCTTACTCTCGTGTCAACATTCCTCTTGTTTTAATATCGGTCTCCAAGATCTCGCGATCGTCCGCCGAAAAATCCCTTCATCACAAATTAGTCTCGTCACCTACCGTCATCGATAAGACGACTCGTTGGTAGAATGATCCGTACGGTCGGTTCCCCGGTGTTGTTTTTTTAGCGCTGGCTGCTCATCCGCCCCAATATAACGCAGTGAATAACAAGCGCAGGCAGGAAGTGAATAACAATGTAAAGGTCATTCTCCCTGTCCACCGACTCCTTTATTGGCATTTTCTCACTCGCGTCTTGTTGACGTCAAGGATCGTTGACCATCAACACCCGTTCACTTTTCATGAAAACAGGGATATCTTGATTGTACCAAAAAAAAATGAAATCAACGCCTGTGTTTTGGCTCTGCCAATGAGATCGGCGTTTGTTGAAAAGCTAGGATTTAGAACAACACAGCGTGTTTTAAGTTTAGAGGCGCACTAAAGAGGATTGTGAGCTCCTCGTCTTTTTACTGCGGGAACTGGATCTGCACCTTCCGAGCATTTTTAGAAACTTCGAATTATAGTCCTGTGCGGCCGATTTCCCTCATTTAAATCGGATTAAACGTCCCGGCTCCCGCCTCTTTTTGAACTGAATGCTGAAGGTTAGAGTCAACCAACGCGTGGAGTGCCTTTCAGCCTGTCCCGTGGCGGCTTTGCCCTCGCTTTTATTTTGTTTTTTTAGTTTTCTGTGAGTAAATAGTTTAAGTCGCAGACAACATAGCCGCAAGTTAGGCCCACGGAAATAAAAATACGCGTGGACTCTTTTACTTACGTATCACTCCGCCCATGGCAGAGCGGCAAGCCACCAAGGGACTGGTTGAAAGGCGCTGCACGCGTTGGTTGACTCCTCCTACCTTCAGCGCTGAGTAAAAAAAAAAAGGCGGGAGCCGGGACGTTTAATACGATTTAACTTATGGATATCGGCCGCACAGGACAATATTTCGAAGTTTATAAGAATGCTCGGAACGTGTAAATCGAGTTCCCAATGTAAAAAAACGAGTTCGGATTCCTCTTTAGTGCATCTTTAATGGACCCTGACGACAGCTCAATCCAATTATTCTTCTCAGTAAAAATTGAATCTCTGCCTCTCCCAGGCTATGCTGACGTCTGTCCGGTAGCAAAAGACGCAAACGTAGCCAAGAAAATTGGACTGAAAGCTTCTCCCGCCGGTCGATTCAAACTCGTGACGTACTTACCGAAAAAGACTATTTGCCACTGTTCCGAAGTGAATGGCGTTGTAGCGTAGCCTCCAGGATACCCATTCAAAAATCGGCGTCGACAAATACGCACTTTACTGGCAAAATCAGCCGGTGGTGGCGGCACTTGTATTTCGTTTTTATTTGGTCTTTTACAGCTTATGAAGGCTCCCGTTTTTGGTGAGAGTGGTCTGAATGATCAGAACGCGGTGTCCTATTGACGCAGGTCAGCATCTTCTTTCCTCAGTGTCTCTGTAAGGCTTACAGGGGCAGTGCAAGCCGGCTGCTTCACGTAAATGGGCTGATCCTCAAGCCACTCAAAGAAGCAACCATAGTTTTTTCGAGGTATAACTACGAGAGCCAGCGTCACTGATATTCAAGTGAAGACAATTTGTTAACCATTATGACCAATTTCGCTCGCTGATTACAACCATACGTGTTCAGTATCAAACGGAGGGGCCGTTTATCTCATTCGAATTCTCTCTGGAATGAAAATAATATGGCAATGCTATTGTAGCTATCCTGCGGTACCAGTCTCGGTGAATGCAGCCTCCAAACTAAAAAACCACCATTCACCAGTCGCCACCCTTATCGCACTCCCGCCCACCTTTACCCTCCTGGAGCGCCACCTATCCCAACCTACCTACCTACTTCCATTCTCCATTCTCCACAGGGCCTCCACTCACTAGACCACACGCAGCAGCGGAACAAAAAAAATCGACGGCTAAATCGAATTGAAACAGGCAGTGGGAAAGGCAGCTGCCCCCAAAACTCACCACCCCACCAAACCTTTCGTACTAGGGCGCTGCCCGCTCACTCACTGCCACCCTCGATTCACCTGCCCACCACATCTCCGCTCTTACTCACCCTCCATAAAATATTGACCCGTATGTGGAGCCTCGGCTTAGAGTAAGATCATTCTTTAGAGTGAAAGCATCAAACTAATTATTGACAGTAAATCCAACTGCTATCGCAGCTTTCCCGCATCAGGTATCACGATCGTCCTGTCAACTTGGTTTTAATACGTCAGCATTAGAGGCACCATTTCGAATAATGTTCCCTCCGGCGATGTTCTCTGAAGCCTCCACCTACCACCAGCCACATTTGGCAAGTTCCAGTTTGGAGAGAGAGACAATCCTTCTTCATTTTCAGAGCAGGGCCAATCTTCAAGCCTCGCCACTTTCAGAAGAGATGAGGGCAGACGAAAAATGGAAGGGAGAAGAAAAAGAGAAGGTGGTAGGCGACGGGAGGCGGGTGTAAAAGTGGAGAGAAGAGATCCTCCTTTCCTTTATCAGCGGATATGAGGGAGAGGGGAGTAGGAGATGGAAACAGAGGGAGGTGGAGACGACGGTTGGCGGGTGGAGAAGACCGTTCATAAATGTGTCCGTCTCAGTCCTTCTGCACACAAAGAGAACAGATTAACAAATATTAGAGAACACGACGAGAATATGCCTAATTTTTACGTTTTTCTGCCATATCAAGCGCACTGGTCGCCTATATTTTTTATGTCTGCAATGTGTCGTCTGGATATGCCCAGCAGCTGCCGAATTCATGAGGTCTAGACGTAGGGGATATGATTTGATGCTATATAAACCATTGTCACCATCATTCACGTGATGCCCAGTGCAGGGCTAAGGCCTTTTCTATTCCTCCCAGATTAGCCCTGCTTAATCCAGTCGCAAGCTCTGAGCTGAGCTCTGAGTTGATTTCCTAATACCCCTTTCCAACCTCACTTTTCTGCCGCCCTTGAGTCGTTTCAAGAATAGCAAAATCACTATAATCGGGAGCTTGAAAGACAGAACTCAAATAATAATTCCCAAGCCATGCGTGGGACATGGAGATGCATTACCGCTCCCTTGATGATGTGGACACCAGCAGAAGTTGATTTTGTAAACAGGCAGAGCAGTACGAGAGAGATGTGTCGGGTCCATGAATCGGTTTTGTACTTGTTGCCGTTATTTCAGCCCTATTAGTGTATTTTTTTTATAAATTCTTATAAAAAGGAAACCATACTACTAATAAAACAATCAAATCCGCGCAAAACGTTACCTTTTTCGTCTCTGTTTCGTCCCCCTGTCCGCCTTCGTGTACAAAAACAGCGCAGAGCATACTTTCATGATCTTCAACCAACTAACCACCTTTTTAGCTTCGCCAATCACTCTTAAATGCATCAAGAAAGCCGACGCTGGGAGAGCAATAAAAATCAACGATATTGACAGGAACTACGCTTCTGGTTGTATTTTTGCCGGCAGCAGCACGAGTAAGCAACATAGCATGAACATTGTCAAAAAAGTTTGTATGCAAAATTTAACAAAAAACAATGAACCAATTTATTCATAACGAGGACGCAGACAAGTATGGCAGCGTAGCTCTGTTTCAACTGTGCGATATTAAATGTAGCGCTTGAAAATTGCAGACGTAAATGTATACAGATGCATCGCACAACTGCATCATACATCTAGCAGTAACGTAGCATAAAACTGCATACAAGAGGGAAAGAAACATCGATGAGCACTGGAAGAGATTACTGTAGCGCATGAGTGAAAGCATACATCAACCAGTGCAGTTTCCAAGAACGAGAGCTTAGAGTATAGCGTGGATATCTCTTGCTCGTAACACTGATCACTGCTGCTTCAATCTTTATTGTACATAGGTGGATATGCTAAACAGGATCGTCCAATCAGGAGTGCAGCGAAATTGTCTTGCGTTTTTGTTTTGCGTTGATTCTGGCTATTTGGTTCAGAAGTATTCTGTGTAGATTTCTTTGATGTACGAAAGAAGCAATCTTATCTTTTTGCGTGAATTTCTTATTCTATCCGAAATATAAAAGAAGTTATTGCGCTTCCCGATAAGATACTTTTACATCCCGGATTTGATAGCGTAGAGCCGCGTATCACTCGTAAATCACCTATCTGACGTTAGTGCTCTCCAGAACGACCTCCTTAATGTACAAGGTTAGTGTGATACCTGGATTATGAAATTAAACGGCAACGAAACATCTTTGCTCTCTTTACACCGCCGTCGTAAGTATCAAGCTCCCGCTTTTCGCCTTTACAACTGCCCTCTAAACGTAACCGACATAATTAAGTACCTAGACATTAACTTTTCCCGACACCTATCTTGGTGAAATCATATTAATCAAATTGCGAACTCTGCTGACCGCACACTTTGGTACCTACGCCGTAACCTTGCCTTAACGCCCCCTAGTGTAAAACTTATCGTCTGTGTCGCACTTGTCAGACCCAAACTAGAGTATGCTCATTCTATATTCGATCCTCATCAAGCTAGCCTAAAGAATTTGCTAGAATGTGTTCAGAATCGTGCGGGTAGATTCATACTTTCAAATTACTCTTATCACGCTAGCTTTACCGAATTAAAGTCCCAACTTGATCCCCACCCCTTCTTCCCGCCGTAAACTTGCACGCATTTGCCTATATCACAAATTTTTTCATACCTTCATTCCGGATAAAATGCTCATCCGTCCAGAACATCGTTCATCCCGCCACAGCCATCAAAAAGCCGCTTATCACGAGCGCACCCATGCTACAACAATCCAGAAATCATTTTTCCTACCAACAGCACAGGACTGGAACGACCTTCCCGCACACATCGCCATCGAAGATTTCCTGTAAACTCACCTGTACCCTTATTGCCATACTCCCATGCCCCGTAATGGGGCCTTTGAGGAATAAATAAATTAATAAATAAATTTATGCTGATCTCTTACACTCACGGCTACAATGTATAAGCAATATATGAGAGCTCGGAACGAAATTATACTGCCTTTGACACGAACATTCGATGTAACCACGCATACTCTGTGATTAGTGTCCACATACGCTGCACTTAATAGCTGCGCGGCGAATCTTGACAGCCTAAGTGGCTGCCACTGCCACGGATGTAATACGTGTAGGGCGTGAATCATGCTACCATCCAACCTACGCTTGCCCGCAAAGCAGAATGCTTATGCGAACATATGTAGCACTGATCATGATTGCACATATGAACATGTGTCGATTGATACGTAATGCGCTCTTTATTTTATTGTTGTATTCACTCACTTATTAATTATGTATGTATTCGTTCACGCCCAACGTCATGTTTTGTATTGCGGGTGTTAGCGGGAGGGGCAGACGGGCACGGCACGAGCAAAGCGATTATGAAGTTCTTGAAAAAAAAATTTAAAGTAAGCAGTCGTTGGAAGCTTAACGTCACGGACTTGTACTGTGGCTTTCAAAGACGCTGCGTTGGAGGACAGGAATTAATTTGGGCCGGCAAAGCTCCCTGAGTGTTTACTGATATTGGGCGCATTAGCATTTCGCCTCCATTGAAATGCACCACCGCAGCCATGATTCGATCCAGCGACCTTGCGGTCAACACCAGAATGCCTTAGCCACTGAGCCACCTCGACAAGTAGAAAGGAAATGTAAGGGCCCTCAGAGGCATACAAGACTCCGAAATAAACAGGCTGCAATAAACAAGCACAATTAAAAAAAATCATATATTTCAGAGATGCTTGCCTTCAGGGCGCGACAAGTGAACAGCACTCGCTGGTTTTCGAAGTGATTAACATAATGATGGCGCAACACATGACTGCCACTGAGCTGCCATTCATCCAACGCAAGTAGCACTAGTAGCGTATGAATGATTGGGTGGATTCGTGGCTGAGGGAAAGTGCACTCTGCATCAAGGTAAAGGCTAGACTTTCGCTTCGATTTCAGTTGCCCGAGTTAGAGTGGACGCATGTCCCCGAGTCGGCAGCTGTCCAATATTTTTGTTCTGTCTACCTACGTTCCTGCATCCGTACACTGGGGAAATGGGCCATGTGGACATGACGACATCTATATGACAACAGGGAATTGCTCTAATACAGCTAAAACTATTAAAAAATAAGAAGCAAGCAACTGAAAGCGATACACTGGTCTCCGACCATCACGCCTTGTATGCAGTGTTTGTAGTAGGGAATGGCAAACTGCTATGTTCACAGGCGTTAGAGGTGAATTAAACAAGGCTTTCAGACGGCTCCTTACACAGATATAGAATTCAGATGACAGTGTTCTGAGAGAACCGAATTTAGCCTAGCATAAAACACTTATATTTTCTCCGGACAATTTCATATACCAAGACAGCAGCTTAAGCATGTTCGTTATTCATTTGTAATGGAACACCGCAGAACGACGGGACAAGAACAGGAGACAGGCGCTGTATAGAACTAGGAGCTGTCTCCTGTCCTGCCCGGTGGTTCTGCGCTGTTCCATTACAAATATACCAAGAGTCACACACAACCGGTCATGCATTGATTTTACAAAGAACTTTACAAGTTACCTTTCTTCCCTTTCAGCATCTCAGCTGACATCTTCACTGCTTCGCGGCCCGCGTCCTTTCTGACGCCAGGATTGATTTCTGTCACGTTCAACAACAAAAGGGGTTTTTTCTTTCGTTTTTTTTAGCACGCAAAAAAAAAAATGCCCGAACGGAAGCGAGCCTTGGCCACGTTCCACGAGCCCGGCATAAAGATTTATCCGCGTGGCGCGAATCCCACGATGCACACACGAAGCCGCAGACATCGCCGGAGGGTTTTTCTTTCTATTACGCGTCGTAACAGCCAAGAGGCAAAGGTATACGAGTAGGGGTCAAGGAGGCCAGCACGGATGAGAAGTTGCCGCAAGGTCTCCGCTGGCACAGGTGCGTTGCGGCCTTTAGCCGGATTGCGGCATACTCGTTTTTACGCTGTCTTGCACGGGGCGAGAGCACCGTCTGCCACGGTGGTGTCACCCACAATCGCGCACGAAGAGTGTTTTTTCCCCTGCCACCGGAGCTGCCGAGTGCCACGCCGCGTATACGGTCCCACACCTACACTCCCGGAGTGCGCCACCAGATCGTTCCGTCAGGCAGTGACTCAGCGAGTGAGTATACATTTGCACACGCTTCACGAGCTAAGTGGGGTGTAGCTGTATACCTTAGACGCAGCACTTGCGCGTGGTGATACTATTTTGGTTTAAGTGTCCAGGACGGCCAGTGGTAAGCACAACCGCCTACTAACGAGTTGGCCACGGCGTGAGACGCAGCTGGTAGCTTCGAGAAGTTAGCTCCGCATCCTAGAAACTGCTGGTGACGCTAGCACCGGCATAGCCTTCTGACGTGTTGTGCTGACTGCGGCTAAAAGCTCAAAAACACATTGAAAGCTTTCCATCCCAGTCCTAGCGCACAATCGTTATGTATAAACCGCTGATTAATCCCCTCACCATAGCATCAGAGGTAGCTGGAGGTTTTGAGACGTCGTCATCCTTCATTTTTGTACAAGTCCAGGATTCATGGATATCAATTTAACTGTATTTTATATCTCTACTTTTTTTGTCTTGGCCAGAATCAGAACTCTGTGATCAGCATCAGCATCATGAGGAAACTGTGGAATACTGTAAGGTACTGTACGGAAATGTTGAAACTAATGGTCCGTTCTTCCAAAGCTAAGCAAAATCTTTCTTTTAATGTTTGAGCATCGCTCTCATCGAGTAGTTAAGGCTGCCACAGAAAGCCAATGGGGAACATGTTTGATGATAGCAAAAACGTTAACAGCAAAAAAAAATGTGCACGCCTGCCAAGGAGAGATCTGTGGATATATTGATTGTTATACTAGAATCTTAAAATATATGTAAAAATTGCGTTGATAAAGAACTCTCGCTTGAAAAGTGCGCTTGCCCACAATTTCTGGGTACGAATTAATAAAGATTTTTTTAGTGGCCATTGCCACTTCAGCTAGGATGTTGATAGACAGTGTTCAGCCTCCTCTGAGAGAAAATATTTGTTTCCAGCGCAATTTTGTGTCATTTTTTTTCATGAGTCTGTAGCAAACAGTAATATAATACTCACCTTGGCGAGCTAGTCATAACTATAATGAGACAACTGAGTAAGAACCTCGGGTGCTCTACACCTTCTTTAAGAGTCAGACCTTCTGAATATATACCTACAAAGCGCGACACAACTGTTATAACCAGTGTAGATGGCATGAAACACTGAAAACACGGTATGGTATGGTATCCTATATGCATGGTACATCAAGTTTAACGTCCCAAAGAGACTCGGGCTATGAGGGATGCCGTAGCGAAGGGCTCTGGATTAATCTCGACCGCAAAGGGTTCCTTAGCCTGTACTGGCATCACACAATGCACGGGCGCCTTGCTTTTCGCCTTCATAGAAACGCTGCTGCCGCGCCAGGATCAAATCAGCGTTGTCGAGCTCAGCAGTCAAGCACCCTAACCACTGAGCCATCGCGGTCGGGTGTGTGATCAAAGAATGAGATATTACACACCAGGAGTTTTATGTTACCGCGCACTTTGATGCTTGACGTATATTACCCGCTCATCGCGTACGCCCGGACTGACAGTTACGGCATGTCCTGCGTGATGTCTTTACCACGAGAAAGGCATTTCAGCAACGTCTTACTTTCTATGAAGCCCTAGCATATAGCAGTGAATAATACTCAGCTTTCTCTCTCCTGCTTTTTATGTACTAGAACACACGTAAAGCGAAAAAAAAAAAGGAGGGGGGGGGGGGGGGGGGCGAACGACAGTGAAAGTGTATAGTAAAGTTAAATCTTCGAGGTACTTGAAAAGCCGGTGTTAAATTGTTGCGCATGCATGCGTCAAATGCTTGTCAGCTTGAATTACCGACGCTCGCTCAGTGTTGTTTCTCTTTATTGCTTTTGTTTATGTTGTTGTAAGTTTCCTTACTGGCCGAGAAAAGAGGGTGTAGGATGGAGGGGGGAAAGTTGCACTTCCTTGCTGCATCAACTGTGCGTTATGTGGACGAAGGAGAAGTCGTACGTACTAGGCAGCCAGCGGCTAGGAACATTTGAAGTAAGGTTAGCGCTGATTCGTCTCCATCGTCAAAAACCATGAATTAAGCAATCTCCTTCTGTAGTGGTGTAGTATTACCAGCCGCTATTAGGCGCTTAATCATTTCATTTCTGTAACGTTTCCGGTTGGCTCAATATTGAGCCCACCCCAAAGTTCCGTCAGTAAAGGAAAAGAAATGCCAAACATGTGCATGATGTCGCTGCAGAATCACTGGCAAATCTACAGTTGAATTCATGGCTCGCTTACTGGCGCAGTAGAGAGCATAGAGCAGTGTGCTAGTGTGTATAAACGTCGACATGTACTATACTCGCACACCTGTTATGTTCGTGGGACTGTCGTGATACAACAGAGTTTTAGAACAGGGCACCCAAAACTTAGCTAACCTTAATTAGTGCGGCATACGACTGGCTTGCAGGCTCCACTCGCGAGAGCTTTAGTATAGCGGACAGGCCGCATCTAGATTGCGCGAAAACACTAAGTTGTAAGCCTCGCAAATATCATTTCTTTTACACATTTATTTATGTCATAAATAAGTACACGCCCACACACGGTACTAAATAACGAAAACAATTACGATGGGAATTTATAAATTATAAGCTATTTTATAGGCTAGCACCATCGACCTATATGAACATCCTGCGCTCTCGACATTGTATTTCCATGGAACCAAACACCACCTACTCGCCAACTTTAGCAGCTGTCCAAATCTAGAATCAGTATTAAAGCCAGGGGCGTTTTATCGGTTGGAATTTTGCGGCGCGGGCCTCTTGAGGCAAACTAAAAGTTTCATGCGCCATTCATAACCCGTGAACGCAAGACAAAGTGAAACGACAACGACGAATTGGTGGTGAAACGGGCGGCCCCCGCTAACCCGAAGAACCAAGTGGCGTGGGCGTTCTGTGCATGCACGCCCCGCTATTTTCCTATCCCCAAAGCGATAGGGTCTCCATATTCTAAAACTCTCCAGTAACTCAGATCGAAGTTCCATCTCATTTACGAGAACAATGAGATACAGGCAAGCGCACTCAAGTGTCACGTGACAGTGACAGCGACTGAAAAACAAGAACCGAAATCCGCTGAATTTCCCACAGCCCACAAAGGCGAACAATTGTAGCGATCGATACTCTGGTGATTTTTATCTGCAACTCCCAACCTCTCGAAGCTGTGCTGTGCTTTTTTTCTTCTTTGAGCTTAGATAAATAAGAGGGAGAAGCAAAGGCAGCTTTCATTGCACGAATTGCTTTCCGACCGTCCCAGCGATCAGCAAGCAAAAAGATATCGCAAGTCCCTAAGCGCTGCATCGTTCTTGAGAATACACTGCAGCCATCCGCACAAACACTTAATCACGCTATCTGCCAACAAGCCGCCCAGCTTCTAAGTACGAACATCGAGTTCCTGGAAAACACAAAAGAGATATTTCGCTACTGTCTCGCGCTGCATATTTTTTATCAATTCTACATTCTTCTAGAGGCGCAATATATACAGAAAGCCCTAATCACACTATCTGTAAACAAGTCGCCCAACATCCAAAGCACTGAATATCGGAGTTTCTGGAGCGCTAAAATATCAGCTCTATTGATTGGCAATCGTGGTTCCACATGTATCACCTGTAATTAAATATCTAACGAATGGGCGTACACACCTGTATATGTGTCGCCCTAAACTGTCACCTTTGTTCTAGCAGGGCTTACAACAGTATTTTTGCTCTTGTATTACCCTTAATGTAAACTGAAAAACACACAAATTTGTCATGTTTGCTCTTGCTTTATCCACCTCTGAAATTAGATAAACAAATAGGCGAAAGGGACGGCTATTTGTGGTACAAATTTCTAATTATCATTTTCTCAGCACAGGTATAAGGGTTAACAGCGCCGGGATAGCTACACACAAACTATCTCCAGCAGAAATCGCCAGCTGTCGTGCACTCACAAATGACACGGGAGCTTTTACAGATTGGATGAGTTCGCAGGCTTCTTGTGTGACTCCCCCAGTCCGTGCAGTTATGTGATATAGTACATAACAATTTTTATAAGAGTTACCGATTTGGTCAATCACTTTCCACTGTCCAATTTACTCAGCAAGCGGCAGGAAATTAAGAACGGTCGGGCTAAGCACACAAAATGTAGCTATTCCTTTGCGAGATATGTGCGTACAAGCGTAATTGCACCCGTTGGCAGAGACACAACACCCAGGTAATTCTTTATGTTTATTAAAATAGCAATGACTATGATACATAACGGTAACAACGGCGGTCGAATATTCTCAGCAACTGTCATAGATAGAGCGGGGTTGAAAGCCATAAAGTCAGAGATCATGATTCTGATTTTCTTTAAATTTTTTCTGCTGGGAACACACCGGGCATGTTCATCTTCCCGCTACGCTAAGAGCCACTCGGGAAGGCTAATGTAAGCACCCCCTGACATATTAACGCGACTGTGTTAAAGGCCCATTATACAGGGAAGATGATGATCATGATGAACTAGTTCTTGATAAAGCAATAAAAACACACGCCCACAGCACTATGTTCACCACAGTTGGAGTGGGGCGTCCAGCTGTTAATCGTCCAAGGTAGCAGACGCGGAGCGTTCGGTCACTGAGCGTAACTATACCTCGCGGAGAACAGGCGGGACGTCAAGTCAGTCTGTTCGAGGAATTAACAGAGGCAATCCGGCGTTGGCGTTGTCGACGTTGTGACCGAAAATCACGAGCATGACTCCGGCAGGTGGTGCTCCGACAGCAACCTAGGAGGCAGGTGGGCCGCCTATAGGTCACCTGACCTTGCGCCGTCATGACAACCTGCCCACCGGATTGTGAGCAAACTGCCCACCGTGGTAGGTGCCAGGTAATGATTGGTTCCTCGGGAAGAGCAGCCTGGGCCGCACAAGGCCCACCGCAGGAGGCAGCTGCCATTGCAGGGCAGTGAAGCATCGCTTAACTACTGCACCACTGCGTCAGGAGGGCTATGAGGACTCCCAGGGATCTATGAATGTGAAGTAGCAAATGACCGTCTTGTGGTGTCGATGGAATCACATCAAAATTCCTTCAGAACACTACTGAATACTGCTCTATTTTATTAAGCTTTATTTTTACCAAATCACTTACCGAGAGCTGTCTACCCAAAGACTGGAAAACAGGGAAAGTTGTTCCTACATACAAATCTGGCCATTCACACAAACCGTCTAACTATCGCCCCATTTCCTTGACATCAATACCCTGCAAAGTACTTGAGCACATAATTTTCACCAACCTCGTCAACTTTCTCGAATCAAACCAGTTTTTTCATCCTTCCCAGCATGGATTCCGCAAATTATACTCATGCGAAACACAGTTACTTATGTTCACCAATGATCTACATTCATTTTTAGACTCGGGGTTCATTACTGATTGTGCGTTTCTAGATTTTTCGAAGGCCTTTGATAAGATTAACCATCAACTTCTTATACTAAAACTCAGTCGCCTTAACATCGATCCTGTAGTACTTAACTGGATAATCGCATTTCTTTCAAACCGCACCCAGTATGTCACAGCTAACGAGACTGACTCCCTTGAGGTACCCGTCCAATCAGGAGTGCCTCAGGGATCTGTCTTGGCTCCATTGCTTTTTCTTATTTATATTAATGACTTACCCAAGTGTGTTTCTAGCTCTATTTGTCTTTTCGCTGATGACTGTGTAATTTACCGTAAAATAGCTAATGCTTCCGATGTGACTTTACTCCAGACTGACTTAAATAATATCGCTTCTTGGTGCTCCATTTGGCAGATGAAACTGAATGCTACAAAATGCAAAACAATGCGAATTTCCCGCAGTCAATCATCCTGTCCAAGCTATTGTATTAATGATACTCCACTCGACTCCGTTTCAACTTATAAGTACCTTGGAGTACACATTGCGAATAACCTTTCCTGGAAGTTTCATATTAACTACGTAACAGCCAAAGCCAATCGCATGGTTGGGGTATTTGAAACGTAACTTTTCACTAGCGCCGTCTCCACTTAAAAAACAGCTATATACTACCTATGTACGACATAATCTCGGGTACGCTTCATCCATATGGGACCCTGGCCATGTATCACTGAATAACACCTTGGAGAGCGTACAAAATCGCTCTGCTCGTTTTATTCTCAATAATTACCACCGCACAGCAAGCGTCACTAACATGAAACTAAGTCTAAATTTGCCCCCTCTCACTGTCCGTCGTAACATTGCTCGTATTTGCCTCTTCCATAAAATTTATCATCATAACCATCAACTCAGGACGCGCCTTATCACAGATGCTGCTCATGTTTCTGCCCGTGTAGATCACTGCTACAAAGTCGCCATACCTCGCCACAACACCACGACATATGCACAGTCATTTCTACCAAAAACATCCCGTGACTGGAACCAACTACCTGCTGACCTGGTCGCTATCACTGACAACCACCGATTTCGTACTTGCCTTACTAACATATTTTGAAGCCCTTTTTTATTTTCTTTTTAAAACTTGCACTGGCGCTTATCATGTTCTGTATGACTGTTCCTTCATTTTTTATTTATTTTTTTATGTTGATACTGTACTCTGCTGCATTCTGTTCAACCAAACTATTGCGCATTTGTAACCTGCCCGTGTGCTTTGAATACCTGCCGTTTTTGTTCTTTTTTCGTCGTTGTTGTTGTTGCCTTATTTTTTTTTCTCTGTTCCCTTTTATTAACCAAATTGCATAGTGTTCCTTGTATTTCTGCCCCTCCCCTCTACAATGCTTCTGTAAGCCCTGAGGGTAAAATAAATAAATAAATAAATAGATGGGAATTAATCAATTGTGCTATCACGACATACCCTTGAGGGGGAGGTTACGTGTACCCTTCAACTTTTCACCACTCGTATAGTATAATCGTCCACACACGTCTCTAGAGTTCTCGAACGGCGCGCTCTGTGTTGCATTTATAACAATTGCCGCTGACTGGCGGGCCCGAAAGCAGCTTTTAAAGACATGATGAATTAAACGCGATCCATGTGAGCGTACACGTACCATATCGACAGGTTTCGTGCCCTAGGTCACTGATAAATCCCACAAGTGTACTCCGATGGACCATCCGAGCGCTCTAGACAGGCGTGTGAACATGTAGCCATGTACATTTACTACATGTACAGGATACGGACATGGACATGGACATGAATATGGGCAGGTACATGCAGGCTAAGCAACATGCAATCACTCTTGGAATTTTCACTTGCTAAGCTGGTGCCAGGGACTTTTGGTAGCCTTTTGAGTTAAGTGTGGAAACTACTTTTTTTTTGGGGTCTGCCTTTTCTACCTTCGAAAGTTCCACTGCACTTTAGGCGAAATGACAGCCTCGAGCGTGCTAAACAAGTTCCGCATCATTTCGCCCCGCAGTTTCACTGGCCTCGGCAAAACAGCCATCGCATTTGTTTGTCCCTCTTTGTTCAGTGAACAACCTTTCAAAACGTGGCTGTCCTGCCGACTTCATCACTACCAGCCACGAAGGCTGAAAAGGAAAGGAATGCAGCCAACATTTGTCAGACAGTCAACACCTGTCAGTTTGAGAAGCACATGTTTCTTCGTTTTTATGTTGACACTTCACACGTGCCTTGGAAAGTACGAGTCGGACAACCGCGTCGAAATTTTCTGCCGCTTACGTGTCCGGAAACGCAGTCTCACCCCTTTCGCTTTATGGCCTTACTGGAAACCTTGCACGTCACTGAGCACGTTTCGAAAACAGACAGAGAACACAGCGTAGCACAAGGGCCGCTAACGTATGTACGTTGTTTGTTTGGCGCTGTTGAGCTTGTCGCATGCAAAAAAGACCGAACAAACGTGCCTTCCTGTTCTATGAAGATATACCGGCGTTAAATGAAAAGGAAGAGTGGAAATGAAGGGAAACAACACATGCATTTTCTTAAAATAGTCCTTCTCCCAGTTTGAACATGACTGTTGTAAATAAAGCTCAGAAACTGCCAAGACAAATCAACTCTGAGCTCCACTTAAATGAGTGGAGACACTAAATTTTGTGTGTTCTGTCTTTGGAATGATGGCCGAGCATTAGAAAACATAGAGATCCGCATGGATTGCGACAACAAGAAGTAAATAATTATCGAAATTTTTTTCACAAGATGTTTACGTTTAGTTCTCGACAGCCGTTTGACGGTTGTGACGTAACGCACTGTTTGAGATCACGTGAGTCATGCAATAGCTGCAAAATTTTACATATCTAGAAATTCTCGACAAGTGCATTTAAAAAAATATATTTATGAACGCAGTTCTCTTTTTTTTTCCATTTGCAAAAATTCCACTTTAGCAATAAATATATCCGCAGATCTCTCCTCGGCAGGCTTGCATTGTTGGATATTACCGTTTCAGCTATCGCGAAAAACTTTCTCCACTCTTCTACGGCAGTCTCCACTAGTCGATGTGAGGGATGGAAAAACATTAAAAGAAATATTTTGCTGCGCATCGGAAAAATCGACAATTGCCTTCAGTATTTCCAAAACAGTGTCTTACAATATTCTACAGTTGCCTCACAATTAAAATATATGTCCGAGAATCCTGGACTCAAATTCACAGGAACACTAACGCAAGCCTGACCAAGAGCTAGGATGACAAAAACCCATAAATAATGATCATATCGAAGTTATTGCATGATTCACGTGGCCTAAAATGGTCACACCATCACAACCATCATCCAGCCGTTGAAAACAAAACGCCACGTGAAAAAAAAAATTGTATTATAAATTATTCATCTGGGGTAGGTCAGTTCCGCGTCGTGACTCATGTACACTATTGTCTTGAGCACTATTCCTATGGAAAAAACATGCATCCAAAAACTGCTTTCTCTATTATTTTAACGGGGCCGTAATTCGTCTTGAAAAGGCGGAATATATAGAGATGTTGGGGCTCGGTAGCCTCTATAAAAAAGATGGCACAGAAACCTAAGTTGGCAATTTAAGATTTCAAGAACGTTTTACTGTTCCCCACACCTCACGTACTGCCTGACTTTTGAGGCTCTTGATGAAAGCCAATAAATAAAAATAAACAAAATGTGACTAGAGCATGAAAACAAGAATGTGAATAATAAATATTTTTTATTGTGAATTACAAACCGTTAGAGAAAACAGAGTTTACTGACGATATTGTACCCGTAAAACAGTGACACTTTTTCGTTTACTGACATAACCGTGCAACAACAGCAGCTGTGCTTGACTATATTCATAGAATGATTCAGCGCACACAGCGACATCATAAATATTGATAACGTACTGTTAATAGCAATATAAAGCTACATTCGTTACAACGCCGAGACTGGATACACGCGCTGAAGATTACGCATCAATTATTTGTCCCTAACAAGTTTCCTGTGCGATTGTCTACAATGTTAGCTCGGTCCTCCGCCTGTGCTCTTCTTGTGTTGCTTTCTAGCAACGAACTCACAGCTGCCTTTACCAGAAATAGTTAAGAAGGACAAAACTAACAACAAATAATTTAGAAGCTATTGATTAACAGACAGGGAGGACAAGCAAGCCAAACTTGCCAGCACATCAAACGGCATTTACATGCACGAAACCTTGTCTCCGCACGTTCCTTTGCCTTCCTATTATAGCCGCTCGCAAAAACCTTAAGCCTTCTAAGTAGCGACGAATCGCCAGTAAGAAAAAAAAGAGTAAGAAAAAGCTGCGGCATTAAAGACATCACGCTCTCAAGTGCCACAGCCTTGCCCTTTCAATACGTGCTTTTTTTTCCTCAGAAATGAAAAAGAAATATCATAAAAATGAGCAGCGGGTAACACAGGAAAATACAGGTGTCATCAGTTGTTCGCCCCAGACTTAAGAAACATTTTCGAAGGCTGGGATTATTGCTCAATTGCAATTCGCCTTTCTTTACACTATCCTTATGGTGCAGCTTGAAGAACAGCGAAGAGTCGGCTTGTGAAGAGAAGTCAACAGATTCGCGTACTAACAGAACGATTGTTTCAAAACCTGGTTTAGCATCATTTTCAATAAAATATTACTGCATCCAATGCCTTTCCTGGGCCAATGCTAGACTACCTCGGTATATGTATCATTAATATACTGAATAACAGAATCCTGCTAATCCAGTTCCTTCAGATATTACAACCCGGCAGCGTGGTTTAACACGGTGGCACGAACAAGGCCGACCATTCTTTATTACTCTGTTGTCAAGTAGAATCATTTTCTTGTTTTGCTTTGTGCGTGCTCTGCGCAGCTAAATATAGTGAATAGCGGTAAGAGTGCGGCAGCAAATGGCGCCGAATTGTATACCTCGCGCGCGTGTGTGTGTGTGTGTGTGTGTGTGTGTGTGTGTGTGTGTGTGTGTGTGTGTGTGTGTGTGTGTGTGTGTGTGTGTGTGTGTGTGTGTGTGTGTGTGTGTGTGTGTGTGTGTGTGTGTGTGTGTGTGTGTGTGTGTGTGTGTGTGTGTGTGTGTGTGTGTGTGTGCGTGTGTGTGTGCGTGTGTGTGTGCGTGTGTGTGTGCGTGTGTGTGTGTGTGTGTGTGTGTGTGTGTGTGTGTGTGTGTGTGTGTGTGTGTGTGTGTGTGTGTGTGTGTGTGTGTGTGTGTGTGTGTGTGTGTGTGTGTGTGTGTGTGTGTGTGTGTGCGTGAGTGCGTGTGCGCGCGCGCGCGCGCGTGTGTGTGTGTGTGTGTGTGTGTGTGTGTGTGTGTGTGTGTGTGTGTGTGTGTGTGTGTGTGTGTGTGTGTGTGTGTGTGTGTGTGTGTGTGTGTGTGTGTGTGTGTGTTAGCTGCCAGGCTGCAATAAAACCGAGCACGTGTTGTTTGTCATTCTTCAGAAAGCAGCTCGGACATCGATATGCGGGCTGTTGAGGAATATACGCTTCGCAGAAATCTCAATGGGTGAATGTGGCAGGCCACGGCCGCGGTGGATTCCAATCTTTTGAGAAAGTCTGCTCGTATACGCACGTATGTACCGCATGCAATTACCCAACATTATTTTCTAACTTTCAAGGCCAGCGAAGCCGAGTTGCTTCTCCGACTGTTTTTTTCATGCTTCTTTTCTCGAAAGAAAAAATAGAAGGCAAGCAAGAAAAAAAGCCTCATAGCAAATATCGGTCGTGTGTAGTGAAAAAAAAAAAGAAGACGGACGTGTGCGTCCCTGCTCGGATAGCCGCGCCGCATACAAACGACAAGAAAGCGCCTCGGATGGCATCTGAATGCACAAGAACGAGCGACCAAAGAGCGAGCGTGCTCGGCCACCGCCGAGACCAACACCGCCACTCGCGTGCGGTCCACTTTTAATTGACCATTCCCAGCGAGCGTTCTTGCTTTCCGCGGGCGCGGCAAGCGCTCTCCGGCTGAGCAAGTATCCTGTTTCACCGGCGTGTCTCTTTTGTGGACGGCGACCTAGAAACAGCCGGCATTCCCGCCACCAGCAGAGAGAACGAAAAAAAGAAGAAAAAAGAAAGGCAGACAAGAAAGAATCGGGGCCGCCCGATACATCAGAGCAGCGCCGCCAGAGTTGCCTGTGCAAACACGCGCCCAGTGGCGGACTACACAACATGCGCAAATGCGGCACTTTCGCGCACGTTCGGATTCGCTGAAGTTTGCCCCTTCGCCGGACTCTCCGAAGGCACGTGAGTGTTGCGGTAGAGCTCTTTTCTGTTATCGGACGTTTCTCCTGGCAGAGATAGCGAGTGCAGATACTACTTTTCTCCTCGGACAACTGAACGCTCTATGTAAACGAACGAGGCCATTGATCGCAGCGAAAACTTCGACCTGCATTGCCGCACGCTGTGAAAATCGCGTCGGAAAGCGAGAGTCTGAAAGAGGCGATGCATTCTGGGAATTTGTTGCGCAAGTTTCCTTCGACCGAATTCATTCCAAGCGGGTAATGGGTAAGGGACAAATTATCACAACCTGTAATGTCCCTGGCTCTTGGAGGTTGGGGTCCGGGAATGGAAGGAATAGTAAGAAGGCGCCCCGAACTCCAGAGGCCGACGGGGGATTGCAAGGAAGAAGGCTCCAGTGCAGCTAGTCACTTTATACGCAACAATTCTAGACAAAAAGACTTTGGAAGGGGAAACCATTTATGAGCGCAACTTTTACATGTATCGCAAGATTTCACTATAACAATCAATATACTCGCTGATCTCCCGTCGGCAGCCTTGCATTTATTTGCTGTTCGCGTTCTTGCTATGGTCAAAAGCGTTTTCTATGGGAGCCTTGAATGTTCGATACGAGCGATAGAAAAACTTCAGAAAAAAAAAAGTTTTTGCTACACATCAGAAGAATGGACCATTATACCGGTATCCAATTTCCAATTACTTTTTCCCAATTTTCAAAATTTTTATCCGAGAATGTTGGACATGTTGTACGCATAGCAGCCCCGGGTACAAGACATAGTATTGCGGAATGGTTATTTCCCAATGCTCCAACTCAAATAAACCACGCGCCGCTCAAAGCTGCGTCAACGAACTATATGTAACGGGCGCGCCATAAAAAGCAATTACCCCGCCTCCTTCGAGAAAATGCCGCTTTATTCTAATGGGCTATAATGATAGTCAGTGTTGCCAACGGCAGCAGCAGCGTAGCTGACAACGCTTGCAATCTTAGCAGCTAGGTTGCCCGTGTCCTCCCTCTAATGGAAACTCGCAGACGTGAAGTAACATTTCTATAGTTTAGCACAATTCCCCAAGCAGCTTTTCTTACTGATAGAAGAGTTCGCCGCGTAGCTGAGTGGCGCTTCTCAATGTCTAGAGCGCTTTTCTTCTTTCTCGCTGCATTGGAAGCTTTAGCGTGCTCTTACGGGAAGGTCGCTCGCTCGCGCCGTCGTCTCAGAAAAGAGCAGAACCATTTCTAGGTCGCCACAGCCGCGAATACCGGTCGCGCTTCCATAGATACAAAGGAAAACGAAGACCCGCATCGAACTGCGTGGCTGGCACGGTTGGCGCCCAGCACGCAGAAGGTGATAGCGCGAGAGGCAGCCTTGACTTTGTTCCTATATTTTTCTGCGTTTGCCGCGGCTTCGAAAGCCAAGAAAATGTGAGTTGGATTGTTTTGCTTATAGGACGAGGGTACAAGAAAAGAAGACACGTGACAAAACAACGATGCCGTACTGCGGAGTTATTTTATTGCTCACTCTATCCTACCCCTTCATTCTACGTTTCGAAAAAGTAATCCAGTGCTACATTTTAAAACGAGGACACCGAAAGAACTTGACAGGGCGAGTGCTGTACTCGAACTATTTTTATTGAAGCAGACGCATGTTAGATTTAGACAGAATGAAGGTACTGAGCGCATGCGTATTCCGTATAAGTGTAACATGTTTCTGCTTCAATAAAAATCGTTCGAGTACACCGCCCGTCCTGTCAAGTTCTTTCTGTGTTGTCATTGAAAATGTAGCCCTGGTTTACTTTTTCGAAAACAATGCGTAAACAACTAGCCCCACAAAGTGCGTTGTTAAGCAAACCTTTATTGTTACGTTTATTGGTTCAAGCAAATCGGGAGAATGCGCACGAGATAGGGTTAGCCGTCAGTCTCCCTTTTACTCTGCTGCGTTTGTGGCGGTTGCACCAGATAACTCTGAGCCCAACAGTCCTTTTTTAAACGTTCGGCCGCTGATAAGATGGTTTTTTCAATGCTGACTGAGGTTGACGTTTGGGCCTCGGGTACACCTAGCCGCATAAACATTGTGAAACAAGATAAAACCAAAGACATCCCGCTCTGGCGTAAATATCAGAGCCCGTTGCCTAACAATCCGCACGTGGGCCTAGGAAACAGCAGTGCTGATGAGGGAGACGCCACGCCTCGTGCAGCCGTTCCCTCGTTGTCGCTTCATGCAAGGAAAATCTCCGCGACTCACTCTGGAAATTCTTCCACGCCCACCGAGCCCTCACAGCGGTTAGATCCTCATTCGACGCGAAGCGAAATGGCAGCTTGAGAAGCTGACTCAAACACTATACTTTCTCCTGAATGAGCAACACGCACTCCGCGGGCCAAAGTGGAAACGCAGAATCAACTTGGCCGACACGCAACAAAACTTCACCCGGAAGCTGCGCCCCCAGTGGACATCACGATCTGCGGCGCGTAGAACTGAAGTGACTCTCGTACACAGTTGACCAACAGGTCCGCCTCTGAGTCAACAGCACCCTTCTCGCTTGACCACAACAGCCGGGCGACCGCGCTGGGTAGCTTGTGCGAGAGCGAGCTCGTCAAAGGAAAACCAGTGCAGAGGCAAACACACAGGGACGTGGGTCGGTCGCTTTCGGGTCTTTCCTTCATCGCCGGTGCGCGCCTGGCGGGGAAAACCCATTCGCCGCCCCTCGCTGGTTGTTGCACGCTCCGATGCAAGCACGCGTACGAAAAAAGGGCCAAAGGACTGCACGCCGACCTTCGCTACGGCGTTGGGGGCGTCACCTGGCCGGAGAGGAGGAAACGGCTTAGACTAGACCGGCGCTCTGTCAGGTGGTGTGGCGCGTCGTAGAATCGTCCCGTTCGTTGATGGTATCTCGCTCCTCCTGGCGTCCATGGTATCACATCTGCACAGCATCGCGGCGCGAGGATAACGCTCCTTGGCGGTCCGTCCATCGTGACGACTGAAACGGTAAGTTTGGTTTGGTTTAAGGGGGTTTAACGTCCCAATGCGACTCAGGCTATGAGGGACGCCGTAGTGAAGGGCTCCGGAAATTTCGACCACGTGGGGTTCTTTAACGTGCACTGACATCGCACAGTACACGGGCCTCTAGAATTGCGCCTCCATCGAAATTCGACCTCCGCGGCCGGGATCGAACACGCGTCTTTCGGGTCAGCAGCCGAGCGCCATAACCACTAAGATACCGCGGCGGCGAAACTGTAAGTGTGAACGGCGATTTCTCCGCTGTATTAGGGAGTTAGACGCGAACGGCCTCATAGCCGGTCATGTAGTGGAGGACGTTAGGGAAGGACAAACTATAACAAGGTGTAGTCATTATCGGTTGGATCTACACAAAGAAAATCAATGGCACGCGTTGAGAATATAGTTGAAGGTGTAGTCGAGAGTGTGACGCTTGTCTGTGCCTTTCTCCCTGTGATCGTCTGCGTACCGCTGTTCTGCCTGTTTACGATTATGAACCAACTCGCCCGAAATCTAGTTCCGTTTATTAAACGGAGGCCCCAGGAATTGAAACTAAGTATTACTTCTTGTATACTTAGTTTCTTTTTTTTTTTTTAGTCTCTTCGCGCGACGCCTGCTGAAAGCGCGGTAGGAAAATGCTTTGGAGAGTCAACAAAACTATAAAACAGAAAACATGTCGGGTTTCACACGCAGTCATTTTGTATCAAATGCCTCGAACCGCTGTCATCTTTCTTTCTGTCCTACCGACTGTTACCGTTATCGTTACACTTGGTAATTATCCCATGTTGCCAATGAAATGCCTCTGGCGCCTGCCGCCGATCATTCGACAGCGATCTGTATTCGTTTTGAAACGCGAAGACAATGCATTCCTGTGCGTTGACTGCCGACAGTGGTTTTCAGATGCGCGTCAGAAGCTAGCAGCTAGCTTGCACGAGTAGTCAGCACTTATTTGAGTTGCTAACCGCACATTCCTGGCTCTATTGTACTCTCTAAGCCAAGCGCTAACCACATGAGGCGATAATTCGCAGCGACACGCCGGGCGATGGGCTGGCAGGCGTCGAAGCAGTGCCCGGAAGCAGCTAGCGAGACTAGCTAATAGCGGGAAACTTTGCGGGCACGTAACTTCCGGTCTGGTTATTTTGCGAGCAAAGTATGTTTTTCTAGCACAGCTACATTGAAGAAGCTGCCTAGGAGGTCCATGTTACTAACGCTCGCTTCGTCACCAATGCACTATAGGAGGCGCTGTCAAGAGCCATACATCGAAACTATTCAGGTAAAACCTGGTAGTAGTAGTGGAACAAGAAAGGATGTTGTGGCCCATGTCTCTACCACTACTTGCTAGTGCCACCACAACAAAATATAGTTTAGCGCCACTGCGGTGTACCGCTTTGAAATGCAATGTATTGCCAACCAGAGAGTTTTACCTTCACTTTTATCAATCTTTATGCTGATAAGTTTTAAAGACTGTTTGATGACGCGAGGCGACTGAATTATGAAACGACGGCAGCCGATACTGCGCTGAAAACGCGCCGCTCTGACGCAGTCTCGTCGCTTTGTGCGGGTGTGCCAGCGAATGGTGACGGCTATCGCCATCGTGTACTTCGCGTCGCGAAGAGCATCCCCTCATGCAACTGCTGCTTTAACGTGGTCTCACAACCATGGAAACGTTTCTCGCGTGTTTTTTTTTGTTTGTTTCGTTTTGTTTTTCCAGTTCGATAACTGCTAATTATGTTCCAATCTTCCCAGTCAGGGCAGCATACGGGCGCCGATTTCCGCACAGTAGAAGGAACGGAAGTTATAACGTTGCGTTATTTTGCAGCTGCAAGAGATAAACTTGTTGTGGGCTTTGAAGTGATTCGCGAAGATTCCGGCGTATTAGTTCTCCCCGGAAGTGATTAGCAGTATTTCACCTGGGAGACACGCCTTTCACAACACGCCCCTGACACGACACGCACGCGGCGTTCTCTGGTCTTTGTTCTATAGCCGTCGCCGGGTTCAATGCTCGACCGCTTAGATATGCTGCCCAGGGTTTTGTCCCTGCCCTCCCCCCTGGCGTCCTCTTTTTCTATTTCTCTTGTTTGTTTGCGTCTTCTAAGCTTCGCTACTGAGAGCGTGTAGCTTCGCTGCAGCTGGTCGGCGTCTGCGACGCGCATGCACAAATGCTGCGCGGCTGGCACGGGCGCATTGCGCGCTCAGCCTTGTCCGCAAAAACGCGCGTTAAGCGGCGGCACTGCAGCTGCCGCAGCGTCTCCGCGCGTTTCATAAAGTTCGCGAAGCCACGCTAGGCAGAGCAGACGCTGGCGAGTTCAAGCAAGAGGCCAGACCAGAGCGTCCTATCGAAGGAGGTGCCTGCTGTGCAGTCTTGAAAAACTAATGGTGGTCATGGGAGCCAGAACTGTAGGTATTATTTTGTTTTTGTTATTTTGCCGCGAATTTTTTACCTTTCACAATCTTCACAGCAAGAATGATAACATTTAGTTCCTTTGTGGCAAGAACAACTGTAAGGTCAAAGAGCGCCAGGCGCAAGGTTAATCATACAAGGTCGAAAAAATTCGTGGCACTTAGCGAAAAAAAAATCCCGGCTTCTTTTTGCTGCACGGTTCGATAGCAGGTTATTGAACAAGAGAACACGTTTTTTTTTTTCCCCTGCTGTGAACCAGCAATTGTTGCCATGGGATGATTTGCGTTGGACTTCCAAAGTTCCGGTTTCTCATAGACGCCGAGGCCCCAGTTTCCCATGTGATTCGCTGCTGTATTTTTCGCTGCACCCACGGTAAAGCGCTCTAGCAGCAACAATTTTTCACGATTTTTGCTGCATTCTATGGAGCTGCCGGGACAGCACAGTGTCGAAATGAATGTCAACGCAAAATAAATCTGATTTCAGAAGACGTCGGAACGCGTCTTGCTTCCTGCTCAAGAGCGCATATAGCAGCCTGCGACCCGAATCGAGCAATCGTCGCGCTAAAGAGATCCGCACAGAAGTAAAGCACGCTTCGTTACGCAGCTATAGATGGCTTAGCCAGCGAACGAGCATGTGATAGCGAGGAATAGGTTCCTGTCCTACTTTCTTGTAATGCTCCACTGCGCTGCGCATCCTATTGCCTTTCCTTGCCCCCTTTTCATGTAGCGCTATCTTTAGGGCATCATTTGTTGTTGCGCGACTCCCACTACAAGAATATTTCTTGTTAAACACGCTCTAGGGCCCGCTTCGAAAGCGCGTCGCTTCGCACGTTGAATCGTATGTATTCCCAGCAGCCGGGGCGACGAATGTGGGATGTCTGGGCGATTAAATCACCGAACACTGTATAATGCCAGTGAAGAAGCAAGCAGCTCTACTACTTCGCGCGATTCCTTTAATGTTCCTTCAAATAGCGTTCCTGTTCTTGTGTAAGTAACGCGACCTTCGGGACATTTCTACGCGGCCGAACCGCGACGAGCAGCTGCTTGGCAGCGCCTTTTTTTCAAGGCTAACTTGATTCTAACGTTGTGAAGAAGTTAGTGGAGAAGAATCTCACAACCAGCCATCCATAATACTTGCCTACTTGATGAGGCTTCATGCTGCGCGGGCGTCTAAGGCCAAGGACCGCAGCTGGCATTACAGCACGAGTATTAGTGTGTTGTGCCGATCTCGGAGGCCGCCTCTGTGTGCGCAATAAGTAACCTCGCTCTAACGAGATGGCAGCACCCTGCGCGCAGACGAAACTGGCTCTATTGATCGATCTTTGCTCAACTTTCATGGCGCGCTGATGCTTGTTTCAAAATGTGACCTGTAATAATGAGCCCACAATTCCGTACTTATATACTGACTTATATACTGATATACTGACTGGGTCGTAAGCCAGCAAGGTTTTTATTTAGGCTCAGAGGCGCTGTTTAGCAAGAGGCGCCTCAGGCGAGGCAGTTGCGGAGCTCGGCAGGTGATGTCTGGCAGTGGAACGCCTCGCCGAATTCTGGAGTCAGGTCCAATGCAGAGTTCATCTCGGTCCACTCAACGCTCCTGAGGGCGCTGTGGTCCCTGTCACACCAAGACTTTTCCACCATGCGCATAAAGAAGAACTGGCCGTGAGAAAGCCTCCAACGAGAGTCTAAGGTCCGAGGTACGTAGAGGTTCTTCTGGTCGACGCTGTTGATCATGGACCTCAGCGCCAAAACAACACCTACGCTGCGCGAAGTGACTGTGGAAGGCCGCGAGTGCAGCCTGCGGAAGCACTGGCGCACAGCCATGAGGTTCTTCATGGTTGCTGTGGTCCAGGACATTTCGGCGATCAGCAGGTCCCACACGAAGTTGGCGATGTTCGTTCCGAGCCAAGGAAGGTTGTGCATCACTGATGAGTCCGAAAGGTGCACGAGGTCCCGGTAGAAGGACGTGGGAACGAGCAGTTGGTTCCCGGCAGATAGGGTAAGATGATGGACACGGGACTCTGGAGCTCCGAAGACGTGCATTTTCGTCTTCTTGTGCATAAGCCGATGTTCGTACTCGAGCATCCTAAAGTGGTCTTCTAAATAAGCCTCAGTCAGGTTCGGTGGATGGTTGTCAGCCGCTGCGTACTCGTGAGGGAGCAGCAGCTTCAGGCTCCTGAGGAAGGCTTTGGCCGCCAGGTGATCGCCGGCGGCGAAGACACTACTGTTCGTGACCATTTGGGAGATCGCCTTGGTGACTACATCGAAGATGGCGTGGATCTCCCAGCTTTTGCCTATGTTGGAAGACATGTCGGATCGGAGCTGCTCCCAGGTGTGTGACAGCTCGTGAACGCTCTGGTTGCAGAACACCGCTTGACTGCCGCTAGCGTCCAGTGAAAGCTCGCGTTCAAATTGGCTGAACGATGCGAGGACGCTGTACACGACAATGAAAGCGATCGAGGTCGGCTGCTTCGACGAATTCGACAGGCTGCGCATTATGTTTCGGAGCAGTGGCTTGCCTTCGACGTCAACTCGGTCGATTTCACGCAGGTCCACATACGCTGCCGCGAGCGCGTTCTTCCACTCGACTAGCGACACGGATTCGAATAGGTCGGCGAGTTCTCCGAAGTCGCCAGTTTTATTCGTCGCGTTTCCAGTCTTCTGTGTCCCCAGCTCGTTTCCGAAGTGCAGGAGATCATTTTCTGATACGTTGCAGCCGATCTTATGATTGAACTGCTTCAGAACGAGGCTGATGCAATCACTGCACCGGCTGTAGAGCTCCGTTGTCGTGTGAACCCTTTGCGTAATAGCAATATGCGTCGTAGCATTGTTGAGGGCATTGAGGATAAGCCGTTGCTCGGTGTAGATGGTCGTAGGGAGCCGGTATTGCAATGACATCTTAAGGAAGAAGCGAAGGATCTCACTCGCTGTCATAGCCTCCTGGACGTAGCCCCTGCCGATGACAATGGTCGTCAAGTTGCGGAGGATCACTTCCTTCGACCAGGGCATCGCCATACAGGTGCTGTGGAAAGCGGCCAGCGTTCTAGCAGCCGGGCTTGTCCATCTGGTTGAGCCGACTCCGCCGAGAACGTTCTCGAGGAGCCTCCGATGCACGTCCGGGAGCGTGCTTCGGTTACGGCTGGCATTGTAGCAGACGTATCCTGTGAAATTGGCGCACGGGTTGATGCTGTTGTTGATGGACTGCACGAGGTGTCGGGCGCCATCGGCGCAGCAAAAGGACGTCGCCTTGTGGTGACCAGTGGAAGCCAGTACGGCACCGGAAACGTACCAGATGACCAGGCCGAGCACCAGCGGCGTGAAGACGGCGAGAAAGACGCTGAGCGCCGGCGGTAGCGAATTCAGGCCGGTCTCGTCGAGCGGGCGGAACGACTCGGTTGGCACGTCGGGTACGGGCGAGCCCGTGCCTCCGAAGGGTCGCGCCGAAGCGGTGATGACGCGAATTCCGGCATCACTCATGACGGCCGTCATCTGCTGGCGCAAGATAGTTCAGGGCGGTCGTATAGCTGCGAGTTACGGCGACGAGATGAATGCGCCCCAGGCCTTTGGAACCGGTAAGAAAAAATGCGCGAGACGCGTGCTCACCTCCGATCTCATCCTCTTCGCTGGAACGTAGACGGCTGCACATATGTCGCTGTGAAGACGATTCGCTGTGACATAAGCAGTCCAGGTGCTGTTTGTTGTACTGATTTTACTTGTGGAGCAAACTTATTTCGGAAATAAAATTAAGGCAGAGCATCAAATCGGTCCCTTGCCGCCTTCAGATGGCCCTTTCAGCGGCGGGGAGTATGGCGGCACGCTTCCAAGCGAAGGAAGAGGAGAAGGAAGAAAACAATTTTATTGGGGGTCGGTGTTTGGGCCTCGCCGATCGTTTCATAACTGATTCCTCCTTTCGCTCACTTTGCTTTGCGCTAATAAAAAAGCAAGTGGCGCGTCAGGTTCTCGCTGTGTCTCGTAGGTTCAGCGTCACCAAGTTTACGAGACATTGCCGGCTTGTATTCTCCATCCTCATTTCCGAGAAACGATCGAAGCTTTATAGGATGTTTGGTATTGTGGCTGTGGAATTAAGGCGCGAAGAGGAAAGAAAAGCTTAAGGAATGAGAGAAAAATAGTGTTGAAAGGAAAAACACTGTGAAAGGAAGGGACAGATGTTAGAGCCCTGAGGAAATTTAAGGAGAGCCCCGCGAGGAAAAATAGTGTTCAAATTATGGGCCCGCGTTTAGTGACCAGAGTATATAGTTGGCGGTAGTCAATTAAGAAACCGTATGTTACTTACACGATGGATATATTCGTCCTAAGCGCGGTGCAGCGAAACACGTTTGATACGCAACGTCATTGATCAGGTGATGAACTACTAAGCATGATCAATGAGTTAGACAGGCCGAGCAGAACGGTGGGTCTAAAAATTCACACGCAGAAAACCAGAGTAATGTTTAATAGTATCGCAAGAAAACAGCAGTTAGAATTGGCAGCGAGTTGCTGGAAATGGAAAAAGAATACGTCTACTTAGGTCAGGTAATGGCCGCTGATTCGGATCAGGAGGGAAGTGACTAGAAGAATAAGAATGGGGTGGAGCGCGTATCGCAGGTTCTCTGAAATCATGAATGGCAGTTTACCGATATTCCTCAAGAGAAAAGTATACGGCACTTGTATCTTACCGGTACTCACCTATGGGGCAGAAACGTGGAAGCTAACGAAAAGGGTTCAGCTTAAGTTAACGACAACGCAGCAAGCTATTGGAAGAAAAATGATATGTGTAACGTTAAGAGACCGGAAGCGGGCGTAATGGGTGAGGGAACAAACGCGGGTTAAGGACATCCTAGTCGAAATCAAGAGGAAGAAATGGGCTTTGGCAGGGCATGTACTGCGAAGGCAAGATAACCACTGGTACTTAAGGGTAACAGAGTGGATTCCAAGATAAGGCAAGCGTAGCAGGAGGCGGTAGAAACTTAGGTGGGCGGATGAAATTAAGACGCTTGCGAGCATACGGTGGCCGCAGCTGGCAAAGGACAGGGTTAATTCCATGGATATGAGAGACGCCTTTGCCGTGCAGTGGACGTAATTAGGTTGATGATGATGACGATGATTATGCTGATATAATAACTACAGTCAATCTTTTCAGGAGCTTGTGATGTTTTGTCAAAGCCACCTAAAGGGGACGAATTGGACTCCTAGGGACGAATCTGACTCTGTCTCCTAATTTTATCCTGGGAGAACTTCCCCACCGCAGTGAGGAAGTGGAATAAAACTGTTTATTCCACTAAAAGTGGAATAAAAGTTATAATCTCTTTCTCTCTCTGAGACCACCGAAGAGCAGAAGGCCGTAGCTTTTGGTCACCTAGGAGAGTAACATGCGCAGCATGATTCTTATGTTCATGCTGCTTTGTTTACGTGAAGCACACCAGCAGGGAATGATTGGTTGCACTGCAGAAGGGGCATCACAAAATTATCACGTTGTAGGCTTCCTACCCCTTTTCCACGCTCTTACTTCCACCATAGGGCTGTGGCGGTTTGCGCGCGTGGAAAGGGGCGAAGTCTCTCGTCAACATTTCTTTGTGACCCCTGAATAGCCGATGCACTGACAAAAGAGCGAAAGTGGCTGGCGCGATCGCATGCACTCAATCTTTGCATTATTCCAAACCGTAGTGGCAACCGTTACGGTAACTCCTCATGAATGGCAGCTGTAGCCTCCTGAAAAATATGGGGCATACCAATATGGCGAAAATAATATTTTGCACATCCCTCTAGTGTAACCAGCATCATTATGGCCGATGTTCGCGGAGAACTGAACTTTACAGACAGCCTTTCCTCGCCATTTTTAAGTGCAGTGCGCTCATAAGCTCAAGAATATTCCCTTTAAACTGATTTCAACGCTGTACTTGAAGCAGTGAGCCTTTATTTTTCATGCCCCTTTTGGTCCAAACATGTTTTAAAAAAAGAGATTGTAGTGACCGAACACCTGCGGATAGTTATGATAGTGTCATTATTGAGCCGCTAGCACTTAATAATAATAATCATAATAATAATAATAATTGGTTTTGAGGGAAAGGAAATGGCGCAGTATCTGTCTCATATATCGTTGGACACCTGAACCGCGCCTTAAGGGAAGGGATAAAGGAGGGAGTGAAAGACGAAAGGAAGAAGAGGTGCCGTAGTGGAGGGCTCCGGAATAATTTCGACCACCTGGGGATCTTTAACGTGCACTGACATCGCACAGCACACGGGCGCCTTAGCGTTTTTCCTCCATAAAAACGCAGCCGCCGCCGTCGGGTTCGAACCCGGGAACTCCGGATCAGTAGTCGAGCGCCCTAACCACTGAGCACTTAGCGCATTCTTTTCTCCGCTCTTTAGCCTCCTGCTTTTCAGAATGATGTTTCAGCGCCGCAGGGAAACAGCGGCGAAACTCGTAGTAATCAGGTAATTCCCCTCGTCACACGTGATACACCCGACGGGCTGTTAGTCGATCTCCGGTGGCGTGTGCCTTTACGCACGCGCCTTCCTTCCGCCGTTGTCAATGAAGCGCACGTGTTCACCACGCGGCCATTCGCTGGACGTATACGCATATCCGTGTTTGAACGACACCGTGTCGCGTTTCGCGCTACGAGCGCATGGGCTGCGTTACAGTACACCGTATAGCTGCATCCTCCGGTCTGGTTCGGCTGACAGGAGACGCTGGCACGCGCATGCCGCAGTCTATCGTCCTGGTTCTCTTGGTTGTCATGTGCGGTTGCGTCTCACGCAGCTGCCTAGAGGGAAACCTTGCGCTGTGGTTCATCGGTCGCGGGAGTGCCGGGAAGAGTGAAATTGGCGTCTCGTCTGACTTGCGATCAGCTGAAAAACCTGGACCCGTATTGTGGAAGCGTGCACTAAATGCAGATGTCCAAATCATCACCATCGTTCTCGTCATCACCTCAATTACGTCAACCGCAGAGCAGTGCTCCAAATGGTTCTCCAAATAGCCCAGCCCCGAATAATACCTTGCTATAGACATTACCTTGTGTTTAAATCCACTGCGTTACCCTATGAGACCATCTGATATCCGCTATCCGAGCTACATGCCCATGCACTTGTCTATTTCTTTTTCTTAATTTCACCTACAGCACATCGTTAACTCGCATTTGCTTCCTAGCCCACTCTGCTATCTTCCTGTTCCTTAAAGGTACCCCTATCGTTTTCCTTTCCACTCCTCGCTGCGCCGTCCTCAACTTATTTTCAAGCCTTTTTAAATCCATGTGGCTCAAACTGGATATTCTCTTGCTTCAAAAAAAAAAAAAACTGCGAAACTCTGGCGCCGCTGTTAGTTGAGCAGCAGCTACCGCTGCCTTAGATCTAATGCAGTGTCCTGTTCCTGCTTTAGAACTTTTCAGTCACTATATATTTATTTATTTTACAATACTGCCGCTCTAAGCCGAGAGCCTAGCAGAAGGGCATGAACAATGAATTCTTGTTCGCGTGCAAGTATACGCGTGAGTGACACAGATAACGGCGAAACAGCACAATTCATCAAAAATACAAGCAATAAGGTAATACAAAAATACAATAGAAAACAACCTAGAATACAATGAACAAAAAATGTGCACGTCATACATCAGCAAAAACTGGAAATTTTAAAGAAACTACTGCATTTTATATCTACTTATTGAGTGCTACTTAAGAGAGAATCGGGAACAAACATTAGAATATCTTAATCATTTGTGATAAGCTCTAACTGTGAAACGAACCTGGATAATAAACTTATCGTTGTTAATGATGAGCTGAGTCCATTCCATTCTCTGATCATGCGAGGAAAAAGTGAGTACCTGAATGTGTCGTTAGAAAAAAAAAAGCTCAGTTAGCGTATGCTCGTATTCATGTCGTGTTTTTCTAGCTTGCGAATATGAAATGTACTTCGTGGTATCCATTTTATACTGACGACGCAGCATTTGAAAAAGGAACTCAGATCGAGCTTGTTTTGCTTTCGTCGATAGTGCGTTAAGGCCCGAACAGGCTAAAGGACGTGAGGGTGAGTCAGTAGAACGGTATTTGCTGTGAATGAACCATGCGGCTTTTCTTTGCACGCCTTCATGTTTAGCTATGTTAGTTGCTGTGTAAGGAAACCAAACTGTGCTAGCGTATCCTAAATTAGCTCTCAGAAATGTTTTGTACACCAGAAGATTAATATTCATTGGAGCGAGCTTTAGGCATCAATTTAAATATGAATCGGAAATGTTTACAGCGCAGGTTCACTAATATTCACTGTTGCCCTCAATTACTTACATTATGGCAAGTGCAGTTTCAGCTCAGATGTAACAGGAAAGACGAGTTCCCTGCACTTTAAACGCAAATGCGGCTACATGGGAGTAAAAAGAGATTAAGCTGTCCTCTAGCGCGCTGCCTTTAAAAGAGAGTGTGCTAAAGGAAAAAAAAAGGAAATTGGTTTTGAGGAAAGGAAGTGACTCAGTAACTATCTCGCATATCTCGGTGGACACCTGAACCGCGCCGTAAAGGAAGGGATAAAGGAGGGAGTGAAATAAGAAAGGAAAAAAGAGGTGCCGCAGTGAAGGTCTCCGGAATAATATCGACCACCCGGGGGATCTCTAACGTGCACTGGCATCGCACAGCACACGGGCGCATTTTGCGTTTCGCCTCCATCGAAACGCGGCCGCCGCGGTTGGATTCGAACCCGGGTACTCCGTACTCCGGCGCTGACCAGAGGAGAGTTTACTTCCTTTTTACTCTTTTCTGTTTAGAGTGTGTCGTCATGCAGGCCTCACTTCCGCATTTCGTGCGCTAGCCAATCGGTGCGGACAGAGAAAAGGTCGTAGATTCGGCGGCGAAATATCTTTTTTCTTCATGCAAACGTTGACTTTAAGTGAATTAGACGTTATAAGCATACCGGAGACGTACTAGCGTATACGTATACCAGTTTACCGGACCCCTCCCGCGCATTCGCAGTGGCATTGTTGGCGTCAGGCGGGACCACTGCGCGTGCGCAGGAGGGGTCCGGTAAACCGGTGTACGTCTACGCTGGTACGTCTCCGGTATGCTTATAACGTCAGTTGTCGGTTCTGTTGACGTGCACCACGATTCGTGACATCGACGATGATTTTTCTTTACTTGCCCTTCTCGACAAGTATGCTGTCAAATAGTGCACTGAGGAGGAGGAGAAGAAGAACTTTAATGGAACAAGAGAGGTCTGCCTGGTTGTCGGCCTGGCACAGTGTACCGAGATACTGTGAGTGTCCATACTAAATAGCCGTCAATCAATTCAGGGTGGACATATCTCCAGGGAACCCTTTTCCGACATTTCTTTCTGCTATCCCTGCTCTAATACATGTATTCCGTATGGCGATAACGACACTCCTGTCACACAGCACGTCAAAAATGAGCGTTAAAATGCAAAATTAGCAAACGCTCATGGTAAATACGAGGCAAGCATTTCTGGACATCAAAAATAGATGGGACGGACACTATAGTGAACTTGCACAAGCGCGTGTATGTCGAATCCAGTTTGATCCGATTCTTTTTGCATCTTATTTCCTAAGGCCTCATGATGCTGGATCGCTAACCATTCCAGACCACTTCACTCACCCAGTCGTTTTAGGACAAAGCTTCACATGAATCACCTTTAAGAAGGCCTTGTGCGCCTGTATATTTTCTCCTTAGAAACCGCGGAAGCAAAGAATGACGGCGGTAATTTCTTGTTTTCCCCCAAATTTCAACCGCAGGTGGTCTAAATTAGTCACAACCCCTCCGTTGAGCAGCTTTGGGTGCTAAACTCCATGTACCGTACATTCCTGTATTATTCAATAAAATCTGCAGATCAGCTGGATCATGCAGTCAGGGTGGACCGGCAACGATGGGAAAGTTAAGAAATCTCCGCATGAGCGCACGTGTCCTGTCACAAGTGAGACAGTGCAAGTTTGTGCTTGCGTTCATATCTTGTGAAGCCTGCAGATATCATGGAGCGGCAGATATCTGCAGAACAGTGAAAAAAGAAGCTGGAGATAAGTACTGCAGCGATAACAAGCGCAGACATATTGGGTGTCGGCCGTGAACTCCAGTCTGGCTGCATCGCACAAAAGCCGACGGCGGAGATTGCGTCTCGCTCTTATGTAACCGCATGCCGCTTTATTTCACAACCCTTGCGTTCAAGAAACTGAGCTAGCCTTCGCTCTCCCCTTCTATTGAAAGTAATTTAAGGCTCCGCTGCTTGAAATATGCGCACGCTACTTTCTCGAAATGAAAGTTTTCTCCACGCCACGTTTTCTTTCATTCCTTGCCTTGGGTCGAGGTCGTGACTTCTTTAATAACATCTTCCAAGTAAATTGAATGCACAGGGTAGCTCGAGCATTAGTTGACTACTCTTCTTAGAAGGTGCAAAAATTACAAATCTTTTTTTTTTCTTCGAAGTTTTGGCCGTTAAAACTAGCAGAGTGTGACAACCTTTTCATTGGACCGGTTGAACGATTGCTGAAGAAAGGAAACATGCACGCAGTGAGCACTTTGGCTGTATTTTGCGTTTAACTTGGAAAATATCGAAAAGAAATCTTCACCGCTCGAGGCCATTGGCGGCGGTGTTCGTGACCACTGGCCTAATGTACTCTTATCGGGGGTCGACGTTAAGGAAGGCCTTCAACAGTTGCTAAAAGCCTTTTTTTTTGGCATCAAGCCTTCCCAAAAAGAAAAAAAAAAACTCAAGAGTTAAGCCAAAACAGATAAACTTTTTTTTTTTTTGCAAGCGAAAGCTGCAGAGGGAGGTCATCATGCCTACAATGAGTTTTTCTCCTAGTATAACTTGACCTTATTTTGCATCGAGGCTCAGGAAATTTCAGCTTTATAAAATATTGCTAGGCGATGTTGTGGAAAGCACTAGTGAAGCTTCCCCGCCATGTGTCGCGCAGTGTATCCATGTCAAAGAAATTGGAAATAAATAACAAAAATAATTTTAACAGGGAAAGAAAAAAATAGATTTAAACATACTGATATTGTTCAAATACTTTTATTTCGATTTTGTTCTCCATTTCGAGATAGCTCAAACTGCCGAAATAATTGAAACCACCGGCATGGTGATGACACTGTGAGGTGGAAAATACCAGGATGCAGCATTCTTTCGAAGGGCAGACGTTTTAAATTTCGCCGGCAAACCTCCCTGGTTCATGTCATCATTCTGCGTCCCATGTCGAGCGTAAGATGACGTCACTGGCAGTTCTATACTATCTGAAGTCAAAGCAGGGACTGCAGAGCAAAAATCTTTTTCCGAAAAATTGTTTTTGGTACATTTACTCATGTGGTGTATACTGATCCAGAACATGGTGGCATTATTTAGTTGAAAAAACACATAGAACGCAGATCTGGTGCCTGTCTCATCCAATGAGTGCGGCCGTTTTCTCTATAGTGTCATCTGATCCCTATCTGTAATGCTAAATAATGATAAAAAAAACAGGTGGACGACTTCGTGCTCCAGCGAGCGTATCGTGTGGTGGCTCAAATTTCACTTTGGCACGCCACCGCTTTTTCGCACTCAAAATATTCCCGCTGTGCTTTATTTTAGTCTGTGCCGCGTGGAGAATGTATCTAGCTATTTCTTTTCACAGACGGTTGCAACAGTTGACAAGACAATGCTTGCACATTTAAAATGTATAACGATATGCAGGGTCACGCTTTTTTAAGGGGGTGTAACTATACTAAATTTCTATACTTACTTAGATGTCCCGTTTGGTCAAAAAATAAAAAATAAGAGCTGCACAATACTCAATGTCGTAGGCCGTGATCTTTCTTTTTTACTTAAAAAAAAAGCCTTCAAGCAAACTTACACCTTTGTCTACACAACCCGGAAGCGCAACTGGAAATAGAAACTGGGAAAAGTTTTGGATATTATTCGTCCATAAGAACGCTATACTTTCGTATTCCTTACGCCCGTGCGCTCTACATACCTCCTAATGCCTATTGCTGGGTGTAAAATTCCTCGTATACGAGCAACGTTGCAGCATGGTCTTTTAGAAAAGCGCACTCCCAGGAGTCAATACTGTAATAATAATAATAAATGCCTTTATTTTTCAGAAAACGTTTACAACTTTAAGACAGGCCTGCCCAAGCCACAAAGGCTTGTAAGGCAGCACCCGGCAGTCGGTGAATAACAAAGATATTGCAATACAGACGTGACAAAACAAGCAAACATGAATAACCTTAATACCAAAAGTAAACAAGAACAAGGAAACAGTGTAAGTTACCGACATAAGAGTTTTTAAGAGATGCTTTAATTGTGACATCGAAGAAACTGAAAAGATTGAATCAGGCTGAGAGTAAAAAAATTTGGGTATATAATAATTGCGAGTGAAGTGGCCATAAAGGATGTAGCAGTGAGGTACCGTAAAACGGTGGTGCTGTGGGAAAGGACGAACAGGAATGAAAGGAACCAAAAATTCACTCTCCCAAAAGTGAGCACGAATAACTACATGATGGAAGAGGGCATCAAAAGAGGGCAGCTGTAAAACGAAAATAAATTGCAGTCAGGTGAAACGTCCATGTTGCATGCCACGGATCGAAGGATGTTCCTTCGTATAGCATTTAATTTCATTCCCCACGGTTTTGAGCAGTGATAATACACAGTGACTCCATATCTGAGGATACCATAAATAAGAGCATGTGCAATAAGCTTGCGAGTCTGAAAAGGTAATGGATATCGAGCATTGTATAGTACACATGATAAACCACGAAGTGACTCCATATCTGAAGATACCATAAATAAGAGCATGTGCAATAAGCTTGCGAGTCTGAAAAGGTAATGGATATCGAGCATTGTATAGTACACATGATAAACCACGAAGTGACTCCATATCTGAAGATACCATAAATAAGAGCATGTGCAATAAGCTTGCGAGTCTGAAAAGGTAATGGATATCGAGCATTGTATAGTACGCATGATAAACCACGAAGTGACTCCATATCTGAAGATACCATAAATAAGAGCATGTGCAATAAGCTTGCGAGTCTGAAAAGGTAATAAATATCGAGCATTGTATAGTACACATGATAAACCTCGAAGCTTGTTGCGTACTACGGTAAGATGATTATTCCAAGACATATCTCTGTCACAAAGTATACCAAGGTACTTGACGCTTTTTGAAAATTAATAGGAATGCAACAACAACTAAGACAATGCGAAGAATGTAAAAACAATGGTTCAACAAAAGAAAGATTTTTGTTTGGATTATGAAAACTAACGAGCTCAGTTTTTTGTTGATCAATTGAAATAGAATTATTTAAAAACCAGTCCATAACATGAACCACATCCGTTCTAAGAGCATCCATGGCCAGAGGCAGCGAAGCATTGTTGGAAACAATAGCGTGTCATCGGCGTATTGAAAAATGTAACATTTTTTTTTACGGCGTTTGATAATTCATTTACAAATAAATTGAAAAGGAAATGCGATGAAACAGAGCCCTGTGGAACACCTGCTGACAAGAATGATTCTGCACTTCGATTCCCGTCTATTTCAACAACTTGAGCCTGATTATAAAAAAAAAAAAGTTTTTCAGCAAATCCTTAAGAGAACCCCAATATCCCATGACATCATGTGTTTTTTTTTAGCAGCAGATCATGCCGAATACAATCGAAAGATTTGCAGGCGTCCAAGAACAGACCACATGCGGATTTGTTACTATTAGAAATGAGTAAATAATATAAGTTAAACTTTCTAATAACAAGACCGTTCCTTTACCTTCAATAAAACCAAAGTGTGCCTCCGATAGGATGATATTCGCGAGAACAAGACTGTAATAATAATAATAATTGGTTTTGGTGGAAAGGAAATGGCGCAGTATCTGTCTCATATATCGTTGGACACCTGAACCGCGCCGTAAGGGAAGGGTTAAAGGAGGGAGTGAAAGTAGAAAGGAAGAAGAGGTGCCGTAGTGGAGGGCTCGGGAATAATTTCGACCACCTGGGGATCCTTAACGTGCACTGACTGTGCATAACTCGGAATAGGTGCTATTCGAGAATCTGCGCAATCGCGGGTCGAATTAAAATAGGCCTATAATTTTCAATAGCCTTTAACGAGCTACTTTTATCTAGTGGTTTAACTATGGCAACTTTTAAATTGTGTGGAATGAAGCAGTCAGCAATTAAACTGTTCAACATAAAAAGAAGTACCGATTGCAATACCGTAAAATTACGTTGGAGGTCACTCATTTTTATATTATCAATACCTGCAGCTTTCTTTGAATTGAAGCTAAAGATTATGCTATGAAAATCCAAGAGTGCAATAGAGGGGAGAAAAGCTGAATAAGCTGTGCAATATAAAGACCGTGGAATTTCATGGTGGGATAAAGGAAAATTCCTGTAAACCTGAGAGAAAAACGCACTAAACTCAGAGGCCACAGAGCGCAAGTCTTTGAAGGATTTAGAAAATGAATCGCTAATTGATTGTTTTGGGTTTCGTCCAAAAGTGCAGTTAATAGTTGACGAAGTTTTACGTGAAGTGTTGGTTGTTATGAAAAGCCGTACTCAAGTAGTTACGTTTCGAGGCTCGAATCATGGCAGTAACATTATTTCCAAGCAAGGCTTGCAACGTGTCCAAAGGGCGCCTTTTTCTGCAATGACCTTTAGAATGTCGCGCGTTAACCAAGTAACATTTGTGTTGAGTTTTTTTATCATTTTGGCCTTTTGTGATGAGGCAGTTATGGAACTGATAACCTGTACAAATATGTCATACACGTTAAAAAAATTAACTTCCTTGTGGAAAGAGACCCACAGACGATGCAATCGAACCCGAAAGTGTCGGAACTCGAAGGGGATCGCGAAGTGATACAATATAGTAAGAATTCGATATTCAACAAACAGCAATAGACAAGCTTATCTGTAAGCTAGATGCAAGAATACATTGCGTCCACGCTAGCGTCGCGCTTCTTGCAGCGACATGCCTCCCGCCGGCTTACTGGCATAGCTGCGGTTGCTAGGCGTTGGTGAGCCGTGAGCCGATGAGTCGAAATCGCTTTGCATCGAAGCCTAAGCGGATGGCTCGTAAGAACTAATGACTGCCTGTTATAAGATCCGCAACCCTGCTGCCATTACATTATAAATAGAGTAATCACTCGTTAAGACTGCCAAAGGACGGGGTTAATTGGAGAGACATGAGAGAGGCCTTTGCGCTGCAGTGGGCGCAGTCAGGCAAATAGTGATGATGATGATGATGACGACGACGACGACGACGACGACGATGATGATGATGATGATGATGAAAACTGAGGTACAGCTGATTGCGGCGACTCTTTCGGCAGCGAACCAAGTGGAGCACGCCAGGCGAAAGCCTCCGCTAGATTTCAGCCAGGTTGGCTTCACCACATCACAGCGATGTGTCGTGGAAAATGAGCGCAGGAGTGGTCCCACTGAATCACACCTCACGTTCACTTCGTCACTCGGTTTCTCACGTCACCCTACCGTCGTTAGGAGAAGCGCCACTTGCATAGGAGTGGCGCGCAGTTCGATATATCGAACGACCGCCGAAATTGCTGTTCGATATACTGCGCGAATTTCCTACAGTTTTACACAGCATTTTTCAAGGGGATAATTTGTACGTTCGATATATATCCAATAAGTCGAAATATCCGAATTTGAGTGTACCACATCCGTAAGCATGGTTGTTGTACCATAGCTTGCTGTACAGCTACCATAAATTTTAATATATTTTCTTCTTCTACAGCTGGGCCTTTTAAAGTAAAACACTGGGTAAATTTAAATAAAATGAAGACGGCACTTGCGCCACACTGTATTTGAGCCTCCTGTTGACGGGTTGACGCGCATAACCCTAAAGACAGTTTTGTGAACCTGTATGTTCCTGGAATTCAAGAAAGTATGAAAATTAAAATATTATAATGGAAAAAGTGTTACATTCAGTTAAGGATACAAAATAATAGAATTTCATCAGGAAAATATTTTTCTATGAATCGTATATTGAGCCGTCCATGTAGCACTCCCATGTTGCTTAGCGTTAAACATAATACAGTGCACATGAACTCCAATGTGGCACTTCTTACAACACAAAGTTGTTTTTTTATGACAATGCACACAACTTGCTTTCTTTTTTCCTTATGGTATCACAATGTGGTTGACGCAGCCGAGTGAGCTCACTGCTTCCGTTGCTTAATTGCATCGATGCCACAGCGTCCATCAAGTGGCTAAAACAAAAAGCACATAACGCAAGCTTGGCAGAGGAAAAGCTTAGAGCCTATTGGACCTATGGCAGGAGGCGCAAACATTTATGCAATAAACTTTTGCTGTTACTTCGAAAGAAAGCGGTGTCTTACATGCAGACGGAGACAAGCACTTTTGTCGAATGTTGTTTTCATTTCAATTCAATTCAATTCAAGGATTTTATTTGTTTCTTTCAAAATACAGAACAGTTGCTGGACCCATAACCATTGGCTAGTAAAGGGGCAAGCAGCCAGCCTGAGGCTCTCCCCTCCCTTGCCACTTTGTGATTATCATCAACAATCTGCCCAAACTCTTTCCTCTATGTAGGACACGAGGCGTGTATAAACTAAGTAGCTTGGGTTATGATAAACAAGGAGCGCTTGCTTTCTAATCATGTTACTTTTGGCAGGCGCAAGCATCTGTGAATTCAAGCTGATGGTTTATGCTCCGCCTCTCCCCCCCCAATTAGTTCCATTCCTCCGAATGGTATTCGTACGTTGTAATTTTGCTGTTTCTGCAGCACGGCCTGTTTAAAACTGTCGCAGCTGACTCATACGCAGGTTTTTGTGGAAAAAACCAGCTGCACAAAGCTGTCTCCAATAACAACAGTGCAATCTAACGGGATGGCTTCAGAGTCGAGCGGGTAGATAATTTCGCATCCGCGCTTGGGTGCGTACGCGGTGTGCAAGCTTTGACCGCGGAAGGCGCCTTTGCACAGCTGCAGTGTTCAATATAGTTTTCAACTTTAACTGACGTATTTGGTGCGTCATGTTGCGTAGTTGCAGTACTTAACAATAGTAACCAGAAAATTAATTCCTCGTTTACAGAAACGGTATCAACATTCATGATGCACACTTTACATATTATAGATCATATGGCTTACGAGGAATACCATCTTAATAGGATGGCCTTCTTTGCTGTGCAGGGCATTCCCTCTTTGCAGAAATGCCCATATTTTAATGTCTGCTTTTGCATGGGGACAAGCTTTGTTGCATACAAGACTAAACAGTGCTGCAGTAAACAGCCGGTCTATCTCGCTGACCTTCGGACAGTGGCTATCCGTTTATAATTAAGTGGTTAGAAAGGTCGACAAAGGAGAAAGTGAATTCAGGAAAAGAGCGCGTTTACATGACACTGTTACCCTTTATAAAACGATTTACACATTCAAGCAAAAAGAAGTAACGAGAGTGAAGAAGCTTATATCGTTGTTCATTGTTTATAAACGTTCCACTGATGATAGGCTCTCTCCTGGAACATGAAAAGAATTGCGAAAAGGACTTTCCTTAGTAACGTGCTCATACATAGTGATACCGTCCGATCCCTATTCGCCGTCTTCCTGAAGGTGGAAATGATCCCATACGCTGTTCTCGGCAGTAATTTGTATACTATTCAGTTTAGATTCAGGTGCCTAGACATAGAAACACGTATTAGCACCGCATACGGCAGGCCCTGCAGTACGTATCGGTGCCCCAAAAGTGAAACGAAGCACGCGTGAAGGAAAAATTAGGCTGTTTTCGCCAGTACTGTTCAGCGGGGCGTGTCACGTGCTTCCATTCTGTATGCACTCTAAACAGAAATGAGTAACAAGCAAGTAAGTTGTCCTCTAACCACGCTCCCTTTTATAGAATAGAGGGCGCTAGAGCACAGTTTACTCCCCTTTTCACTCCCTCACAGGCGTATTCATGTTTAGAGGATAGGTTTATGGTGGTTTAACGTCCCAAAGCGACTCAGGCTATGAGACACCGTAATGAAGGGCTCCGGAAATTTCGACCACCTGGCGTTCTTTAACGTGTGCACTGACATCGCACAGCACACGGGCCTCTAGAGTTTCGCCTCCATCGAAATTCGGCCCCCTCGGCCGGGATCGAACCCGCGTCTCTCGGGTCAGCAGCCGAGCGCCGTAACCACCGAGCCACCGCGGCGGGCTTTTAGAATGATAGGTTGCGCATCCGCTGCTAGAGCTCGGCGCGATTCAAATTTTTCTCCGGACTCTTGTTTCCTTTTTTTTTCGAGGCGCCTTTAATAGCAACACAATTTAGAAAATGTACTGGCCACTGATATGGCTTGCGTTAGCTGCTCGGAACGTGATTTCGGCCCAGGAGTTGCGCGTATTTCATTTTATTTACGCTTCCTTTACGGTTGCATGAAAAAAACAACTAAGAAATATGGGGGGGGGGGGGTAAATTAACTACGCGAAGGACATGTCATTGGGACCCTTCTGAGGTGGAAACATACGCGCGCTCAAACATATGCGCGCTCAAAATTTGTGGCGACCCATCAGTGCCTACTCGGTAAGCCTAGCAACTGCTCAAATTCACAAGTAGAAATAAAAAATCGGACATTTTTCTGCCGAAAGTTTGCGATACGACCGCTTGAGACGAACTGCAAGCTCCGCGCAGAAATCATTTGCCGAGTGTGCTTAAATGTTGCGTAGTCGACGAGTAGCGATGAAGCGAGGCTCCCGTTCCGCCAGGCGCGGCCAAGATTTTCCCCCGCTATTTGCTTAGGTGCGTGCACACGCTATGTCCCGAATTTAGCTCTTGAATCGGACGCTAACCAAAACCTCGAACCATTCCTTGCTTTGTGCGTGTGTGCAGTAAACAAGCTTGCGTTTAAATCTTGGTTTCCTAGGTGATAGGTTTTCTGTCAAAAAAGTTTCGAATTTACGAAAGGAAAAGCGGTAATCTGGAGAGGCAAATTATTGCAAGCACTGTGACGACCCACCGTTCAACAGTGCATGCCCTGGCAAGGCTTTTTTTTTTTTAGATAGCAAGGCGTAGCACTTTAATTTTTGCACTAGCTAATGTTAATAGTTGCTGATGAAGTAGATAAAATTAGTGAGGTCGAGATACTGCAATGCATAGAGAGCGATTCAAAAGCTGCACACTCTCACTGCCCCTTGTTCATGCTCTTTGACTCATAGGTCTCCGTTTTCGTTACATCCTTCTCCGTTCTATATTATTTTCAAACATCAGAAGCATAAAAGACCGCGTAACGGGAAGCTGAAGGAAGTTGAGAACCATTGCAAATACTATATCGCTTCCAGCGCGCACGCATATTTTCTACCTCGGATGACTCATTTTTCGCGAAGAACGACTTATTTACGGCCGAAAGGAAGCCACCTCTTACGTTTGCATAAGGAATCGCGCGCCCCTTCTCGGGAGAATCACTCACTCGCACCTCCCCACCCTAATTCGCGCCCGCACCTACCAGTATGTAGCGGGTGGTGGTTGTACAATAGCCGGTGAGTAAACAAAAAGAACACGGAACGGAGGATGTCGCCCAGGAGTTAAGAAACTGTCTTCTCGCGCACGCAGTCCGGCGACACTTGAATCACGCGCAGACTCCCGGATGTCTCTCGTTCGCCTCCACTTCCGCCTAGCACATCCGTGCACGTAGCACTGAGCACAGTGCAGCAAACTCTATAGCGACTGCTAGCCCCTGTATGGCACGTTCTGAGCGGAAATCGACGCTCCTCCTGCAGGGTATACGGGGACAGGATACGCGCAGCGTTCTTAAGAAATTGTTCGTAGAAATGAGTTTATTTTGATCGGCGAACAGCGCTGGTCGTCATTGAAGGAAGGTGGCGCAGTCACTCAGTTTCTTCCTTGTTTGGGGGCGAGGCTCTGTGAGTAATGCAATACCTCATTCTGCTGAAGCATCTCCAGCTATTTCGGACAAAGATTTTGAAAATTTGGAAAATTGTAAGATACTTTTTAGGGTAATATTGAAGGTAATCGTCCATTCTTCTGATATGAAGCAAAATCTTTCTTGCAGTGTGTTTCCATCTGTCGCATCCAACAGTTAAAGAGTCCCATGGGCAACGCTCTGGACAGTAGAAAAAACGTTAATAGGAAAAAAAATCGACTTCCGTCGGGTAATATGCAGATATGTTGATTGTTATAGTGAAATCTTACCTAATATATGAAAAAAGTTTTGTTCATAAACGGTTTCCCATTTTAAAAAAAGCTTTGCCCAGAATTGCTGGGTTTGTTACGGTTTTCGGCAGAAAAATAAGGCGTGCATTTTGTATTTGTTTCACTTTGATAGCGGTGTTTTCGTGGTACCTGTCATACTGAACATGATTGAACGGAGAAGATAGACAACGCATGCTACTGCTGCGGGTTCCATTTGAAATCGCTCAAAATGTGCATCAGGAATTACACGTTACTTCATCCATGTTTAATTTCACAATAAACTAGGAAACGAAACTGACAACAAGGCAGATTCAAATGCACTATAAAATCATGGTAAGCATGAAGGTATCAGCCGTTGCCACCCCCGCGCATCCCTTCATAAACTTGTGGAGTCGCTATACAGACAACGAGAAGTCAATGCTGGCACTCGAGATTGCGTCCGGGTTTATGGTCAGCTTCGTCCAGTTATTTATTTAAAATTGAATATTTTCTCCTTCCTCAGTTCTGTCATGTTTTGCTGTGCACCGTGCAGTGCCCAATCTCTACGGCTTATTTTGGCAACGAGGAGTTCCTTATCGTGCACCTATGCCTCAAATTATAGGAGCTCACCCCGGCCTTGTGAAACTGGCCGATATCAGGGCAGTTAGTTATGCAGCCCTGCGCACAAATCATAGCCCGATAGTAGATGCATGCTGCTTATATATTCTTATTAGTGCGATACCATTAGAAGCCTCATTAAGGAAAAAGAACTGCGTTGTTATCAGTACTAAAATTTGCTGATTGTTTGGGACATTTGTGGCCTCGTCAGGTCACGTGACGTTCCACGTGGAGCGTCCCTCCACCCCCTCTCTCTGCGCGGAAAAAAATCCCGCCGTTGAGGTCTGTCATAAAATTCGCGGATTGGCTGAGACAGTTATGACTTCATCAGATCACGTGATGTGCTACGTCACCCTGCTGCCTCTACTCCCCCCCTCCCCCCCACCCCCCCCCCCACCCCGCCGTCCTGTCTCCACCTGCATCGGTACAAGCATAATCGTCATTTCATCAAGGAAAAGCGCATTGCAGTCTGTCACAAAATTCGCTGATTATAAGGCTATCGCATTGCCGACACATAATGTAACTACAGCTTCCCCATAACTTTTTCTCCGTTTAAGGAATCTCCTGGGTTCGAACCCGACCGCGGCGGCTGCATTTTTATGGAGGAAAAACGCTAAAGGCGCCCGTGTGCTGTGCGATGTCAGTGCAAGTTAAAGATCCCCAGGTGGTCGAAATTGTTCCGGAGCCCTCCACCACAGCACCTCTCTCTTCCTTTCTTCTTTCACTCCCTCCTTTATCCCTTCCCTTACTGCGCGGTTCAGGTGTCCAACGATATATGAGACAGATACTGCGCCATTTGCTTTCCCAAAAAGAACAATTATTATTATTATTATTATTATTATTATTATTATTATTATTATTATTATTATTATTATAAATATTATTATTATTATTGTTATTATTATTATTATTATTATTATTATTATTATTATTATTATTATTATTATTATTATTATTATTATTATTATTATTATTATTATTATTATTATTATTATTATTATTAATGTCGTACTGTAGTGCCTTTCTGTTTGGGTATCACCAGAGAAACAAACTGCAGGTTGATAGATAGGTGGGCTGGCCTTTTCCCTTAAAGACTGGAGGCTACGCAAAATTAGGGATGAAGAGACAGGAGGGCACTTGCAGTAAAAACAAAACTGTATTTCTCATAGCGAGCCTAAAGTGTAGGCGCGAGCGTCGCCCGTTTTTCATTGGCCGACTTGCCCACCAAGTCGCGAGAGCACCTTCGTCCGTCCGTCCGTCCCGGGTTCGCGTACACAACATGCGTCGAGAGCTGGCCCATCTATCATCCCCCACGTCCGTTACCTCCACTGCCGCACTTCCACGTGCTTGGTCGGATATACGCGTACGCGTTCTTCGTCGAAGAATGCAACAAGGCCCACGCGCTCTTTCCCCCTTCTCTTCCTGCGAAGCTGAGCTGTCGTTTTTTTTTTTTCCCCCGCCTTCGGCTTATTTTCTCGCCTCCTTTCTTCTGTCTTGCGCGTCGCTCATTGTCTCTTATGCGTTTTTTCTTCCTTTTCCCACCTTTTTCAGGCACCGCACGTCGGCTCGGGTGTCTGTCGCTTCGCACTTCGCCCGAAAGCCGTTACACCGCTACCGCGCCAGCTCTTGTCTGAAAAGTGGAAGCGCTGTTGCCGCGCCAGTTGAACCGAGCGTCGGTAAAGGTGACAGTTAGTGCCAGGCGACGAAGGCGGCAGCGAGTGCGGCGTCGGGTGAGTGCACTGTGAAGGCGGACCCCACGTCCGAGGCAACCATGACGACCACTACGACTACGACCGCGACTACCCTGGACGCTTCCAAGCTGGAGAACGACCAAAAGCAGGTGAGAGTCTACCTGATGTAAGCCAGCTGGATAGCCGGCTTGTTCTCACGACACAAATTATGGGCACATTAATGATCGTTACTTTTATATAAGCCTAGTGTTTACTGCAGAACAAAATTGCAGGAACATACGGAGACGCAGAGTTGACTGCTGGGATTGAATATGTGAGGGCAGACACTAAAGCGAATTCTATAGCCTGCGAGCACTGTTAACTGCCAGTGCTGCTCCCCTCAGCTACTTTCAGCCACTGTCGTCGAGTGTACTGGCAATCACTTTTCATCTCAGCCGTTTTATTTTTCCTTCGAAAACAGAAAGGGCGAGCTGTACGCTTAAACAACAGTGGTCTGATTAACGGCGTGACGTCATCAGGCGAGATGACAGCTTCTCTCTTTCTACGGGCGGTTGCAATCATCTGACCAGGACAAAAATTATGCACAATTCACTTTGATAACTTCACGCCTAAGCTAAGAACCGAGGTATTGTCCCTAAATTCCCGCCGAACACATTCTGACTCTTCTAAAATTCTGATCCGCCCTCTTCTGTAGTTTTGTTTCGTCTTCAAAGCAAATGCGCGCGAACAGGGTGAAAGGGTACATATTTTGATACCGTCAGGTTGTTCTGTTAGACTGTTTACAGCTCGCTCGGGGCTGTGGTTAGGCGGGAGCGAATCAACACAGCATTTACAGCCTCAATCGACCTTAGCGTAAATTATATAAAATTTTTGCTCTGTCACTGATAGGTAATCGCCAGTACATTACGACTAATAAGCCGATTCGTTGAACGCTCTGCGTAATCTCAGCCCTGGTACATTAACCTAACCTAAGTTTAGAGAGGGAAAACAGAAAACTAATCACCCTGATTTGTGATGTGCCCGTGCAAATGCTGTGGATATGTGAACGCTACGTGTCTCAGAGCACACAGCGCGAAGGCTTATATACTTATTTGTAACCAAGAGCGCCTTGGTCCTTACGGATCAGTTGTATGCAGCAAGCAGATGGGTTCGTGCTTTGATAGCTATAATACAAATATTAAAATTTGAACTTAACGTGTACAGCAACAAATCTGCTCTATCCAAAGGCACATCATGCGATTTCACTCTGCGATAAGTATGTCACATGCTGCAAAGTCGCTGATTTTAAACAGAAAGCAACGATAACTTTTGCATTGTTTTTTAGGCTGCGTTCTACTACTGCCTGCATGTCAAGGGTTGCTGTGTTTAATCTGAAACATTGTGCACAGTTAACAGCGCTCTTTCTTTGTTTTTGTTTTTTTTCAGAGGTTTGCATGCAGTGTTTTACAATTTTTATGTGTGTGCGTTGCGCTCCTGGAAACGCCTGTGCATGTGTGTTCCGTGTTCCATGTGTATGTCTACGTTGATGCATCCCAAAGTTCATGCTGGCCTAAAGATGGATTCATACCAACTGGCCCAGAGTAATGCCAATTTGCTTACGGGGAAAGGGCACCTCTTGTGCCTTGCCGATCCATACCTTATGAACACCCGTGCTGTCTTGTTATCCTGGCTGTTTCTTGTGACAGGAATATCAGAAGTGCGTAGATTGTTACGGGTTTCCCCATCATCTGCAAACGATTCGATGACTGATTGCTCCGCTGTAAGCGAACGTCGTCGCGAGCGTAAAGCCGGTGCCAAAGCGTTACGGGATTGCCTAATGGCGCACCCGGAAGCCGCGCTGTTCTTTGTTTCTTAGCTAGCGATGCGCCGAATGCTAGGACGAAAATATCATGCCCTACTTTTTGACTCGTTCGATTTGTTCGATTACCTTTGCGGATGCTACGTATTTTCATGCCTGAAATAAGGACGCTGGGCACTGCGTAAAGATTTTTCTGTGCCAAGGCATTTATAACGTCTCTTAAGGCAAAGAATAAAGACTTAGCATTATACCACGCAAAGCTGGGAAGAGAGACTGCTTCGAAGCTTTGTAGTCTTTTTACTTAATTTCGAAACAAACGAGATTTGCAGGAGAGCGCGAGTAATAGTTTTTTTTATTTTCTTTACGCTTCATATCGAGGGCAAATATCTCGAGAAATACCTGCAGAAGCCTCGACCCAGAATTTATATGCTTAAAATCAGTTTTTTATATACATAGTTTAGTATGTCTCGTAAAAGAATTTTTCCTCTCTCTAATGCCCCTGTCACACGGGCATTTCGAGGGCCCTCGAACCGATAGTCTATCGACACAAAGGCAATCGAGCGCTGCCACACGGGCAGTTTCAATGGCTATCGAGTCAATAGCCTATCGAGTCAACGGAGCAACGCGGAACTCCATCGAGATTTCGAGGGCCTTCGAGCGGCGCCAAGTGCATTTTCGTACACGATACATTCATGGTACAAAAGCATGGACAAACATTATTCGCCTAAACTTTATTGCAAGCAGCCTGTACAATAATTTTAAAATTGTATCAGACTGGTTTTAAGCGCATTAAGCACATTAATTTTGCGTTGCAGTCTTTGCGTTGCTTGCGTACTTAACGTTGACAACATGGCGGCACCCTGCCCGCCCGCTTCACAGCGATAACAGCTTCGTCGCTAATCCCTCAAAGCAATATCGTGTTCTAAGCTGTTGTATTCGCCTTCGATTTGCCCATTCTTACCCTCGCATAAAGTTTCAAGAGACAAATAGCTGTTGGTTTTCAGATATCATAGCAATTTCCCAGGTCTTAAGCCTGACGAAGCAGCGCTCCGACGCAGTTGGACGGGCTTGGTTTTGGCTCGTCTTGTATTAGAGTGGCTACAGCAGTGTCTGCACATGTCCGTCGCGTACGTGCAATTAAAAGGGTTTTGAACAACTTTCGCGTATGCGTGTATTTCAGCATTTAGTATACATTTATCAAATATTTCTGTTATTTTTGCAAAATCCAAAGTAGCGATTGTGGCGCCACACATCCGTGGCGTAAGACACGAGAACCATTTCAATGGCCATTGAGATTTGCCGTGTAGCAGCGACGAGTTCGATGGCGATTGAGAATCTCGAAGACCCTCGACTCGAGGGTGATTGAAACTGGCCGTGTGACAGGGGTATAAATCGGCCACTGACTTTCCTCTTAATTTCGATGCTCAAAATTAGTTACTATAATGACTCATTTAGCGCAAACTTTATCGGCATTACTGTGAAAGAATTAAGAAAAATGTTCAAAATTTTTCGTTCTTTTTTTTATGTCAGCAGCGTAAATAAAAACAGCGCAGACGCTCCCTAATTCCTTGAACTATGCTGTCGCAGGATTTCTTTGCATCATTCATGATGTGATAACTTGCGTAAATATAGCTACTTGAGGGCAGAATCTTAGACAAATCTGGTAGGAGGGCTCCACTAAAGTTAGTATCTCATTTCCACCTAAACAACTTTATTACGCGTGCTTAATATGCGTTGATTTGCGTCCGCTATATTGCTGACAGCATTTATAGGAACCATAAAATTCCTTTACCGGTCACACTCGCTACTGATGTCGCCCCTTTCAGATGACAGGAGAAAGAAAGGTTCCAAAAGAAAAGTAAATGTTCGCGCGTTTACGTCCGTGTGAACGAGAGAGAATAGCGGTTAGTCTACACTTGCGTGTCAAGAAGGCTGCAGTGTTCGAATTGTGCTCAGCAGAAACAGCAAAAATTGCATTGCTAGGGATTGCTTTCGTTACTTAAGCTAACTTTAATAGACAGGCAGATACCACGACATGTCTGGCAAATGTTTCCTCATGTTGGCCTTCATCTATGCCTGGCCACAGAGGAGAAGTAATCTCCCTTTCGGCGTTTTTATTTTGTTTTCTGTGTCCTCTGAACAATTTTCCGGGCACTTGAACCTCGATGTCAGCCTTTAGGGTCTGGCCTTTTTTTTAACCGTTATGATTGTCAACTGCGCGTGAGCACAGCCAGCGGCACTACAGCGATAAAAGGAAAAGTTCACTTTGCCAGCCTGTCCTCTGTCTCCCAACATTTGCATATTTTCTAACTATACCGCTACACTTCATTCTCTGCTGTAGCTTCATATGTCTCCATCTCCTACTTGTCCAGTCCACGGCTATTTGCTCTGCTAATTATGTACTGCCCGAATCGCTTTTTTTTTGTTCAATTTAAAGCAGAATGCCATAAACTCGCGTTTTCCCTCGTGCCAGCTTCGCTATCTCTTTGTATCCTAGCGTTACTCGATTTTGTTTTCTTTTCAACTCACTTTTTTCTATTTAGCGGTCGCCACACGTGCAAAATAAAGCACAAGGCTATAATAGATGCGCCCCGTCCGTCTAATGCAAAGTCTGTAGCATGCAAACAAAGCGACTGCGAGTGTAAGGGAGATAGATGACCGGCACTTGACCATTCAGCGCAGACACCACTCGAGATAACTTTTGACAATGCACTCCAGATCACCACTTTCGCGAACAAGTCGCAACAGTAGCAGTTCTTGGGTTATTCTTAGGGAAGCTCTCGCAACCATAGCTCGAGTGGCTTCCTGCGGAAAGGCGTCACGATAAGCCCCGAAAAGGTCGTCCGCGTTCCTCTGTCGCCTAATGACACAGTGCAAGGCAGTGACGTCAGTGTGACGGATGCTCTCCTTCTTTGAAGATCTGCCATAAAGTTTAGATATGTTTGCAATGCAAAAATACCGCGATATACCATTTGCGATGCAAAAAAGTGTGTTAGGAAGGACCACTGCTAGACAATTTATCCGGTATTGCTGTTTCTTGCGAGCTAAGAGGCCACACTATCATGTTGCCACATTTATGAACAACGTATTAAGTATGGCGCAGTTAAATATCATATATTATCTACACAGAAGTATTTGATAGCTTCCTTTTCTAGGGTGGAATCGTTAATCCCGTGCTAATTTTTTAAACATGCCACATTTATATGAACTTTAGCAGATGGATTGATCAGTTTGCATAATCGAAGCGCATAATTACTGCCACTCTGCCACAAGCCTTAGTTTGAGATCTGAAAAGTAGAAAAAAAAGACGTCCCTGGGACGACTTCTACAAATTTGATAGCGAAATTTGTACCATCTATACCGGCTAAAAATACTGAGCACAAACGAAAGCATCCATATATTTACTCAAACAAATTTCAGGCACCCATGGTAAAATATTTTATGTAATTCATAACAAACGTTAGCAGCGCGTAAGTGCGGAATTCCACCTCATCACTGATAATTTCTAGTGCTTCAAAAAAATTATTGAGGGCCAAACCAGTTGTGGATCTCCTCTTTCCAGTCATAAGACAAGAGTATTTAAGAATTCCAAATAAATTTAAGAGGTTGACCAGCCACACTTCGATCTTACTTGGAGCCACCCACAAGATATATCAGCCCCATAAATATATCTAATAGCCTTCCCTTCCAGAGCAGAATTATTAGGACGCTGGTAAGTTTTTAGTGCGGCGATTAGCACATCATGATAGCTGAATTTTATCTTATCACCACTGCGGTGACAAATACGTCGCTTAAAGAAATATCAAATACGCAAGTCATTGTAAGTTTATCTGAGCGCTGCTCAATAAAAAGGCTTCTCTGCAGCGTTGTTCGTTTTAAAGACTGCCACGAAGACAGTCTTTCTTCCCATGCAGAATAGTGTGACTTAATTTTACGTTAGACCCCATGAATTCACACTCACTTGAATGACAACCCCGTACAGTGCAAAAAAAACAAAAACACCTTTGTCTTGATGCCAGGTTGCTAATATCGTAGAGACAAAATGTAATGCTCAAAAATAAAAATGTACACAGGCTGCAGCAGGTTGCATCTGTTTGTTTTTTTTTCTATATTTTTACTTATCTCATTAATAAACTATTTGATTGCCGTTCAAATAATTTTCTCTTTCAATTAGCTGTTGCTCAGTGGTTATGGCGCTCGGCTGCTGACCCGAAAGACGCGGGTTCGACCTCGGCCACGACGGTCGCATTTCGATAGAGGCGAAGCGCTCGAGTCCCGTGTACTGTGTAATGTCTGTGCACGTTAAAGAACCCCAGGTGGTCGAAATTTCTGGAGCCCTCCACTACGGCGTCCCTCATAGCCTGAGTCGCTTTGGGACGTTAAACCCCTATGAACCAAACCAAACCAATCTCAAGCTGAAAACTTCCAGGCTTGTTTCCAGTGTAACAACCCGACACGGAAGCACACTCAGGTGAGGCGAACTTGACGAGGATTATATTCCTTTGAGATTAATTCTGAGAGTACCAGCAAATCCAACTGAAGTCATGTAACGCGGGAAGAGAATCTATGGGCAATAATTTTATTTAGATTGACGCTGTACTCCTACCGGTGGTGTCACTGCTTTGTGGAAAAAATACTGTTTTCTCAAGGATATTTGACTGTTTCGAGGAATGCCAAGAATACTTGACGAAGGACAAATACTTAAAGGGCAACCTTGGTCTGACCTTTTCTTAAGCCATCCTTCCTTGTTGGTGTCCCCATACAATTGACGCTAGCCACGTGGCGAAGGATACGTGACAGCGCAAGTGTAACTTATATTTGTCGAGATCTGTAGGCCAATACAAAATCGATCTTTACATAAATCGTACCTCCTCAATTTTTTTTTTCCTTAGTCTCCGGTTGTACCTGAGTGTGCTTCCGTGTCGGGTTGTTACACTGGAAACAAGTCTGACAGTTCTGAACTTCGTGTTTCTTTCCCGTCGTTGGCTCCGCAGCTTTAGTCACACAAAAAAAGAAAAGACATACTCACCTTGTAACCCGGAAGACAAAGGCGCGGAAACTTGACAGATCGCAGTTGGCTTCTTTTCGACGTGCACCCTTTGTCTCTGCCTTTTGGGCAATGAGCGCCTGTTACGTTACTTCGCTGGTTTTCTTACACCCGTGCGTAGCCCTCAGCGTATTGTCGGGTCTCTCCGCAAATGGATCATCGACGAACCCACGCTTCTTGCGTCGTTATGTGCCTTCGTGACGCAACCGTGTTAAGCGTGCCCGGGAGGGGGTCCTTTGCTCTGTCGTGCGACCGTCGAAATGCGTGAACGCACTCTCGTGTGCCGTGACTGCGTGGGGGCTCCTGTTTTCCTTTTCGTTGTTTTTGTGTGTATCTGTGCGTTTGTAAACCGTGCCGAGCCGGTGCGCCAGGCCAAGCTCTTCGCTTTCGTCATCTCTGACGGGCCCCGTAACGATGCGGCGGAACGCGCTAAATTTAGTCAAGGCCCCATGATTTCGGGGTCGGGCCTGGCCGTGAGTCAGTCAGCCAGAGTTGTCCGTACCACGCAGCGCGATAGGAGTCGAAGAATGGCAATGCGTAAGACTCCTGGGAAATCTGCCGTCCAGATTTATTTCTTCTTACTTAGCTGATCGATACGTGTTCCTTAAAACTCGTTCATATAGTGCGTGGGAAGACTGTCACCGCAGCCGCCTAAAAACGAAGAAAAAAGCGAAAAATTCTGGTGTTCACGTATGCAACGCGATGTCTTCAAAAAATAAAAGAAAACGATGCCGAGAATTATCGATCGTAGAGTGCACTTGCATGCACTTGTGTCCATGTCCATGCTCCCATCCATTCGAGGTAAGTAATGGGACCGCTAAACTTAGGGGAAGAGAAAGAGGGAAAGTTTTTTAATAAAACAAATTTTTAACGCATTTTAAGCATAGCTGACTTGCTACTCAATCCAGCTTTCTTTGGCATCACTTTAATTATGAGGTAACTGTAGAATATTGTAAGGTGCTGTTATTAACATATTGATGGCAATGGTCTAACCTTCGGAAACCTTGCAAAGTTTTCCTTTTAAAGTTCATCCTGTGCTCGCACCGGGTATCTAATACCCCCCTGCATTTTTTTACAATAAACAGCAAACAAAAAACTGCAGGAGTCCAGAGGAGGGATCTGCGTATACAGTGACTGTTATGCTGCAGGTTTGCGATTTGGGAAAAAACGCGTTCATAAACAGCTCCCTGTTGGAAAGAATGCGCTTATGCAGAATTTTTCGGTATGCTGTGTCAGGGAGGGGTTTAGGAGAGAGAGACGGTAAGCTAATATGTTCTGTCGCAATTTGCCCTTTCTTCAATGCCCGGACCGCCATGTTTGAACCAACTAGAAACCTCCAACCCGGAACCAATTAGAACCGCTGCGTTACCAGCGCTTTTTGGTGAAATTCGTGACTGCGCCTGTGGTGGCTACTGTGAAAACGACCGAACTTCGTACGCATTCAGACAGACCATTGTTCTTTAGCAAGAACAAGCCGAGTTTGACTTCAACAACAGTGGTGCGCCCCGAAAAAAAAATTAACCGTATAATCAGTACGGTAAAAAGATAGTATCTTTGATCTACAAGATTTGGAAGGTATGTAGCTCATGGGCCGTACCGATACGGCCATTTCCATTTGCCGTTAGGTGCATACAAGGAGCACAAGGTGTGTGCGTCGATGACCTCGCTTCCGAAACATTCCTGTACGTATGGCCAAGGATCCTTGCCGTCATGACAGATTGATTCATCGCTCGCAGTTCTGTACCGAAGTCCAGCCAATTCGAATGTTTCAAAGTTTGATTTGTGATTTTTGAGGGTTTAACGTCCCAAAGAGACTCGGGCCATGAGGGACGCCGTAGTGGAGGGCTCCGGAAATTTCGACCACCTGGGGTTCTTTAACATGCACTGACATCGCACAGTACACGGGCCTACTTGTAATTGCAATATTAGGACGCATTTGCCTCTCTTCGCTTTTGAGACGTGCTACCGCGCGGAAGGGCTTTCGCTATCTCTCGTTCGCTGGTATCCTCGTCTTTGCCATTTGCCTTCTATTCCAGCTGTCTTCGCTGGCGGAAGTATCTTGCCACTCGGAATCGGTACTTCAGCGAATACATGAGGCAGATTCAGAAATGTAACCACCGATCTCTAGAATGTCTGGCTTTAGAATCAAGATTCGTGGAGCAGTAGCATGCTGCCACTTTAACACTGTAGCCAATGCAAGTGCATTCCTTCACCGTCAGCACTTATTATTATTATTATTATTATTATTATTATTATTATTATTATTAATAATAATAATAATAATAATAATAATAATAATAATAATAATAATAATAATAATAATAATAATAATAATAATAATAATAATAATAATAATAATAATAATTGGTTTTTGGGGAAAAGAAATGGCGCAGTATCTGTCTCATATATCGTTGGACACCTGAACCGCGCCGTAAGGGAAGGGAGAAAGGAGGGAGTGAAGGACGAAAGGAAGAAATAGGTGCCGTAGTGGAGGGCTCCCCCGTCAGCACTTCCCAGTTTTCATATTCGAGCCTAATCTCGGTCGCCTAGCTCGTGTCAAATTGTGAATTATCGGGCGGTAGTCTCACTTTCAGGCGCGTGAAGTTGAAGGTATTAAGATAACGAAACCACGTCTAAATGTTAACTAGGCTTTCACATTTGAAGTACGACACAATGAATTACGAGATAATAGAAAACTGTAGATTATAGCTGAACACGCCGCGGTGGCTCAGTGGTTAGGGCGCTCGACTACTGATCCGGAGTTCCCGGGTTCGAACCCGACCGCGGCGGCTGCGCTTTTATGGAGTAAAAACGCTAAGGCGCCCGTGTGCTGTGCGATGTCAGTGCACGTTAAAGATCCCCAGGTGGTCGAAATTATTCCGGAGCCCTCCACTTCGGGACCTCATTCTTCCTTTCTTCTTCCACTCCCTCCTTTATCCCTTCCCTTACGGCGCGGTTAAGGTGTCCAACGATATATGAGACAGATACTGCGCCATTTCCTTTCCCCCAAAAACCAATTATTATTATTATTAGATTATAGCTGAACAGCTGAATGGAGGTCAAAATTCTGTTGTACGACTTCTCCTCGCGCTGTGTTCTAAGAGATGACTAATCTTCGGAAAAGTAAAACAACCTAGTCCAGAATGTCGTGTTAAGTAGTGCAAGATTCGTGGATTGCGGGATTTTAATGTCCCGATGAGAATCACGCTGAGGGGCACCTTATTGTAGGGCAGAATATTGACGTATACCACCTGGGGTTCTTTAACATGCGCTGACATTGCACAACACACGGCCGTTTTTGTATTTCGCCTCCATCTAAATACGACCGCCGCGGCCGGGGTCGAACTCGCAACCTTTGGGATCAGCAGCCGAACACCGGAACCACCGGGGCAGGTGTCCGGTGCAAAGAGAAAACGGTTAGTTACTCGGCGACTGGGGAAGTGTGTATAATGGACAAATCTGTTTATTATAAACAGGAACCATTCAGTAACCTAAGCGGAAGCCAGCTAAAAACAGAGGCCATTCAAAAACATAACTCATTCTGTCCTTGATAACTTTTTTTTTTTGCCTTGTGATACAACTTCGCGGGGAAAAGACGTCTTAAACTTGCAGTCACTTTTAACTGTCACCATTAAGCATTGGCACACTCGGTACCACAATGTAGTGTTCAGGGGCTCGTCTCCGAGGACTGTGCCGCAGGAAGTGAGAGGAGCGATAATCTTTCTCCCGGCAGGAAAGACAACGAGCCCACGACCTTTGCCGGAAGACGTAAACAGGCCCCTCCCTTTGTCACCGCTAGCGTCCGAGTTCCACTTTCAGAATGCGGGGTAAGAGCGGCGGTAACCGATAAATATTCGAGGGAAAAAAAAAAAAGCCGACAAACAGATAGCGGCGGCCCCAGCCAGTCGCATGGATTGCGTCTCCCTTCTCTAACCTGTGGGCGGGACGCTGATAGGGGCATTCCAGAGCCTGTTAAGGGAACAATGCGGATGCGATAAGCGTATACTCTGGGGGCTCGACTTGTGATACGGCGTCGATTGAGGCCCCAGAGACCCGAGGACAATCCTCCGCCTCCGGGGAATAACTGTTGTCGCCTGTTTGTGTGTGCCGATATTCGAAACTGCAGTAATTCCATGCAGTGAACACCGGAGCGAATAGAAGTGACAGCGGATGACCATAGAACAGGGAATCCATTGAACGTCAAGAGTGGATTTAACGGAGAAGGAGGGAAGCCCTCTACACCCCCACCCCCCTCATGCCCCCCTCCAAGCAAAACATTTTACATGGGACTATTAGGAAGCTTCCTTTTTATTTTATTTTTCGAATTCAAATGCCCCAGAAATACATGGCTTAAATGGACCCCCTCCCCCAACCACCCTTTCCAACAGTGACCCACAAATTCGCCCCCGCCGAGCGCGGTACTTAGCAGGTGTTATTAGGCTGCATGTATGTGGCAGCGTTAATGTAATTCTGTCCAATAATCTCAACCACCTGCAGTCCGGCGCCCATGATTGCGGCACAGCACAGTCGATGAGCGATCAGGCATGCAAACGGGAGGTCTGTCCGTTTTTCGGCCTGCGCTCTTCTATTTTCGCGCCAACTGAGTGTGTCACGTCGTACGAACGCGCCAAAATTTCTACACACCTTCCTTCGTCAGTCATTGCACCATGACTGAGTATTTATTTCCTCGTTGTACCACCAGGAGCCAATCGTCAAATGTGTGCTCTTCTCTCTCACGAGGTGCGTGAGCGCAGTTGGTTCTGTACAACAGGGCAGCACGTGAAACGATTGGGATATGCCTAACGCGTTGCGCGTCACTTTCCCAACGCCGTGGCACAGGCAACACGCTGCACCGTACTACGCTCGTGAGTGATACGGCGGCAGCAGCCTGCCTTCCACGCCGCCAGCACGTGCACCGTTCAGTGCTCGCGTGACGCTCTCCCGTCGGCGCCAGCGGAGATGACGGCGCCCTTGTAACACCTGACCCTCGATTAGACGTGGTTTGTTCAGTGCGTGCGAAGAAAATGTCAGCGCAGCGGGGAGGCGGTGTGGCAAAGCGGATCGTGTCGGAAATCTGCTCGAGTGGCGTCAACGAATGCTACGCGCCGCTTTCTCTGACACGGCGGTTTTGTTACAAGACGTGCTTCCGCTTACGTTGTCGAACGTGCCCGGTCTGTCGTGCAGATGAATATTATTTCTTTTACTGTTTTGTTGACAAGATAGTGAAATTAATTATCGAATTAAATTAAATGAGAGACAATTTCGAAGAAAGTCATTTCAAGGGTTCTGTAGCAGCAGTAGCAGTAGTAGTAGTAGTAGTAGTAGTAGTAGTAGTAGTAGTAGTAGTAAGTAGTAGTAGTAGTAGTAGTAGTAATAATAATAATAATAATAATAATAATAATAATAATAATTGGTTTTGAGGGAAAGGAAATGGCGCAGTATCTGTCTCATATATCGGCGGACACCTGAACCGCGCCGTATGGGAAGGGATAAAGGAGGGAGTGGAAGAAGAAAGGAAGGAAGAGTTGCCGTAGTGGAGGGCTCCGGAATAATTTCGACCACCTGGGGATCTTTAACGTGCACTGACATCGCACAGCACACGGGCGCCTTAGCGTTCGTGTGCTGTGCGATGTCAGTGCACGTTAAAGATCTGTAGGTTCAGGTAACCATCGGTCGTGATTTAGGCCACAAGACGGTTGTTACGTGAACCCTAGAAGAGAAACAACTCAGCTTTACACGATACGGGCTTCTGGCTCAAGTAGTGGCTTTGTCTTGGCGCTGTGCCTGGCAACGTCGATGCTCGCTTGACCTTTTTAATGTTAAATGTGACGCAGCTGTGAAAGGTGGTGAAATTAAAAACACACTTTGAACAATGCGTGATTTAATAAAGAAAACAAATAAACGCGCTAATTTTCAGCGGAAAAGGGCACCTTTCTTTACCGGTATGAAGCGCAGCTGGAATGATATCGCCCTCATTTGCTGAGAGTTGAGGTGAAAGTTCTTGATTAGGTTAGTAGGGCGCATGATCAAAAAAAGTGGGTAACGAGGAGTAGGCAGAGTCTTCAATGTTTGCACGACCGCCCATGTTCTGAGAACGCGCCCTGCCGTTCGAACTACCGCTCCCTTCAGCGACCGACTCCAATGTCCAAATGGTGTTTGCAAGATGTATACGGCTCCCTTAGTGGCTTGCTGAGATACAGCGTGGCTGTTCAGCACAAGTTAACGAGACGGATTCTTCAGCTGCTCAGCGTATAGTTATAGAAAACCTTAAGGACATCCCGTCTCGAGTACTTACCTCACCAATGAATAACTTTTTCGGCGCTTCCTGCATTTGTACTTTACTGCAGAGACTCGGTTCAGAATCGAACTCAGAAATTGACTTCGCTTTTATAATGATTTCACCTTCTGCTTTGTAATAGCTCAACTTCGACAGAGTCGCAGTGAGATCGTCGGCTTAGAAACAGGTCCCATTTGCGTCATGATAGGTTAGGGACAAACTTATACTCAAGGTTCATCAATGACAGGCTTGACAACCCGGCAAGATTGGCATAAATTTAAACGCATCTATCGATAAGGGAATTGCAAACGCATACGTGTCAACCAGTCCCTGAATGGTAGTCGTAAGGTTTATTTCTTGTTCAACATACAGCCCCGTCCTGGAAATTCAAATGTGATGGCGGTGGTGGAAGACATGCATGGACAGACTAAATATCCGTTCCCGGCAGAAATCAGTGCCAGATGGGAAAAACCAATGAAACCGAGGAGGCCAAGAAGCTTTAGACAGGAAAACAAGCTACGGCAGTTTGTTGGATACTGTATACTAAGGGAGTATTTACTCACTGGCATCTACCAGAGCAAGCGGCCGCGGTGTCGTGAGTGGTTATGGCGCTCGGCTGCCGACCCGAAAGACGCGGGTTCGATCCCGGCCACGGCGGTCAAATTTCGATGGAGGCGAAATTCTAGAGGACCGTGTCGTGTGCTGCGCGATGTCAGTGCACGTAAAAGAACGCCAGGTAGTCGAAATTCCCGGAGCCCTTCACTACGGCGTCCCCCATAGCCTGAGTCGCTTCGGAACGTTTAACCCCCATAAACCGTGCATAAACCAAACCGCATCTACCAGAGCGCAGCCATACGGCTACAAAGAAAAGCTCTACAGCTTCCGCAGAAAGTTTGTAGCTAAAGAAAAATGTGTTCTGGTCCGGGGTTCGAACCCGGGACCACCGCTTCGCCGGTGCGGTCGCTCTAATAACTGAGCTAACTGGGACGGCTCGCTGAGCATGAGCACAACGGCCCAGTTCGCATTGCGACTGCTCTGGCGAAGCGGTGGTCCCGGGTTCGAACCCCGGACCCGAACGAATTTTTCTTCAACTACAAAGTTTCCGAGAAAGCTGTATAGATTTCCTTTGTAGTCGTATATGGCTGCGCTTGGGTGGATGCCAATGAGTATTTACTCCCTTATTACAAATCTACTCTACCTTGGGGGTTCCCCCGAACAGTTGACCAACACCGTAGTAACTCTCTGAAAGAGCGAATTGGGAAATATTTTGACAGCGGCGAAATAAATACTGAAAGGTGGTTGTGAATTCTGTGCACTTCTACATTGTCTTGACGTAACACGATATTGTATCTGCCAACTCCTTTCAGGCACCTCAATTCATTCAGGCCTTGCTTGATCAGTGTGGCTGTGCAGGTGTATGCATGCCTCGCACACCTCTGTAAATATTGTGCAGCCCCACTGTGCACTTTACACAATACAGCCTGCGTCATCCTCTGTGTGCAGAGCGCTTCACCAGAGCGCAGAGGGCAATAAAAAATGAAATTATGCAGCAGCCCATGACTCTCGCGTTCAGTGCATGCATGCACGTGCTTGTTTAGTTATGTGGCTCCACTGCAGGCCAATCTTTTTGCTGAGAACCTACCTAGTAGATGCGATGAGATGCCGCTTTGTTTGCAGGTATATACGTGCACTGATCAAGCGCTCTACGCAAGGGCGACGTGGACTGTAAAATCAATCTAATATGGAAGAGAACAAAGCTTGAGCGTTGAATTAATTAATGCTTCTTAATTACTTATTACAAGCACAACCTTTTCCTTTTTTCCAACTATTTTACCCTTTTGGCGCACAATATCGAAAAGTAACTTTAAAATTTAGTACAAAGAACCAAGTCATTTTTTTCTTTTTGTGAAAACCGATGTTCCCTTCTTTATTGGACGGACGTGTACCTCTGTAGATGTTGTTCAGCGCCTTTGAATATCTTGAGCAGCACCTTCGAAAATCTTGTGCAGCCATCTGTGGATTGTGTGGCACATTTCTATCCGGTTCACTCAAAGGCAGCCGTTTAAAAGAACGGCGTTTCGGTCCAATAGAGAGAAATCCATGAGAGAGAAATTCTCGACCCTGTAACCAGGGGCGTGAAAAAGGCCTGTCAACCGGAGCACCCCCTCTGCAAGCCTAGCATGGCCGCAATCTTCGCGCCAGCGGGAACCGACAGACGGCGAGGCGTGTCCCCGCGGGCTTCCTTGTCAATTCGCTTACGCGCTTCCTTCGTTCGCCGCCGACGCCGCTTCCTTCCTCATTTTTTGTGCTTTATCTTCTTTTTTCTTGTTACTTTCTAGCCGGTCTCGCGATTTCGCTATAAAAAAAGCGTATGGAGACCTCGCTACGTTGCGCCTGCGAGGCAATCAACAAAATTATCAAAGCTGCCGTTAACGCCTCCTGCTCCCTCTCTTTCTGTCTGCATTATGTAATATTTCATCCCCACAATTTTTTTTTTCACGACTCTCGGGTTGCGGCCGACCGTACGCAAGGAAGATAGAGGATAGAGATGGCGCGTAGTCGGCAGACGACGAGACCGAGATAAGATGTAGCGCACAGGCGTTCGGCGCGCCTGGGCCTACACGAATCCGTTTCTACCCGTTAGGCACAAAAGAAGGCACGTGTGGCGAGTCGAAGTAGCTAAGCAGTTGGCGTATCGACTGCTGGAGAGGGGGGGGGGGGGGGTTCAGTCGTGCGGCATACCTGTGGACAGTGTAGCAGAGGAGAGGCCTTGGCCACAGTGAAGTTGCTTTAACATTATTAAAACCTAGCCCCGACTGAAGATCGAGTCTCCTGCCAGTAAATGAGAACACAGGGAGGAATGTGAGCAATTTGGCGCTTGATCTTGGAACCATCAGGCATAGTAAGTGAACCAAAATGGGCTTAGAGATACGGACTTGTGCTCTTTCTCCGGTTATCGCGGTCTTTTGAATTTCCGCTTCTTGTGAAGAAGCTGCAGGACGGTGGCGATAATAGGGCAGACTACTCCTATTTCTACACGTTCCCTGTGACGAGCCACGGGGATCGTTCCAACTATCTCCATTCCTTTATTATAAACCGATAATCAAGGACCCTGAGGACCCTCTGTAACATTTTTTTTAATATATAAAGCCCATGCGCTGCTTCAAAACGAAATGCTTCACCAGCTTTAATCTAATGTAAAATGAGCCGCCAAGGCCGCTCATTGGTGGGGCTCCCAGTCTGCGCCTGCAGCCAGTACCCGGGAAGTGGCACGCCCACGAGGTGGCCTTGAAAGCACAGAATATCTGCTTTCCGGAGAAGTCTTTTCGTCACAGACTTGCATATCTGCCCCGGCGACAGCATTTTTACTTTTTTAGGACGACTTATGTCACCCTATTCTTTACCCCTCCAGGCATGGCCAAGAGCAATCAGGCTGTGGCTGTGGTGGCCATCGGTGGAGTTTCTGGCGCGGGTAGCGGTAGCTCATTGGCTCTGACGGTCGGCTGCTAAGTCAAAGGCATAGCGGGATCGAATCCCGGCTGCGGCGGAAGCCTCGTTTTGGTGGCGCTGGAGTGCAGAACCAACCTCGCGTTGTGCTATGTCAGGGCACGTCGAAGAACCCCAGGCTATCGAAATCAATCCGGAGCTATTTACTGTTGCGTCGCTCATATGCTACGTTGACATCTACTCGATACAGTGCGGGTCGAGTTGATTTTGCGAGAGAAGAACGACTTTTGAGAAGGAAAGCCCTGGCCAGTCCTCTACACTTTCCCTCGATGTTTTCCGCTTTCTCTCAAAAAGTGTACTCAGCTCGATTTTTGTCGAGTTCATGTAAACGCAGCGATCGCTAACTAATAGCTCTGAAACATTAAACCTCAAATACCAATGATGCTATACAGCTTTATGGCAGGGAGTGGTGTGACCGCAGTCCACGTTTCCTTTGACAGCAGAGGGCGCACATAGTTAAGCCGCATGCGACGGTGCCGTCATTATCGGGCGTCGCACCTCGTGCGTAAAAGCAGGGCGATATATATTTAGCGCTCGGCCGAGCGCGTGTAGCTCGTTTTGTATTCGCCTCGCGCTGTGGCCGACCGTCGCGCGCGACATGTTGCTGGTCAAGGCCCCCCACTCGGGGCCTTTTTTCTTCCCCGTGTTGTAAACTGGCGCCTCTAACCTCCCCCAATTCCTCTCACGCACGCATTAGTCTAAGCATGTACAGCCAGGCTTTTTTTTCCCTTTCCAGCAGAGCGCCCTTTAGGTGACAGGAACTATCCAATCTGCGTTTGCCACTTGACAAACGTTTCAGAGGCTGGGTGTCGTCAGTATTAGCCGGGAACTCTACAAGGCACTATATGCAAAGTTGGATGTTGTACCCTTACACAGGCATGGTGTCGTGAGTATTAGCTGGGAACTCTACAAGGCACTATATGCAAAGCTGGATGTTGTACCCTTACACAGGCAGGGTGTCGTGAGTATTAGCTGGGAACTCTACAAGGCACTATATGCAAAGCTGGATGTTGTACCCTTACACAGGCAGGGTGTCGTGAGTATTAGCTGGGAACTCTACAAGGCACTATATGCAAAGCTGGATGTTGTACCCTTACACAGGCAGGGTGTCGTGGGTATTAGCTGGGAACTCTACAAGGCACTATATGCAAAGTTGGATGTTGTGCCCTTACACAGGCGGGGTGTCGTGAGTATTAGCTGGGAACTCTACAAGACACTATATGCAAAGTTGGATGTTGTACCCTTACACAGGCATGGTGTCGTAAGTATTAGCTGGGAACTCTACAAGGCACCATATGCACAGTTAGATGTACCCTTACACAGGCAGGATATCGTGCGTATTAGCTGGGAACTCTACAAGGCACCATATGCAAAGTTAGGTGCTGTACCCGTAAGAGTACAACATCTAACTTTGCCTTGTAGAGTTCGCAGCTAACAAGGTACAGCATCTAACTTTGCCTTGTAGAGTTCCCAGATAATACTCACGACACCCTGACTGTGAAACGCTTGTCAAACGGCAAACGCAGATTGGATAGTTCCATCGATAACGAAGTCATGTGGGCTGATTGTTTACTCGCTCAGCTGACGACACTGAAGGACGCAGACAAGATAGCGTTAGGCATTAACTGGTCATCGTTTCAAGAAACTACCCACCGTGTCCCGCATTCTCGGACAAAAATTTTGAATATTGGAAAACTGTAATGCACTGTTATGGTAATATTGACGGTAATGATTCATTCTTCTCGCGTGTAACGAAATCTGTTTTTTTTAGATGTTTGCATCCATCGTATCGAGCAGTGAAGGCTGCCATAGAAACCCAATGGGGAGAGGTTTTCTACGGTAGCAAAAACGTTAACAGAAAAAAAAATGCAAGGCTGCCATCGGGTGGTCTGCGATTATGTTGACTGGGGAGCTGAAACCTTACATTATATAAGAAAGAATTGCGTTCATAAAGTGTTTCCCGCTCTAAAAGCTTTTGTTCAGAATTGCTGGGCCCGCTACTGCAAACATTGCTGCGCGTGCGAAAGCAACTGATTTGTTTTTAATATGGGTGCTTATGAAACTTCTTCGGCTATTTAGGGCACAGCACCTATATTCGTTCCCGTCTCAAGCGGCGGTCGGGTGGATAAGAGTCCACAGTTTCGGTATTATCGAACAAACAGAACAGGGGGAATTCCTCGGCGTGAAATCGGTAGCACTTGGCAGCCGAGCCAAATGAGTCATCGCCAGCTTGTCAGATAGGAAGACTCTCATCCAACACTCTTCGAGGTTCTTTTTCTGTCCCGTGTTATCGAGTCCAGGAGGTCCTCTGACATCTCGAGTGTTGCGTCTTTCGGCAGGAGCAGGTGTGATTGATTTGTCGCACAATCTGCGAACGACGAGCATCAGTCTGGCGCCGACGAGTAATCTCGTTTTCTCTCGGCGAGACTGTTTACAAGAGCTCGAGTTGGCAGAACGTGCGCGGTGCGTAGACTTCTGCACACAGACCGAACGGGGTGCACGCGTACCAAATGAGAAAGGTGTTTGTAAACAGCCGTACGACAGTCGATCAATCTCTGCGCAGGTTTTTTTCCTTTGTGTGTCGATTCGGCGAGAACTTCGTGGCGGTTAATACGCATCGAAATCAGTCTCTAAGGCTGCTACCCCGAGCTCTCGTCCCAAACAGACGGATCCGCGTGGGTTTGAGGTAGCAATATTGAAGGGGCAAATTACAACTCCTGACGACACTTCTCTGCAGTACTTTTTTTTTTCGCTAAAATAATCGTTCTGTATAGCGCTCGTACTGTTTGCTATTCTTCCACTTCTTTAGCGCTGTTTATTCATTATGTTCTGCACACACCCAGAAATTCTGGGCAAAATAATTTTTGAGCGGGAAACCGTTTGTGAACGCAATTTTTTCGTACAGAATAAGATTTCACTATAATAATCAATGTATCCGCCGATCACCCAACGGCAGTCGTTCTTTATTTAATAATAATAATATGTTTTTGCTATCGTCAAAAGCGCTGCCTATTGATTTTCTATGGCAGTCTTAACTGTTCAATGCGATCGATGGAAACACTTTAAAAGAAATATTTTGCTACATATCATGATAATGGACCATTACCTTCAATATTTCCGTTCCAGTGTCTTACAGTTTTCCCATTTTCAAAATTTTTGCCCGAGAAAGGTGGACTTGTACTGCGCGAGAGACTGAATATTCCTCGTGGCTATGACAAATACTCTAGGTCGGTCAGCCATCCTTGTCGAACACTCTTAGGTGTGAGTCAAATGCTACACTGTGCAGTCGAATCGGCTTGCGACTTCCTAAAGGGCCGCCCGAATTTCATCATCTCCTCTTCTAAGCAGCCTCCTCCTTATAACTGCAATCTTCGCGCTAAGTAATGCCCCGACAGTATCTAACTGGACGTTTATCAAATTGCCTCGACTACTTTAAAAGAGACGTCATCCGCATTCCAGACGGCCCCATGCGGACTCGCCGAGCGTCTCGAGGTCACGACCTTTCGGTACTCGCCGCGGTTAGCTCGGTATTATCAGCACATCCCGCCGCTTTGCGCGTGTAACCACGCGCCCAGTCTGGCTCCATTGACCGCCTGTTCTGGATCTGTCGTCTGCGGGCCGTGGCGAGGGCAGCAGTTGGCTGAGGAGAGAGAAAGAGAGAGGGAACAAGCCACAGCCTACTCGGAGGATGGGGAGAGAGAGGGGGAACACACTCTGTCGGCAGCCGATCCGGCAAGAACCGACCGGCCCGCCGCCGGCCGTTTGTCACTAGTGCTCACGCGACCTACGAGATCGCAGGTTCAGATTCAAGCGCTGCTACACTGTGAACGGGGCACGGCTGTGAGAGGATGGGGGGGTTGCGGGGCGTCTGCCTTATATGTTGCTAAGGGCGGCACAGCAGAGCTCCCGCGCCGCTGAGTCTGGATCCCTTGGGAAAGGCAGTGTAACGCGAGACACGGGCTCTGCAGAGGCCGCCTGGCACCACGCAACAAGGCGACGACCACGTCACAGCGAAGTGTTTAGCCTGTCCGCTGCGGAGCTGTTATGTCTTTGAATGAACTGCTGCCCGCCGGCTGCGTAGCTCCTGCCTAACGACGTGCACTCGGGCGCCGTCCCGGGCATGTCTGTCTACGATGGTGGCAGTTTCACGCAGCGGGTGTTTGCGAGACGAGCGCGACGCGGCGAACTCTTTGATTAGCTGTGCGAGTTGTCATTTCTCTGGCGTGGGACTTTTTTGGGGCTGAGGGTAGCTATCGTCCTCTGCCATCTGCCTGTTCCACGCGACGAGGTTTCTTTAATCTGCAGCCTCGACTCGGCCCATGAACAGCTGAATATTTTAAACGCTGAGAACAACTTACCGAGGGATTAGTTTTCATACACGTCCGTAGCAGTGCGTTCTATTCGCATTCAATCCATCGAGTGATTTCTCAGTCTAAGTGCGTCTTACTCGCTACCTCACTACTGCAGCGGGCTGCAAGGGGGAAGCCCCTCTGATCAATGAAGCCACCAAGTGTGTGCACCTGTATCTAACAGCATTTCCGCCTTTTTGCTTTAGCAGTTCGGTACAAATTAAACTAAGTGTGGTTGAGTCGCTATTGACAATGACTTGCTATGGTTCAGTCGCTGTGGTCACATGACATCATTCTGGAACCTGCCCTGAAAGGGACACGTCCCCGAACACATTATGCGCTGCTGGTCTTAAGCAGAAGTGCCTCCCAAGACTAGCAGTGCATACTGTGTGAAAAAGTTCAGCGAGATACACGCTCTCCATCGTAAAAAAAAGAATCGGCAGAGATGCACATAATGAGAATAAATTGCCCGAAGTGACGATATGTGTGGCAAAAAATAAATATAAAGAATTTGATGTCGCATGCGGGACACTCAGCCAACCTTGCATATTTGGAGGAAATCTTGCCCGCTTGGGGGAAAGCCTCTTGAAATTTATACAGTGTTCACCATATCTAATGTTTGCCCAGACTGCTAGGCCCCTTTAGAAACAGAGCGGAAAAATGGCAATCGGGCGGTCTTGACGCTCTTTTCGCTGTTCAAGCCTCTAGAGCGCACAGGATGCTGCATGCGAAACTTTGCAATTTCCGTCTGTATGAGCAACGCAGAGAGATTTCACCGCTGAGGGAAAGAGCGCCGGTTCACACCAGAAAGCAGGAAAAACAGCGGTGTTTGCACCGGCGGTAGGCTTTTCTGCTCTCCGACGCAATACCCAGAGAAAGGGAGCAGGGGGTTCCGAAAAGTGATTGACGGACCTGATGTCATCGTCACAATAGCGCTTCCCCGTGTCGTGTCGTCGCACGACCTTCCTTGAACTCCGAGCGTGCTAAGCTGGACGTTCGTTCTTGGAAGACACTGCGAGTCACTTGGTTTGACGCCCGTAGTGCGGAGGCGTGTCCTGACCGGAAGCTACAGCCGTCAGCCACATTCAAATTTAGCCGCAGTTTTACGCGCTTCTCGCCACTCTTACGATGTCAACGTGTTACTGCGCGTCTTGCAAGAATGCCGGGGAAAACCGGAGCGTCGTGTCGAAATAGATCGGGGGAAAAGGGAAGAGTCTGCGTCTTATCGTCCGACGTTAACGCTTAGCGTAGCGCATCGCGTGCAGACAGGCCTGACCTCCAGCTTCGCGCCGGAAGGGCCCAGATGTTGCTTTGTTCTTCCGCTATCCGCCAGCACCGCATTCATCGTATATTCGTTGCCTGTCTGCTTGCGCTGTTCGGTTTTGGTTCCTTTCTTTTTTTCCCTTTCGAAAAACGAGAAGCGAGCGGCGAGCGCGCCAAAATAACGATCCGCTTCCACGTGAACACGGTCCGGAGCCCACGAGACGATCACATGCGCGGCGCGTGACGTCGCCTCCTCTTTCGACCAATGAGCGTGGCCCGCTCCGGCGGCGTAGAGGCGAGCCCCTCTCCCGCCTCCGCTCGGCGCCGCGTGAAGCAGACGACGCGCCTGCGACGCGCACAGGACAAAAAAAAAAAAAAGCTAGCCTCGGTCACAGATTCGCCTCCCCGGCGAGACTCTAGCCCGGCACCCGGGGCACTCGATTTTCAACCGGGCTACTGACAGAGGTCACCGGCAACGAACTCGAACGTGGAGTGAGATAGTGTCCCGGCATGCCGTTGCTTAAGTTTCAAAAATAAAGTACACCGTATAACGAATGAAGTCGCCAATAATTCGAGGACGTTAGCGCAGGGCGCGAAGGCGGGTGCCGCCGCGAAAGGGGCTGGAAATGAATGACCACGAGGTCAAGTGCGCAGTTCGAGCGCTCACTGCGGCTCGTCAGCGTATAAACACAGCCGCCCCGAGAGCGCGCATAAAAACAGGGAATTCGCTTTCGCGGGGGCAATGCCTGCGGCGCGCAAAGTAGGCTGTTGCGCCCGCGCAGTGCTGTGCGCACGGGCCGGGCGCACGCATGCAGTGCCCGGATGTGCGCAGCAGCAGACGACGGCCGCGGCCGCCGGCGGGCCTAGCGGCGCGGCGCATGCGCCGAGGGGCGGCCGACGTCACGAGACCTATAAATAGGGAGAGCCGCGCCTCCTGCGGATAACGTGCGCACTCTCCAAGATGCCGGCATCAAAGAACGCAGCCAAGTACACGTTCCTGCGGAGCGCGATGGTCGTCGCCCGGCCGGACAATGTGGAGGTAAGTACCCGGTGCCACGTTTTTCTTCTTTTCTCGGGTCTGTGGACGCGGGGGCTTGCAGGCGTTTCCAGGATGCGGTCGGCGAGCGAGCGAGAGCGTGTGTGAGAGTGGATTTTGCCGGTCGTCCGCCGCGGGCATTGATGCGTCTGCTCCGATGGCGCAGGTCAAGATCAAAATGGGCGGCGAGACACCGCAAAAGGCGGACATAAACGCCAACGCGACGCCCCAGGACCCTTCTGATCCCTGGGCGCTACCTGTCCTCGAGGACCAGGGGGTCAAGTGGTCAGGTAATCACCCCACACCGGTCGTGGCTCTTGGTACCTACCACTCGTCGAGCGAGAAAAAAAAAATGTTCACCCCCTATACCTTGTGTTTAACGACGCTTTCGTCGAGTGTCTAGCCGAGAAATTTTTTTCTCCTACGACCGTGTAACACGTCAACGTCTTCGGGTGCCCGCCGCGACCACGATGCAAGACCTCGTCGACCGACATGGCGCCGCCCAGCGGATTCCCATTCATTCGATACCCGGCGTCTCGGCGGCAGCGAGGGCGTCTTCTGCGCAGCGGTCTTCGGTGCACGGCGCCTGCGTTGTGTGGTGCGGACGACAAGCTCGCCTTTCCTCGGGACATTTCGCCGGCGGCCCTACTTCTTCCGTTCTTTCGCTCTCCCCTTTTTTTAATTCTTTTTTTACTCCTCGTTGGCGCTGTAGGATCCGTTTCTTTTTAGTGCTTTCCTCTCCCCCTCCTCGGCGCCTTGTTTGGCGACCGAAGAGCGGGTTTTTTCAGCACCGTCTTGAAAACCAGACGAAAAAGTGGCGCCAGACGGGTTGGAAAGGGTGAGAGAAATGAAAAAGAAATATGGCGCCAGACACGTGAAGAAGCCTTCCAGCAGCTCGCCGGGGAACAATCGGAAATTGGGGCCTCTGCTTGCAGTAACGTTTGCGTTGTATGGAGTTCATTGATTCGTCTGCAGTCATCAAACGTTTTATGGCTGCTTCTGTTTCTCTGCTCTTAATTTTCTGCGCCTTGTGGTGTACAGCCCCGTATGTGTGCGAGCGCCAACGTGGACGTTGCAGATAACGGAAAGTCGTTTTTTTTTCTGTCCTTCTTGATCATGCTAAAGATGTATTCTCTTCTTTCGATACCGCGGCATTTAATTCCTGCGCTGTCTTCAAACGCGTTGTAACATTTTGTTGCTGGCCACGTTCTCCTGGTTTCAAAGATACCCGCGGTATCACGTGTTGGTCCATTGCAGGAGCAAAGTGCCGAACTTTCGCCGTGTGGAACTCGTCACTGTTGCGATCAACTCGCAGTTTTGGGAACGTGTAAACTACGATTAGATAGTTTTCGAGGCCATTCATAAACTGTCACTTCCGTTTTCTTGTCTTCTGTTCGTATCACCCTGTTCCGTCTTGTGACGTCATATCTTGCGCTCTTTGAATCAAGGCTTTAATCGATAACAGCTGGACATGCCGCCGATTTCACGTGGTCTTTTTTTGCTTCTTTCTTTAAATTCATTTCTTCAAATTTCTTTAAATTCACCTTTAAATTCATTTCTGGTGTTTACATCATTAATTTGTGCACCCTCGCCTGAAGTTTAGTTTACAGCGTCTAGTTTAGCTACAGTTTGTTTATAGCGAGTTCAAGCGCACCGTCATTTATAACGCGAACGTGATAGGTTGCGCGGGACCAGGGAATTAACATTTACAAACAGTTAAGTGGCAGTTAGACGTCGTACTCGGTACATGGAGCCCCTGTACTGTCGAATCCTCGGTTCTTTGTTTCATGTGTACATGTAACTGACGCACCATAGCCGACTATAAGCCTCCATTCTGTTGTATCTATATCAGTGAAGCCTTCGAAAGCCCAGCGTTATAAGAGCATATCTCCTGTGATAACATGGCGTACGTTTCCTAGTGCAGCACCCGGGTGCGCCATATCAGGCCGCATTTGCCTGATCCCCTTTCGTTAGCTTTAATAATGGTTGCTTAATCTACGATATATATAGTTGTAGATATATAGTTATGCAACAAAAAGTTATACATAGAAAAGTGCACAAGGGCGGGGGAGGGGGTTATGTCTTGAAAAAAATTGTTTGTTTGTTTACGTTAGCCTTCAGTCTGCGCTATTTTCATTCACCGAACTTTCACCAACGGCTCGCAATCTCCCGAGGCGTCTCGCTCTGTTTATGCGGGCGCTGGCAGCCTTTCCTTCGGTCTCCATTCAGTGCGCAAATTTATCGGCCGCGTCAGAAGGAGCCAACGCGTCGAAGACTATTTCCAGACTCCGTCGGTCGTGCGTGTATACATCGCCGCTCTCTCCTCCCTTTCATGCGGATTGTGCATCGTGGTACTCTCGCTCACACCGTACACATTTTTTTTTTATTTGGGGTGCTTTCAAGGCAAGCTTTATTCCCTCTAGTATTGCTTCAAGTAGGTTTTCTTTGTTGTACACGGCCCGAATACTGCGTGGATCAGCAAATCACGTCATGAATGGCACGCATCGTTCCGGCTTCTCGCGCTCAGGTTCATCGTCTGCTGCAGCTGAATATTAACGCTGAATATTAAGTCGTCCAACGCTATCGCCCTTCAAAGTGATCTTCTCGCCAAAACGAAACTATCGTTTAGTCTGTCGCATAGCGGCAAAGATCGGTGACCCTCCTGTTTGCTCATTTAATTTTTTTTAGAGGATTTTGGTCCGAAGGCGAAGGCCGGAGAACAGGCCGATTACCTCTGAGATATATGCGCAGTGCGCCTGAATCCCTTTTTTTTTTAAACACCTGCCATCTAGTTGGTCTAATGTTGAGGGGAGTCCACCAAGGTGTAGATTTGTTATAAGGGAGTAATTACTCATTGGCATCCACCCAAGCGCAGCCATACGGCTACAGAGGAAAGCTATACAGCTTTCTCAGAAACTTCGCAGATAAAGAAATTCGTCCTGGTCCGGGGTTCGAACCCGGGACCACGGCTTCACCGGAGCAGTCGCTCCCTTCCTTTGCAGCCGTATGGCTGCGCTTGGGTAGATGTCAATGAGTAATTGCTTCCTTATTACCTAGCATCTAGTCTAGCGGCAGGTCTTCTGGTCATTTGTTATTTGCTCGGTTATAGTCGCGACCGGAATTAAAACTATTTTTTGGCTATCTCTTTTAACGCAAATATGTCAGTGGATTATGACAAAGTATTCTTCGGCACCGTGGTGTCGGGAAATAAATTGCAGCGTCGTCAATATAATTCCAGCTGCTGCAAGGTATCGAAACCGCTGTCCACAAATGCGTTGCACAAGTAGCTCGCCTTTCACTGCTTCGGAGAACAAGCGTGTTAAGCGCAGCACGTGTTAAACTCCGCGTGCTTTTAAACCACGAAGACGAGCGGCGTTGCCTAGGCGATTACGTCCCGCTTCTTAGAAGTGGAAAGTGTGCAGTAACACCTTAGGATGAATAGCCGACGGGCTTTGTCGTCGCTCGCTTAAGCCATTGTCGAAGGCCGCTCCATAGCGCGCGAAGATCACATGCGCGGTACAATGCACAATAGATGACTGGCGACGTAGTGGCTTGCGCTGCGGGTAATGGACTTGCTGCGAGGGGGGATATTTCGAGCTATGCCAGTCTATACACAGGGGCTGGTAGCTTTGGAGGCAAGCTGCGTGGACTAGGAAGTCCTGTCGCGAGCTCATTTATTAACGCAACCATGTGCGTCAACACAATCCTGTTTTTTTTTTTTTCTGGCATCATAGGACGCCCCGAACCTGGTCGCCTTTGTTGTGAAATTGGAAAGGCTTAGGCGAAAGGTTTCGCCTTATGGCCACGTGGCCCGGTTACTTTGGCGCGTTACTGTCGTGTCCTCACTTCCTGCAGAAGCGTCCGTGGGTTCTGTGCGTACACTCTAAATATAAAGGAGTAAAAAGGGGGTAGGCTGTCCTCTAGCACATGCCCTTTTATGAAAATAAGTAAGTTACACCCCTTTTTTACTGCCATATGGGCGTATTCTTGTTTAGGGTGTACCATGTGGCCCTTGTAGACATGCTTATCACTGAGCCTGTGTCTGGTTTCCACGGCTCATTCTATTCCTGCTGGGTCCATACATGCCGCAGGTTGAGCAGCTTCACTAAAATCGCGTCTAGCATCTTGAAATGGGTGTGGCTTTGAGTTAACCGTGCGCCGATTTCAGATATTCTCACGCGGTGAACGCTTCTTGATTAGCCATGTAGGTCATGAATATGCGGTTATCTTTCTCGCCATCGAGATTTTTTTTTTAAAAAAAAGCTCCGACGATGCCGGCAATACCGCGGGCAGAAAAGTCCTTTCGACGAGTGCGCCGCCCGGGTCGTCTACTCTGAAGAAGCGCGCAACACAACTGCATCAGGGTTGGGGATATCACAACATAAGCGCTTTTATTCTATGAAAGGGGGACAGCACAAAACGAGTTGCAACAAAAAAAGCAGGTGCCAACAGTCCATGTCCCGCTGTGTGCTGCAGTACTCCTTTAACCAACCGCAGCTGGGGAGGGAAATTAACATTTTGATGTTTCGCTAATTAAAAAGTGAGGAATTAATTCTTAATTAATTGCGCTTATAACTTGATATTTTGATTCGCGTTTTGTATAGGTAAAGAAAAAGTTACGAACGCACTGCTTGCTTGTTTGGAGGAAGATTGGGCGTCGGCCAAAGGCGTTGCCGGAGCTTCAGCGCAGGATATAGTTGCATTCGGGCATGGCCGTTTCGCACTTCAAGAATTGAATGCCTCATCAAACTTTCGCCCGGCTTTCCAGCTCCAGTAATATACGGTTAGGTCAACCCTCTATCTCGCGTGTGCCGGTCGCATCCAGACACTGCAGGCTCTGCGATGAGCAGCAGTTTCCTTTGTCTTTTTTCTTTTTTTCCCCCCTTTTCCTGCGCGCCTGAGCTGGTGGGCGTGCATTGCGTGCCTTCCGCCGGCGTCCCGTTGATCGAGGCACTCGCATTTCCTGCGCCGTCGTCTGGCGTACGCGGCGCGGCCACACAGACACACGCGCGGTGCCTCCGCAGGTGCATGCAGTGAACACGTGGAGCGGCGCAGCCGGCCCGAGCCACACACCTGGCCGGAGCCCCGACTTGTCATCCAGCTTGTGGCCGTCGTGTCGCTGCACAGGTTTGACTCGTTGGAGGGTCGGCCGACCTCCGCGCCGGTTGTTTGCGCCGGTTTTTTTTTAAATCTCCGAGCTATACACTGCGGCACCCTAAAGCCCCTGCTACAATAGGCAGTCGTGACATTTTTGTGCGGGTCTTGGCGAATAATTCTGAACGGTATTGACGCCAGCACATCGTTGTTGTTCAAAGTGTTTTCTTTCAGACATTTCAGTGAGGTCCAGGGTTAGAGAGTTTGTTGCAATCGAAATCTTTCTCCGGCATTATTCGGGTCAGTGACTGGCATTTAGTCGGATTTCTTTTTTTTTTTGTCCCTTGCTACATGTCCCCAGGCCACATGATCACGTGGCACAGACGCATTCGTATATTCGCATAAAGCTGCGACATTTGTTTTTCTATAGCTCGGCGGGCGAGCTGTGAGTACCTGGCCGTTTTGAAAACGGCTAAAAAAAATGAAATGTAAACGTTGTGCAGATTCTATTTCTTGGCCTGGCGATGACTCTGCTTAGCTAGAGCTGATTTTCTAGGCTATCTTTCCGGTTCGAAACGCGCTGCTTGAGTATGAAGCCATGTACTGCAGGCGTGTGCAATGCGAGAGGGAACTCACTGGTACTCGAAAACATATGCTTTTACCTTTCCATCGAACTTGTTAAGACATAGATCACGAGTCTGTAGAACTGAAAAAAAAAAACAGAATGCGTTCCACTCCTGCCTGAGTGATAGGTTGCATACATCCTTCCATACAGCTCGAATTTACCATACAGTGCGGTTTACATCTGTGCGGTTCGCTTGATGGACGCTTTTATCAGCACGCATTAACAGCACGATGTCTGTACAGATACCCTGTAAGCTTGCACGCTATTTCGTCGGGCACTCTGTTAACCGCATGTGGCAGTGGTTTCGCAGGGACCGTACCGCTATAACTGTTGTCAACGTAACTGTGGTGCAGTGCAGTCACTACTACACGAATGTACAGTGTGGGGCTGACGTTCGCAGGATGGTTTAGGCACCGATTTATCGCCTCCGCTTTGTGTCGCGGTTCATCGCACGTGGCCGCTGTTCCTCGTCTCGCGTGACTTCGTTCGCTGTAATGGAAGCGAAGCGGGATGCTTCCGTCGCACGTCAGATCGAAGCTACCCTTTGTCCAATTCTTAGGAAAGGCGTCTGATGATAGCATTTCGCTTACCTCTTAACGCTCGCTTATCATGACCGACGCGCTATATATAGTACGCGCTCTGCGCTGCTCGTATCTAACAAAGAAAGGGGGAGGGGGCCCATCTTGGCTATTCTGGGGTGAACAAATAGAAAATGGGCCGTTGTTTCGTCTCTGCAGTGAAAGCGTGGCATAGCTTGCGTATAAGGCTTCATGTCGTGGTCTTACTGGATCGACTTGCAGACTTACAGTGGATTTTGCAGTATCTTATAGTTACATGGAGGTAATGAGGGCTTGCAGTTTCTATGTAACGCTGAATCGTCGTTTTATTCGGGTAGGGGTAAGACCGTCCTGGAATCAACGCTCAGTCAGTTCCCATCTTCAATGTGGCGTATACGTTTTTTTTAAATACTTATCCCCAACAAGATTATAACACACAATCCTTACACAAGAACCGCCAGCCAACGTGCGACTGACTTAGCGAGTCTAGAATCCTCTAATTGCCTTCAAGGTTTCAATGTACGCGAGCCAGTCAGGCGCTGGACCCTCGAGTTCTCGTTCGCTGCCCACGCTAGATGAACAGTCCGTGGGGTCGGTTGTTAGGGAACGCCAAAACGCAACGGTTCGCTTCTCACAGTAGCGTCTCCTCGTCCCAGCATGACGACTCATATGAAAGGCACAAGTTTCACACAATGGCACGACGCGGCGAAGTCCTACGTGCCAGCGTCTGTGGCCCGTGCCTTCACTGCGGGTGCGGTCGCAACAGGTCGTCGCTGGCGACGTGAGAAGCGGGACAGCCGTTGAAAGAAAGCGTTTACCCTTAGCCCGTCTGTTCGTTCCTCGGCGAAGGCTGTTTTTTTTTTCATTTCTTTCCTCCCTCCGTTCACGTCGCCCACAGCTGGTGCATTGCCAGCCATGCTCCTCTCGCTCCGCACTCTGGGGCCCACAGTCCTGCTGCGTGCAGAAATATCGCCCCCGCCTCGCCGCAGCGTTTCGTGTGTAAAGGCAGCGGTTCGGTAGAAGAGTGAGTCTTCTTCGTCCCTGGCTCTACGGTTGGGTTGTCACGCCCCCACCCTGACGTCACGGCTGCCGCCGTTCAGGTCGTGCCAGCGTCGCGGGTGTGACACGCACAAAACTCTGCGCCCTCTCCGCTGTTACCTATAGCGTGCCGCGGGTGAAATGTGCCGGTGTTTGTTTACACCGTGGTCGAGGCTCTTTCTAAGCCTGCGCCGTCTGTGCTGTGTCATCCGCAGCTGGACCAGTGGCTCTCATCTTCTAGGCGACATGGGCGTTGTTATGCTGGACAATTATTAAGCGACGATCCTTCAGCTACACTGCTGTACAAGCGAATCGAGGTAGCCTTCTCCGCCTTGTCAGAGTTCGGGCGAAACGCGTTTCAGAAAAAGGGGAAGCTATGGTTACGCTGCCGTCTCAACGATCTTTCATCCCATCGTTGCTGCCTATTAGGAGCAATAGGGTGGCGACAATTCACAATTAGCTCGGTTTCGGCTACACGTTGCGGTTGCCGTGCTAGGGATCACTCCGAATCTTGCCGGACGTTCCGACTCGCTACTGGCGTCTTTTTCCTAGCTGCACGACCGTTCGATCGGCCGGTCCTCCCCAGTTTGCCGTGCGCTCTCGGTGAGGCTGATGTGGCGTCTCTTATCGGGCGCCCAGACTCTGCCTCAGCTGTCTGTTCGCCGCGTAGTGAGCTGACGCCAGATTAGCTGTGGCAGCTTCCGTGCTTGCGACGGTGTCATTTCGTCTCGGAGTAGTACACCTCCCCATGGCGGGTCGCGTAGTTTGTAGTGATATAATTGGAGGCGCTAACTGCTCTGCGCGATGAGGGTTAAAGTTACGCCTAGGAGGAAGCGTGCGTCACTGATCACAGCAGATACGAGAACTATCCGATAAGACGCGTCTGTTGTATTGCCATCACTGCGACAGATCAGTAACTGTTGCCACTATTTGGCCCAGGATCCTAGCGTGCTAAAGAAATCCAGACCGTTCAAGCTATCCAGGGCATTCGCCCTGATGTCGGCTATCTGCGAGAGCGTAAATCGGCCCTATTTCGCGATGTTTATCTTTCAACATCAGGCAGTGGCATTTTTTTCCCCGTCTCTCGTGGTCTGCACCGGCGGTTTCTAGGCAGTTTAACGACTAACCAAATCCGACTCAAACGGCGGTGTTATTGCTCTGTGCGCACAATACAACTGCGATCAGTAGCCGCAGAACTGTCACTATTTGCCGCTTGTTCTTTCTGCCCAGTCGTTGGATTTTTTTTTTCGCTACACACGCGCTCAAAATGGCTCGGGCACAGCCCTAACACACACTCCTCGATATTCTTGTTATAGTGCCAGTTCGATTCATTTTTATTTTTGCGCTTTGCTTGCTCCTGTTTGGCTTAGCGACGATGCCCTTCAGAGACGCGCTAACTACTTTGCATGTGTAGCAGTTCAGCTGAACGCCTAAATTGTAAACACGCGCCCGTAGTGCGACTGCGTCCGCATTCTCGCCTCCTCTTCGATGGATGGCTTAACTCCTTCGCGTCCTGCAAATTCCAGGTCCCTTGCCTCGATATTTTTGTGTGCAGCTTAATGCACGCGCACCGAGCAGCGTGGCGTCACCGTAGTCATGACGAGTTGCCCCGTTTGACTCTTATAGGAACACCCTGCTCGCATTTTCGCCACCCCAATCTGCTTAAAACCGCGCTTAGAATTCGGTGGCGAAATGCCTCCTCTCAAGAGCCAGTGTGCAAAGACATGCGGCTAGATTTATCCAGCTGAATTTTTTTTTAATTAAGCATTCAACTGGATTAATCAATGCTGATCGTGCGGTTCAAATGGTATGTGTATGCTCAACTGGAACGTGCACGTTCTGAATGAACATTCACGCCCATCTCGAATACGCATGTTCAACTGGATCTCTGTTGGAATTGGCTCTCGGTTCCTGCCTGCGGTACGACTCCCAACGGGTCATCGCATCAGCGCTTCCCCGCCGTCCACCAGCAGCGCATTCATGCCTGTCAGTGTACGCGTATGTTTATAGCGGCGCTCTTGCGCGTCCGGCTGCCTCTGCGGCTGGGGCTGGCGCGCCGTGCCGTCATCGCTCGGGCGGAGCGCCCCGGATCGATAGCGGTGGACGGCGTGACCTTGGGCGCAGACCAGTCTGGAAACGCTGGCGCGCAGCTCCAAAGGTCGGCCGAGGGCGCGGCTCGCCCCAGCATCAACAGTATCCCCGATAGGCCGCGTTCTCTTCCTTCCGATATTAGTTTTCTTTTTCCTCGTTTCGTGGCGCTGCGCGCTTGGGCTATTTCTGCTCCAGCCTGTTCGCGCGTCGCCAAGTTCTCGCATTGGAAGTGCACGAAACCGCAAAAACCAGCTGCAGTGGAATCTGGGCAATTCGAACTCGCCCGTTGATAACTTTGCTTATTGGAACCTGCACTTTGGTTAAGTCAACATAAAGTGTATTTAATAAGCTCACCTCATTCGAACCGTGCACAATACGAACAAGATGTCGATCTCCTTCGCGTTACTCTACGGTTCAGGGGACGTAAGAAGTTTGAGGGAAAAGGGTTCGGGGATGTAAGGGGCAAGGAGAATATTTTTGTGGCCAGGAACCATACGAGGAACGTTTTCGTAGATTAGTGACGGGACTATGGCTTTGCCGGCGTTACGGGACAGTCCAGCGTTTCTCTAGAGAAGCCAAATCCTCTAGGGATTATAGGTAACTGGGCAGCGTGTTTTGTCTTCACCTCTCTCGTCGCTTCTTTCGCTGGCAGCGTTGGTAGCTGACGTGCTGAGTAGGCTTCTCCACCAGTCAGTGACGATAGGTCGTGACTACTGCACTTTCTTTACACAAACACTTGACTCACTAGTTTCGAAGCATGACCCTGCAGTAGCTGGACTCGGGCTATGGTGTAAACTTCATGACACAAATTAAACCACGGTGAATATCTCGCTGTTGTCATTCAGAAACGTGAGGCACAGGCCAGCGTGGGAGATAAGCCGATCAGCATCAACGATAGAAGTTCACACACTGGACGTTGCCCCCAAGTAACGCAAAATGTTGCCAGAACGTTGCCCCTATCGTTTCCAATGTCAGCGTATTACGTTGCCTGATTGCATCCTAACGTCACTTTTTTTATTACCAGGCAACGTTAAACAATAACACTAGCTCAATGTTTAGGTCACGTTGACGTGACATTATTATGACGTTCGATTGGCAAAAAGTACACAAAGTAACGCAGCCTCTTAATGTCTGTCGGCTGTCAGGAAATCCTACGCCCACATATCCTATGTGAAAAAATGACCGCTGCAAATGTGAAGCACAGAGAGCCTTTCAAAGTAACTGATCGCATGCACGGTGCTCATTTGTTACAGTGGAAGAACGTAATTTACACTTGGTAATTCACACAGCAAGCACTTCCTCGGCGAACAATAATGCATCAAACACTATGCTACAGCAACATTACGAACCAGAAAACGCCACCGCGCTGCGCTCACATACGTATGAGTGCATTTCAGCAAGCTTATATACTCCCCACATGAGACCCTGGTTTTAGAGCCAGTGATGCTCACCAATCAAGCGAAGTAGTTTCGTGCGTTTTTGAACTTCTGATGGCAAAAATTAGAAATACAAGTGAGCATGATCATGTTGATAATGCCTTTTATTAAAAAAGCCGTATTATTACGCGCTGCTGTCTTTGTGCGAGAATTATCGAACTGCATTCCATAAAAATGTACATGCTAATTCTCAAGGAGGCGCCTTTCCGAGCACTACTCTTATGGTGCTTTAGTATCCTTCAGTTGCAATGCATTCACTTGGCTCAGAGAAGCAGCAGGATTCAGTAAACTACATTACCGGTGCACCATCGGCCTCGTCAGTATTATATGCTGAAAGTTCACAATTTAGACTAAATGTCGGTGCAATGTATGCCAATATATGCTATATTGATATCATTTTGGAACTTTTAGACAACGTACTAGATGCAACGTTAGCGTAACATCACACTTTGTTGTCCAACGTTGCTCTCAATTGTTACTGACAGGCAACGTTGCAGCCACAGTGTGCGTTACTTGGGCCAGTACTTCCCTTCCTCGTTCAAGTGACCCGAAAGACGCGGGTTCTATCCCGGCCGCGGCGGTTGAATTTCGGTGGAGGCGAAATTCTAGAGGCCCGCGTACTGTGCGATGTCAGTGCACGTTAAAGAACCCCAGGTGGTAGAAATTTCCGGAGCCCTTCTGTACCGCGTCCCTGATAGCCTGTGTCTCTTTGGTACCTTAGACCCCGATAAACCAAACGAAACTTTTCTTCAAGATTAAGCTGTCCAGGTTATCTGGACGTAATACCAAGTTAGAACCGAGTCTGGTGTCGCTCAGTGTCGTGCGGCTTTGGTCGAAAAGAGAATGACCGTTTGTGCGTTCCCGATTACCTAGCCAGCTTTCATGCTTTTCCCACTTTTTCTGCTGGCTTGCAAAGGTGACATCCCCTTTTATTATTTTTTTATGGAGTCTATCCCTCTGCCTGCCCACCTAATCCTGTCTATACGTGTCAATGCCCCCCCCCCCCCCCCCCCCCCCCCACACACACACGCCAAAACACGAACGTCCGTGTGTCCTGACAGCTACAGGGCGGAGGAGTTGGGTCAATGCTTCACAAAGCGCTGTACATTACCCAAAGTGACCTGCAGAGGGGTTATAGTGACATTGCCTGCATAATGTCCGCGCCCTCTGGACCATGAGTGGCAAGGTAGGTATGAGCGCACCACAGCGGCTGCCGCAGGTGTAAACCTGTCGTGGATGACAGCCGTGACGTTTTATGCTGACAGTGCTGTCTGATTGTCTGTCAGGCTTTGGCGTTCGCTGTTGTTGGCCGAGCGCCCATTGCGTAATACGGGCGTCTTTGCGGCCAAGTGCCTCCGCTTGTGCAAGGCCTTCAAAGGTTATTTGTCCCTTCGCTTGGCTCTAGTTGACTCCGGAGAGATCGTGGAACGTCAGGATTGTTAACCCTTTCACGCAGTTCAATCAGAGGCGGTTATCACGTGAACAGAGAGTGTGCTCACGTGCTTGGGCTGTTGCTACTGCGTGCTGTATTTCCCAGCAGAAGAAACTGATTTAGAAGTCGGCTTCTTTCGTGACTTCATCAAAATCTTATTATTTGATTACCGTCCACTTTTTTTATACGTGGCTATTTATCGCTATTATATTTAAACTGAACCTCTGCTGGGAGCCCTTTTATGTATTTGTTTAAAATGAGGTAACACTTAAGGAATCTTATGCAACTCACAGCCTTTAGTCGCATGCTTCTGTGCTGGTGTCTAGTCGGTATTCATTCAGGTAAAATTAACACCTTGATTAATGTTTTCTGCTGCACCATGCTTTAATTCAATTGTTTTGCAGGTACAGTCGGGGTCAAAAGTCTGCGGACCACGTGTTCCTCAAACGAAGCCGATAGCTGTGCTATTAGCCGGCTGCTGGAGACCACAATTGTGGGGGTGAAAGTCGAGGTTTTGATCTTTAATCTCCACTAGTATGGCTTCCAGCCGCCTGATAAGAGCTGTCGGCCTCGTTTGGGGAACACATGGTCCAGACCTTTCTCAGTGATTGTACATGCTAAAGGAAAAATTGTCCGTGTTCCAGATTGCCTGTCCTCATGCAATGTAACTTAACAAAAACGCAGGTACTTATGAAGGGGTGGCTGACCGCTTGCGATCTGACGCTGTGTGCCACCTCAACGTACTTTGACACCTTTTCTTCAATTTACATTTCCTCGCTACGAACCGTGCGCAGTTCTCCCTGCCTAACCACCCACCTCTCTCGAGCCTTCAGACAACTTTGACCTGTACTTCGGGTCTTTCCAATGACCTCTTAAACAGCTCTTTCACCAGACAGCTCAGTGACATTTAAATGTAGAAAATGTTTGCATATTTGCTTCGTTTTTAAGCAGCAGCGCCTGTTAGCTGTGGACGCTTTGTTGGATCTGAAATGCGGCGGGGGCTTGTGTGTACGGACGTGATGGGGGTCGTCAGGTGCTTATTTGTCGAATGAACAAAGAACGACGCGGGTGGGAAGAGCGCAACGCTGTATACAGGCATTGCATGGTAGTGTTCCCTCATTCAGTGAGGAGAAATTGGCTTTTATAGAGAGACAGTAAAAATCCTGCTGTTTCGGTCGTATTAATCGCCTTTGGAGGGTTAACATATCTTCAGCCTTGGTAAAGTGCTGTTGTTATATGGCACAATTTCCATTGTTTGTACATGGAAGCAATTTTTTTTCACGAAGGCTTCTTGAACTGTATATTTGAGTATTTCGAAGGAAAACAGATAATCACATAGTTATGCACAAAGCGGCAGGTCGTTGTGATAACTTGCAGCACCTTGCAAGTCATAATGCAAATACATCGTTGCCGGTACAGCTGGTCTATTTTCAAGATTAGTGTTACTTTGAAATAGGTTCTGCAATTGCCTCCGATAATATTATCAGTGCTGTGTGCAGACTTAGGCACGCAAATGAGGCCGTATCTGTAGCGTCTTTTCGGCTTTTCTATATAACGCTGAAATTAGTAGTCGTGAGATCAGCAGTGCATTCACAACGGCCTTTTTCGAAAATGCTTTCATGTTTCCACAACTTTCGTATTAAAGATGCCTTTTCGGTCTGGACCCAACGAAGGAATAATCGCAGTGTCTACTTGAGCGCCGCCATACGGCAAAAAAGAAACGTATCCGGCCTTTTTTTTTTCAGGGCCCTATTGGTCTGCTCACGTGGACATTGTCATTGTTCCTTCCTTAAAATGTTTTTCGAATTGCGGAATCGTACCGTGTCCTATTAGACTGTTGTGCAGAAATCTTATTCTTTTCTTTTTTATCTTATTTCTCTTATTGCTTTGCTACAATTATTTTAGAGAACATCACAGCGCAAACAAGCGCGAACGAAGGCAGTAGGCATACAGTCAGTACTAACGTAGACAGCGCAGGACCTTTTTTCGTGCCTCCTTGCTCTGTGATGTGCTCTAAAATGAGACGGCAACAAACCCGAAATGTTAGTGCTCCTGATGCTTTCTGGCCTGTACGAGTTACCGTTTATGGCAACTGGTGTTGCGCCACCTCCCTTGCGTGCGCAGAACTCACCGCTGGTGGCAAGTTCCAGAGGGTGGCCCTGGGCTTGGGCAAGGCGGTATGCCTACTGGGACTCCTCTACCTGTTCATCTGCTCGCTGGACTTCCTCAGCTCGGCCTTCCGCCTGGTCGGCGGCAAGACGGCCGGCAAGGTCATGTCCCAGAACGAGGTGCTCAAGAACCCCGTCGTCGGGCTCATGATCGGCGTCCTCTCCACGGTGCTCGTGCAGAGCTCCTCAACGTCGTCCTCAATCATCATCACCATGGTCGGCGCGAACTGTGAGTACGCCTCGGGGTCCTTGTTCCTGTACTTGGTGTGCTCTCAAGTGTTGAGTACATGTCAGTTAAACTTGATAGTTGCTTACTGCAGCTTGTCGAAAGCACTGCGTGCTAAACTTGTGTCAGTATGGGGCTTCGAAGAGGGAAGCAATATTCGTAATGGAAGTGTGCGCCCTTAATAGTGTAGTCCATTACTTCGGATCTGCATCGTGCTGTCGAATGTCCCGCTGGGCGAACGTGGTGGCATCGGTCTCTGCTTGCTAGCTCACGGCCTGTACTTGGGCTCGTCTCTCCGAGACGTGCCTCCAAGCGTGCATGTCAGTTTTTTTGTTTTTTTCGGGCGCGCGTCGAAACGTTCTCGGAGCTGTCGTTTATTCGATAGGGAATACTTTTAGGTCAACATGCTCGAACAGATCTATTCGGTCAAATCTGTAGTCGATTCTCTCGTCACTTCCCTTTTAAACGGTCAGAATAGTGTACATGTACATGTCCTCATGGTATTCAGGAAAATTCAATCGGGGCAGTAGCCGGTACAAATTAAAATGGCTGCTACAGACTGCAGTCATTCAAAGGACGACCGCCATGTGTGAAGGTGGCTGTTGCAATTATTTTCGAGCGCTGTATCTAGCCCTCGCTGACTTACAATGTATATGGTGAATACCCCTGTGTAATGTCTTCTCATTGCTCGTATTCTGTATTTTGTTCCATCGCTAAGCTTCCTTTGTCAGTTAAGCCGCTTTTTTATACTCTTATGACGCGTATTCACGGGCCCGTTTCGTACTAAAGTACCGTGTGGTGCTGCCCTGGTGAGTTACGGCCACGGTCTCAAGTGGCCTCGTCTCGTTCGTTTGCCCTTTCGCATGCGCTGCCGGCGGCGGACAGTGATCCAGGTCCGCGACGCCATCCCCATCATCATGGGGGCCAACATCGGCACCTCGGTGACCAACACCATCGTGTCGCTGATGCAGAGCGCCGAGCGAAACGAGTTCCGCAGGGCCTTCGCCGCCGCCACCGTGCACGACATGTTCAACTGGCTCACAGTCATCGTCCTGCTGCCCTTGGAGGTCGCCTTCGGTGAGCCTTCCCGCGGCGACATTCATTGAGTTTCTGCACTGTACACGCACGTGTCATTGCCCACGTATCTTAATGCACGCTGCCGGTGCTTCGTAGCTGCAGACTAGACCCTCGAAGCATGTACCCCTGGAAGAAGACTACAGCTTTACTAGGCCTCTCCTGTTTCATTGAAATACCGTTGCGATATGTCATGAATTATTCGAAAACTTTAAATGAGGAATGCTAAACATTTTGATCTTTAAAGCTGGTGTATAAGTTTACTCCCGGTTGCGAACGGAGGTACACGGGCAACTTTTGCTGAGCACCATGGATGAGTTTCAATCCTGTTCTCTTTAAAAGCAAACGGCCAAGTATGGAACGTGTAATGAAGCATTCAGCGCCACGACAGGTCTTCAAACACGGCTCGAGTCGTTCAGCTAGGTTGTGCAGTTACCACGTCCGCAATTCGGACTCCCTAGACTGACTGCGCCTGCGAAATTTTCCGGGGCCGGTCGTCAGCATAAGCCGGTGGTGTTTAGGGTACATGAAAGTTTTTCCCGAGAAAGGGACGGCCGGGTTGGATCGAATTCAAGGAACACAACCTAAATATGGCATTATTGTATGTAAAAGGGAAAGCAATAGTAAACTTTTGCGTTCAGATGTAGAAGTATTTCCCAAGTAGTGCCCAATATCCATTAAATCATAGAACGATCTGCAATTCAGTAAAACAGGACACATCTGCTACAGAACTTATTTACTACCAGTAGCTGGGTTATGCAACGATGGCTATTTACTTCAGCACATGCCGACGAACATTGAAGTAGATAAGGTGTGATGCGTATCGTACTCTTCCCAAGCGGACAAGTCATCAGTGCATCTCAGAACGCTCCAAATTGCATATTATGCTACTGGTAGAATGCTTAGGGGAATCCTACAAGATGGACTAGATTCGTAATATGGGAGCAATCACTCACTATCTTGCACCCAAGCATAGCGGTATGACTACACTGGGGGGATGCTGATGAATAATTACTCCCTAACTATTTTATCATGCTATTATTGCCCGCATTTCCGTAAGCGGACTTTTAGTGTGAGCTTACTGTCAGGGTATGCCCACCTTTCTTATGCACACATTGTCACTCTTCAAGAGTGCGTCAGCATAGCTTATTCTGTATCTAAAGCACTCAGTGTCGTTAAATAGTTGTATCCTCTTCTCCTGTAGGTGTACTGTATCACTTGACAAGTGCCATAATGAACTCAACCAACTGGACTACCAACAAGAGTGCTAACAGAGACTTCTTGCAAGTCTTGACAAAGCCATTTACCAGCCTTGTCATCCAGGTAAGCAGGACATTTTTTTTTCACCACTGCAACGTCTAGGTTAGTTATGTGAAGAAAATGTAGTGGAGAAAATTTGGATTCAATTCATGAACTGCCATTTTTAGCATGCTTTGTTTTTGTTTTGGATAGAGTACCTTTCCGCTTGGTGGCTCAGTAGTATGCTTACCTTCTAAGGTAGGATAACATGGTTAGGTGGGCTCATGAGCTCATTTTCCTTCCCCTTCTAGTTGGACAAAAAAGTCATCGAGAAGGTTGCCATCGGAGATGAGGCTTACTACAACCAATCTCTCATCAAACGGTGCTGCAACATGACCAGCGATGGATGCGCCAAAAATTGTAAGCAAAGTCAGCCTTTTTTATAGCTCAGTATGACAGCTTCAATTTTAGTGATTCCTGTTCATATGATTTTGCGGAATTTGGCACAGTACGGATAACCGCAACTGTTTTCCCATGCTACTGTTGCGTTTATTTAGCCATCTATGCTTGAGCAATCTCATGTCAAATGCTAATCGTGTCTTGACATCACGGGAGTGAATGTCCACATTGGAACGACATGGAAGCTCCGGTTACAAAAATGATAGCATTTGTGCACCGAACTTACGTGCTGTGATGCAGACTTCTCGGAATTATTTACGCGTGATTGCTGCGTGACAAGTATGCTGAACGTTCCAACATGGTCAATGTCTATTCATAACTCCTCTGGTAGAATGTCTTGTTTGCGAGGCTGTCTTGCTTGCATTCATTGAGATCCATGTATTCTCTGGTTAGCTGGGCCACGTGCTAAGTATTGAACGCTCATCGTTTCCACGTTAATAAGTAAAATGGATCAACACGTGCTTCAGAACTTTGCTTGCTTGAGTGATTCAACTGTACACCGTTTGCGCGCAGGTCAATTCGCCCTGGCCTCCCTGGACTGGCAGGACACCTTCGTCGGCGTGCTGTTGCTCGGCATTTCTCTGCTGACGCTGTGCGTGTGCCTCATCCTGATGGTCAAGCTGCTGCACTCGATGCTTCGCGGCCGCATCGCGGTCGTCATCAAGACCACCGTGAACGCCGAGTACCGGTTTCCGTTCTCCGTGCTCGTCGGCTACATCGCCATCCTGCTCGGCTGCATCATGACAATTCTCGTCCAGAGCTCTTCGATCTTCACCTCTGCACTCACTCCCCTGGCGGGCATTGGCGTCATCAGCCTGGAGCGCATCTACCCTCTCACCCTGGGCTCCAACATCGGCACCACCACCACGGGCATCCTGGCCGCGCTCGCGGCGGACTCCAGCCGCATCAAGCACACGCTGCAGATCGCCTTCTGCCACCTCTTCTTCAACGTCCTCGGCATCCTCATGTTCTACCCGCTGCCCTTCACTCGCATCCCCATCCAGCTGGCCAAGATCCTGGGCAACACGACCGCAAAGTACCGCTGGTTCTCGGTCCTCTACCTCATCTGCATGTTCCTCCTGTTCCCGGCCGCCGTGTTCGGACTGTCCATGGCGGGCACGGTCGTCTTCATGGTGGTTCTCATTCCTCTCCTGTTCGTCGCGCTCGTCGTGATCGTCGTCAACGTCCTGCAGCGCAAGGTGCCTCACGTGCTTCCCGAGAGGCTGCGCAATTGGCTCTGGCTGCCCGAGTGGATGCGTTCGCTCGACCCGCTGGACCGCGCCATTGCAGCTGTCGTGGGTCGGTGCGGATGCTGCCAGCGGCTGTGCCCGCCGCAGACGGCGCACGACGCCTCGGCGATGCCCACGATGCGGGAAGTCTCATCCCAGATGAATTTCATCGAGTCGCGCAGATCGTCCTGCCCGTCCGACTCGCAGTCTGACCTGCAAGCCTTCGAAAACTCTGCCTTCAACTGGACTAAGGACAAACAGAACGGTGGCGCCACGTTTATAACCCAGCTATAGCGCTCCTAGCTGGTTCTAAGCTGTGATGTACATACGCGTACCTTTATATAATGTGTATTATATATATATCTGAACTCCTGCCCTGTAAATAGAACTCCGAAGTGTGCATGTGTGAGTGAACGAGTGATACGTGCACGCGTTTATGTGCCTGTAGCAAACGCGTTGTTTTGCACGGGTGCGCCTGACGACGTGGGAGCCTTACCTATTTAACCTAGAACATGCATTAGAGCGCGAGCCGCGAAGATCGCTAACCTGCTACGTATTCATTCGTCCTTAGGTTCACACGCATGCACGATAGTCAACTGTGGCACATAATGCTGTAGATGTCTACGTGGTGCTGTGCTGTGGAGATGGCAAAGATCGCCAGACTGATGTGATAAATCTTTTCATTTCAAACAAACAAAACATAGCTGGCAACCGTAGTCAGTGGCGTAGAATCGTAGCGTCTTAGACGACGACTCAGCGAGCTGTGAAACATCTGTGCTTCTGATCTCAAGTCAGTAATGCTAAAGTGCTATGTATCGATGTCTAGGTCTGTCAGACTCTGTTAGCGATATTGTCCGCCAAATGGTGTAGTACCTCGGTAAATAATGTGCCATCCGGGAAGTGAACTTTGCCACTCTTGTACAAGTATAGCTTACCGCGCTCCGTAGTGACTTAATATTAGACAGCGTACCGGTTTTTAGTTAGTTTTTATTGCGCTGTTCAAGCCGACGGCGAGGGGTGCCAGCGGCCACGATGTGCAGAACGACCTTGGAATGTGACTTCTTTTCTTCTTCTTCGAGGCAGCATAGGCAGCAAGGCAGCGCGCCAACTCCTCGAGAATGCAGCACATGCCGTAAAGTGGCATCCCCTGCCTTTTCGCGTTTTATCTTTAGCTGCTTTTTGTTTCAAGTCGCCTAATGTTATTTAGGTTGCATCGCCATTACATGTTTTATTCTCCCCTCTTATACCTTATCGCCGAAGAATTTTCGCATCTGACCAGATACTGTCCCCATACCCGTTTTATCTTTTTTATATATATAGAAAAAACGTGACACGACTGCTTTCAGCCGATCACATTTCTAGTTTGTTTTCCGACGCTCCTCCCTATCGTCCGCACGTACTTTAAGGCAACAGAAACACATTCCAAGCCTTCAGACGATCGCTTCTTATCGTCTCAAGGAGGTCTTCGAAGACCCTTACTCTAAAGCCTCCTCCGTTTGCCAAGGTCTCCTGTATATCTCGTTGCCAACGCATATTCCATCCTTTGATGTCGCTACCACGTACTACATCACTTATAGCCAGGTGCTTTCTTGTACATCAACGTATGGGCATGTATAGCACGTTACTCCTAGAGCAGCCAATCCGCGTTCGCTAATATTGCCGTCTGTATACACAACACCACTGTGTATAGTGCCTGCAAAGTGTGATGTCCTTGTCTTCCTTGTGCAGTCTAAAGCACGATTTTGTTGTGCGCTGTCACTGCGTATAGTTACCAAAGCGCGGCGTGTGGTTCGCAGCCTTTCTTGGAAGGTGAACGAAGGCGTTTTGTCGCCTGGAGTGTACCTTTTTCATGGAGCTTCGGAATGACGTGTTCAAAGTTTGTAAGCTGCCGTGGCTGTATTGAGTTCTGATGTCCACTGACAAGAGGGATTTTTCTGTATGAATGACGCACGTTTGTAATAATTAGTCCGCGCTTGTCCCTGAATTTGTGGGCACAGTACGAGCGCGATTTGTGGTTAGTGCCGAAGTTGTTTTGTATGGCCGACGGAGCGGATTATTGGAGCGGCTGAGAGTGCCTGTGTTGCGTTACATCTTATGGCGAAAAATCATCTTTTGCATTATTTTACTTTTCGAAAGAAAGGAAGTCAATTTCATCGTTTATTTATTACTTTCAGTGTCAACCTCCTGAACAGCGAAAGAATCGCATTTAATCAGTACAATCAAGGTTGAACATACTGAAGCATGAATAATAAAACCGTTTTTAATTTTTTTCTATCGAATGTTTCGTATTCTCAATTCTACTTTCGACACCTGGAAAAGTAGATGCGGACGCATGGAACGCCAGTGCAAGTGGACAGGTAAAGTAAGTACCTTTCTGTACTGAAATCTACCACCAACGAGTCGTCGCACTTTTTTCGTTGTTTTGAGGGCTCGTTATATTCATACGTGGCAGTGGTAGAGCTTCGACTGGCTATATCTGGCACCGGGCCGGGGGGGGGGGGGGGGGGGGTTAAAGCGTTTCAGGGGAAGGGCTTTGCGGGGACTTTGCTTTACCACTAATTACCTTTTTCTTGTTGAAGATTAGCATGTATCCTTGAGCACTGACCCTGACTTGCGAAGTTAGTGTTAAGCGGCGCTAAAAAACTTAATTCTCTGCCAACAGCCCAAGCAACCACAGATATCCATCGGACGTTCGAACTAGATCCGAACGACCTGTGACGAGATTGGACGTCCATCGGACGTACAAACAGAATCCGGTTTCGGACATACTTATCCGTACGTTCATCGGACGTACGAACAGTGTCCGGTTTTGTATATCTGCATGAGAGACGAAGCGTACGTCCGAGGTCTGTACGGCTGAGTATTTTCCCAGGACTTGAGTACGGTCGTTTTTCATTTTTTTTGCACAAAAAATGCGCCTTACCTGTTTGTATATTTTGTATTCTTTTTATCGAGAAAGACTTATCCCGGAAATAAATTTTGTGAATTTTATGAGCAAGTTGGCTCGAAATCGCATTAATTCAAAGTGCATATCTGCTTCCATGAAATTTTTTGGATCAGCTACAGGGTTTGACGCGGATACGTTTGTAAATTGGACAGTTTCCACAATCCTTTCTGTAGTGCAAGGGCCGCCAATGACCCAAAATAATTTAAGGGTGGAAGCATATATTGCACAATTTTGAAGAATATCAGTTACTAATTCTAAGTTTATAATACCTCTACAAATTATCGAAATTGTGCGACATCATGTCCACTTTGTTCGTTATTGTAATTGAAAGCATTCGTAAATTCAAAACTGCCGCCAAATACTCCTGTCATCGTCATCATGTATGTCAGTTTGCGGTCAATCCAATCCAATCCAACAGTCAATATTGTGGCGCCGTTGTCATTTTGTTGTGTAGCGTGGTGCTGCTTTAGATCTTTGTTACTACCAAAGCGTGGTTTTGTTTGGTCTGCGGACAAAAGTGGTGTGGCACTTGAGCAATTCGAAAGACGCAGGAAGCGCCTGAAGCTCTTCTGAAACTCTGGAATGCCGTACTTCGCCGACTTTGGATGAAAGAAGGCTTAGTGTGAAGGCCATAAGTGGTTGCCTATGAAGGTGAGTAGTACACTGCTTGAAAATTACTTTTGGGCAATGCAGCAGGATCATATAGCATTTATTCGTAAGAGACTGGGGTTTCTTGAAAGCACGAGGTGATGGCTTCTTTGTTAGCCGCGAACATCACAATCTTGCCGCGCAAAATGTGACATACTGTGCCAGTTCACTTTCTACCATCGCTGTAGATAATCTGATTTAGGTGCACTTTTTGCTCAAAATCTTTTCATCATAATCAGTTTCGCAGTTTTTTATACCTCATTCATCTACTACTTTTTATGTCATGTTTTATGTGTTGAAAAAGGAGTGCTATTTCACTATTTCCTGTGTGATCTGTTTTCCCGCGGCGACGTGAAGATAGCATTGTTGCTACTGGCTGTGCTCCGAGATTTGTTGAATACATAAATGCATCTGTACTCCTGTTACACTGGATTTTAAACAGTTGACATTCAGTACATGAAGTGCCAATCAGCTTCCTTTGGTGTTATCCGGTAGAACAGTGTCATTGTCTAGTGATAGCAGTATCAGTAAGAAAACATGCATGATATAAAAGCTATACTACACACCTAAATTTTAATGTCAGTATACTTATTCTTTCTACATTCATTTAAAGACTATAAATTATGATGTAAAATACTTGCTTCTTGATCTGTAATAGGAGTGCTCTGTAAACACTTCTGTTAATTGGTTGATGTTTCCTTACTCTACTGCACTTTTGCGCGAGTTTGACAAGACTGATGTTTGTTGCTTTGTCGTTTCAGAAATTCTGTAGGTGGGAAGATTATGGACGTGCTTTCCAAGCTTGTTATACCTGAAGTCAGATATTTTACGAATATAAGCCACTCCTCTCATTATGTACATCACGACAATAAAATATGCCTGCTGTACATTAAACTGTTTTTCATTTTATTGCCTCGCGGGAGTGACAAAACCATGCATGCACCATATATGCAAATATCCGAGAAAGATCCGGCAACGGACGTCCTCAAACGGACGTCCGACGGCGAGACAAACGTATAGCTTTGGACTCCCATCGGACGGCCGACGGACGTCCACCGGCTGTTTGCGGATGTTCAGCGGGCGTCCGGAACATCCGAAACGGACCTCCGTCGGCCGTCCAGTGAATATCTGTGGTTGCTTGGGAGTGTCCCAGTTTTCGACTTCAGAGCGTTAGCTACGGGAGGTTCTTTACGTTGGTTTGCTCAGCAAACGTGAAGATCAAACGGAAACATATGGATAAGGTTGAACCCTTTAAATCGGGCGGTGGTTCAAGCCACCTATAGCTATGACTTGTGAAACTTTTCTCTTGTCTTGATTTTAGCCATCAATCTGATAACCTTCGCTTGGTTACTTCTGCCCCCTTAAAATCTACTTTCCCTTCACCGTTCCTAAACCCCAATGCTTTGATTAAATCAGCCCCTCTGCTTTCCACTGCAGGCTGAAGCCCTTTGCAGAAAAGTATGAAGTGTTCAGCCGTTGCCTCCTCCGCACGCAACGCACAACGTGTCTATCTCGTGGTACATGGCTCTATATGTATTAGCCCGAAAAACTCCTGTCCTGGCCTCAAACAAACAACAAAGAGCTTCCCCTACAATTGTCATGGATATTTTCTTTGGCAATTTCCTGCTTAAGGATCGTCATGTTCCCTGTGCTGATTTTGTCAGCATCCCTGTTTTGCACAGAGCTCTCTCTGTTTCTATAACCTTTTTCTAAACCGATAATTGCTTATTTTCTCCCCTGCTGCTGTCCAGATATTTGCTTGTCAATTTTCTAGTTCGCTTTTACCATTTCGTATCAACATTCCTTACGTACAGGTATCTGAAAACTTTCCTAGCCCACTGCTTTTCCCCCATTTTTCTCAATCGCTCCTCAAATGCTATCTTACTGCTAGCCTCTCTGCCCTCGAACGACGCCCATTCCATATCACCCTGTACCCCCTGATCTGGTGTATTGTCATGTGCTCTCAAAGCTAGCTTCCCTACGCCGTGTTGTTTGATTTCTAACCTTGCTTGAACGTCTTGTCTCATGCACACGACCGCATTGCCGAAAGTCAGGCTAGGAACCATCACCCCTTTCCAGATCCCTCTTACAACTTCATACCTATTGTAATTCCACAGTGCCCTATTTTTCATGACAGTTGCATACCTAATAGTTTTATTCATTACATATTTTTCATGCCCTGTCAGATACTCATCACCGTTATTTATCCACACCCGAAGATACTTGTACTCATTCGCTACCTTTAGCACGAACTCCTGTATTCTATGCTCGCCGCCCTCTTCATTAAATATCATGACTGCAGATTTTTCCTTACTATACTTGAAGCCTAATCTATCTCCCTCTGCACTGCATATGTCTAACAACTTCTGCAGGTCTTCCTTGTTGTCAGCCATTATCACTATATCGTCCGCGTATATTAGTCCCGGTAATGTGTTTAATCCATTTTCCTTGCTTGAAAAAAAGAAAGGTTGAAGCCTAGTCCGCTCCTCTCTAGTTTGGTCTCTAACCCTTGCAGGTACAACATGAACAACAAAGGGTAAAGTGGGCATCCTTGCCTAAGCCCCTGCTGTATCTCTATAGGCCCTAACACATGGATGGATGGATGGATACGGCTGAACCCTTTACATCGGGCGGTGGCTCAAGCCACCTAGCCATGTCTTGTGAAATTTTACTCCTGTCTTGCTTTTAGCCACCAATCAGATAACCTTCGCTTGGTTACTTCTCACCTCTTAAAATCCACTTTCCCTTCACTATCCCTAAACCCCAATGCCTTGGGTAAGTCAGCCCCGCTGCCTTCCACTGTAGGGTGAAGCCCTTTACAGAAAAGTATCAAGTGTTCAGCCGTTTCCTCCTCCTCTCCGCACGCAATGCACAAAGTGTCTATCTCCTGGTACCTGACTCTATACTTCTTAGTCCGCAAAACTCCAGTCCTGGCCTCAAACAACAAAGAACTTCCCCTACAATTATCATAGATATTTTCTTTGACAATTTCCTGTTTAAAGGTCCGGTATGTTTCTAGTGCCGATTTAGTCAGCATCCCTGTTTTCCACAAAGCTCTCTCTGTTCCTTTAACTTTTTTCTTAACCGATAATTGCTGATTTGCCCCCTTACTGCTGTCCAGATATTTGCTTGTCAATTTTCTAGTTCGCTTTCTCCATTTCGTGTCAACATTCTTTATATACAGCTATCTGAAAACTTTCCTAGCCCACCGCTTTTCCTCCATCCTTCTCAATCGTTCCTCAAATGCTATCTTACTGCTAGCCTCTCTGCTCTCGAAAGACGCCCATCCCATATCACCCTGTACCCCCTGATTTGGTGTATTGCCATGTGCTCCCAAAGCTAACCTCCCTACTCCCCGTTGCCTAATTTCCAGCCTTGCTTGAACATCTGGCCTCATACACAGGACCGCATTCCCGAAGGTCAGGCTAGGGACCATCACCCCTTTCCAGATCCCTCTTACCACCTCATACCTATTGTAATTCCACAGTGCCCTATTTTTCATGACAGCTGCATTCCTACTAGCTTTATTCATTACATATTTTTCATGCTCTGTCAGATACTCAACACTGTTATTTATCCACACCCCAAGATACTTGTACTCAATCACTACCTTTAGCACGAACTCCTGTATTCTATGCTCGCCGCCCTCTTCATTAAATGTCATGACTGCAGATTTTTCCTTACTATACTTGAAGCCTAATCTATCTCCCTCTGTACTGCATATGTCTAACAACTTCTGCAGGTCTTCCTTGTTGTCAGCCATTATCACTATATCGTCCGCATATATTAGTCCCGGTAATGTCTGTTTAATCAATTCCCCTTGCTTGAAAAAAGATAGGTTGAAACCTAGTCCGCTCCCCTCTAGCTTGGCCTCCAAACCTTCCAGGTACAACATGAACAACAAAGGGGACAGAGGACATCCTTGTCTAAGCCCCCGCTGTATCTCTACAGGCTCTGATACATTTTTTCCCCATTTTATGAGCACTCTGTTACCTCTATATATATCTTTTAAAAGATTAATTACTCCATTTTCCACATCCAATGTGCCCAATATGTCCCACAAATGCTCCTGAGTAACGTTGTCATAGGCTCCCCTAATATCCAGAAATGCTAGCAATAAGGGCCTATGTTCCTTTTCCGCAATTTCTATACACTGTGTCAATGAAAATAGATTGTCCTCCAACCTCCTTTGTTTCCGGAACCCATTCTGTAGTTCCCCTAGCACCCCCTCGTTCTCCACCCAAGCCTGCAGTCTATCCTTTATAATTTGCATCACCACCCTGTAAACCACAGACGTCACTGTTATGGGGCGATAGTTACTTACGTCTGCTTTGTCCCCCTTTCCCTTATATATCATGTTCATTCTACTTAATCGCCATTCATCGGGGACTTTCTCATCCACTATCATTTTGTTCACTACCTGTATTAATGTTTGCTTGGATTTTGGTCCTAACTTCTTTATCAACATAATCGGGATACCATCTGGTCCTGTTGATGTGCCACTAGGAACCTTCTTCTCTGCCCTTTCCCACTCCCCTTGCTCAAGTGAAGCTATTGCTGCAACCGGTCTATCCTCCTTCGATAAATTATGTACCACGTGCTTATGTACCACATCCAAGACACAAGCAGCGCCATCTACCTCACGGGTTATGCACTACTATTGCAATTTACAGCCACCTTCGCTATATGCGGTATATTTCCTCGTTATGTAAGTTAATAATTTTTATAAACGTGTGCATCATAACACGACGAGTCGTTTGGCACCATCTTGAACCCCCTGAGGAAAAGTCATCGTTGCGAATCCCACACAAATTTTGGGCTTCATCTCAATTAGTAATTTTATTCTCAGGAACATGTCAAGTCATTTGATACCACTTCGAACAATGTGCACCAAATGGGTGGTCCCCAAGTATTATGCAAACGCTGGTCCCCCGGGGGGGGGGGGGGGGGGTCCCACTTCGATGGCCGCTTACTGGCACATATATAACGGATCGAAAGTATAGGTATCAATTGAGGCGCTACTTGCCCACTGTTGCTATGTGGCAAAGTGCGGTCACGTGGTTACTATTACCTTCATTGCAGAGAGACGCGTCCTTGACAAACGTAAGTAGTAAGAGCTATAGCTCTTAAAAATGCTCGGACTTGGGTGTTTGGAGGAAAATAGTGTTTCGAATGAAACCAAAAGGGGGTGGCGTTAATGGATGTCTCACGTGGCGAGAAGTGGGAACAAAAACGAACCGGTCGTTGAAGCCAGCAAGATGCAGTAGTGGAGACAGAGCTGGAGTGACGTTCTCAACGCAACTATCGGGTAATTATAAGAGCGCTGTACAAACATTGCTGGCGGTGACGGGTGGTAAGCACTTAAAGTTGACATCTGTTAAGCACTCTAGAAATATGGTTGATAGAAATCGTTCAGTTAAACTCCTCTCGTAAACAGTCCGCTGTAATGGCTAAATTTTGACCACCAGTGCGTCACTACTCGTATATGTGCACACGTCACAGCAATGGTGATTCTGCATTAACCGTCCACATCAGGCTGCCGCAACCAACAACAACTTGACCTTAAGTTGTCGTGCAAGATAATAGCCAAAGCAAGTTGCGGTTACTCCTAATTTATATCTAGTTTAGATTAATAAGAAGACATGTTAATTTTGCCTAACTAGCTGTACCGAACTCGCTCAATCCTACCTTTCTTGCGCGTCCCAGAGTTAGAAGAAACAATTCAACGTTCATCGTCCTCCCCGCAAAGCCAGCTTCGCATGCAAGACCACCTTATTCGAACACTTTCGCGAAACGAAAAAGCTCGGCTTTTATCTTTCTTTACATAATATATTTCGTTCCCGGGTTACCGCGAAACCACTTTTGTTTTCGAGCCTGAAAATTTTATGTTAAAAGCGCAGTTCGCGAAAGAGTATTGTTGAGACTGGAACAAGTGCAAAAGCACCTAGGTGAAAAATGCAATAACGAAGAATCTATATAATGTGGGTGTCCACGGGAAGCTACCAAGTTTTTTTTTTTGTACCAAACTCGGGTCTTTCTGAAGCGTGAGAATTGGATTGGCTAAGCAAGGAGGTAAGCTATGCAGCTGTGGCAACGGAGTTCCTTAAACAGACCAGTTACGAAGCACCTAGTCCAAACCGGGCTTGATACGTGTTTGGAGGCTAACAAATGGTGGGGACACCGCTGAGCTGTGATGACAGCTATCGGCGAGCCAGTCCAGGTTTTCCTTCTGATGTCTTCAGCAGTCCTGATCAGTTCACGTGAACGCCGTAGATGGCGCGGCAATTCGTGAGCTTTCTTCAAGATTTTTGCTATTTAAAGTGGCGAGTTTTCAGGGAGCGGCCTTCGTGCGAGTAACGCAGCTCATATGATGAAATACATAGCGCTGCGTGTTCTGAGTTGCACTTACTCCCTGTTCTTGTAAAACAATAGAAACTACCCCGCGTCAAATCTGGGTCATCCATCAGAGTATGTCTTCCCGTGCAGCAGGACAAAACTATAAGCGTTTATTGTATCCACTGGAAAATCAATAATGTTATATTAGCGGACGCTGACTTTCCTCGCCAAATTAGGCATTTTAAGACATTCAATCACTGTGCTATTGAGCCTGTGAAGGTTCTCGGTCAGTTCTGTGTTCAAAGCAATACTCCACTATTACTTTCGTTTCATTAACTCGGCAAAGCAATGCTTCAAATAAGTGCACGGCCGCAAAATGAGAGTGCCAGTAATGGCGTTATTTTGTGAATGGCGGACAACGAGCATAAATAATGCTGTTTTCAATGCCAGCCCAACTGCTTCAAGTGGCGTTATCTGCGCAGAATAACACTTCAGATCCGGGTACTGGCTTTCCGCTGTCCAACGGGCGGAAAGCAGCAGTAAAAGCAATGAAATCCGTCACGTGCATGGTGCAATCGGGAATTGCGTCTTTTTTCTTTCCTCGAGGTCAAGGGCGCTTTCCTCTTCAATACTGCTGATCAAGTGTGAAGGCAGCTTTCAAATGCGGTAGATGCGGCTGAAAACTGCGTCGGTGAATTAAATATCAATTATCTGAAGCATTTCTTTTGCTTCGGGTCAGGTTGCAATGGCTTTTGGGAAAGCGATGGCATACAGTCGACAAGGTCCACTCACAAGTTCGGTTTTGTGTTCATCATAAAACATGATTTGAAAGGCCTTGACGTAGAAGGCTGCCGGTCAAACGCAAGCACGGCACAATGACCAGTGTCGTAATTTTGCGGTATAGATTCTAAGAAATATATCTGAATAAACTGGCATAACATTACACAAAATAAATAAAATTAGAGATTGAGGATAATCAGTAGCGCTAATTAATCGGCTTATGAGGATTCAACATGCACGGGGCATCCGAGCTTCTACTATAGTGGGATCAGTTTGTTTTCTGTCCAGCAAAGTTAAACCGAGTTTTCCATATATACTACTGCACCGCTTGGCAGCAGGCTATAAAAATTAGCGACCCATTTCTTTTCTCTACATATACTTAATTAAACAGGCTACTGCGCATGAAAATAACACCTAAAGGCATCAAACTTTATATTTTTTTGCTTAACCGCTTTTAACGGGTTGAAATTCCAGTGCGTAGTACGTTTGCCTTTAATTTTATACTCGCATTAGACTATTGAGACTGCGCGTTTTTGTTTTTTTTCATGCGTATGCTGCAACCGCATTTTGTAATAGCGCCCGACTGGTTTTCCAGCTTTTTCGTATGCTTCCTTTTCGGGCAATAAGCATACTTACGAATAAACGCATTGCAGCCTTTTTTATGGACTGTTCATGGGTATACCGACTCAAATTAGAGGAAAGAAGTCAAATTAAATGGTGAAAACTGCTGTCACGTGATAAACAAAATAAAAGAGCTTATTAGGTTGGAAATGCATTTTACAGAACAATTCCGCAGAGAAAAGAAAACTCACGAAAAGAAAGGAAAATGTTGCAAGAAAACTATGTTGCAAATGAATGACCCATTCATCTGTCGTTTTTTTTTTTGAACTGAACAGATCCTTGTGTATATGTACTATATCTGATGACAAGCTAAGGAACACATACAGATCATCGAATTCACACAAAGTGCAAGGTGAACACAGCGCGAGAATTTGCAAAGGGGTGAAAAAATAACAATAAAGCGTAGCTGACTGTCGGAGGTGTCGCAAAGCTAGGACTAAACTTGAACACCTTCCCAATATGTTGACCTTTAAAGGTAAGCTAAACATTTTTTTTTTCAGAATTCGAAGAGTTTTAAGTGTTAGAATGTATCATGGATCAATTTTGTCCACTGTATCACCAAAAAGCAGAAAACAAGATGTATGCACCTTATACTGACAGCTTGGCGTGGCCACAAAATCACCGTAAAGAGTGAAGGAGGATGTCAGACTGCCAGTTAATGGTTAATGGGATCTCAAGACTCAAAACAGCCCTGTCGCATATGATACACGCCATGGTCGAGGGCTTCAGATTTATGCGCAAGACCTGAGGTTGGTAATGCGCAGTGACATCTCATTGCAAAGAAGCCCTTGAATTTGCCTGCATAGGAATGCTGCCTCTTTTACCTAGATTGAACCGGCGGCGTCTCTCTTGCAGCGCAATTCCTCATGTCCAATAGGTACCGCAAACGAATTCAACGTGTATGATTGGTTTTGGTTTTGCGGGATTTAGCGTCCCAAAGCGACTCAGGCTGAGGGACGGCGTAGTCCTGGAGGGCTGCGGCTAATTTCGACTACCTGGGGTTCTTTAACGTGCACTGAAGGTATATCAGTTTCCTCACACAATAAGTGAAATTCACTGGCAGGTGCTTAGTACCGTTTTTAATTGAGTTTTTAATCACATTCAATATGGCTGTGAACTGGGCGAGTTGGTACTGATTCGTATTTGAACAGCGCAATAAAACAACGGGTCAGAACGAAGAATGGACACCACAAGCGCTGACTCGCAACTTGATTTTTATTAGCGGCAAAGATCTCTTAAATACCAGGAACAGCAACACAAACGAGAGGAAAAAGAAAAGAAAACAAAAGGAAACACAACAGCTACCCATCATGCCCACAACGATGACAATCGGCAAAAGCGCAAAGCTACACATCCTGGCCGGGTAAGTACATCATCTCTTTATCAGTTAGAGTGATAGAAGGGTCTCTAATGCAACTATCTGTTTCCAAGTGGATGTGAAAAGCCTCTAATATTGCACGCGTTAGGCAGTCATTATGTTTCCCTAAGATGGCGGTGTTAGAAAATAGAGGGGTGCATGTACCTTCTCTCCAGTGACGGGCAAGATTACAAGATGACCCATTATCTCGGGACCTCTGGTGCTCACTTACACGAGCGTTAACACAGCGTCGAGTCTGGGCAATATGTTACCCCGCAATTGCACGGTATCCTATACACAACACAGACATTACAGGGCACAAAAGGGCTCTTATGGTTGGTCTGACAGACTTAGTTGACGTAGTTGACTTCTGCGAAGTGATTGAGCATCCGTCTCGCATGCGGGAGGTGCGGGGTTCGATCCCCACTGCCGCCGAGTACCCACCGGTAATACAATGAGTACAAGCTTTCCCCTGGTCTGGTGCTCGGCTTATTTATGGTGAAATGCTTGGGAAATGGGTCTTTGACCCCACCTTGAGAATTTGAAAATACCTTGTGCCATGGCGCTCTTTGGCCATAGATGCCCTTGCGCCATAAAAATTCATCATCATCATCATCATAATCACCAATAACCCGGGAAGGAGCGATGCTTTCAGTATTGATGTGCAAGACCTTTATTATTCTCTACCGCATGGTGAGCTCATGAAGAGTGTTAAAATGTGCATTGCTGATCACAACAATGAAACGGAATTTACTGTGAGGTGCAGTGTGTCCCTTGAGAGCTTCTTAGAGATTTTGTCTTTTTACCTCCGTTCAACTGCCATTGAATGGAAAGGAAAATCGTTTGTGCAGAAAGATGGAGTGTGCATAGGATCTAAAGTGTAGCACCTTTACTAGCCAATATGTTCCTTGCCAGGGTAGACAGATCCATAGACAGTAGATGTGATGGGCTAGTTCTGAGAATCTTTCGGTATGTCGATGATTATATTGTTTTTCTTAAGAAAGGGAACATTATACGTAGGGTGGTAGATATACTGAAGGTTTTCAAAGAAAGCGCTCTTGGCCTAACTTTCACGACTGAGCTTACTAAGGAAGAGGTTCTTCAATTTCTGGATTTAAGACTGTTCTTGGGTCATGTGTGTTGGGAATACTCCCCTCGCTCTACCAAGTCATTCCTAAATTACCAATCGTGCCATAAAAAAATTGGTAAAAAGTGGCATTGTTTTTTCTAGCCTGAAATCTGCCATGAACAAGTCATGTCTGGAAAGAATTAACGAAAGCATTTTGCGTCAAAATGGCCGATTGAAGCCTAGCGGTTACCCCTCTCATCTGATTTCTAGGGAATGCGATAAACTTCTAAGATGGATCAAGAGGGAGGATAAACCAAAACATGAAAAAAAGAAGTTTGTGGCGGTGCCTTACACACAGTGTAGGACATGGTTTAAAGAAGGTGGCGGCTAGATACGATATTGACGTGGTTTTTTGAGCGCCAAGAAAACTAAGAGGTGTGTGCAGGCAGGTGGAAGCGAAGGCAAAAGTAACATCTGCTAAGAAAAAGAGTGGAGGCTGTCTGACCAACCATAGGAGCCCTTTTGTGCCCTGTAATGTCGGTGTGGCGTACAGGATACCGTGCACTTGCGTGGTGACTTATACTGGCCAGACTGGACGCTGTGTTAACGCTCGGGTAAGTGAGCACCAGAGGTCCCGAGATAATGGGTCTTCTTGTAACCTTGCCCGTCACTGGAGAGAAGGTACATGCACCCCTCTGTTTTCTAACACCGTCATCTTAGGGAAACATAATGACAGTCTAACACGTGAAATATTGGAGGCTTTTCACATCCGCTTGGAAACAGATAGTTGTATTAGAGACCCTCCTATCACTCTAACTGATAAAGAGATGATGTACTTATCCGGCCAAGATGTGTAGCTTTGCGCTCTTGCCTATTGTCACCGTTGTGGGCATGATGAGTAGCTGGTGTTTCCTTTTGTTTTCTTTTCTTTTCGGTCTAGTTTGTGTTGTTGTTCTTAGTATTTAAGAGACCTTTGCCGTGAATAAAAATCTAGTTGCGAGTCAGCGCTTGTGCTGTCCATTCTTCGTTGTGTCCCGTTGTTTTATTGCGCTGTTCAAATATGAATTTTTGATTACAGGCCAAAGAAGCCTCCCAGTGGCACTAGAAGCGTATGTAACATCTGTTTGTCTCATTAGGTACAGCCCCCTTCTCATTATCATCAGCCCGACTACGCCCACTCCAGGACAAAGGCCTTTCCCACATCTCTCCAGCGGCGGACACCCCTACCGCCGCAAACTTAATCTCATCCGCTCCCATAAATTTCTATAGACCGCCCTCTACTATGCTTCCCACACCTTGGAATCTAGTCTGGCACCCTTAAGGACCATCGATTATTTTGCCTTCGCGTAACATGCCCTGGCCGAACCCATTTCTTCTCTTGATTTCGACTAGGATGTCATTACCCGCGTTTGTTCCCTCACCCACTCTGCCCGCTTCCGGTCTCTTAACGTTACACCTAACATTTTTCTTTCCATACCTCGTTCCGCTTACCTTAACTTGAGCTGAACCCTTTTCGTTAGCCTCCACGTTTCTTCTCCATAGATGAGCACCGGTAAGATACAGCTGTTATATAATTTTCGACATGCTCGGCCTATAAATTATGGTCGAATAAAAGTCTTTACTACTACTACTAATTTTCTCTTGATCGATACTGATAAACTTCCATTCATGATGTGAGAGAACCTGTGAAATGCCCCTTCTGATGGCAATGTAATTCCGCTCAGGGCCATTAGATTCGTTACGCGTAATCCCGAGCCCTTGACAGCTGTTCAAGCAAACAAATTTCGTTTAGCGACCGCGAGGATTCTTAGATATACTTACAATAGGAATACGTTCACGCTATTTCCAATATCCTGCACTGCGGCAAACAGAAGCATGGAGATGTGCCCTAGAACATGTTATCTTCTTCACCATCGTCAGCCAGATTTCGTCCACTGCAGGACAAACGCATTTCCTATGGACACAGCCATTATTCATGACGAGAACGACGGCAACACGTACGCATCCACAATAGTCTCCCACAGGAGTAGGGACGATCGGCCAGCTTGTCGCCGAGCAGTTACAGTTGCAGGCCCAGTAACGTTTCATGCTGTAACTAAATATTAATAAATTAAAACCTTAATTACTTAAACATAAAATTTATTGTGTGCAGTTTTTCCCCAGAGCAGCTTGGGAAATCACTGCATTTCCCCAATTTGCTTTAAGGTATTCTTTCGTTAATCCTTGCTACTCTTAGGAATTAATGAACTCCAAAGTTCAAAAATCTGGCAAGTACTAGTCGCCGTGCTTGTTTGAGAATTCTTTTGGGCACTCTGCCACGCATTTCAAGCAGAGGATATTCGTGAGAAAGTTTGTCGCCATTACTCGCTAAACCTACGTGTTAAAATAAATGTTCAGAATCCGTTTCAAGCTTCATTAAAGTTGTATAGGATGTATAGTTCCCATTGGAATAAGAAAAAAAAAATACAAGCACCAAACAACTAGCGCGAGATTGTGCCTTGTGACTTTTACAATAGGGGCTGGTGCAACGTCAACATGACTACTGCATTTAAATTTCAATTGGTCAGTTAGTTTTCTTGAGCGACACTCTAAATTATCGAGCTCAAAAAAAAAAACTGAAGTTGCAATGTCCTATAGGTCACTAAACTAAAGTCCCGAGCTGCCAACATGCGGTTGAGTTAAGCGGAACATCGTATAAAGGCTAGAGCCCTTAATGTATCATACTTGCGGCCATGACCTTGTGTGATCTTTTTTAATGTCCGGTCTCGAGTCATGACACACCGATGACTAAATTATCTCGATAAGAAAAAAAAATCCTTGCGCATGGCGAGATTCGAATTACCATCCTTCGCATCCGCTGCCGAGAGTGCAAACAACTACTCTACTTCCTGCGAACGTATCGCATTTCCGCAAACACTCTCCAGTGTCCTAACGCTAGACAAAAAAAAAAGGCAGTGGCTTAGCTCTGGTTAAGCCTGGATATACAAGCGAAAAGCTTCAGTTATGCTTGGTTTGACGTGTCCAGTGTCTCCGGCATTTAAGATTCACTAACAATTGTGGACTCAACATCTTAACCACACATCAGTGACATAAGCAGGAACACTGCGCTAGATGCTTTTGCCTCACCGCACTTTAGGATAACAAAGTTCCCACTGAATTAATTTACTTATCGCAGATGTATCGGCACCGTGAAATGCGCCTTGTCTAACATTCTTCGACAAAAATTTTGAGTATTGAAAAATTGTGAGATACTGTTATGAAAATATTGAATGTAATGGTCCATTCTTCTTATGTGTAGCAAAATCTTTTGTAGCGACAGCTACGTTACGGTAGCATTTCGAGCCTTCAGCGTGGCGGCGGCGCCGTGGCGATGGCGGTGCCGCCACACTGTCACGGGGTTGGTCACGTAGTGCGGAGCAGCTACTGGCGGCGCGGCGCCGTGGCTGAATACGTGGTTCGTCACGTGGTTCGTCACGTGGTTGGGCACGTGACCAAGTTCCACTCGGCCAGCTGTAGCTATCGCGTCACTCCAGGTTTAACCAAAGCTAAACCCCCGCCAATTTTTTTAACACGTTTCTATCTATCGTATCGAGCAGTTAATACTGCCATAGAAAACCAACGGGAGACGTTTTGAACGACAGCAAAAACGTTAATAGCAAAAAAAAATGCAGGAAAGCCATGGGGTGGTCCGCGGATATATTGAGTGTTATACTGAAATCTTGCATAATATGAAAAAATTGCGTTCATAAACTGTGTCCAGCTCAAAAATGCCTTTGCCCGGAATTGATGGGTATGAGCGAGTATAAAGACGCAGTATATAGGATACATAAGGGAATAGTTATTCATTAGCATCCATTCAAGCCCAGCCATACGGCTACAAAGGAAAACTATGCAGATTTCACAGAAACTTCGTAGTTGAAGAAAATTCGTCCTGAGCGAGTGATCGAACTCGGCACAGCTAACTGCCCGAGGCAGTCACTCTATCAACTAAGCTTGCAGTACCGCCAGCAGATGTCAGCGTGGTACCGAACTTATCAGCAGCTCAAACTGGGAGTGGTGTAAGTCGAGTGCACTTAGGGTGCAGCAACCATCAAACACAGAGCACTGCGATCTGTCGTGAACTGTGACCAAGGCGGACGCATCGCTCCTCAGCTGGCTGAGGCTGGCTAAGACCACTGTAAACTGCTTTGTAATGTTTTTTATTTGATTTTGGTCCTGAATCCTTCCTTTGTACACACTGTACTGCCACGTGACCAATTTCCCAGTTGTGCTGAAATTGTAGTAGAGTTTTTTTGTGTTATTATTTGCATGAGTTCTTGAGGATTATTTTCAGACATAAATTGTTTTCCAATATCTTATTTCTTTTAACCTACTGTTACCATAAATTCCGGTACTATGTAAGCTGCCTTGTGTTTACCTTGGGCAAGCCTTCTAAATTTTAAATTCACGTTCACGCCTTTGTATCCTTTTTCCGCAAACTCCTACGTTCCCATGACCTTGCATAAGGTCGGCTGTATGTGTAAAATGAATTAATAATAAATCATCATTTAATCACTAGACTTATCTGTCGTCGTCTTCGAATGAGAAATAAGCCGAAGCACGAGAAATGCAACGCACAAAAACGCGCGAATCTTGCCACGAGAAGCGAAGAAGACGTTAGGCCTCCGTCCGAGATCCTCTTGGCCCCAGGAACGCTCCGGCCACAGCGACTTTCCAGGCCCCCTTCCGATCCTTCTCCAAGAAATCGGACCGAAAGGGCGATGCAGGGTAAGGCCAATTCTGAGTACGTCCGTCCGCGCGCATCGTGGTGAAGCATAACGCATTCGAGCGCAGCAGTATACGCCATCTGAAGGGAGTCTGCAGGGAGCGGGAATCGACATCACGGTTGAGGGGGAAAAGGTACACGCTACAGCCGCCACAAATCATCATTTAGCTGGTAAACGCGATCGGTGAAATGCCTGCCTGTCTGACACGCGCACTTCCACGGCCGCTGGGTAAAAAGCGCGTTACAGTTGATTTTTTTGCGGTTTAGATTTTAAAAATAAGGCGCTGATTGTATCGTGAATGCCGCCTTCACGGAATGTTTATTCGGCTCGGCGGACACAAGATAAGGACATAGCGGTCAAATTTATTTAAATAACTAGCCAGGTTTCGTTAATTATCTTTTTAACTCTTCACTTTAAGCTGCATATTGCAGTCCCAATATTGAAGACTGTAAAGAATCAAAGCTAATACAGTCTGCAGCATGTCCCTAAGTGCAACAGGTATTGAGATATTCGCGGTTGAATGTTCAGCCTCTTCGGATCCGATTCGGGAACTGAACGCTCAGAGTGCGTCGGAAATACCATCCACGATACTACGTAAGAGATTGACGAAATGACGACAACCGACGGCACCGAGGCTATAGCTGCTTCTTGTCCGAGTCAGGGCGGAAAGGGAAATCTTGCGCGTTATCACCGTGCTGCTTTTTCGAAGCCGCTGACGGCAGGAAACGTGCCTCCAAGTTCAATGCCAGTGACGAAAAAAGAGCGCGTGCTGCTCACGGAGGCAGTGACTGCGCTCTTCTCGAGCGCCTGCATGCCGCAGTAGCAGCTATAGCCTTGGTGCCGTCGGTTGTCGTCATTTCGTCAATCTCTTACGTAGCATCGTGGGCGGGATTTCCGGCGCACTCTGAGCGTTCAGTTCCCGAATCGGATCCGAAAAGGCTGAAAATTCAACCGCGAATATCTCAATACCCGTTGCACTTAGGGACATGCTGCAAATTGTATTACCTTTGAATCTTTACAGTCTTCAATATTGCATTGCAATATGCAGCGTAAAGTGAAGCGTTAAAAAGATAACGAAACCATCAAACCTGTTTAAATATTTTAAGCGCGTGTACACTTAACAGTGTTAAATCTCCTCGATATAGGCGGCGTAGGTGTCTGGTGTGAGCATTTGTTCTTTTGTCATGTATATAGGAAAACACGAAGTGTGCGGGGGCCACGACAGCAGCGTCCTCTTTAATCGTGACTGTTAATGACACTCGTTTAATGCTCTTCTCCCCCGTCTTTGGCGCATGGAGTGAAATCGTGAGTGTGTCCGTGTAGAGCGCTCGAGCGGCCCTATGCAGAGCAAAGGCAGAGAAATTGTAGAGGAAATCAAGGGTCTCACAATCAATATTTTCACTCGAACGTGGCAGCATAGACCTGCAAACAACGAAGGTATTACATGCACCGTACCCTAGACAGAGTAGCTGTACTAAGATTTCCCTGTACTTGTTCCGCAGCATCCCGCTCTAGCGCTCAAGACTGCTTACGTCTGTACGCTGCCTTCACTATTGCATTGTATTTATCGAGAGCAATTCGGGTAGTAGGCGTGTTGCGCCGCTTTCTGAATGCTTCCGAAAGTTTCGAATGCTTGCGAGATACATTGTAGAACAGCTACAAGTCTGGAAGTGCTAGAAAATTTACTTAGGGAGTGAACGATGGTCTCTGCGTTGACTGGTAAGGGACGGCGCACGCGAGTATTTTACCAAAAGCAGCTGAGCATGCTCGTACCGCCTGCTAGCCGGTTCCCAATACTAGACCGATCTCCTTCAAGCTTGTTAAAGACGCAGCTCTGGTGTTACTTAAGTGCAGCCGTCTTCTGAAACCCGCAAATTTCGATTAGTTGCCAGCTGTTTGTAACAGACATCCACGTGCCAATGCAAATGACTGCTGAGATACACCACTTGATCTTCTGCGTGGTCAGAGGACAAATCAGCTTAGAGCTTGCGAAGGTTCATTTGTCTGGAGGAATTGACAGAAGCTGATTAGTCTAAAGGCACAGTCGGCAGCAGAACTTTACGGGGCGCGCGTGCACCGAAAAAAAAAATGATTGTAGCTTCGACGTCGCGATATAGCTGGATGATATCGATACATATAGAGAGACCACGCACGTCTCATACTTTAGTCATTTAAGGCGACTGTCTTGAATGACTGTGACAGCATATTCTTTTTCCCGCGCACGAACATCCCGCAAACGTTTGTTGCCGACTGTACACTGGCGAAAAGGGCCTCACAGGTCCACCATGTAGAAAAAGGGGTTCTTTGCACGCCCGTTCAATACCGGGTTCAAGACTGGCAGAGTTTTTGGGATGAACTCGAGCGTTGCAGCTTCCATTCCAGAGGAACCAGCGAAGAGCACGGCGAGTGCACCCGACGCCGTGGCTGAGCAGAGTGGCACGGCTGATGCCCAGAAGGCTTCTGCTGACCGTGTCAGTGAATCGGGAGCCTTGAAAGACTCCTCTTCGGCATCGCGTCGTAGTAGAAGAACCAAGAGCTCCACTTCGCGCGAAGTCAGCAGCGGGCCGGGTTCTCGGCGCGCTAAACAGGTACGCTGGCAAAGCCACGTCGAGAAGCGCTATTTGTTCTGTCCTGCGGTTGCCGCGGTGGCTCAGCAGTTATGGTGCTCAGCTACTGAACCGAATGACGCGGGTTCAATTCCGGCCCCGCCGTGGTCGCATTTCGATGGAAGCGAAATGCTAAAGGCCCGTGTACTGTGCAATGTCAGTGCACGTTAAAGAACCTCAGGTGCTCGAGATTATCCGTTAGAGGGTAGAGGTGATAGAGTGGAGTGGTTGTAGGTGGCGCTTTAGACCATGCGTTTTAGACGTTACCAATTACGGACACAAATGGCATTTTTTTCTCGCTTTCATTTTGCAATCCAACATTGATTCAGAGCCCACGCTCAGAAACTTGTTTTCCACAGGAATTCAGTTAGCATACGAAGGTTGGCGCGCCATATCGAAATGATTCAAAATAACTAATCGAAAATTACTATGGGGATTCTTAAGTCACCTTAAGAGTGGAATGCGATAGAATTAGATATCACGTTTTTCTCAGGTTCTGTTGCGACTTCTGTGTGTTTTTTCCCTCCTCAGTGTAGAGGTCTGTGATTGGTTCGTTTTAGGCCACGTGATCTAGCGGCGTGATAAATTTTTGGGGTCACGTTACTTTGTAACGTCACACCTCTCGAACAGTCAGCGAATTTCGTGACACCGGACGGCCCCAGGTTGACCCTGAAGTTGACTCTAATGCTATCTAGGTTGCTGTCTAGAAACTGTAGCTCACAACCCTGTGGGCAGGGTGGAATGACGTCACAAAGTCTCGTGACCTCTCTCGACCAATTATTCATTTAACTGCCACGTGCCACGGTGGGCAGCTCGCTCCCAATCCGTGGCCATATTTCCACCTGCTACGGTGGGCAGGTTGTGATTTTGCTTCTGATGTGAACCCTAAAGCTTCCGCATTAAAAATCATCAAAAGGTAAAAACGTTCATGTACTGTTAGTGCGCGTAAAGATCCCGTGGTCGTCCAAAATAATTCGGAGTTTTCACTACGGCGTCACCCATGTGACGCTCCATGACTTTAACCTCACATACAATACCATACCATACCATACCATACCATACCATATGGCACTGTACCATATAACACCACACCATATTATCAAAATGATTCACCGATAAGGATGCCCACAGCCTCCAGCAGCAGCTCTACAACTGCATTCAAGTTAAATCGGGATAAACTCAGTCCCTCTGGCTCGCCGACAGCGGCGAATTAACCTCCGAATGGCGTTTTTTTTTTTTTTTTTGAAGGAAGCAGTCGAGGTGGCGAGTGAAGCAGCAGCCAAGGACGTTCCGCAGCCGTTGCCCACAAATCCAGAGCCAATCACCGACACTGCCGCAGCTTCCAAACCTGCGGAGGAGGCCAAGAAGACCGAGCCTGCGGCTGAGCAGGGTCAGGGCCTTGCAAACAATGCGCGCAGAACTCAGTACGACTGCAAAATGATAACAAGCGAAGCCGCCGTCATCACACTAGTCTATACGGAGTAGTGTAGACTAGTTAGCAGGCACATAGTGTGGTGGTAACGTTTCGTGACCGTTCTGTAGGTTATTAAAAGTAGCATCGTGAATTGTGTAACGTGCGAATGCCCTCTTTATTCTGCAAGCCATCCTGCGTTGCTTAAGGTTCAGATGATGCATTATCTACTTCTTCGAAAGAAGTACCGTGAGGCAATGCTAAGTAAATTATTCAAGGAATTTTTGTTTGTATCAGTTTGTCTTGTTTGACACATGTTGATAACTCCAACCGACCTGCGTACAGAAGGGCGGGGGTGTGGGGGGAATTTTAATAATACACATAGCCGCCACGTTTTGAAGCTTTCGGAAATTTAAGGGCATAATAATAATAATAATAAGGAGGGAGTGAAAGAAGAAAGGAAGAATAGGTGCCGTAGTGGAGGGCTCCGGAATAATTTCGACCACCTGGGGATCTTTAACGTGCACTGACATCGCACAGCACACGGGCGCCTTAGCGTTTTTCCTCCATAAAAACGAAGCCGCCGCGGTCGGGTTCGAGCCCGGGAACTCCGGATCAGTAGTCGAGCGCCCTAACCACTGAGCCACCGCGGCGGGTAAGGGCATAAGCGTGAACAAGTATTTTGGGTGTGATTATAGTGTGTGTGATAGAATACTTAAGGATATTGTACTGCTGTGTTCCTGCCACCTTGCAAACAGAAGCATACCCACAATGCGTCGCATTGCTTAGTTAGGGCACCTTCAACTAGAAACATTATTTTTTCGAACGCGCGTGCAGCTTTTCACCAGCAGTCATGTGAAAAACAAACGGCACAAGATATTCCAGGGAACGAGGGTGCGGGTAAGCTTCGTTGCAGCACCAGCCAAATGGTAGGGGTGGCAAGCTACTATATGCCACCAGCTAATTTCAACATATCGGTAGGCTACGATTACTCTAGGTGACGCGCATAGAAGTGGTAAATGTGCTTAAGCTCCTGTCTAAACACTGCATCAAGTGGCTGATGAAGTGTCGCAGAGAACTCCCCTATAGTTCTAGTGCAAAATGCTTTCGCTTCTGAATTTGCGTCCTCTTCAGGCAGCAGGCCTGCGCTTTCTTCAGGGGGGCATTACTTTCCGGATTGGAAGTGTTGTGGCATGATTTGCATTTTATAAGGTGGAAGAAGTTTTAAATTTGTTTGAGCAGTGAGGCAGCTTTAGTACAGTGTAACAAGCTTTTGTTTCACTTTATGTCCTACAATACTGACGTTCTTATGGTTTTTCTCCGCTGCCATTCCACAGTTGTGTCAACCAGTGGTCCCACAAGCGATCAAATACAAGTCCGCATGTCCTTGCCGAGCGGATCCGTCGCGCACATGGTATTGCAAGGTGAAGCACTCCTCATATCTTGCATTGCGCCATAACGACTTGTCCGAGCGCTTAGCACCAACCCTGAGATATGGTTTTGCCGGCCATGAGAAACCTGTACTTAGTTCTACACTTTGATGTCACACTGCACTGCAAACTGCAGCTGCCGTCAGCGCTTAAGGAATCGGACTGAAGTTGTCCGCAAGTTGCGTAATCGCTTAAGTGCGTCCTGATAGTGGGATTGACAAAGATGCTTGACTTGCCTGCGGTTTTGGTATCCTACGCCAAGAGATTAAATTCGCCGAATTCACAAACATATATGTGTTTGTCATAAACCGGTTTTCCGTATGACACAGACATCGGTCCATGGTTCGGCCCATGGTTCGCTGATGCCAGCACTCTGTACCAGAAAATTGCGCCGCAGTGCATGCAATACGGACTCGGTGGTAATCAATATTACATAATTACAAATGCAGCCCTCCTTATAGGACGTTATAAAATCAACCCCTATACAGCACTCGCAGCTCGCGGACATGACTGCGTGAAATCACGACCGTTGGCGAACCACGCAGCTGTGACATTGTCACTATAGGAGCCGCATGGTGTCACGGTGGAGTACAGCATTCGCCGGGACAACGCGGTCCCCGTCGCCGCGGAGCCTTGCTATAGTTCCCATCGCCGCAAAGTCGCCAATGCTCTACAAGTTCCGGTTGTATGCCTAGACTTTTGTGCAATCAGCCTACAGAGCCCCAAGGAACGAGGTTTTCCGCGGTACCTCTGGGGAGAGGTTGTCGCCACGGAACACGGGGCTGCCTAAGAGCTTTAAAAAAAAAAACGCTGCACGTTCGCAACAGCTGTGCGCGGACACGGGACATTCACCTACGTCACAGAATCCGCCATTTTATAGTGCTGGTGGCGTTGGGTGGGTTCGGACCTTCTTCACGAGCGGTCATGGTCTCGTTGGCCCAAAAGGAACGAACGCCATGCTTGGGCGCGCTCTTTCCAGAGTATTTGGTGCTTTATTATCGTTCGCGGCTATAACCATTATAATAAACAAAGAATCAACAGATTAAAAGCGAAGTGCACGTTGAAGATCCCCTTAAAGCATGCTCGAATGAGAGCGTATGATCGCACGAATTCTTAAGCGCTTGCTGCGGCGAAATAGCGCCGATGGTACCATCCTCTGAACCACAACAATATGACGCTGAAGTAACGCTGAAGTCAGGCAGGGACGCAACACAGCGCTGTGTTGTGTACCTGCCTGTGTCCTCCTCCTACGTCCCGTTCGTTGCGCTGTAGTTATGGAGTTATGGAAGTAAGGCTCGTGACGTCACGTCGTCACCACCATCATACTACATCATGATGCACATGTCACTGTATGTATGTCACCGTTTATCGCATCACCGTATGAAACGAGTAACACGTATGCGACGATGGAAAAGGGCATACGGACGGCACGGTGCACACGTGTCTGGGCGCTGTGTACTCCGTGGCGTGCCTGGTGCTGGCCATCCTGTGCTTCCTGGTGTCGCTGGACGTGCTGAGCTCGGCGTTCAAGCTGGTCAGCGGCCGCGCGGCGGGTCGCGCGTTCGCCAACAGCCGCTTGCTGAGCAACCCCGTCGTGGCACTCATGATCGGTGTCCTGGTCACCGTCATGGTGCAGAGCTCCTCCTCGTCCACATCCATCACCGTCTCTCTGGTCGGCTCAGACCGTAAGCAGCTTCTTTCGTTGTGCGTATATGCAAAGCGTCGTCGCTGCTGTTGTCGGTTTTCGGTCCAAAATGATCGTGCTGCGCCAGACTTGCGATAACTGCAGGTTTTTTTCGTGACCCTCATGACTCATTGGCTCATGACCCTCAGTTATACGAACTATGCTTTCTAAACACTAACATAATGAAAGAAACACGCCTATGTCCTCTGGGTATGCGTTTCTTGTTCGGTGTTCATGTTTAGCAAGCGCAGTTCATGTATTTATTCCGCGAATTAGACGAAAAATCTTCCCAGACGTCAAGATACTTGCTAGTTTTCCAGCCTTCAGATTACTAACATAAAGTACCTCGCTATTGCGATTTGTCCACTCGCTCCCGGAAGCGGTCACTGTATTGCGACAACCGGGTGAATGGTAATGTTTGGCTGGAGAGGGAAACCACTCTGAGTTTAAATACAGCTGTAGTCGTACACAACTCCAGAACGAAGCAGCAAAAATTCCTCAAATAAGGCTCTCCAGCCAATGGCGTCGACCGTTTGACATGACGTCGCCGTTACTCCCCTGGCGTGACATCGCAGGTGGCTGGCAGGTGCGCCTCCGTGATGTGGGATTAATTTCGACGTCATGAGAGTCGCTCGATGCCACTGGCTGGAAGGCCGACTCTTGAGTTGGTGCGCTAGCACTAAGACCCCCATTCACCGGTTTCGCCGATTTGTGGAAGAAGCCAGCTTGACCTTGGCCGAAACCGGAGTGAAAAGCGAAGTACTAGTACGCTTAATTTGCATCTGGCCTGACCACGTATACTCTATCGTATGTCATTTTTTTAGCTCACATTCATCTTTGTGCATATAAACATAAAAGTCTTGTGGTCCTGTTGTCCGTTATCCTGTCCTTCGCGCTAAATAAGATGAATGTGATGTCAGAATACCAACTAGCCCATAAATTACTTTTTTAAAGTGCTTGAATTTCATCAGATTATAACACGTCAGTCCAGGTGGAACCCTGTTGCTCGGAGTATTTGTTGAGAACGGTGCATAGAAATGCTTGTCCGATTGTCGATTCATGCGACAGATGGCGTGCACGTTGCGCGCACACTTTTAACGGACACTGTACTATAGTTATGTTCAATCAGTTAATTACTCACTGGAGCATAAATTTAACACAACAGAAGGCAAATGGCCAACAAAGACAACGCAACGACTCACGAGAGCTAACTATCCAATTTAATCTCCTTACTTCTAACCTCCACCGGAAAATGTGGATGCAGCAATTACAAGCTAGTCCAGAGATACCGTCTGTTGACGCTGTCTCCCACGACAAAGCAAAGAAAGTTAGCTCGTCCGAATGTGTGTGTTCCTCCTTTCCTTTCTTTACGTTTAGTACCATTCTGTTCACACTTCAAAAGGACTGCGCGCGATTGCATAATAATAATATAACAATTGTTTTTTTGGAAAAGGAAATGGCGCAGTATCTGTCGCGTATAAGGTTGCACACCTGAACCGCGCCGTAAGGGAAGGGATAATGGAGGGAGTGAAAGAAGAACGGAAGAAAGAGGTGCCGTAGTGGAGGGCTCCGGCATAATTTCGACCACCTGGGGATCTTTAACGTGCACTGACATCGCACAGAACACAGGCGCCTTGGCGTTTTTCCTCCATAAAAACGCAGCCACCGCAATCGGGTTCGAACCCGGGAGCTCCGGATCAGTAGCCGAGTGCCCTAACCACTGAGCCACCGTGGCGGGTGCGATGTCATGCCCCAGAACAAAACTTTGGCAGGAAATAACTGCAAAAATATTCAGAGCTAACGCCCTCCTACACCTGGTAACGCTTATAACTAACTCGTCGCGATCATTTCTTGTTCGAATTTTCCTGTATAAGCGCGCTAAATTACACGCATCGCCGCTTTTTTCTATTATTTGTAGCGGAGTTAATAGCCCCCAAATTTTATATGTTTGTTGAAAACGGGATTACAGGCCGCTGCCCATCAATCGGAGAGTATATTCTGCCATTAAGCACAGCGAAGTATTGGAAGATTACCACTTTTGCCGTCGTTCCCGATGGATGTTCGCAGTGCTGACGGTGCGCAGCGCGGTGCCCATCATAATGGGCGCCAACATTGGCACCTCGGTGACGAACACCATGATCTCGCTGATGCACATCAAACGCCGGGACGAGTTCCGCCGGGGCTTCGCGGCCGCCACCGTGCACGACGTCTTCAACTGGCTCACCGTTCTCGTCCTGCTTCCCTGCGAGGTGGCCTTCAGTCAGTATTCACCGCCACAGTGGATGCTGCACTCGCAGTTTCGCTTTGTCGCCGGCCCATTATTGTCTCTACAGCTGGATATACAAAATTACAAAACGTCACGTTTTGCCCCGAACCCTCAGACAAAATGTCTCAGTGCAAAGGACAAAATTAGACGCCTCTAAAGAACAAACGCACTACACAGTCTTGCGATGAATAAATATGAAGTTCGCTCCATAATTACCAGCGCGATCTCTGTGAGTCTGTTCGCATGACAAATACTTTAATCGTCCCATATTCATACTACCGTTTTTTAGCATGATAGTTGAAAAGTGCTTTGAACCTCGCTTGACAAAATACTTGTCAGAATTTAGCGTTTTATCACTGCATCAATTCGGATTACGACCAGGTTTTCTGCTAACCTTACTCTATTGTCTTTTAGTGTAAAAAGAGCGCTATTGATAAGGGAAGTTTTGCTGGTGCAATATTTGTTGATCTAACCAGGGAATATGACTCAATTATTCATCCTCTTTTATTAGGTGAACTTAAGGGAATGGCATCGCAGGTTCGGCATTATCCCCTATTACAAGCTGCTTATCTGAAAGACAACAAATGGTTGGTATCTCTAATGCGCTTCCAGATTTTTCAAACATAGATACAGGCGTCCCCTCAAGGTTCTATACTCGGACCACTTTTATTGGTTTACAATATTGACTTGCCCGATTGCCTCACTTCCTCACAAGCCTTTCTTTACGCGTACGATAGCACCATTCTAGCCACTGATAGGTAATTAAATTCCTAAACTACGAAACTTAGCATTGATTTTAATAATGTTCTCTGGTGTCGCTGTAACTGCCTAAGTATAGATACGTCTAAAGCAGCTTACACTGTCTTCATTTCACGTCATAGTGTTGTGCCAAAAATACTAGTAACATTTCTACTTAACCCATACAAGTGGTTAACCAAAGTATATTTCTTGGGGTTGTCCTCGATTTCCATTTCAAGTTCACAAAGCATATAGCGCACTTAAAACAAAAGCGTGCATACGACATCCGTGCACTACTAAAATCGCGGCATTATTTCTCTCAAGAAACATTACGTTTCCTCTATTTCGCTTTTATTCATAGCCACATTACCTATTGCATATCATCATGGGGAAACCCTTATGAGACTCGTCTAGCCCGTTTACAACATTTAAAAAATGAAGTCATTCGTATTATAATGTATAACAATTATGCAACAGCGTAGCAGTGCACTTCCACTTCATCGTGACCATTGCATACTGCCAATTCGCTCCCTGGTGAAATTCAAACTTCTTATCGTTATTTTTAAAGCTGTCAGGAATCTTTTTGCAATCAATTTGTTTTCACTAGCGAGCTCGTTAACAACAATTCAACAAGTTTTGCAACGAATAACCACTTGCTCCGAACAGCGCTTACTAATTATTGCAGACAAACCAGTTTTTTTTTGTGTGTGCATTGTTAGTTTGGAAACAGCTTGCTACTGACATTAAACGTTCCGTATCTTTGGGTATTTTTAAGCATGAACGACATTCACATTATAATGGCCTTACCGCAATTTTTTCGCTGAAACTTTGTAACGCATGTTTTTCTGCTCATATTGATTTTTCTGTCCTTTCAATGTGAACTGCTGTTGTTCTTTTTTTATTGCAATTGAATAGCTAGCAATACAGCCTTCGTGCACTGGGGCCTCCACCTGTATTATAATTTATCTGCAGTTTATATCGCAGAATAAACCATCTTCAGACACAACACATGAACCAGTGGACGCGTGATGATGTAAATAGGCTATTTTGACCTATTATCACGTGTTCATCCAGCAAGCAAGTGTGTTGCGACAAAATATTTGTAAATGGCCGAAATAACCTAACACACCTTATACAGACGGCCATGATACCTTTGCACGACCTGACACCCTTAACAGCTGACGCTGGAACCCGTCGCACGTTGCGTAAATATCCCTTAAGGTTTCTTTTTAACTCCTCCACGCAGACGTATTGGAGAAGTTGTCTGATTCATTCGTGCACGTCATCGACAAGGGCCAGAGACTGGAGTCGAGGAACTACCTGAACATCCTGACCAAGCCCTTCGCCAAGATCATCGTTCAGGTGGGCACAGAGAATACAACAATTAGAAAAATCTAGCGTACTGTCCTTGAGAGTGGTGTGGGCAAGAAGTTGAAACAGTGCCAATACTGAGAGCAACACAACAGCTGTGTAAGGTTATCGTAATCGCGAAAGTTCTTCAAGCTAACGGTATGCTAAGCACTATAAGTAGCATTTCAGTGAGCTAGAGTTTTCAGCTTATTCTAATGGGAATAATACGCGCACAAACAGCATTCTACCCCACCAAGAACGGTGAAAGGTCCCCATGAAAAGAAGGGTGCGCAATGACATCAGCAAAGGCAATACGATATTATATAGATAATAATATTAATATTGGCGGAATTCTCCACTCCGTGTCGTGCCACTTTTCCTGCTCCTACATTGTGTATCCTGGTGCGGAACCTTGCTTTCTTGCCTCCAGCCGTCCTATACATCAGCGACAATGAAATTTACGTTTTTTTTTCTTTTTGTTACGGCGATCACAGTTTAAATAGAGGCGAAATGTCAGCGCACCGACCTACTCGAGACAAGACGGTCGTGAAAGAAACCGCAGACGATCAAAAACGATCTGCAGTTATAAACTTGTATACGTCAGTACAATAACTCGGATTAATAGGATGTATCGCCCTTTTCGGCTACCTGCTCACGCATTGATAAACCATACGCCCTGCTTTCGTGGAGTGCTCACAAGAGGAAATCGTTCAGCACCTCTTCACGACGAACATTTGCTCCCAACTGCACGAGTACATCATCGTATCCACAGTGTGTGCGCTTAAATACGTCGTGCTTTCACAGACTTTGAAAGTAAAAGTCCGATGCCTCGGATGCAAACCTTCTCGATTTCCAAAAGCTCTGCTGGTGCAACTGAGCACCGCACTTAAAACACGACCTTTTAAGTCTGCTCATTTTTGTTCTTTGTTTCTGCCCTTACGCACTTTAGCGCTCATAAAGTGAAAGTCTCAAATCAACATTTGATTGATCCGCTTCAGCCGTCGCCACTTCCTCCAGAGCGCGTCTTGCTGCTGTTACAATGAAAGAGCTGTGTCCTGAACTATTGGCACTAGCCTGTAACAACAGGATAGTGTCAATAGCAATGAACTTCTAAACCAACAATAAACTGTTCAGCCAAAAACCAACCAACATTCAACTGTTAAACCAAGACGCATTTAGTAGCGCCTCCGCAGTGGCTCAGCGGTTACGGTGTTTGGCTGCTGACACGAAAGACGCGGGTTCGATCCTGTCCGCGGCGGTCTTATTTCGATGGAGGCGAAATTCTAGAGGCCCGTGTGCTGTGCGATGTCAGTGCACGTTAAGGAACCACAGGTGGTTGAAATTTCCGGATCACTTCACTACGGCGTCCCTCATAGCCTGAGTCGCTATGGCACGTTAAACACCATTAACCAGCATTAAGTCGCAACGGAAAGAATTAGGAAAATTAATCGTGTTCAGGCTCGAACCACACGACTCATAATTGAACTAGAATCAGCATTAAAAGAAAACTGCGTACAAATGTATTACACAATCGTAGGCATCATTACATCACCATTGTTTCTCGCGTTTCATTATGAATCTTATAATTACAGCTCTGGTAATACCACATTGCGCCATACAGCTTCTCCATCTCAGCAGCAGACGCACCCCACCATGCCACTCGCGCATATCTTCTTCTCCTGGACAGTAATTGTGCAAACATATTGCTCTGGGTTAATATTGAAGCACATCAAAAGGTTGCAGCCCGGCGCTTCAAGCAGTGCTTTATGGACCATCTTTTTTTTTTAATTCGGTGAGCCAGACCTCGAGCATTTCAAGGTCTTTATTCTCTATCGTGAAACAACGCGCACAGAAAAAGGCGCAACACAAAAGAACTCAAAACGATCTTGTTCGTTCAATCCTTTTATGTCGCGCCTTTTTAGAGTGTCTTAGCGTTACTCTCTTCTGTGCGCTGAGCCGAACGGTTCGCCGTAGTTGGTTTAAATTTAATATCCCTGTCAGACGGGCATTTCAAAGGCCCTCGAGCCGATAGCCTATCGACTCAAAGGCGATCGATCGCTGCTACACGGGCAGTTTCAATGGCCATCGAGTCAATAGTCTATCGAGTCAACGGAGCAGCACGGAACGCCATCGAGATTTCGAGGGTCTTCGAGCTCTGCCCAAGGTTGCTAGAGTTGCTTCGAGCGACTCCAACGCTCACTTTCACGACTCATTCACGGTACAAAAGCATGAACAAACATTATTCGCCTAGGCTTTAATGCAAGCAGTCTGTACATTAATTTTAAAATTGTGTCAGACTGGTTTTAAGCGCATTAAGCGCATTAATTTTGCGTTGCGGTCTTTGCGTTGCTTGTGTACTTAGCGTTTACAACATGGCGATTCCATGCCCGCCCACTTCACACCGATAACAGCTTCGTCGCTAATCCCTCAAAGCAATATCGTGTTCTAAGCTGTTGTATTCGCCTTCGATTTGTCCATTCTTACCCTCGCATAAAGTTTCAAGAGACAAATAGCTCTTGTTTTTCAGATATCAAGGCGATTTCCCAGGCCTTAAGCCTGGCGAAGCATCGCTCCGAAGCAGTTAGACTGGCTTGGTTTTGGCTGGTCTTGTATTAAAGCGTCTAAAGCAGTGTCTGCATCTCTCTGCATCTGTCTCTCGCGTACGTGATATGAAAAGGGTTTTAAACGGCATGCGCTTATGCGTGTATTTCAGAATTTAGTATACATTTATCAAATATTTTTGTTATTTTTGCAAAACCCAAAGTAGCGATTGTGGCGCCACATAAGTTTGGTGTAAGGCACGAGAACCATTTCAATGGCCATTGAGATTTGCCGTGTAGCAGCGACACAACTCCTTCGAGTTCGATGGTGATTCAGAATTTCGAAGGCCCTCGACTCGATGGCCATTGAAACTGGCCGTGTGACAAGAGTATAATATTTCTTGTTTTTGTGCAGGTTTTTTGTTGTTTCCGGTGGATATATATGCCGTGCAGAAGTAATTGCGCATATTTATTTTCTTCCCTTCAAATGAATATAAAAAGGCTTTCTAGGGTGCCAACATTACATCAGAATACCAAAAATCTTATGCGCGACGCATTATTTTACTAGTGTCAGGAAACCATCATGTCTACTTTTTTGTTCTTTTCAAATAGAAAGCATCAAATGGCACACGTTCGAAAACGTTCTATTTTGACAGGGCTATTTCAGTGAATAGGCACTTTTTGGCCCCTGCTGTCAGGGTATGAAAACAAATGCTATGCATTCGTTATGCTCTGGTAACGCTGCGTTCATTCGGCGCGAACGGATCCTGAAATATTATTGGTTTCGCTTAAAATCGGTGAGCACAGCCGCGGCCCAGTTAGGCTGCAAAGGTTTCTGGCGCGACAAGACAGAGGCGAAAGAGCGGAATTGGACGGGAAGCGCTGCGGCCCACCCACGCCGTTTCTTCCGTCTGCTTCTTTTCTCATTCAAACCTGTCCAGCTTAGTATGCACCAATTAGCCTGCAAAACTGTACTTGAATTTACTCTTGCTGTCGGCGTACAGATGGCGCTAGTGCGTTCTTTTAGTTCGGTAGCTGTTTGTAAGACACAGCACGCGATGAAAGCCTCCTTATAAAAATGATCTATAGAATTTCTATAGACATTTTATAGCCTACATTGCATTCGTATAGATATTTTATTTTCTCTTTGCATAATCTATAGACCGTCTATAGACAAAAGTCTACTACTAAAAGAGTATCACCGTACATCTATAGATTCTCATAGACTGTCTACAGGACTTGTATTGTATATAGACAATGAACTATAGAAAGTCCCTAGACTTTTTAGACAAAAGTCTGCGTACAATTGATAGAATGTCGAAAGGAATTTTTGTAAGGGCTGCGCTCATGGTCCACAGGGAAGCGAGGCATGGCACTGCTAAGATAAAAAGATGCAGCCGCAAATACTGAGTTTTCAGTGATTAAACGCGATGACATGTTTTGCGTATTGTTGCCCACTGACAGTTCTTCCTTAGACCTTGGCACGCACTTTGTTCCAAAACAATCGGTGAGCTTCCTTCAGCTGAATCCTGCAATTCGTGCTCAGATAAAATACGTCATATTCTTTCAGTGAACTAGCCACTATTCCCAGCCAGAATATTCTGCCCGTCTCACTCAACCTTCAACCTTTCCGCGAGCGATACAGTACTATAACGGTCTTCCCGATCGCATCGCTACCGTTCCTGACCCTGCAGTTTTCAAAGGAAAAGTATAAAGCTCTGGTGCTCTTCCTTTATTATATGCTGATTAGCAGTTTGCTAGCCATTTTCAAATACGCCCTCTTTAAGCTATTCGAGTAATTACTTTTTTTGTAATATTCTCCCCAACCTCATACTTTCTAGCTCTCTATTCGATATGATTTTAAATCACATGCGGAATTTATATAATAATTGGTTTTAGGGGAAAGGAAATGGCGCAGTATCTGTCTCATATATCGTTGGACACCTGAACCGCGCCGTAAGGGAAGGGATAAAGGAGGGAGTGAAAGAAGAAAGGAAGAAGAGGTGCCGTAGTGGAGGGCTCCGGAATAATTTCGACCACCTGGAGATCTTTAACGTGCACTGACATCCCACAGCACACGGGCGCCTTAGCGTTTTTCCTCCATAAAACTTCTATTTTTGAAACCACATATTTACTTACTGTATACAAATTCGTGAGCTGCTTTTTGTGTCCTTCTCTTTACAGGCCCACCTCACATAATATCCATGTTTCATAATATTAGAAGAAATAAAAGGTAGACCTGGCCACAAAGAGCCAATCAGTGAGCACTATGGGGATATAATAGATATGAAGCAATATGAGGACTGCGGAAGGCTTTAATAGTTCCGGAGCTGGCATCTGCGAACGCGGTAACGTACTCCAAGTCAGATGTGCTGAAAATAATTGAGATTAACAACAGAATGGTTGATAGATTGGCTCTAGGGGCTCATAAAAAGACAACAAGTGAAGCTGTACAGGAGGATATCGGTTGGTCGTTTTCTGAAGCAGGGGAAGCAGAGATCCTAATATCGTTTGAGGAGAGATTAAGAAAAGCAGATGAAGAGAGCTGAGTAGCCAGAGTCTTCAGGAACTTGTACAGTAAAAAATGTGGAAACGCGCTGGAGGATAATGACTAAAGAGCTCCCTGCACGCTACACATGCAACAATGAGAAGAAGGAACTTACCGCTAGCATCAAGTTCTCGAAACCGAGACAGATAAGTGAAGATAAAATAGAGACAGAAAAAGACCATTGCGTGAGTGCAGAGCCATAGATGCCAAAATTCGGAAGGAAACGCTGTATAATCGTTCAAGAGGCGGTATATCTTCTATTTAAAACATCAGGTTGCCATCGAACAAGACAATATTGTAGTAAGTATGAGAAGGGAGATGATATTTGTGTAGCGTGCGGGAGCTGTGCAAAAAAAAATAATTAAGGCATTAAGCAGACTATGCAGCTATGCAGACAGGTGTCGAAGAGGACATAGTGGGCCTTTTAGTAACTTTGGGTTTTAAGACGTGTGAAAGCGAAATTAACAAATTAACTAAGGTGGTTGTCTGGGCATGCTGGTGACCCATGACGGAAATGTACATCGCAAAGAAAGACGAGGACGCAAGGAAGGCACATGGGACAGCGCTCGTGTGTCCCATGTGTCTTCCTTGTGTCCTAGAGAAGACGACCACTGGCAGCGTAAAAGCGGAATGAAAAATGGAAGGAACCACCAAAAACATAAATATACTAATCCTAGACCATATAGAAAAGATTAGAATGACAAGGAACCGGAACAGGCTTAAAAATGAGGAAGAAAAAGAAAAATAAGAAGTAAATAAAACGGAAACAAGCTGGAATTGACACCACTCCGATTCAGAGGGGCTGCCAATAAAACCTACCTATATACTATGATAATATACGTAGCTTACACCTCGCAAGTGTATTTGCAACAGTCGTTTTAGGCTCTCGCTTGTGGCAAACGCTTCTTTGCTGCGGCATATTCGGTAGACACTGGGAGGCCTTCACGCCGAATCGCCTTGCTAAAGCCAGTGCAGGCACAAGGTCTAAAGCGCCGTTTTATCATTTCTGATTTTTTTTTCATTTGTGACGTCAGAAAAGTGCGGACAAAGAGAGGTAAAGACGTAGCAACAGAACACATTCCTGCATGCATTTAAAAATGCACTGGGTGCGCCTCGGATTCTCACCTGTAGTATGTATCACGTTTAACATTCTCGAACAAAAATTTTGGAAATTGAATGTGTAAGACACTGTTACGGAAATATTGAAGTCATTGGTTCATTCTTCTGATATCTATCAAAATCTTTCTTTTAGACTGTTTCTATCGATCGCATCGAATGGTTAAGACTGCCATAAAAAACCAACGGGTAAAGCTTTTGACGATAGCAAAAACATTAATAGAAAAAAAATCCTCTACTGCCGTCGGGTGAGTTGCGAATATATCCACTGTTATAGTGAAGTGTTATAATAATATGAAAAAAATTGCGTTCATAAACGGTTTCCCGCTCAAAAATGCTCTTGAACAGAATTTTTGGGTACGTGTGTTGCATAGATTGCTGGCACTCTCCGCGTAATGATGCATATAGGATGAATTGAACAGTGCACGTGTGATGAGCTTCGCCCAGGGTACCTTCCCTAGATCCACGATTAACTGAATCTTGCGGTTGTTTCCATTTTTTTTACAGCTGGACGACAAGGTCACAAAGGAGATAGCTATGGGCTTGGAAACCAATGGCACCATCCTGAAGCAATGCTGCGAAAGAAACGGCTCCCAGTGCGTCACGAAATGTAAGTCATTACCTCAACGTTTCTCCAGCGCGGGATGCGGTTCTTCGCTTTTGATTCACTTGCACCACTCTTCCGAAAGGCTGAATACCAAGATGCCATAAGAGCTCCTGAATCACCTTGGCTTACTGTACATACATCATCAACCTATGGGCTAACTTGGTAGCATCTTGGTGTCAGTAAATGGGGGGCCATGGGCCAGATGCCATCTGGCTTGGTAGCATCTTGATGTCACCAATTAGGGGACATGGATTGCCACGGGGATGGGGCAGGCCATCAGTGAAGGCCATTAGTGAAGGACGCTTAATAGCCCTTAATGAAGAAACTCCTGCTGAACAGTATTGTGATTGTGAACGTGAACAAGTCAGAAATATAAACCTCCTTTCGCGCGCGAATCATAGTCGGCGAGGCAATAAATAATAATGGTAAGACTTTATGGCTATTGTTGAAATACCACGGCCTCCTGAGTTCATGCTTCGAGGATATTACATTGGATTCCTCGATTATTTGGCTGATGAAGGAAATGGAATGCAGAAATCCGCTACCGAACGCTGTGAACTGAAATCGATCTTTTGGAGGGTGTTGCCGGTTGATAAGCGAGCCTATAGTCACTGTCCATCTTCCTAGAAAAAGCATGGTCCATGATAATGGGTCAAGACCAGGGCAATGGAGTAACTTGCTGGAACATGGTCCGCAGGCACCGCGCTCTTCAACTGGCTAAACATGGGCGACACAGCGACGGGAGTCTCGTGCTTCATGCTCTCGGTGATGGTCATCCTGCTATGCTTTTACGTCATGGTTAAGGTGCTCACCGGACTGACGCAGAGCCACCTCGTCAAGGTCAGCATTTCTTCACTGACGCACCGGTTACTGCTCGGCTTTAACTTATATCCAGTCTAACCATCATGGAAGCACAGGTGCACCTTTGCAATGGTTTATCTATCCATGTTCTGTGCTTGTTTATCTCCCTTCCAAGTGCGCACATGCACGGACGCAAAGCGTCATGAAACTAGCCAACGCTCCAAATTATGCAGGTAGAGCTTTTATAGGTGTAAGCCTATAAGAGGTTGCAGGTGTTCACCTATAAGGTGTACACCTATAGGATTGTTTATGTGGAAGCCCGTCTCACCAACACGCGTCCAAGCTCACCTGAATATGCGAGAAGCACCCATGTATTGGCAAACATAGATAACAGGTTCAAAGATGAATGGACCTCTATATGTACTCTGTTAAAAAGATACTTTACGACAACTGCATTCTATTAGTTCGAAATCACTGCTCCAGACGTACGAAGCCCGAGCAAGAATCTTGGGATCCTGTTTGCTTGTCTTGTCTTGTGCGCGAGAGGTTGCTCGGCACAATCCCTAAGGGTGGAAGGCGACAGGAACAGCCACCTGCCAGTGCAGTGGCGCTGCACCACTGCTCTGGTGGTCGCACGAGGACTCGCCGCCATCTATGAATGTTAAGTAGAGAATGACCAATTCTGCATATCGACCATTAGCTGACCAAAGCTGTCGCGTCATACCGTTAAGGCGGAGCCTAAGTTCCCCCTCCTATTGAAGAATGAGTACCTCTTTTGCGCGGCTATTCGGTTTAGCTACATTAAAAACCTACCACTTTTTTTTATTCCAAACAAAACTTACTGTATGGCTCTTTCCGACTACGCTTTTGTTTGTGCGGCAGCAAAATGCGCGCTTATTGCTTAAAACGTTGCATTCAAAAATTGTCCCACCACTCGATTCAAATTCGTGACGTCAAAATCGTAAATGGCTCCGTGATCCTCGATTGGAAGTTAATGACTAGCCTCAGGTATCCGCTACAGAAAATTTATCGTGAAGGAGAGCGGCTTTCTTGCGAAATCTCCGGGTGGTATTTGTATTTCGTTTTTTTTTGCCTTTTCTAGCGTTTATAAACATTTCATTTTCAGTGAAACCAGCGTTTTTGTCACTCTGATGCAGTGATCTATCGATAGAGACATATTTCCATTTGGTCTCATTGTCTCGTTAAGGTTCTTACTTACTGCACAAACGAATATTCTGCTCCATTTCATATAGTACGGTAATACAGGAGTATTCCAGAACAGCCTGCAAGCTAATTAATATTAATAATTTATAATAATGATAATTAATGGATGGAAATTTTTGTAACTCTTTCCTTTCGTCGTGAAGACGGGCAATTTCAAGGTGCCGCGCTTAAAAAAAACTATTCACGCATACATTTAAATATTTTGAGCCGCCGCGGTGGCTGAGTGGTTATGGCGCTCGGCTGCCAGCCCGAAACACGCGGGTTCGATCCTGGCCGCGGCGGTCGAATTTCGATTGAGGCGAAATTCTAGAGGCCCGTGTGCTGTGCGATGTCAGTGCACGTAAAAGAACCCCAGGTGGTCGAAATTTCCGGAGCCCTTCACTACGGCGTCTCTCATAGCCTCAGTCGCTTTGGGACGTTCCCCCATTAACCAAACCATTTAAATATTTTGTGCTATTCAGCACATCGTAATGTAGCTGAAATGACAGATCGGTTATCTAGAAATTAAAAATGTAACTTTCTCACACCTTGGTGGATGCCTCAACCCTGCCGCGAGGAAAGGGAAAAAGGTGTGAGTGAAAGGAGCTTTCTTTTTAATCACATAAATAAAAAGCAAGATATTTATCATGAATAAAAATCTTTGTTGGCAAAGTCTGAGAGACTGGCACAAATATGAACTATAATTGGTCCGAAAATAGAACAAAAATTGATGTAAGTTCTATGCTTTACTGTTAGAGACGAGAATTAACTCTTACAGAACTGTTCATGTTGAACATTCCGAAAAGTAAAAAAAAATCAATAGCTCGCGCGAGGCGCTTTGGGATAATCCACAATGCAGTGCCAACGTCGATTCTGGGCCACCTTGGAAAAAATTTGACCCGCTACACCCTTGGTGGTACGGATCTCTTAAGAACATTCCCGGTACCTTCAGAGAGGCTCGAAAAGCAGCGAGTCTGGTCGACTGCGCCGAAAACGACATTTACAGACGAGCACTTCTCGATAGCCCGGGTTCGACAGAGCAGTCATCTGTCCGAAATGAAGTCAGATGAATGGACGTCACAAGTCCGACTTTCTCGGATAAAACTTTTGAAAATTGGAAAATTGTAAGGTACTTTTATGGAAATATTGAAAGTAATGGCCCATTCCTTTGATATGCAGCAATATCTTTCTTCTAAAGTGTTTCCATGAATCGCATCGAACAGTTAAGACTGCCATATATAGAAAACCAATGGGGAACGCTTTTGACGATAGCAAGAGCGTTAATAGCAAAAATAGCGTAAGACTCCCGTCGGGTGATACGCGAGTAAACTGATTGTTATAGTGAAATCTTACATTCCATGAAAATTGTTTTTCAGCAGCGCAGAGGACAAAGGACGAGACAAGTGCACAGACACGGCGCTGACACTGCACTTGTCTCGTCCTTTGTCCCCTGCGCTGCTGAAAAACAATGTCACACCAACTTGCCCAAGCTTCTACAGTATCAGCATTCTATGAAAAGCTGCGTTCATAAACGAAAATTTCCCGCTCAAAAATGCTTCTGTCCTGAATTGCTTGGGTATGTCTTTTCATAAACAGCTGACACTTGCATCTGCAAGATCAAGTGCCGCTGCTGCGGAATCGTGAAAGTACCGCAGCTAGCTAGCTGCTGATGATGATGATGATGGACTTTTATGGCGCAAGGGCATCTGTGGCCAAAGAGCGCCATGTCACAAGGCTTTCTTCCTTTTACTCAAGGTGGATCCGAAGACCCATTTCGCAAGCATTTCACCCTAAATAATCCGAGCACAAGGGCAGGGGAAAGCTTGTACTCGTTGTATCACCGGTGGGTATCGGGCGGCATTGGGGATCGAACCCCGCACCTCACGCATGCGAGGCGGATGCTCAGACCACCAGGGCACCGCTGCGGTTTCTACTGAGCTGCGTCGGCGCGAGCCGAGGACACATCGGACGCCATGATCGATGGCCGTGATCGCTCCGCGTTCACAGGTTTTACTGAAAGATTAGGAATTCTCCCTCATAGGGCTGACCAAAAAACCGTGTCCGAAACTTAAGTGCAGTTCTTTGGCAACACACTAGATAGCGCTGCTTGTCCACAAACGCCGCACAGCCTCGTGCTCCCTCTGCGGCGCCGCGTTGGGTGCTGCCTTCCAGGACAACGCCAAGTGGACACTAATCCTTCGGTGGCGCAGGTGCTGACGGTGTGCGTGAATCGCGACTACAAGTTCCCCACGTCGATGCTGATCGGCTACCTGAGCCTGGCGCTGGGCTGCCTCATCACGTTCGTGTTCCAGAGCAGCTCGGCGTTCACGTCGGCCTTGCTGCCGTTCGCGGCGCTGGGCATGCTCGACCTGAACCGCGTGTACCCGCTCACGCTGGGCTCTAACGTGGGCACCACGGCCACGGGGCTGGTGGCCGCGCTGTCCGGAAGCCCCGTGACGCGCCAGCACGCGCTCCAGATCGCGCTGTGCCACACCTTCTTCAACGTCATCGGCATCCTGCTCTTCTACCCGCTGCCCTTCCTTAGGTGAGTCGGCGGCCGGCTTCCGTGAAGGAAGAGATGGCGCAACCATCAGCAGCGATGGAGTCGTTTGGAGACTTCACGAAAGAGGTGTAAACAGAGTACCAAAGTGCCCTGGTAGCAGCAACTGTGTTTTGTTTTTCAGAGATCTTAAAGGGGTGAAGTGCTTTGTAACATGTTCTGCGTCCTGGTTGTGAAGGTCAGAGGCGAGGACATCCTGGTGGGCAGTTATCGCATGTGACACGTAGGAGGCGTCTCGTGCAAGGGGAAGCCCGAAGGTGGTGTGATAGCCTCGTGGTGGAGTGGTTCACGCAGTCGGTATGTAAACGGAAAGTGAAAAGAGGCAAAGTGCGGGAGGATAAAGTGGGTTGACTCTTGAGCGCCATTGCTAGTTTAATATGGGTGTCAGCACAACCACCACATAGCTAGCAACGGGGGATGCCAGGTTGCATCATAAACGAAGTTTGTTACCAGGTCCCATGCCAGGAACTGCGTTTGTGCTTGGCTACTTTAGGTTTGTTTCCATGGTGTGAGGACAGCGGTAGGCTGTAGCGGTTCAAGCGAAAGGTTTTCAATAAACTTCTGTGGTGCTTTCGGTGGGCGGTGTATTCTTCTTGAGTTCCGTTGTTTTAGGGCCACGGTATTCGCTACTGTAGTCCTACGGTACTCGATAGGACCGCTGTATTCGCTACGGAGTGGGAGGACTCTTTTAACGCGATTGCGTTGAAGGTGCCGTTCTCTGGAAACTCCGGCGTCGGCGTTGTGAGTGAAAAATCACGGGCATGGCCCTGGTGGGTGGTCATCAGAGAGCAACCTAGGAGGCAGGTGGGCCACCTGGGTAGCATGACCTTGAGCGTCATCACAACCTGCCCACCGGATAGTGAGCGAACTGCCCACTGTGGCAGGTGGCAGTTAATTGGTCGCTCGGGGAGAGCAGCCTGGGTCGCACAAGGCCCACCGCTGGGAGCACCTGCCATAGCAGAGCAGTGGCGCATCGCTTAACCGCTGCACCACTGCGCCAGGAGGGCTATGAGGACTACCAGGGATCTATGAATGTAAAGTAGAGAATGGGCTTCTGCATATATGGGAATTAACCCATTACGCTTTCGAGTCATACGCGTAAGGCGAAGTTTAAGTGTCCCCTCCAATTTTTTGGTTTCCCGCTATATATTGCTGCTCTGTAGCACACTCGGGAAATACATGAACGTGGGGTGAGCTGTCTTAGGTAAGGCGCACGTGTAATCCGCACAGAGCGTTGGTGCACTCCGTACCGCAACAAAATCACCTAAAGACGATGGTGCTGGCCAGATTATTTGCTCAAAGGGGGCGACCGATTAATGGCCGTCAGTGTGGTGTGAGCCGAGCTCATTGCAGGGCAGCTGTTGGTAGATCATTCCCGTTTTATCCGCAGGCGTTGGCGTAGTATCATGGTTGGTCAGGTGGCCAGTGCCTCGAAAATAAGAGGATATCAGCATTCGCAAATTCTCCAATTTCAAAATCACAAATCTCAAAAGCAAACAGGTGCACTGGATCAAACCATTAATGAGAGCACCATCGTCCAGTATTTTTTAAAAATCTTACTTTCTTTGCGTAGCAAGGGCAAGATAAGTTAATTTATTCGGTCCGATTTCATGACTTTAGCGTTGTCACACTGAAGGAACGTGCGGGTATCTCTCATGCGCCAAAGTTGCACCCCAGCCAATAAAAGACGCCGCAGTGCGGCGCTGCGGTTTGGTTTCGAAGTTTAGTGTGCACCGAAATGCGAGCACACGGAAGGCTTTGCATTTCGCTTACAACTCAATGAATCATCCGCTGCCTGAAATGATATCGTCCGCAAGTAATCGCGTTCAATATCCCGCCACGATGGCTCATGTATTATGGCGCTCGTCTGCTGGGCCGGAGTACCCGGGTTCGAACCCGACCACGGTGGCCGCGTTTCGATGGAGGCGAAACGCACAAGGCGCCCCTGTGCTGTGCGACGTCAGTGCACGTTAAATATCCCCAGGTGGTCGAAATTATTCCGGAGCCCTCCACTACGGCACCTCTTTCTTCCTTTCTTCTTCCACTCCCTCCTTTGTCCCTTCGCTTACGGCGCTGTTCAGGTGTCCAACGATATATGAGACAGATACTGCGCCATTTCCTTTCCCCAAAAAAACAATTATTATTATTATTATTTAATAGCAGATAATCATAGCCGCTGATCCACAACGGGAGGTACAATGATACAACCCATGTCATTTGTTGCTTGTGCATAGCAAACTTGCCTTCCTCTTGATATTCCCAGCCCACTTCTTACTTCTCCGAGATACTTAGACAATTAGAGTTACCTAGCGAACTCTCTCACTCCTTTCCCCCGAAGAAATGCGGCTGAGGCGAATGTGTCAGCCGAGCACTGCTGTCGCCGCAGACTGCCGCTGTTCATCGCTCAGCGGCTGGGGGAGACAGGCGCCAAGTACCGCTGGTTCGTGCTCTTCTACCTGCTGCTGACGTTCGTGCTCATTCCGGTGGCCGCGCTCCTGTTGTCGCTGCTGGGAGACCTCCCGTTCAGCATCGTCACGGTCGCTGTCGTGCTCAGCGGAGTCGCAACGATGTTTATAAACTTGCTGCAGGTGCGCTGCCTTTAATTGGACTCCTTAACCACGCCACGAAGCAGCATTTGAGCGTGCGGACAAGTCGATGAAAGAGTACCGTCCCTTGTCATGCTGGCCTGAATATGTTGTTGATTCAGATGCATTGCTGGAGATACCGTAAATGTTTATTTTTAGAGCGAAAGCTCTGCTTCACGACCAAAGCTGCAAAAGGCGATTCATCGCTGAATCCTTGAGCATGAACTTGGATAAATACATAAATAAAATAAATACTGCCGCGACTGGAATTCGAACCTGTGGCGGCGCGGACAGATCAGCTTCACTGGCCACTGCTCGGGAGAACTATCCTGTCGCTCCAGCCAATCACGCCTCGTGTTAAACTGAACCACACACCCGCGCTGTGCACTGCACATCACCGTCTTCGTTAACTTCCATCTGCGGCGCAAACAGATCAGATAAGCTTAACCTCGATCAGAGCTTAACCAGAGTCTAATATCGTCGCCAGACATGCCGACGACCCAGCGAAGCAAAACTACGAGCCAACCAGGCTAAACACAATATTTCGCATGTCTGCTCGGTCTACCTATTTTAAAACCCTGCAATCTTTTTTGCTTTATTTTTTGTACAATGTAGATTGCCCTTCTCAACACTAAAAAAATGATTACGAAAAAAATTTCTAGAGACAGCTCGGAGATTTTGCTTGAGGCTCTCTTGACTGAAGCGTCATTCTTCAACAAGCTAACACGGTGCTGCGTGTGGAGCTGTCACTGGTGCTCCTGAGATCGTTAAGAATGTCGAATGTCAGCAGGGCTTAATAAGCAAGCTATTTAGGAGGCAAAGCCCCCAGTGCAGACGAAATTTAGCTAAATTTAGCAAGCATAGTATAAAACAACAGTGAGCTGTACAAATTCCGAGGATTTGTTCCTGCGTATTCAACACGTTTCTTTTTCTTCAGTTTCAACCGAAGTCATTTGTGAAGGGAACCATTTAAAACCGCCGGAAACAACTACCAACGTTTAGTGCGCTTCAGAAGTGCATCGAATCGTTTGCGTTCGAGGCTTATTTTCATCCGTACACAAGGAATTTGTAACCCTGTTAAACCTATAAAGAACTGCGGACATTCCTCCGATACTCTGACCATCTACCAAGTATTTGTGACCATGCGGCTAAGACAAGTCAGCCACCACCTGTTCTGCGCACGGTGGTCGAAAGTGAGCGTTTTTTCTTCCTTTTTTTGCCGAAATAAGCTCAGAATGGTAGACGCTTGGGCTTGGTGATGCATTTCGAGGGTAAAAAACGTAGTGCAAAAAAAAAAAAAGAAAGACGTGCGAGCCTGTCTTTCTAAGATCTCGTCTTTCTTGCGCTACGTTTTTTTACCCTCGTAATAATATATAACCTTGCTGGCGGCCATGTTTCTAGCCTTTGAGGGCCCCGATACCATTGAGCCTTGCCACTGGCAAATAATGGCTCCATAGGGCTTCTGTTTCACCATGATTTTTTACAGAAGACTGCCCAGGAAGTGTGTTAAGGCGATTGGGCATAGGTATCCAATTGCGTACAAAAAAACACAAATACAAAAGCAAACTTTCAGCACTGGCAAGAAAGTTAGCTGCATGCAGTTAGCTCCACGGATTTTTCAGAACACGCATAACGTGGCCTTTGTTTTTACGTCGTCAAATAATGCCTTGACGGCCCTCTCTTTTTGTTGTTTTTGCTATAGTAGGAATCATCATGGAACAAACTAATCCTTGTGTGACTTGTTCAAAAAACAACCCACGATCCCTTTATGGGGTGAATACAACGCAGTAACGCAGACGGAACGCAAAAAGGAAATCGGAGTTATCGTCTTCACTCGGTGTGAAAAGCTGAGAGTCCCTGGTTACGACATCGTGCGCTGATGGTGGGAATAATTAAGCCGAAGAGAGTCCGACCTATAGATAGCTCTTTCTGTAAAAAAAAAAAGAACTTAGGGGATGTAAACGGCGTGCGCGTACACAAGGCTTGCCGGTGTGCCCTAATACAACCATGTATATACCCTATAGGTCCATTACCATGCGATGGAAGCGCAAACTGAACGCCGAAGCAGTGGCCGTAGCGGTGACCTATTGATTTGAGCAACCGCCTTGAATGAGGGAGGTACGCGGTTCGATCCTCAGTGTCGCCGGCTACACACATGATGAAATGAGTACAAGTTTTTCCCTGGTCTGGTGCTAGGATTATCCGCGGTGAACGGCTCGGAAAATGAATCTTCCGCGCCACCTTGCGCAAAGGAAAAACACCTTGTGTCGTGGTGCTGTTTGCCTGAAGCTGCCTTGCGCCATAAAAATTCATCATCATCATCATCATCATCATCATCATCATCATCATCATCATCACAAAATGAACAAGGGGTGGTATTGAGGGAAGCCTTGGCCTTTCGACCAACGTTCCGAAGAGAAAACTTGCACTGATGAAGACAAGCTTTCGTGCCAAATCGTTCATCAACGCACTGCGACTTCCCTCCATCCCCTTGTTCAGTTTGTTTTGTGAACAATTCCATCTTCTCTGCGCCCTATCTACCGTCGGGCACCATCCATTTGTCATCCGCATTCTGCCCGCGGCAGGAGAAATGGCCGGACCTGCTGCCAGTGTTCCTGCAGAAGTGGGACTTCCTGCCGTTGTGGATGCACTCGCTGGCACCCATGGACCGCTTCTTCAGGCGACGCCTGGAGCGAATGCCCTTCTGCGAGGTGTTCCTCAACGAGATGTCCTTCTCGAACGACGGCGCAAGCCCTGAAGGAAACGTCGTCGACATTTAGGGCGCCTCGTCTCGTGTGCTATAGTTAACGTTTTACCGTCACACTCTGCATATACGTCCACACTACATACCACACCTCAGATCGAATGTCACCAAAAGATACTGCCGCCTAGACATTCTTGTGCTCTAGTATTATGAATCTGTATGCTATGCTTTCTAGTTTTTCGACACATGTGAATCCCTGCCTCAGCAGAAATAGTTTTGAACTAAATGACATGTTGTTAAGTACCCGCAGAACCATGTTCCGGGACCTGAAGAGTGTTGCATTTAAGTGTTTATTTGTGGCGCCCTCTTTCGCTGCGCCATTTTTTTATGCGCTTCTATCATTGGTCCCCTAATGTTGTATAATACCCATGGCAAGACTTGTTCTACTTGTTCATAAGCTAAACATGTAGGTATGAGGGTGCGTAAGCACTTAAAAAGATGATGCCCTAATCACACGAATTATTTCCTTTGTTCACGTTCTGCACACCTTTAAACCTACGAACACACACTGGGAACTTTCTGCATTCGAATGTGTGTGATAGTACCTTCCATTCAACTATTTGTTTTGCCGACATGCGTAAAATCATGTCGATAAACGTGTATTTATCTGAAATTTCTATGAAGCGCCCTTGCTCGCCTGAGCTGTTTGTAGCATGAAATGTGCCATCGGGAATAAATGTAGAAACCACTAAACGTTGAATTTTGGTTACTCGGATTTCTATAACAACGCGCGATTAACTCACGTCACGAAGAATGCGCGCCTTCTTCCCAGGCTTCTGCCGTTACGCATACCGCAAAGAACCCCAGTTTCGAAGGTGGATCACCTGCTCTTACCTCGGTATATTGGGTTGTCTTCGTAGTTGCTCAGTCATCCAACAGGCAGGAGGAAACTGCAACAGCTTCAACTTAATTTATTGCTTCAAAAGCAAGAGTTGGTTTTCAGGAGTACTTAAAACTTATGAGATATTCATTCGAAAACCAATCATAAATGACCATGGCGATTCAACGGGCAATTCACGATACTCCAATACTTCTCTGACAGCAACATCCTCACATAACTCGAAGAAAAGCATACTTCCTTCTTGTTCACTATAAATAGTACGATCTTTATTTGCAAAGTTGCACGGCTGCTTTGTAGATAGTTTGTTTCGTCAAATCCTAACAAGGCAATTTTATGTCCACACTCATATTTCACCGTTAGGCTACTGCTATGTAAATGAGAACGCGTCTTCTGCACGTGGTATGGCACACTGCCAGACGAAAGATCAATGAAGAGTCATTCCTGTCTTCAGTTAAGTGTTCAGTTACGATGGGTACCGTTGTCACCTATGTACTCAGTACCTGGCAGAGGTATGAAGATGGGAGGGAGCAGTTGCAGAGGCTATTATCATAGGAGGTGCCGCGCCTGAATTTTAGCATCTCCACTTCCATGAACCGTAAAGCACCCTAAGAAATGACAAACTAAAAAAAGAAGTCGCATGATTGCGACGTATGGTTCTGCAGACAGACCACACAAGCGAGAGAGAAATATGAACGGAAAGGTAGGGAGCTTACGAACCAGAAGCGCTTTGTTCCGCAGTAAAGGGCAAACATCTTAGAGGTTCCCACAAACACTCGCGCATACCTCTACGGACTTAGCAGATTGTATTTAGGCTCTACAAACACTCAGGAACGAACCAGAAAGGCCCAAATGCCGGGTCTATGGCGACTTCGAGGATGATTTCCGCATTTTGCGACATTGACCGGAAAGATGGGCAGTCATGAGGGAAAGTCTGACCGTGCTCTGTACAGCAGGACATGGAACAAGAAGAGACAAACACTGTGCTGTTTGTCTCAGCGATATGTTGGTCTCTTATTGTTCTATGTCCTGCTGCCTAGAGCGGTTGAAAAAGAAGGTCGTTATGAATTACCAACTCGCCCAATCTGCCGTTCTTCTACGATACTACCCCCCCCCCCCCCCCAGGACTTTATAAAAGTGGCTGGCGGATCCCCCACCTACCAGCATAAAAGGGTCAAACTTACCGCATGTTGGATGGCATCTATAGTAGATAGTGAACAACTCCAGGCGAGGATTTTTATGTTTACAAAGTTAAGCCTCTTTCGACACGACAGTATCTTCGTATCCTCAGTGCGCATAATAACCTGAAACAGGACACCTGAAACAGCACCATGCTAGCGCTCAGCATAGCGAATTTTCCCAGAAGCGCCAGAGAAGGCCTGTGTGGAGTGCAGCGGCATATTAGTTGAGCGCCGTGGTGATGCGACCAGAAAACGAAACGCGTTCCATTAAAGCACCGCTATCCATGAAATAGCGCTTCGAATAAGGTTAGGGCGCTCGACTACTGATCCGGAGCTCCCGGGTTCGAACCCGACCGCGGCGGCTGCGTTTTTATGGAGGCAAAACGCTAAGGCGCCCGTGTGCTGTGCGATGTCAGTGCACGTTATAAGATCCCCAGGTGGTCGAAATTATTCCGGAGCCCTCCACTACGGCACCTCCTCCTTCCTTTCTTCTTTCACTCCCTCCGTTATCCCTTCCCTAACGGCGCGGTTCAGGTGTCCAACGATATATGAGACAGATACTGCGCTATTTCCTTTCCCCAAAAACCAATTATTATTATTAAATTATTCAAAACGGAAAAACTGGCATGAAGTTCGTATACGGCACGGCGTAATAATTTGCAATGAGTCTTTCAAAAAAGGCCGCAGCGAGATTCATTCGCGTTGAGGCTTTCGTAATGCCAACACATAAGACCTCCAAAATCTGGCGCAGCGGCCGGGTTCGACCAAACCCTGCGTTCATGCGCCTGATATCGGAGGCCAGGACTCAAACTCTGGACCTTGTTATCAACAGAGAGATGGTGCTGGTTCATTCTCTGTCGATATCAGTAGCAAAAACTGATTTTCCTATCCGTATGCTATGAAGATCAAAGTTAATGCGCTTACTTCGTGTTGCGTGTCCACTGAAAGAGATCAGTGTTGCGTCTTTCGACAGCTACAGCTTGAATTCCATGAATTAAAGCGCCGCCGCTAACAGTTCCGCTGTTTCGTCATTTTTTGCGAATATTCACGCTGCAGCGGATAACAGCCCAAATATTCGATTCGGTTCTCTTACTTTTCGCTCCGTATTGGATTCGGTTTTAGGTGCGCTATTCGTATTAGATTGAGTAGCAAAGCTAGTGTGTTCCATAAGGTATTAAAAAGTACTTTTCGCATTCTTCAAGCTTCGAGTAATTTTGGGTGGCACGCTTCATTCGTTAACAAGTTTTGTATATAAAAGGTGACCTGCCAAGCCAAGTTGAAATTCTTCGTAGAACATCAGCTTAAAAAAACTAGGAGGTAGATTTTCACTCCAATGCAGGAAGACGAAAAAAACTGCGCGCTTCTGCTTGTGTAGAACACGCTAAAAGCCTTGAAGGTAATTGCACTGAGCTAAAGTAATCGTGCAGTAACAACCACAGCAGGCGCTATCAGTGTGCGCATCGTCTTTTTCTGAAGCTAAGAAATTTCTGCTCTTAAGTCCGCACACTCATTTCAAGAGTCGTCAGCTCCTAGGTGCTTTTGCAACCGTCAGCATTCTTTGCAGCATTCTTCTGTCGTTCATTGTGCCGTGTGTTTGCGTGCGTGGAAATTAATAGGATAGGTACACTTGCATCGTAAATGCTTATCAAAAAACAAATTTTAATTGTTAAGACTCCAACAGCTGCCTGCTGTACTCTGTTGTGTTTTAAAGAAAAAGGAATGCGGTCACTGACCATGTCATGAAATTAACAGACGTTTCGGAACCTCGTACGGGTTCCTTGATCACTCAGCGGGACAAGAAATGGTTTCTAACATTGTTCCGAGCACAAAGTGACTCAGTTTTGTAAAATTACTGAAGTCCTTTCAAAATCTCCTTTCGATGGCATACGAAATGTAAACATAAGCGCCATTGCCAACGTCAGCAACAATGGCTGAAGGTGACGGCTCTCGCGCCTCGTGCCAGCACGCGACATTCGGCGTCCGATGAAGAAGAGCCCAGCGAGCACGGCGCCGCAGGAACCACTCGCTCCACCCACTCGCTTGTCTGGCAGCCTTCCTAAGTCACCCTCGGAAGTCCGAGGCAGCTCCTAACCTGATGTCGGACTCCCAGACATCCCTGACGCGCCGCCGGAGCAAGAAACGGCCGGTGTGCCAACCTCAGGGGAAAAACCTCTCAGCACGCACAGGGAAAGGTGAGCTGTCACGACCCGTCAGTAGTGTCTACTGTGCTATGCGAACGCTGTGAGCGCGCACAATCAATGGAGTTAGAATGAAGCGCAGATAAGGATTTATGGTCTTAGGCTGCCGAGACCGAGGTCGCAGGATCAGACCCTAGCCGTGGTGGCCGTTCTCGATGGTGGAGAAATGCATAGTAAGCGCACGCCCCGTGCCTTGTCAGTAGGCGTCCAAGAACCAGTGCTCGAAGTGCTCGAAGTTAGTCCAGGGCCTTCCACTGCGACGTCTTTTTCCCTCTTCCTCATCCCAATCCCTCCTTTTCTTTTAGTCTTTTATTTTCTTTTCTAAGGCATGCAGTAACTCTCTCACTTCGCGGTGGAAACCTCAACCGCGCGGTGAGAGAAGGGAGGAAGGTGGCTGGAGTGAAAGGAGAAAGAGAGAAAGAGGTGCCGTTATGAGGGTTTCCGGAATGATTTCGATCGTCTGGGGATCTTTAACCTGCATTGACATCGCACAGCTCACGGGCGTTTTTTTTTTTTGCGTTTCGCCTACATCGAAACGGACAGAATCGAACCCGGGTACTCAGGCTCAGTATCCGAGCGCCCTGACCACTGAGCCACAGCGGCGGATCCCTCCTTCGTCCCTTCCCATACAGTGCGTATGAAGCGTCTCGACCAGGAGTGAGGCAGTTACTGTGCCCTTTCCTCTCCTCAAAAGGTTGAACTCATCAATACCCGCCGCGGTGGCTTAGTGGTTAGGGCGATCGGCTACTGATCCGAAGAACCCGGTTCGAATCCAACCGCGGCGGCCACGTTCCGATGGAGGCGAAACGCTAAGGCGCCCGCGTGTTGTGCGATGTCGGTTCACGTTAAAGATCACAAGTGGTCGAAAATATTCCAGATCCCTCCACTACGGCATCTCTTTCTTCTCGCACCGCCTTCTTTATCCCTTTCCTTACGGCGCGGTTCAGGTGTCCAAAGATATATGAGAGAGATACTGCGCCATTTCCTTTCCCCAGAAAACCAATTATTAATTATTATTATTATTAACTCATCGGAATACGAAGCGCGAATGAGCCGAAGTGCTACGGCGCCTTTTGGCTTGTTTTTTTTCCAACCTTTGTTTTTTTTAATGTCGCTACGCTAGTAAAGCGCCTGCGAAAGCGAATCACTCGTGCTTCTTGAATCCTTGGTGAGGATTTCGACGAAAACATGGAGCGGTATAAGCCGACATGCTTGGCGTTGCAAATCATGGGCGATGCTGTCAGGTGTTCACTTATTGAACGTTCTCGTAATAAATATTAATGACTAAGAACTATTTCTTGTGCGCGGATGCCGTCAGAGCGATTAGGTGTTCCCAGCGATGCATCACACTGCCGCAGCTCACTCATCTTTTGATAGGCTAACAACAACAACTCGATGGCTCGGTGAGGGGCTGGACAGAAACGCTGTTGCAAAATTCTTTTTTAGCTCGACTTATAAGCGGCACAAGACAGGCGTTTGTCCAGTTTATGTGTCGCACTAAAAAAATAATTTTCCTTGGTTTGGTTTCTGGGTGTTTAACACCCCAAAGCGACTCAGGCTATGAGGGACGCCGTAGTGCAGTGCTCTGGAAATTTCCACCACCTGGGGTTATTTAACGTGCCCTCACATCGCGCAGCACACGGGCTGTTTGGACGCCATGGTCCTGTATGCGACATAGTAGTCGCACAAGTCCCCTACGGGAATACGCTTGAGAGAGGTTGCGTCACTCGATTACAGTCATTCATTTCACGCCACTTTGCACCTGGTTCCTATGCTTAAAAGAGTACTCAGTGTTTTCACTGATCAGTCTAAAGAAAGTGGCTGCCATCCTGCCGTAAATCTTTCATCACAGCTGACACAACTGTGCGTACAACAGCATCTGCCCTGCGCAAGCGTGGCATCCAATGTTGTAATCAATTATTCCTGAAATTATACTCATTAGTTGTCATCACCGCTTAGCTGGACATTTGTATATCCCAGAAATTAAACTTCACAGAAACCTTAATTCGTTCTTGCAGACGAGGCATGCTCCGAAACCGCGGGCAACTTCCTGGTGACGTCCGGATGCCCGCCTTCGAACTCTATGAGCAGGCCGTCTGCGAGTGCGCAGCCGTGTCCAGAGACCACCGCCGCGCCACGGGGCCGCCGAACGCGAGACAGCGGAAGCCAACCGGCCCTGGAAGATCCGGCACGACGCCGTGCTGCTGAGTCGGCTGCTGCAGCGGCGAGCAGAGCACTCTTCCCCACGCCCTCGGGAGGCACCGGGCGGGACGTTCGCCCTTCGGACGAGGCAAGGGCCACGGGGGACGCACTTAGCGTCACTGCGAACACACGCAGCACGCAGAGAGCTGCAGTCGTACCACAGCCGGTACAAGAAGAAACAACCTTCCGGAGCCCCTCGTACCGGGAGTCCAGCAAGGCGACCAGGAGGTCTTTGGATTCTTCGGCTACTGCCACAGTTCCTTCGACCTCTTTGGCGCAGCCAGTTGCCCGGGCTGTCGGAAAGATGAGCACGACGCTCGGCGACCGCAGGCAGCCCCACTCAGCGCCCGGTGCGCTGCCGCGGCCACCGCGCTTGACCATACCCAGCTTTTTCCAGCGTCCTCTGACGCCCGGTGTGGTCCCGGAAGAGCGCCAGCCGAAGAATGCGGCCGCCATGCCCGCCGTCGCTGGTTCCTCAGCCAAGGGCGAAGGTGGGGGCGGCGGCGAGAGCTGCGAGGCGACCTTCTCGAGTGTTCTGTCGGTGCGCTCCTTGCTGCAGGTGGAGGACCCCGACGTCAGCAACCGGCAGCCAGATGGAGGAGAAGGTGAAGACCATGCGCTTTACAAAGCCGCATAAGCATAGAGTCATTTTAGTATAGTACACTTACACATAGTGAATGAAATCATGCAACTGCTGTCGTGAGTGTTAATTCGTAACGCGTGCCCGGCAGCGGTGATGCAAGTACAATACACAGGGTAGGATCAAGAAATGACTGATCTGTCGATTGGACATCGATGCTCCTGTTATAACATAACTATGTCAGGCAAACTGAACAACAGAAGGAACTGTGTGGGGTAGAGGTGGGACTCGGATTGGGTGAATGTTATTATTAGGACACCATGTATATGCGGGTAAGGGAATACAGATTGGCCTTTTTCACTTTAAATGATATGTCGAACCGGCGTTAACGCCTGTTTGCAACGTGATGTAGTGTTTGCAGGAGCTCGCTGTCGAGCAAAAGTATTAACCATGTCGTCAAACCATGGGAAAACGACAGGTTTCCAAGTCCAGCTTTCTCTGGCAAAAAGTTTTGATAGTGAAAGATATTGTTATGGAAATATTAAAGGCAAAGGTCCACTATTCAAATTGTAGTAAAATCTTTCTTTTAAAGTGTTTCCATCGCTCGCATCGAACAGTTAAGACTGCCATAGAAAACCAATGGGGAACGCTTTTGACGATAGCAAAAACATGAATTAAAAAATATACAAGACTGCCGTTGGGTGATATGCTGATATATTGGTTTTTATAGTGAAATCTTACATTATATGAAAAAATTGCGTTCATAAACGGTTTCCCGCTAAAAAATGCTTATGCCCAGAATTGCTGGGTATGCACAAACTATGTGACAGGTTGCAACAGATTTACATTAGACAGCAGACACATTTCCAGGGATGGATATAAGGACGCAGAGCTCACACAGTCACCACGCCCTCCGATCCTTATATGCTCTTGTGGTTTTTGTCTACTGGCCTATCACTGAGAATCAGCAGTGCATACTGCAGCTTTCAGTTGCCTGAACTTCATCGTGAGCTCCAGGCTAACGCAGGTATATGTGGACGCCTGAAATAGCGATGACCTGCATGTAGCACCCGACCCATACGCAGAAGGCTCGGCGCAGTTCATGGCCTCCACGACGGCCAAGATGGCCATTCTGCTGGGGTGCTGGTACCTGTTCCTAGTCTCGCTGGACCTGATGAGCTCGGCCTTCAAGCTCTTCGCCGGACAGCAGTCGCTGAGCCGCGGCCCCAAGAGCGACGTGATCCGCAACCCCGTCGTGGGCATAATGACGGGTCTGCTCGTCACCGTGCTCGTACAGAGTTCGTCATCGTCCACATCTATCACCATCACCTTGGTCGGATCCCAGTGTGCGTGCCTCGCATGATTCTTGCTTCGAAAAAGCGACCTCGCCGCTCCCTCGTCCTAGCTTTAGCTTGTATATGAAAGGCATTTCGCGCTGACCAAGCGCCCAGCTTAGTCACATTTCGTCGCTTACAGCCGACTTAGGAACCTTAGCAGAGTGGCGTAGAGCAATCGTTATTAGAGCTGCCCCAGAGAGGATTTATTCTTTGACTGCGAAGCTCTTGCGAAAGGTTAATAGCTTTAATTTTTGTAACAGTATGGCGACTCTCATATGGAAGTTAATGAGTAGTTGACCTGAATGGTCAATAGAAAAGTGTACAACAGCTTTATCTTACCAGTACTCTTCTACGGGGCAGAAACATGGAAGCTGAAGAAAACGGACAACGTAGCGACCCAAGGAAAGAAAAATGGTAGGTGTAACGTTAAGAGATCGGAAGCGGGCGGAGTGTTAAGGGAACAAATTCGGGTTATTGACGTCCGAGTCGAAATCAAGAGGAAGAAATGGGCTTGGGCAGGGCATGAAATGCGAAGGCAAGATAACCGCTGCTCCTTAAGGGTGACGGACTGGATTCCAAGAGATCGCATGGTAGCAGGGAGCGGCAGAAGGTTAGGTGGGCGGATGAGATTAAGAAGTTTGCAGGCATAGGTTGGGCCCCGGTGGCAAATGACAGGGTTAATTGTAAAGACATGGAAGAGGCATTTGCCCTGCAGTTGGTGTAGTCATGCTGCTGTTGCTGCTGCTGCTGATGGTGATGATGATGATGAAAGAAAACTCAAATCTATACTGCTGCGAGTTGCAGATCAGAACAACATTGAAGATTACTGCAAAAGTTTACGTCTGGGGCTCTGCCTGGCAACAATGAAAGCCGAGCGCGTCAAAAAGTCTTCGCTATACCGCGAGTTAGGGACATCACATCACAAAAACACATCTGTCGTCGCTCGCACATATCGCGCACAAGATATAAAAGGCCTTTAGCGAATTTAGGCTGAATTTTGCATGTGGCGATTTTAAATTCGCACTCTTTCTATAGCGCATGTCCCTGGGATCGCTTGTCGATGTGCATGCAAGCTGTTTGACATTGAAGATAACGATATTGCACGCCACTAGACAACGCGTGTTTTGTTTTAAGGCGGCATTTTAAAGATCCCCAGGTGGCAGAAATTTTCCGGGGACCTCCACTACGGCACCTCCTTCTCTCTTTCCCTTTTCACTTCCACCTTCCTTCCTTACGGAGCGGTTCCGGTGTCCACCGACATATGTGACACTACTGCGCCATTTCTTTTTCTCCAAAACCAATTATTTTTTATTATTATTTTTTGCTCGACTAGTGCATCCTTTTCACCGCCACCACGCGTGCTTTCTTACTATATTCTTCACGTGCGTATAATTAAGAGGTTAGTTTGTGCAGATGTCCATCCTTGATTCCCCGTTGCAGTGTTGAGCGTGAAGCAGGCTATACCGATCGTGATGGGTGCCAACCTGGGCAGCTCTGTGACGAGCAGCGTCGCCGCGCTGTCTCAAGTGACGCGACGCGACGAGCTGCGCAGGGCCTTCGCCGTGGCCACAGCGCACTGCCTCTTCAACTGGCTCACGCTAGTCGTGCTGCTTCCCTTCGAGGTCACCTTCGGTGAGAGACGAGCCCTTCGTGCTTAGCAGAGAAAGCACTCCACCTACAATGGGCACCTCGGTTACAACCCGCAAACGCTTGTCCCCGCAGCGTTCTTAGAATCGTCGTCCAGAATGGCAGTGGAGGCCCTCGACCGCAAGCATCGTCTGCACCGGTACAACCACCTGCGTGCGCTTACCCGGCCGCTGACCAGCTTCATCGTTCAGGTGCGTGTTGTTCGTGCCATCGGAGGACGAGTGGCATACAGGGTCGTGCCTGTTACATTTGGTGCACCCGTGTAGTAAACACGTACACACTGGACAGAACACCTTGTTATTGCAGCTGGAAGAAGCCAAGCCGCCTCAGAAGATGGCCATCGAGCATTCCGACGGCAGCGGCTTTGTAATACACACCGTACGCACGTGCTGCGCCTTCAACGGAAGTCGCTGTGTGAGACCTTGTAAGTACGCTGCATTGGTCTTATCTAACGTTGGCGACAGGAGAGACGTCTCCTTGATGTCTATGTCAGGTGGGCAAATGACGCAAATGAGAATTTACGTCACGCGGTGTCACCTGCGAACTGCGTATGCGGCTAGCCCTCTTGTTAAGCGTTGTCCGAGGACAGCCCCGTAAAATTAAATCGACTTCAGTGTGTACGCTCAGGCTAAATAAGCTATATAGCTACACGTACTTAGACGCTTACTCGAACTCTTGACACTAGCCGATGCTTAGTCCCTGTTGGGCAGTAACGGGTCCAGAATATGGGATAGGATGGAAAGCGCTCAATCAGGTCGCTCAGCATGGCTCGCCGCACAACCAACAATACTTCTTTATAGTTATATATAGAAACTCTGAAACAGACGCGCTTTTTTTGCGGACCGTACCGGGTAGCACTGCTCAGCTAATAGCCCCCTTTCTGGTACTACTGTTCCTAAACCGCCCTGCCATCAAGATAATTTGTCAGCACAAAGCGTATGAAGGCGTTTTCCAAAATGGTCTTTTGTCCGTTTTCGCTGTTGTCTGGGTGTCGAACCTTTGAAGTGACCAGATTTCCAGCCTCTATCTGGAATAAAGCATACTGAAAGCACGACTTCCAAACCGTATACTAACCATAAATTTATATATGCGGAACATGCAGAAAACCTAAAGAGTACATTCATTAGAACTTCCAAGGCTGACCATGTACAACAGTTTCGGACAAAAATTTTCAGAAATTAGAAGATTGTACGACACTGTTATAGAAATATTGAAGATAACCCATTCTTCTGAAGTTTAGCAAAATCATTCTTTTAAATGTTTCTATCTATCGCATACAACAGTTGAGACAGCCATAGAAACCAATGGGGAACGCTTTTGACGATAGCAAAACCGTTAATAAACAAAAATACATAACTTCCGTCGGGTGATCTGCGGAAATATTTATTGAATAGGGAAATCTTACATTGTATAAAAAAATGGCGTTCATAAACAGTTTCCCGCTCAAAGATGCCTTTGTCCGGAATTGTTGGGTATATGGAAGACCTGCAGGAAGGCAACTGCCATTGTCGCAGGCCAGAACGCGCTGGCGCGGCTGCAGCTGGGGGACCAGGCGTCCGGCCTGGTGCTCCTCTTCCTGTCGCTGCTGCTCATGCTGGGCTGCCTGAGCCTGCTGGCGCGCACGCTGAGCCCCGCTGTGCGGCTCCAGGTGGCGCTGTCGCGGATGCCGCAAGGCCTCCTCGAAGGCTACGCCTGCTTCTGCCTCGGCCTGGTGGCCACGCTCGTGATGCAGAGCAGCACGGCGCTGAGCTCGGCGCTGGCGCTGCTCGCCGCGTCGGCCGGCGACCACGTGGCGGGGATGCAGCGGGTCTACCCCGTGCTGGTGGGCGCCAACATTGGCACCACCAGCACGGGCCTGCTGGCGGCGCTTGCCGGCGACCCGACGCCCGACACGCTCCAGCTGGCCCTGTGCCACAGCTTCTTCAACGTGTACGGCGCGCTGCTCTTCTACCCGGTGCCGTTCATGCGGTTCCCGGTGCCGCTGGCGCAGCTCCTGGCGGCCACGGCGGCCCACTATCGCTGGTTCGCCGTCGCCTACCTGCTGGCCGTGTTCGTCACGCTGCCGCTGTTGGCGCTGCTGCTCTCCTTCGCCGGTGAGTGGAGCGTTTTCCGAAGTGTGTACACGCGTATGTATGGATAAGAATCGACCTCTGCAGTGACTCGCCTCTGTTGGCGCAGCCAACGCGCGTCTTAAAGCGCGCGAGCGCGGCTATATGGCTTGAAACACTCAGCAAGCTGGACTATAATGTGAGAGAAGCAAGGTGTGACGAAAGAGATGGCGCAGTGCGTCTCGCTCAGGATGGACACCTGAACTGCGCCAGCCGTGTTCCGGCAGTTAATCTCCTTATCAATCGCAAGGGATATTTTGCAAAGCCTTGTGACTATCTCAGTGCTTCAGAAATCCCTCTGAACCTGATGCCCAGTAGCGACGTCTTCCTTAGAGGCGCAGCGCACTGCGCCATTAGCCCTTGTACGCTGCGAATAAAAGGGCTGAAGGCCAGGCTTATATATGAGGCGAAGAATTGGCGAGAGATTTCTTTTGATCGTATTTTACAGCGACAGCTGTGCAAGGCTCATTCCCTGGATTTCGCGTCGTAGTAGTAACGATGTAGTCGGCGTAACCGGAGCGTGGTAACCATGGTGGAAGAAGAGAAGGAGGAGGGAGGGTATGGCAAGAGCGGATGGATTAACTAGCACACTCCGACTTTTGCGGGTGGTGCGAAGCGCGCTGCCCGAGGAGAGGCTCAGCGACGGTAGCGCAACGCGCCTAGATCGGCGGACTGGTGAACAGTGCTAGTCATAGAACGACCATGTGCGGAACGCTATAAAGTGTACTCACGCATGTCGCTGTGCCGCTGCGGTGGCTGAGTGTTTATGGCACTCGGCTGCCGGCCCGAAAGACGCGGGTTTAATCCCGGCCGCGGTGGTCGAATTTCGATGGAGGCGAAATTCTAGAGGCCCGTGTACTGTGCGATGTCAGTGCACGTTAAAGAACCCCAGGTGGTCGAAATTCCGGAGCCCTTCACTGCGGCGTCTCTCATAGCCTGAGTTGCTTTGGGACGTTAAACCCCTATAAACCAAACCAATCACGCATGTCGCCTTCAAATTCCTTACGTCATATTGCGAAATGAAAATACCTCAACAGCTGCCACTGAATACCGCTTTTCACAGTGAGGACTATCCTGCGAGTGTTTAGAGCGAAAGCTGTACTTCACGACCAAAGCCGCAAAAGCCAATTCATCGCTGAAGCCTTGACCTTCACCTTGAATAAATAAGTATAATTAATATTGCCGCGACTGGGATTCAAGCCCGCAGCGGCGTGAACAGATAAGTTTCTCTGGCCACTGTTCCTGCAGAGCAGTATGCTATCGCTGCAACCGATCGCGTCTCGTGTTGCCATTGTTGTCGCCTTAAAAACGATGGCACATACATACCCACGGCGGCGGACTGGCCAGGGTGTGGTGCAGATCCAAACAGCAACAAAACCACGCGCTATTCATTGTACGTCGTTGTCTTCATCAAATTCCATCTGCGGCGCGAACAGATCAGATCAGTTCAACCTCGATCAGAACTTAACCCGAATCTAAAATGGCCGCCAGACGTGCTGACGACTCACCAAAGCAAAACAATGAGCCATACAGGCTAACATGCTTTCGCACATCTTCTCGGTTTAACTACTCTAAAACCCTGCCATTATTTTTTTCTCGTGACGGACGGGCTGCTTCTCACGCTGTGCTAACTCTTCCCATCTCGTTCCACCATCTTAGCACCGGCTCAGTGCTCAAGTAGTCTGTTCGTCAAAAAAAAATAGAAGGTAGTTTATTTCCTTTCACGGCTAGGCACTCCCACTATGCCTCATTTTAGGTCTGTCATAACTACTAGTCGTCGTCATCATCAGCAGCTTGACTACGCCCACTGCAGGGAAAAGTCCTCTCCCATATCTCTCCAGTTAACCTGTCCTGTGTCAGATGCGGCCGCCCTATCCGCGCATGCTTCTTAATTTCATCCGCCGACGTAACTTTCTGCCGCCACCCGCTACGCTTCCCTTCTCTTGGAATCCACTCCGTTGCCCTTACGGACCAGCGTTTTTCTTGCCTTCGCATTACATGCCCAGCCCAAGCCCATTTCTTCTCCGTGCTTTCGACTGTGATGTCATTACCCCGCTTTTGTTCCCTCACCCACTCTGCCCGCTTCTGGTCTCTTAACGTTACGCCTATCACCTGTCTGCCCCGTAGGCAGGTCCTGGTAAGATACAGCAGTTATATACTTTTTTCTTGAGAAACATTTGTAAACCGTCACTAATGATCTGAGAGGCCCTGTCAAATGCACTCCACTCCTATCTTATTCTACTAGTTAAGCGACTCTCGTTATTCAATCTGCGGTCACTACCTTCCCTTAGTAGACGTGTTCCTTTACCACTTGCAGCACCTCGCTACCGATTGTAAACTGCTGCTTGAAAATTGAAAATTGGAAATGAAAATTTACACCTGAAAATGACATGCAAATGACACCTGAACCGCGCCGTAGGGGAATGGATAAAGGAGGGACTAAGAGAAGAAAGGAAGAAAGAGGTGCCGTAGTGGGGGGGCTCCGGAATAGTTTCGACCACCTGGGGATCTTTAACGTGCACTCACATCGCCCAGCACACGGGTGCCTTTGCATTTCGCCTCCGTCGAAACGCGGCCGCCGCGATTGGGTTCGAACCCGGGTACTCCGGATCAGTAGCCGAGCGCCTTAACCATTGAGCCACCGCGGCGGGTGAACTGCTCCTTCCTTCCGAGACTTTTGAACATTGCTTTGGTTTTCTGCATGTTAATTTTTAGGCCCATTGTTCTGCTCTGCCTGTCTGTCATTTATCATGATTTGCAGTTCATCTCTAGAGTAACATAGCAAGGCAGTGGCATCAGCGAATCGCAGATTATTTATGTATTCTCCATCAACTCTTAATCCCAACTGTACCCTATTCAGGCCTCGAAATACCTCCTGTAAACAGGCGCTGAATAGCATTGGCGAGATCGTGAATCCTTGCCTGACGCCCTTCCTTATTGGAATTTTATTGCTGATTTTATGGAGGACTATGGGAGCTGAGCAGATACCTTCCAGTATTTTTACATCAGGGATCTTCCACAGCCTGATTCCTAAACGCGTGCAAAACTGCTGAGGTGTCGACTAATTCAAATGCGTGCTCGTAATCTATGAAGGCTATAAATAGGTGTCGGCTATGTTCAGCGCATTTCTCTATCACCTGATTGATAGTGTGAATATAATATATTGTCGGGTAATACCTGTTCATATGTCTCTCTATGCTGCAACGAACCTTCTCTTGAGGCGTCTGTAAATATTAAATTTTTTTATTTAAAAAGGACGTGTCAAAGACACCTATGTCTAAAGAATACGCCGGAAAACGTTTACGAGCTGAACAAGATCCACCGGTTCACTGTGATGAGATAACGTAATTAACGTCTCACCTTCACGTTTCCATTGTTCAGTGGCAGATAATGTAATCGACGTCTCACCTTGATGTTTACATTGTTCAGTGATTACATTCTTCACAGAGCTGGCTGCATTATGGAAATAAAACAGCATTGTATCTCTTGTAATCTTGCCTCGTCGAATTCCGCAGAAACTGCATAGGCGAGACAGTCGGCACCGAAGTATATTTTCCCTCCTGCGAAGCATTTATTTTCCAGGTGGCAACAAAAAAGTTTTTTTCATCCTCCTCCCCATTGTTCCGCTACGGTGGCTCTGCGCATGTGGCATTAGCTTCTCAGCACTATTTCGCAGATTTGATGCCAGCTGCGGAGGCTGCATTTCGAATAAGACTAAGCACAGACACAATTGCGCTCCGAGATTTAGGCTAAGAAATCTCCTGGCTGTCTATGAAAACTTGCGAGAACCCTTCGCTACCTCCATCCGCCGTGCTTCCTGCGACACCTGATGAATCCGTTCTAAACATCTTCCCCCGTTCTTCACCCGGCGCACAGGCAGCACCTTGTTCAGTGCCGTGGGCGTGCCGCTCCTGCTGGCCGCCTTTCTCCTGGTGGCGCTGAACACGGCCCAACGGCACCACCCGCACTGGCTGCCACCCTTCCTGCGTTCCTGGGCGTGGTTGCCCCTGTGGATGCACTCGCTGGCACCGCTCGACGCGTTGCTCGAAGAGCGGCTGCTGCGCCGCTGCCGCTTGCTGGACGCCTTCCTGGGGCCGCCTGCCACAGCCCCGGTCATGCCCTAGGGCAGATGGGCGAGCTCCGGGCGATGGCTGTGCGCCAGCGCCCCGCTCTCCAAATGCCACGTTCCAAGGCGGGCTTCGTTCACAGATTCTTGTTGCGTACTGCGATTTAAAATGACCTGTTTTGTGTAAACGTAGTGTATTATAGACCATGGGAGGATTCATGCCTTCCCTACAAGACACCCATGACTTGATCTTGAAGTGCGGTGCGTAGTTGTCGCCTGTGATTACACCGAGAGACGCGTATTTGCTTAGACGCTCGGCGCAGACGGAACTGTGCGTTTCGTTAATCATCGCTGCGTCTTGGAAGACGCTAGATCTTTGTCCTGTTTGATAATGAAGCGTTCAATGAACAAATGAAGTAAATCTTTGACGTTCACTTATCCTTGTGCTGTTCGATGAAGGCAAGCATACACTGTTGTAGTCGCGAGCAAAAACAACGGCACATCAAGTTCTTCAGTGGAGAGTAAGATAAATACACGCAAGTTGCACAACTAGAGGTTTCGTCAACAAGGTAGCAAAAGTTGTAGGTTGGGCTTTCCTCCCTGGGCTACATAATTATATGAGGAGGCCTTCGGTTCTATCACTAGCATGGCTGCCACTTGTGGAGAATACAACTGATTTCAAAATTTGGAGTCCGACGAGATGAAAGCAGCAGTGACTATGTTAGTCCCGATACAGCCGTCTTCGGCAAGAGGGCCCGAACTCGTGCAGAAAATCGCAAAATGATAAAAACCGTGAAGGTTTTACTACCCACCACACAGTTTTCGAAACTACGAGCTCAAGCTGCGTCCGCACGCAAGGTACTCGTTCGAATTCGGAGACTATATATATACCCCGTTGCGGAATGCTCGTTCTGATCCTCATATGCAGACCGCAAGTCTAATAAAGTCTATTCCAAATAATTCATTGCGAGACTGTCAGATCCAATACACGGCGCCGACACTCGTAATAGACCTTTCGAACCACTTAACCGCAATAACGAGAGCGGTCCATGACTACCGCAAACTTAGTGCCAGAACTGTGAACCCGCCATATTCGATGAAAAAAGCCCTGGCAGAAATCATGTGACTGATCTCACAGCTACAGACAGCCAGACAGCATTTCTCATGGTCCATTATACATCGAGCCTGAGGATGCAAAAAGGCTTCATGGCGTCAGATGCGAGGTACGAACATCCCGCACGACATTAAAATTTTGTGAAGCCCCGCAAACAATGCAAATAGGTCGTGAAAAGAGCGTTCATCGGTTGGCCGTGAATAATTTCATACACATACGTTATAACACGAGGTGGAAGATCCACTTTAGAACCGCTGTAAATACGGCTTCCGGCTGCCACTCGAAATTAGCCTCACTTCTGAGGCTCATTTCCCCGCCCTGGCTGTCCCGCGCAGTTTTCTCGCGAGGTCGGGAATAAATTGGTCTCCAATATTAATTCACTGAGTCCGTCCTTTGATTCATACGAGCTATGCGAAAGATTGACGCAATTGCTAGCATATTCAAGAGGTGAGAATGGCTGACTGTATATGATATCGTCGGAATACAAACTGATATCGTCGGAATACAAAATCCACAGGCTATAGCGCCTCCCCCCCCCCCTTCCTCGCTTTCTGTAGTGTGCATGAGAATGGAAAGTCGGCAACAACCAGTGCGCCTGATATCTAGGCCAGAGGCAGGCAACAAGATAACGCTACATGCACGGTGTACACCCTTGTAACATGCAGATCTATAATACACGCAACATTTGATATTAAACCTGTTTTCACTGTTCACTGAAAAAAGCGTGATCTAGTTAAGATCTGTTAACCTTTCTTCATCTCGTCATCACATATACTCATTTCATTACTAGTGCGTTTGCGGCGCAGAACCTCTTCACAGCCAGGGGGATTTGATCAGGGGATCGCAGGCGCCCAGATAAGAGCTTCGCAGACGAGCTTGTGGACAGTGCACACACCTCCGTGACTCCTTTCAGACACTCCCCAACCACAACTCAGCGTCGCCCAGACTCTTACTCTCCGCAAGCTTCACACCAACACCCTTCTCACCCGAGCTCGCCTGCTCCTCTTTCGCATGCGGTCTGACCCCTCCTGCCCCAACTGCCCCTCACCTTTTGCCAATCGGAAGCGCTGTCTTTTTCAGTGCTTAGTAGCCCTCCGAGCTCCCTTCTTTCCATCTCCACATCCCCCTACCCAGTGTTGGCGGGAACGCGTTACAAGTAACGGCGTTACCGGTAACGTGTTACTTTTTTCTGTAACTTAGTAACGTACTCGTTACCATTTCGGAACTGTAACGGGTAATATGCTTACGTTAACATTTTTCGGTAACTTGATGTGTCACGTTACTATAGTCACTTTTTATTTCAATTGTCCCCCCTCCGCCTCTTTTTCAGAAAAAAAAGCGCCTAACGCGATGTTGCAAATAAACAAAATGCACAGCTGCTCTCGACGACCCTTGTTGCACATCAGAAAACACCTGGCCTTGACGACGATCCCAACTGAAAAAAAAAAATAGATACCCATAAAGCACGAAACACGTGCACGAACACGCATTCACACACTTCCCTTCCCAAACCGCACACACATGCAACACTTAAAAGAGCGGAACCATGCCAAGCATTTTTGAACATCACATTTTTCAGAATTACTGTAAATTTGTCGAGAGTTCAGCGATGTTTGGTTTGTGAAGTTAGAATTGATGATGAAATGTCATTCTTTGTTTAATGTTAGTAAGAAAATGGCTTCTCCGTGTGCCACAGAGTTAGAAGCCATCACATGGAGCTCTATAGGCATGTTTAGACCACTGTGACATTGCTAACCTTCTGAACATTTGTGCTAAGTAGTCTCGTTAAATCAAGATTTCCGGTAAAATCGTTGTTTCGGCTAGAATTCTTGTAGGAAATATGAGCTCTATCAAATTGTTATCGTTAGTTCTTACAGCGAAGAAGCCCTAATTAAAATTTGTGGCCATGAAGTAACGGAAAAGTAACGTGCGGTACTTTTATTCGGTACCGGTAATGGTAACGCGTTACATTTTTTTGTAGCTAACGTATGGCGGTAACGTGTTCCTTTCTTTTTCGCCGTAACGAGTTACGTATTTAGTTACTTTTTTTCGGTGACACCTACAACACTGCCCCTACCCATTCCTCCTATGTGGAGAATCTGGCTGGCGTCGGACCAACTGGACGACCAACGTGCCCTGGTGCTCCATATCCAGGATCTTTTGATCGCTTAATATGTCGCTCTTTAATAAACTGCTTTTTTCCTCTCTCTCCACTCATTTTTAAGTCCACTCCACTTCATTTTCGCCTTTCAGGTCGCTTCGAGACAAACAAATCGGCCATTTAACAAGCGCTACTATTTTCCTATATCCCTAACTTATTTTTTGTATGCCTAGCGCATAACACCGGAAACTATACGTTTCTGCCCGCATTCTGGCAGCCCTCCCTTCCTTACAGCTCCAGAAGCGAACGGCAAAAGACGCGAAGAAGAAGAGGTAAGAAGACCAGTAGCTGAAATAGCTTTGGTTCTTGCTGGTGCTTGGCTTCGAGCTCAACTGTGGTGTCCTGGTGGTGCCTACGTGGACATCTCTGGTGAGGCCGTTCTGTGGGGGGGGGGGGGGGGGTTTGGCCAGGTCTCAGGTTAGGTCTGTAGGCCAGGTTAATGTGCATTTGAGGGTGCGTTTGGCTCAGGTATGTCGCTGACCTTCCCGGGTGGAGGGACCGCAACCTGGTTTGCCAGCTTGCCCACACAAAGCTTGCCGCTAGAAAATTTTCGTAAAAATGGAATTGACATCATCCCTGTGGCTATCGTGCCGATCGGTGAGGGAACGATCAAGATGAGAAGCCCCAAGGTCCTTCAGCAGGAGCTAAGATCTCTCACTACCCACTACCTCCAGATCTCTGAGGTGCGACCGTTCGGCCGGAGAGGCATTGTTTGCAGGTCCGCTGACATTGATTGTGTCACAGACCTGCTCCAGTGCAAAATTTTTCAGTCATTAGCGGTTAAAGCCTTCATCCCGGAACAGCTCGCATGTTCCAAAGGTATTGTTCGTGGCGTGGACCCAGCATCTTCTCCGCAGGATATACTGAAGGAGTTTCAGGATGCAGGTGTGGGGGTTCTTTCTGTCTACCGGTGCAGTAGAGAATTCAATGGTGTGCGTGTTGCGACAGAGTCAGTTATCACTACGTTTGCTGGTTCCTCCTGTCCTTCTGAACTCAAGGTTTGGCCGATAGTGTATCGTGTGGACCCTCTGCAGCCCCGTCCTCTTCAGTGCAACAACTGTTGGCGTTGTGGTCACAGTGGTAAAGCGTGTAAGTCGGCGACCCGCTGCCGGATTTGTGGAGAAGGGCATTCAGATGACAGCTGCGCCTCTGATCAGCCCCAGTGTTGCCTATGCAAGAGCAACCACTCAGCTGATGATGTCAACTGCTCGAAACGAGCCGACGAACAAAGCCTGCTCGATATCATTCAAGCGAAACGATGTTCGAGAGCAGATGCTTATGCACTTCTGGATCGGAGGGATAATACATATGCCAGCCGTGCGCGAAGCTCTGTTGCTGATATACCGTCAAGTTTGACTACTTCAATAGTGTCCTCAGTAGAACAGGCTCTTTCTGTGGTGGTCGAGCGAATGCTGGGCAGTTTCACCGAGGCTCAATCTCAACTTGTTGCTGGCCAATCTCTGCCTACTGAATCACATGTTTCGGCGGCTACGCCGGCATCACTCCCAAGTGCTGCTAGTAAGAGTCATTCCATGTCGCCTCCTACCGTGCCCCAAGTACCGCCTGCCAACAGCGCTCCTGACAGTGTCGCTCACGTAGATACTTGTAGCATGGACGTTGAAATGCTCACCACTTCCCAGAAGCGTCGAGCTTCTTCCTCACCCTCGAAGTCAGCTGTTCCGCAAGTCAAAGCAAAGAAAGGACCCCCCAAATTAATTCCCCAGACTGATGTGCTGAAGGAGGCTGTTGATTCCTCTTTAACCAGTCGATAATCATGGCGGGTCTAAAAGTTATGCAGTGGAATTGTCGCTCCGTACTTTCTTCTTTACCGGATCTTGAATTACTTCTTCATGAACATAATCCAGATATTGTGATTTTACAAGAAACGTGGCTCTCTTCACTTAAATCATTCACATTTAAAAAGTTTCGTGTTTTCAGGGTAGATCGCGTTAATGGCAGGGGTGGTGGGTTAATAACTATGATCTCTACGAAAATATGTCACCGGGCATCAATCTCGCAGACAGTTATGCGACCTGACTGTGAGTTGTTGGCGGTTGAAATCTCCCTTCCACAGTGCGCCAAAGTCACTATTGCTAACGTCTACTTCCCAATCGGTGTTCACAGGACAGACTGTTTGGATACCTTACTGAGCGGCGCAAACAGCACAGTCATCGCAGGAGATTTTAATTCGCACCACAGTGTCTGGGATAGTCGCTCTGACTCCTGCGGCCAGCTTCTGTGGTCCTGGATGTCAATGAATGCAGTGCGCTGCTGTAATTCCGGAGCAGTAACATTTATGCGAGGAGGAGCCCGTTCAATCATAGATTTGACATTAGCATCTCGTGGGGTTGGCGTATCTGCATGGTCAACTGAAGGCTCAGGTACATCTAGTGACCACTTTCCAATAACCTTTTCTATTATATCCTCGCCTATCAGAAAAGGTGGTGCAACCATGAAATTTGTAAACCACATTATGTACAAAAAATTGATATCTGCCTCACTCCCCTCCATAGTTAGCTCAGGTCGAGCACAAAGAGCTCAGCGGACAATTACCTCTCTGCAAGATGCTGCTGAGAGCACTGTATTCTCGGTGTGCACTACTGCTCCTGCCAGACAGCCGTCTCCTTGGTGGACGGAGGAGTGTGAGAAAGCTTATCGTCGTAGAAAAGCAGCCTGGAAAAGCCTTTCCTATAATCAGAGCCCAGCTAATTGGATAAATTATAAGTTCTTCTCTGCATGTTTCAAAAGAACTGTTAAAAAGGCAAAGGAGGATTATAATCAAAATTTAAACACGTATCTCTCAAAACCCCAGAATAAGAAGGCTCTCTATAGATTCATGGCGCAGAATAACAGCTCTCCGGCCTCCAATCGCATAAGGTCAATGGTAATGTCTCCGCAGGAGGCTAAGCAAAACCTTGAACGCATCGCGCAGGGGCTGGCCTTAAGTTTCCAGGTACAGAAAGCAGAACCTTTGCACACTCTCACCCCCAGCTCGGACTATCCTGAGGTCGACGTGTCGGAGCTCCTGCAAATTGTTTCCTCGATGCACTCTGCTGCTCCGGGATCTGACGGGATTACTGTGGGCATGTTAAAGATTTTAGCGCACGACTTTCCAACTTACCTTCTGGATATTGTAAATGCGTCATTGGAAACCTCTTGGATTCCTCACAGTTGGAAAATTGCGAAAATAATTTTACTTTTAAAAAATGCAGACAATGGATTTCAATTAGACAATATTCGGCCGATTGCTTTAACCTCAAATTTAGTAAAGCTAATAGAAAGAGTAGTACACAGTCGCCTCACAAAGCATGTTCATCATATTAACGGCCTCAGCCCCGCACAGATTGGCTTTCGTCGCGGTTGTTCCATATGGTCCGCGCATGTGGATCTCGAGAGCCGAATACGACTCTCAATGCGCCAGAGAGAAGTTTCGGCCTTGGTGACGCTTGACGTTGCGAAGGCCTATGACAGCGTGGAGCACACAGTCCTCATTAACAAGCGTGCTCAACTACAACCACCGCATTACCTCTACGCCTGGATTTGTGAATTTCTAAAAGATAGATTTTTCTTCTGTACAGACGGATCTTTTTGTTCTAATACCTATGGTCAATCAAGAGGTGTGCCGCAAGGCTCTGTTCTTTCTCCGCTGCTTTTCAACATATTAGTTCGGGACATCCCCATTCATCCTAACGTTACAGTTTATGTATACGCAGATGATATAGCTTTTTTCGCATCAGCAAATGATATTCATGTGCTCTACGGGTATTTGCAGGCATATCTGAATGCTCTTGAAGTCTGGTTGGACCAAATCAATTTATCACTTAATGTCAGCAAATGCGGCGTGCTGGTATTTCCACCCGACGCTCCTATGTACATCTCGCTAGCCTACCGCTCCACTCCAATTCCGCAGGTGGAGTCGGTTAAATACCTAGGTGTTACTTATGACCAAAATTTGGACTGGCGGCACCATATTAAGAATAATGTTATTAAAGGGGAACGTGCACTGGGCCGTTTGACCCGAGTTGGCAATAAAAAAGTTTGGCATGCGTCGTGACACGCTACTGTTGCGCTATAAGGCTTATATGAGACCGATTCTGGAATTTGGTTGCCCCTTGTTCTCTGGTAGCGCGAACTACAAGCTGCAGCCATTAGCCTTACTGGAAAGACGTGCCCTACGGCTATGCCTCGGGCTCCCAAAATCAGCTTCCAACGCTGTCCTTTATCTGGAAGCGCGTATCCCCAACCTCTATTCCCGCTTCCAACTTCTAACAGTGCGTACTTTCCTCAAGTCTTTTGACCCGGCCCCAGGCGTTAGTATTCCAATTTTTGTATCCCAACCACACCTTTTTTTGACTAATCACTGGCCACGTTATCAGCTTCCGCAAGTTAGGTTCACGCAGAATCTGTTAGCTCCGCTTCAGGTTGATCTGATCTCCTTGCAACGAGTTGCTGACACGCAGGCTGATCCCGTCTTCTATTACGACTTTATTTTCCCGTCCCATGCGAAGCATATGCCCGCACATACCCTAAATGGTCTTCTTTCTGAACACCTACAGAATTTTCCACATCATACTGTTCTCTCCACTGATGCCTCCGGCAGCTGTGAGAAGGCGGCGATTGGCATATATTCGCAGGATCTAGATTGCAGCTACTCCGTTCGTATCCCTGATTATACTCCTATATTCTTCGCAGAGTTTTTGGCCATTGGTTTGGCTCTTCTCAAAATTCCCAGACATGTCGCACGGGTTCTTATTCTCACAGACTGCCTTTCAGTTATTGTCTCTCTCCAAAATTCGGAAAAACCTTTCTTGACTCGTTCACTTAGGTTTTTTGTTCCGAGCACAGTGCGCGAGATCCGTTTGGTCTGGGTACCTGGGCATTCAGGCGTCTATTTTAACGAGGTGGCTGATTTATTGGCAAGGTCAGCTCTCAGCGCACCTGTAATATATCCCGTCCCTCACCTCATTCTGTTAGCAGCTTCACGTTTCCAGCGGTTCCAACATATTTCAGCCACTTTGAGTGATCCGTTGCTCAATACCGTGGACTTTCAACACCTAAAGTACCCATGGAATATCCGGTGGTGTAAGTCAAGGCTTTGTGAAGTGTCCATGACGCTCCTGCGATGTAGAATCCCTCACTTAAACTTGTACTTATGCAGGTGCGGGTTCGCTGCGACAAACCTTTGTGTATCATGTGGGCAAGTTGAATCAATCGATCATTTTCTCCTCTCTTGCCGGCGGTTCGCGGTTCAGAGAAAGCAATATCTGGAGGTTCCTCTTTCGAGACTAGGACTGCCTCTCACTCTTACAGTTCTTCTATCGTTCGGTGCGAGCGCCAAGGGATTCCCGTTAGGCAGTGTATGCGGCGGCCTTCACGATTACATTAGTGCAACTAATCGATTATCTTGTTAGCTATATACAAAATTCTTTCGCATGTCCAAAAAAGGCTAGATTGATTCTATTCCGGATGACTCATACCTCTTTAATTCATTTTATTTTTTCCAATTTTTTATCTTGATTCAGTCTTCTGATGTTTCCTTCCCCGCGCAAATGCTTCATTGGCATTTTACTCTATACCTTGGCCAATCCCCCCACGTGGGTATGTGCCATATTACTTGAGGAGAAGAAGAAGAAGAAGAAGAAGAAGAAGTAGCTGCCTCTTCGATCACGAAGCGTTTGGCTCAGGTATGTCGCTGACCTCCCCGGGTGGAGGGTCGGCAACCTGGTTTGCCAGCTTGCCCACCCAAAGCTTGCCGTTAGAAAATTTTCGTAAAAATGGAATTGACATCATCCCTGTGGCTATCGTGCCGATCGGTGAGGGAACGATCAAGATGAAAAGCCCCAAGGTCCTTCAGCAGGAGCTAAGATCTCTCACTACCCACTACCTCCAGATCTCTGAGGTGCGACCGTTCGGCCGGAGAGGCATTGTTTGCAGGTCCGCTGACATTGATTGTGTCACAGACCTGCTCCAGTGCAAAATTTTTCAGTCATTAGCGGTTAAAGCCTTCATCCCGGAACAGCTCGCATGTTCCAAAGGTATTGTTCGTGGCGTGGACCCAGCATCTTCTCCGCAGGATATACTGAAGGAGTTTCAGGATGCAGGTGTGGGGGTTCTTTCTGTCTACCGGTGCAGTAGAGAATTCAATGGTGTGCGTGTTGCGACAGAGTCAGTTATCACTACGTTTGCTGGTTCCTCCTGTCCTTCTGAACTCAAGGTTTGGCCGATAGTGTATCGTGTGGACCCTCTGCAGCCCCGTCCTCTTCAGTGCAACAACTGTTGGCGTTGTGGTCACAGTGGTAAAGCGTGTAAGTCGGCGACCCGCTGCCGGGTTTGTGGAGAAGGGCATTCAGATGACAGCTGCGCCTCTGATCAGCCCCAGTGTTGCCTATGCAAGAGCAACCACTCAGCTGATGATGTCAACTGCTCGAAACGAGCCGACGAACAAAGCCTGCTCGATATCATTCAAGCGAAACGATGTTCGAGAGCAGATGCTTATGCACTTCTGGATCGGAGGGATAATACATATGCCAGCCGTGCGCGAAGCTCTGTTGCTGATATACCGTCAAGTTTGACTACTTCAATAGTGTCCTCAGCAGAACAGGCTCTTTCTGTGGTGGTCGAGCGAATGCTGGGCAGTTTCACCGAGGCTCAATCTCAACTTGTTGCTGGCCAATCTCTGCCTACTGAATCACATGTTTCGGCGGCTACGCCGGCATCACTCCCAAGTGCTGCTAGTAAGAGTCATTCCATGTCGCCTCCTACCGTGCCCCAAGTACCGCCTGCCAACAGCGCTCCTGACAGTGTCGCTCACGTAGATACTTGTAGCATGGACGTTGAAATGCTCACCACTTCCCAGAAGCGTCGAGCTTCTTCCTCACCCTCGAAGTCAGCTGTTCCGCAAGTCAAAGCAAAGAAAGGACCCCCCAAATTAATTCCCCAGACTGATGTGCTGAAGGAGGCTGTTGATTCCTCTTTAACCAGTCGATAATCATGGCGGGTCTAAAAGTTATGCAGTGGAATTGTCGCTCCGTACTTTCTTCTTTACCGGATCTTGAATTACTTCTTCATGAACATAATCCAGATATTGTGATTTTACAAGAAACGTGGCTCTCTTCACTTAAATCATTCACATTTAAAAAGTTTCGTGTTTTCAGGGTAGATCGCGTTAATGGCAGGGGTGGTGGGTTAATAACTATGATCTCTACGAAAATATGTCACCGGGCATCAATCTCGCAGACAGTTATGCGACCTGACTGTGAGTTGTTGGCGGTTGAAATCTCCCTTCCACAGTGCGCCAAAGTCACTATTGCTAACGTCTACTTCCCAATCGGTGTTCACAGGACAGACTGTTTGGATACCTTACTGAGCGGCGCAAACAGCACAGTCATCGCAGGAGATTTTAATTCGCACCACAGTGTCTGGGATAGTCGCTCTGACTCCTGCGGCCAGCTTCTGTGGTCCTGGATGTCAATGAATGCAGTGCGCTGCTGTAATTCCGGAGCAGTAACATTTATGCGAGGAGGAGCCCGTTCAATCATAGATTTGACATTAGCATCTCGTGGGGTTGGCGTATCTGCATGGTCAACTGAAGACTCAGGTACATCTAGTGACCACTTTCCAATAACCTTTTCTATTATATCCTCGCCTATCAGAAAAGGTGGTGCAACCATGAAATTTGTAAACCACATTATGTACAAAAAATTGATATCTGCCTCACTCCCCTCCATAGTTAGCTCAGGTCGAGCACAAAGAGCTCAGCGGACAATTACCTCTCTGCAAGATGCTGCTGAGAGCTCTGTATTCTCGGTGTGCACTACTGCTCCTGCCAGACAGCCGTCTCCTTGGTGGACGGAGGAGTGTGAGAAAGCTTATCGTCGTAGAAAAGCAGCCTGGAAAAGCCTTTCCTATAATCAGAGCCCAGCTAATTGGATAAATTATAAGTTCTTCTCTGCATGTTTCAAAAGAACTGTTAAAAAGGCAAAGGAGGATTATAATCAAAATTTAAACACGTATCTCTCAAAACCCCAGAATAAGAAGGCTCTCTATAGATTCATGGCGCAGAATAACAGCTCTCCGGCCTCCAATCGCATAAGGTCAATGGTAATGTCTCCGCAGGAGGCTAAGCAAAACCTTGAACGCATCGCGCAGGGGCTGGCCTTACGTTTCCAGGTACAGAAAGCAGAACCTTTGCACACTCTCACCCCCAGCTCGGACTATCCTGAGGTCGACGTGTCGGAGCTCCTGCAAATTGTTTCCTCGATGCACTCTGCTGCTCCGGGATCTGACGGGATTACTGTGGGCATGTTAAAGATTTTAGCGCACGACTTTCCAACTCACCTTCTAGATATTGTAAATGCGTCATTGGAAACCTCTTGGATTCCCCACAGTTGGAAAATTGCGAAAATAATTTTACTTTTAAAAAATGCAGACAATGGATTTCGATTAGACAATATTCGGCCGATTGCTTTAACCTCAAATTTAGTAAAGCTAATAGAAAGAGTAGTACACAGTCGCCTCACAAAGCATGTTCATCATATTAACGGCCTCAGCCCCGCACAGATTGGCTTTCGTCGCGGTTGTTCCATATGGTCCGCGCATGTGGATCTCGAGAGCCGAATACGACTCTCAATGCGCCAGAGAGAAGTTTCGGCCTTGGTGACGCTTGACGTTGCGAAGGCCTATGACAGCGTGGAGCACACAGTCCTCATTAACAAGCGTGCTCAACTACAACCACCGCATTACCTCTACGCCTGGATTTGTGAATTTCTAAAAGATAGATTTTTCTTCTGTACAGACGGATCTTTTTGTTCTAATACCTATGGTCAATCAAGAGGTGTGCCGCAAGGCTCTGTTCTTTCTCCGCTGCTTTTCAACATATTAGTTCGGGACATCCCCATTCATCCTAACGTTACAGTTTATGTATACGCAGATGATATAGCTTTTTTCGCATCAGCAAATGATATTCATGTGCTCTACGGGTATTTGCAGGCATATCTGAATGCTCTTGAAGTCTGGTTGGACCAAATCAATTTATCACTTAATGTCAGCAAATGCGGCGTGCTGGTATTTCCACCCGACGCTCCTATGTACATCTCGCTAGCCTACCGCTCCGCTCCAATTCCGCAGGTGGAGTCGGTTAAATACCTAGGTGTTACTTATGACCAAAATTTGGACTGGCGACACCATATTAAGAATAATGTTATTAAAGGGGAACGTGCACTGGGCCGTTTGACCCGAGTTGGCAATAAAAAAGTTTGGCATGCGTCGTGACACGCTACTGTTGCGCTATAAGGCTTATATGAGACCGATTCTGGAATTTGGTTGCCCCTTGTTCTCTGGTAGCGCGAACTACAAGCTGCAGCCATTAGCCTTACTGGAAAGACGTGCCCTACGGCTATGCCTCGGGCTCCCAAAATCAGCTTCCAACGCTGTCCTTTATCTGGAAGCGCGTATCCCCAACCTCTATTCCCGCTTCCAACTTCTAACAGTGCGTACTTTCCTCAAGTCTTTTGACCCGGCCCCAGGCGTTAGTATTCCAATTTTTGTATCCCAACCACACCTTTTTTTGACTAATCACTGGCCACGTTATCAGCTTCCGCAAGTTAGGTTCACGCAGAATCTGTTAGCTCCGCTTCAGGTTGATCTGATCTCCTTGCAACGAGTTGCTGACACGCAGGCTGATCCCGTCTTCTATTACGACTTTATTTTCCCGTCCCATGCGAAGCATATGCCCGCACATACCCTAAATGGTCTTCTTTCTGAACACCTACAGAATTTTCCACATCATACTGTTCTCTCCACTGATGCCTCCGGCAGCTGTGAGAAGGCGGCGATTGGCATATATTCGCAGGATCTAGATTGCAGCTACTCCGTTCGTATCCCTGATTATACTCCTATATTCTTCGCAGAGTTTTTGGCCATTGGTTTGGCTCTTCTCAAAATTCCCAGACATGTCGCACGGGTTCTTATTCTCACAGACTGCCTTTCAGTTATTGTCTCTCTCCAAAATTCGGAAAAACCTTTCTTGACTCGTTCACTTAGGTTTTTTGTTCCGAGCACAGTGCGCGAGATCCGTTTGGTCTGGGTACCTGGGCATTCAGGCGTCTATTTTAACGAGGTGGCTGATTTATTGGCAAGGTCAGCTCTCAGCGCACCTGTAATATATCCCGTCCCTCACCTCATTCTGTTAGCAGCTTCACGTTTCCAGCGGTTCCAAAATATTTCAGCCACTTTGAGTGATCCGTTGCTCAATACCGTGGACTTTCAACACCTAAAGTACCCATGGAATATCCGGTGGTGTAAGTCAAGGCTTTGTGAAGTGTCCATGACGCTCCTGCGATGTAGAATCCCTCACTTAAACTTGTACTTATGCAGGTGCGGGTTCGCTGCGACAAACCTTTGTGTATCATGTGGGCAACTTGAATCAATCGATCATTTTCTCCTCTCTTGCCGGCGGTTCGCGGTTCAGATAAAGCAATATCTGGAGGTTCCTCTTTCGAGACTAGGACTGCCTCTGTCTCTTACAGTTCTTCTATCGTTCGGTGCGAGTGCCAAGGGATTCCCGTTAAGCAGTGTATGCGGCTACCTTCACGATTACATAAGTGCAACTAATCGATTATCTTGTTAGCTATATACAAAATTCTTTCGCATGTCCAAAAAAGGCTAGATTGATTCTATTCCGGATGACTCATACCTCTTGAATTCATTTTATTTTTCCTTTTTTTTTAGCTTGATTCAGTCTTCTGACGTTTCCTTCCCCGCGCAAATGCTTATTGGCATTCTACTCTATACCTTGGCCAATCCCCCCCACGTGGGTATGTGCCATATTACTTGAGGAGAAGAAGAAGAAGAAGAAGATCACGAAGCGGATATTTGGCCTACCGAAGCGGAAGACCACAGGCGGGCGTGGTCTCACTGGGCGGTGACTGTTAGTATCACTAGCTTCTGATTGCTTGATTGTCTTTCGCTTTTGCAGGGCGCTTGCAGGTAGCTAGGGGCGCATGTCGACGTCCTCTCCTGGCCAGGGGAACTCCCACTGGTCGGCCAGCCTCCCCCCTAACCAACTCCCCCTGGACGCCTTCTTTCGGGGTGGCGTCGGCACTCTTCCCGTGGCCTTGGTTCCATCGGATGGTGGCGCCTTTCGACTCAATAACCCGGATGCAGTTCAGACTGCGCTACAGGCGATAACGCCTCACTTCTTAAAAATCTGATGTCCGGCAGTACGGCAGAGGAGGCGTGGTGTGCAGGTCGGCAGACCAGGCTTGCATCATGGATTTGTTAACGTGCACAGCTTTTGGAAGCCAGTCGGTAAGCGCATTTATACCGCCGCACTTGGCGTGCTCTAAAGGTCTGGTGCGAGGGGTTGACCCACGCCTTAGCCCTAAGGAAACGCTAGAGAAACTCTCCTCCGCAGGGGTGATTTCTGTACATCGGTGCACTCGGGTCGTCGAGGAAACAAAACTTCCAACTGAAACGGTAATTGCCACTTTTGCGGGTCTCTCCTGTCCATCTGAGTTGAAGGTGTGGCCCCTGGTTTTCAGGGTCGATCCGTATTCTTCAAGGCCACTTCAATGCCGCAACTGCTGGAGGTTTGGCCACAGCGCGAACGCCTGCAAGTCGAGCTCAAGGTGCAGTGTGTGTGGTGGTAATCATGACCGTGAAGGACGGTGTTCAAAAGATGAGATGTGTTGCTTGTGCAGCGGTAGTCACTCCGCCACATATTCTAATTGTCCTGCAAGGGCTGAAGACGTTAAGGTGCTGGAAGTGTTAGAAAAGCGCCGGTGCTCAAGGCGCGAGGCTATGGCTATTGTTAAGGAAAGGACGTACGGGTACTCAAGTGTGGCAGCACGGCAGACGACTGCGGTCGTGGATTCAAGCCTGTCAGATGCGATCGTTACAGCGGTTGAAAAGGCAATGGCCAAGATCATGGATCGGCTAGTGAATTCAGTAACAGAGTGCATATCGCAAGTCATGGTGGCGCAAATGACCTCTTCAATAATGACCTCCAATGCTACGTTGAAGTCATCTGTGGATCCTGCAGTACCTACTGAACTCAGTGCGGAGACGCCTTCCCTTCTTTCAATGCAGCCGCAAAAAGAGCGCACGCCTCCAACTCTTGTACCTGAAGTCAAGACCGGAGCATTTGATTGGTGTGTTGAGCTGATGGAGCTCGATGCTCGAGCTCAGAAACGTAGCCGGTCTCCTTTGGCCGTTGCTGGTCCGTCTAGCTCCCCTCAATCCAAAACAAAAAAGAGTAATTCAGGAAAAACTGGTCACCACAGCATTTTGGAAAAGGCAATTGCTGCTGCAGATCTCTCGGCAGAATAGGGTCTCTGAGAGTGCTTCAGTGGAACTGCCGTTCCATTCAATCAGCCTTCACGGATTTAGTAACTCTTTCAAATCGATTTTCTCCTCATGTCATTGCGCTTCAAGAAACCTGGTTGTCGAAAGAGTTTTCATTTCAAATGGAACATTATCGAATTTTTAGAATAGACCGCCCATCAAGGGGGGGGGGGGGGGCGGTTTGCTTCTGCTGGTTTCATCCAGATTCTGTCACAAGGCACGATTGGTGTTTCAGCGTGTGGACGCTCATTGCGAAATTCAGGCAGTGGATCTTTCAGTTCCTGGTTTCCATCCCATTACCGTCGCAAATGTATATTTTCCATCTGGGGTTCATGATACACGGCCATTAGATTCCTTACTCTCTGTCAGCAGATCACATGTGTTGCTTGTTGGGGATTTCAATTCGCATCACTTGACTTGGGGTTATCGAACAGACCAGTGCGGTTTGCGTTTATGGGATTGGGCTTGTGTGAATAACCTAAACTGTCATAACTCGGGTTTTCCGACCTTTCTCCGTGGGCACTCTCGATCAGCATTGGATTTAACGTTTTCAACCCCAGGGGTAGCAGTTTCCTCCTGGACTCCGGTTGACTCTGCAACAAACAGTGACCATTTCCCACTCACTTTTGACACTGTGTGTCCGATGACTTCTATCGGCGGATTCAGTTGCACCCTAGTCGATTACAACAAGTTCAAAAGTTCACTCAGTTCAGAACTACACTCTTTGCCGAATTTGTCTCAGGAGAGCAGGGTGTTAGGCTAATGCTCTATTTTAGATCGGGTACGGAGGCAATCAGAGTTTACAGTGTGCGATAGCATAGGCACTTCTCTGAGCCCTTGGTGGAATGCAGAATGGTAAAAGGATTATAGGCGGCGCAAGGCAGCCTGGAAGAAACTTATCCATAATCAATGTCCCCGGAATTGGATCGATTATAAGTTTCTTGCAGCTACCTTCAAGCGCACAGTCGCTAGGGCAAACGAAAAATATGATGAAGAGAATTATGACCATCCATCAAAATATAATAACAGACAAGCCTTGTTTCGCTTTCTGAGGTCAAGGAACAGGCTGCCACCGCCTCACAACATTCCCTCTAATGTGCTGACTCCAGTAGAGCTTGCCAGGTCATTAGAAGAAATTGGCAAAGGCTTGGAACACCGTTTTTCGGCTGCGCTCTCTCGCCCACAACTGCTTGGGAATCACTATGATGATTTCCTTAATGTCTCGGTTTCTGAGCCCTCCCAGGTGATAAATCGGTTACCTTCTGCAGCTCCTGGTCCTGACCGTGCCACCTCTGCGATGATTAAAATACTGTTCGACGAATCCCCCAATGCAATATTGGAGCTGGTAAATTACTCTATTAGAACCCCATGGATCCCGGATGTATGGCGTGTTTCCAAAATTATCCCGGTGCTTAAAAAGCCAGGCGAACATTCGACCAATTTTATTGACATCGAATCTGGTGAAATTGGTTGAACGCGTGCTGTATGGACGAATCATGCCCATTATTACTGAAAAGGGACTACTTAACCCCTTTCAGATTGGTTTCAAGCCTGGGTGCTCTATATGGTGTGCGCATACTGACCTCGAAAGCCATGTCCGACTAGCGCGCCGGCGTCGACAGTATGCTGCGCTGGTAACTCTAGACATCTCGAAAGCATATGACAGTGTCGAACATGGGCCTCTGATGTACAGACTACGGGCTCTGGGCTTGCCAAGTTATTTTTTGGAATGGGTGTCAGCTTTCCTGGCTGACATAGAATTTTATTGTTGTCAACGCGGAGTTTCTACAAGGAAATTTCATCAATCTAGAGGTGTGCCTCAAGGTGCAGTTCTCTCCCCTGTTCTATTCAACCTCTTACTCAGTTCGATTCCGACTTCCCCTGACGTGACTACGTACGTGTATGCAGACGGTATAGCTTTCTTTGCTGCTGCGAGTGATTTACATTATGTGTATATGGTTTTACAGTCATAGTTAAATTCCCTTGACCGATGGTTATCTGAATTACACTTAAGTCAATGTAAACAAGTGCGCTTTGTTACCTTTTCCGGTTACTCAACAGGTACACATTTCATTGTCTTATCGTCATCATGCCATTCCTCAGGTATGTTCCCTAAAGTATCTCGGGGTAACTTATGACTCCTCTCTCTCTTGGCGGTCACATATAGATCAGGTTGCTGCGAAAGAGATTCGGGCGGTAGGCCTTCTGCGAAGGATGAGTAGCCCTCGCTGCGGTATGCGCAGACATGCTCTTCTGCTGATTTACAAAATGTACATCCGGCCAATCTTGGAATTCGGTTGCGTTTTGTTTTCTGGAGCAGCTGCATACAAACTGCGCCCACTTCTGCTCTTAGAGCGAGAAGCTCTGCGCCTGTGTTTGGGTCTCCCTAAATACGTGGCAAACAATGTTTTGTATCTGGAAGCGTGGGTGCCGTCTCTTACTGCAAGGTTTCGCCTTTTGACAGTACAAACGTTTTTAAAGTTTTGCGACTCGGAGCAGCATGCATCCGAGTTGATCTTCCTAGGGCAGCGAGCGGAGTTCTTGGGTGTCGGATGGTCTCACCTTCAAACTCCCCAAATCTGTTTCGTTGAATCTTTGCTGGGCCCACTCAACTGCGTGCGAATACCTGAAATTGTTCCGGTGCGGTCCATCCCCGCAACTGTGCCTATCATCTACGATGACATTTATCCATGTAATGCAAAATTACTGCCTTTCTCATGGTTAAATGGTATGTTGCAGGGTTATTTGTCGACCTTCAGCTCACATGTTGCAATTGCGACTGATGGCTCGGTGTGTGCAGAAAAGGCAGGTGTAGGTATTTACTCCCAGTCCCTTGACTGGTCTTTCTCTCCGTCTCCAAGATTTCACTCCTATCTATCTGGCTGAGTTTCTAGCAGTGGTTCTCGCTCTGCGCAAGGTACCAATTTCTTTATCAGCAGTAATAATAATTACGGACTCGTTATCTTTATGCACTTCCCTCTCGACGTCCACTGAATCGCAGCTCTTTCGGATACTAAAATTCCTGATCCCTCCACACATCACATCGATTCGATTTCTTTGAGTTCCTGGGCACAGGGGTCTTCTATTGAATGAATCAGCTGATGCTTTAGCGAAGGCAGCCCTGAGTGGACCGATTGTTGACCCGCTTCCAACAACTGCTTACATCACGGCGGCAAGCTTTCGACGGTACACTGTAATGAACGAATTGGGCGCATCAGCGCTTTCTTCCTTGGACGACTTCCAGCACCTACTGTTCCCTTGGAGAAGCTCAGTCTGACGATCGCGCAATCTTGAAGTTTCCTTCACGAGGCTTCGTTGCCGGGTGCCGCAACTAAATTTTTACCTCTACAGGCCTGGTCTGGCGGTCTCCCCATTGTGTCCGTATTGTGCGGAGCCGGAAACAATAGAGCACTTTCTTCTTTTTTGCCGTCGCTACTCATCGATTAGGAGGCGACTATTAGAAGTTCCAATACAGAATCTCAGTTTGCGCCTGTCTTCTGCGGTTGTTCTGTCTCTAGGCGCTTCTATGCTTGACCATACCAATGGGAATGTTTGCTCTGCCGTTCAAAATTATCTCCTAGAATCAAAACGTCTACCATCATGAGCTTTCGTCCTGCCCATCCCATTATCAGCTTCTGTATTTCGGTTTTTACAACCACTTACAGTAATCCCTTCCCCTTCTTTGCCTAAATTTTAGTTTGTATGCCCCCCTAACCTCCTGCAACCACCTCGGCTATGGAAACTGTGCGATCCAAATTTTGGTAGGTCGTCCCATGCTTGCCACATGCAACTGGTCATTTAAATAGTCACCGCCTGGTTATGGCCAATCCCCCTTGTGGGTATGTGCCATTGTGTGAGGACAACAACAACAACAACAACAACCATCCACCATCCACCACCACCATATCAGGTAGCCACCTTCCAGATAGCCACCACCATCCACCACAACCATCCAGATAGCCGTCCTTATTATAGCAGAGCTTTGCAAAAATTGGTCTCCAATATTAATTCGGTCAATCCGTCCTTTATTTGATTCATACAAGTGAATGTTGCACGAAATCTGCACAAGAGGTGCCGAAATGTCGTACCCTATGCAGAGGCGCCGTGCTACCTCGTCATCATCTAAATCTAGTTTTCCCCAGATGAAAGCTAAAAAAGCCACTCAAACTTCTTCCCCAGGTTCATATTGGCGCGTGCTCATGGGAGCGCGCCGACGATGAAGACGAAGTGTGCGTGTGCCGGTGGACAAAGACGAAGTGTGTGTGTGGTTCGGACAGCCATCTTGTGAGTTCCCTGCTGTGCGCTGGACTTCGCTGAGACTGTGATCTGTGCCGGTCCTGTCTTCGTTACATTTTTGGTGGAGGAGCTGGGTACTTTCCAACATCTACGTGCCCCGAAGGCTCTCTATGAACACGGATTTGACTCCGATTCATCGCAGTATGAGCCGCCGAATCCAAGGTCAGTCACCAGAGTACGGTCCGTTATCCCCTAGGACCAGGGCTCCAGCTGCGACGCGCAGGACTGACGCGGCACCTATGGCTAGCAACGGAGACGCGGCAGCTATGGCTGACAACGGGAACTCAGCTGCTCATTTCCTGGTCCTCCAGCCGCGAACGCCGCCGACCTTCCATGGCGAAGTGTTTGAGGACGCGGAGGACTGGCTTGACCAGTTAGAGCGCGTTGCCAGGTACAACGGCTGGGATGCGGAGCGGAAGCTGCACAATGTTTACTTCGCTCTTGACGACTCGGCGCGGACGTGGTACGAGAACCACGAGACAACGTTTCCTTCTTGGGAACGGTTCCGTAGCCAGTTGCTGGCGACCTACGTCAACACCGACCGTCGGGAACGAGCTGAGTCGGCGCTGCAGTCAAGGAACCAGCGACCCAATGAGAGCGTCGCAATGTATTATGAGGACATGACACGACTGTTCAGAAGGGCGGATCCAAACATGGCCGAGGACAAGAAAGTGCGCCACCTGATGCGCAGGATAAAAGAAGAACTGTTTGCTGGGCTTGTGCGAAACCCACCGAACACCACTTCGGAGTTTCTATCGGAGGCCACTACCGTCGAAAAGACCCTGCAACAACGCGCCCGCTATTACAATCGCGCCGTGAACACCGTATCAACTGCCGACTTTGCGCCAGCCTCCAGCGACTCCGCTGACACCCTTCGGGAGCTGGTTCGATCTATCGTCAAAGAAGAGCTGCACAAAATGCGCCTCTCTGCCCAGTCGCAGCCGCAGTGTCCATCGTTAGCACAAATTATCCGAGAGGAAGTGCAGCAGGTGGTTCCTGAACCTGTTGCCCCTGCTGCCCTTACACCGACGCCCCCGCGCCAGTCGTACGCGTCGGTACTCCGACAGAACTGCGACCTCGCCCCTTGGAGCACCAGCCCATCTGCATCTGCTTTCCAGCCGCGGCCCCCGCCTGTCCCTGTGTTGCCCGAAGCCAGGCTGCGGAAGACGGACGTGTGGCGGGCACCTGACCAGCGGCCCCTTTGCTACCACTGCGGTGAGGCTGGCCATATCTTGCGGTGGTGCCCTTATCGTCGAGCTAGAATTCGCGGATTTCATCCGCAAGTCCCCTGTCCGCCCAATGGCGAACGGTCCCGCGAAATTGAGGACCACCTGTCAACGCGCCGGGATCACACTCACACTGATTTCCCTCGCCCTGACTACCGCCCACCAACTTCTACCCGCTATCGTTCGCCGAGTCCCCGTCCTTCGACAAGCCGTTTCAGCCGCTCACCGAGTCCTCGCCGGGGAAACTAGACCCAGCGGCCTGCGGAGGTAAGGCCGCTGACGAGCGAACAGCCGAACATCCTCCATCGCGTTCCCGACCAGACGACGGCTATCAAACGAGGACACGTGACGATCACAAAGGATGTGCAGCTTCGAACTTACCGGTCGATATCGACGATTTAGCGGTTACGGCATTGGTTGATACGGGAGCGGACTATTCGGTTATGAGCAACGAGCTAGCAAAAGAACTGAGGAAAGTTTTAACCGCGTGGACTGGGCCTCAGATTCGCACAGCTGGTGGGCACCTAATTACCCCTGTTGGCCGGTGTACGGGGAGAGTTACAATCGACGGATTTATTTACGTTTGTGACTTTGTTGTCCTACCTCACTGTTCGCGCGATGTCATTCTCGGCCTGGACTTTTTACAAGCTAACGGCGCCGTTATCAATTTACAAGAGCCGAGCATGACGTTTTCGCCGACGCAAGCAATTGAAATAGCCGACCCAGACGACTCCAGGATACCCGCCCTGCGTATTGCTGCTGATGACGTGACGGTGCCTCCGCGGTGCAGCATGATGGTCCCCGTGCAAAGTGACTCGCCCGGTGATCGAGACGTTATGGCAGAGAGAAACGTCAGCCTTCTACTCGAGAAAGGGATCTGCGCTGCAAGAGGGCTTGTTCGCTTACGGGATCGCTCTGCGACACTCTTGATCACCAACTTCGGAACAGAGTTCCAGCCTATTGCGAAAGGAACGGCCGTCGCATACGTTACCGACTTCGTTGAGCCCGCAGAAATATGTGCTCTGGAGCTACCGTCGCCGGACGGACGCGATGCAGCAACCGTTCTGTCTACCGTGGACATTAATCCCGGCTTGTCGATGGGTCAGAAGCAGCGCTTGTTAGAGCTCCTTCACGATTTCGCAGAGTGCTTCGCCACGACATCAAAGGTAGGGCGCACCCCGGTAGCCAAACACCGCATCATCGTCAACGAGGAGACTAGCCCCATATCCCAACACCCGTACAGAGTGTCGCCGGTGGAACGGGAGGCTATACGATCCCAAGTGCAAGAAATGCTTGCAGACGACGTAGTCCAGCCGTCCACGAGCCCCTGGGCTTCGCCTGTGGTATTGGTGAAGAAAAAAGATAACACCTTGCGATTCTGCGTCGATTATCGGAAGTTGAATCGTGTCACGAAACGCGCCATTGCTGGCTAGCCAATCTCAAAGACCCTTCGGGACGGCTTGCGAGATAGAGCCTTCGCCTCCAGGAATACGACATCACGGTAGTGTACAAGTCCGGCCGTAAGCACAATGACGCCGATTGCTTGTCACGTGCACCTGCCGACGTTGCTCCGGCCGAAACGGAGGACGACTTCCCGTTTTTTGCTCTCGTCACGTCGTCCGATATGGCCCGGCGTCAACGGGCTGACTCAGAGTTGCGTTCGCTAATCGAGCATCTGGAGGGCCTTAACGTCGCTGTTCCGCGGCTTTTCGTTCGAGGTTTGGGTTCCTACAGTCTCCGAGATGGCGTCCTTTACAAGAGGAACTTCGCCCATAACACGGAAACCTTTCTTCTGGTTGTGCCATCCGAACTCCGTCCAGAAATCTTGCACGCCTGCCACGACGAGCCATCGGCTGGCCATTTGGGTGTTACACGGACGTATGCCCGCATTTGTGCGAAGTATTACTGGCCAAAGTTGCTCTCATCAGTCCAGCAATATGTGAGGACCTGCCGTGACTGCCAGCGACGAAAGACACCACCAGTTAAACCCGTAGGGCTTCTCCAGCCCATCCCACCGCCTACAACACCTTTCCAACAAGTGGGCATGGACTTGCTGGGCCCATTCCCATTGTCTTCCTCTGGGAACAAATGGATTGTTGTGGTGACGGACTACTTAACGCGGTACGCCGAGACACAGGCGCTCCCCCACGCTAGTGCTGCAGAAGTGGCTCAGTTTTTTATGACATCAATCGTCTTGCGTCACGGTGCGCCATCAGTCGTCATCACGGACCGTGGAACCGCCTTTACGGCGGCATTAATGCAATCTCTCTTCGAACTCACCCCCACCAGTCACCGGAAGACAACAGCCTATCATCCCCAAACAAACGGCTTGACTGAACGCCTCAACCGGACGCTTGCAGATATGCTTGCTATGTATGTCGACTTTGAGCATCGTACGTGGGACGAAGTTCTTCCTTATGCAACCTTCGCCTACAATACGGCAGAACAGGAGACTACCCGTCTTACACCTTTCCAGCTGGTCTACGGACGGTGTGTCACTACCATGCTGGATGCTATGCTACCCGCTGCTCACAACGACGGAGACATCGGCCCCTACGCTGACGTTGACACATTCGTCCAGCGGGCTGAAGAAGCCCGCCAACTCGCAAGGTGCCGGATTCGACATCAACAACAACTCGACGCTGGTCGCTACAACCTCCGATACCGATGCGTTCGGTACGAGCCCGGCGACTCTGTATGGGTATGGACACCTGTGCGCCGCCGCGGACTCTCCGAAAAGATCCTCCGACGCTACTTCGGTCCGTACGAGGTGGTTCGTCGTATAAGTGATGTCACATACGAAGTTTTTCCGCGGGACACGACCTCCTCACCACGTCGGCGCCATCCGACCGAGACTGTCCACGTGGTGCGCATGAAGCCCTACCATGACAGGCTGCAACCCGCCGCTTTACCAGCTTTACAGCTCTCTGTATTCTCTGCCGTCCGCCGTCTATACCGAACATTACCTTTGCTGTCCGTGTTCGTTTCCGGCGTCGAGCCGCCGCCTTGATGGAGGGGGTAATGGCGCGTGCTCATGGGAGCGCGCCGACGATGAAGACGAAGTGTGCGTGTGCCGATGGACAAAGACGAAGTGTGTGTGTGGTTCGGACAGCCATCTTGTGAGTTCCCTGCTGTGCGCTGGACTTCGCTGAGACTGTGATCTGTGCCGGTCCTGTCTTCGTTACAATATCCTCAAAGAGGCGGTTTCTGCCTCTTCAACTGGTCAATGATCATGGCAGGTATCAAAGTGTTAAAATGGAATTGCTGCTCTGTACTGCCTTTTCTTCCAGATCTGATACTACTTATTCACAAGCGTAACCTTGCTATTGTGCTTTTACAAGAAATGTCGTGGTTTATCACCTTATAAATCATTTTCAATTAGAAACTTTCGAGTGTTCGGGTCAGACCGAAATGTTGGCAGGGGAGTTGGATTGGTAACCATGCTATCTAGCATATATGCCATCAGGCATCTATCTCTATGAAAATTCTCCCCGAGTGTGAGCTTTTAGAGATCAAAATTTCATTTCCGCATTGTGCCGATATTACACTTGCTAATGTCTATTTTCCTTTAGGTGTAGACAGGACAGACTGTTTAGACAGCTTGGTGACTGGCGCAAGCAGTGTAGTCATCGCAGAAGATTTTAATCCCCACCATGGTGACTGGGGAAGTCGTACTGATCGCTGCGGCCAACTTCTCTGGTCGTGGCTGTCTGCAAATGCTGTACGCTGCTGCAAGTGGGGAGAAATGACCTTTATGCTCAGCCATTGACTTAGCATTATCAGCGGGTAGGCTAGAGGTGACTGATTGGTCGGCACAGGATTCGGGTACATCTAGTGACCACTTTCCTATAACTTCCACTATCCGGTTATCTCCGCTCAAAAATAGTTGTGTAACCCATAAATTTGTCAACCACAATATTTATAAAAATTTTATATCCACCTCACTTGCCTCTATAGTTAGTAAAAGCTGGAATGGCAGAGCTCAGCAGACAGTTTCTTTTTTTCAAAATGCAGTAGACCGCTCAATATTCACTGTGCCCGCAGCCGCCTTTAATAAACAGCCGTCTCCTTGGTGGACAGAAGAATGCGAGAAGGCCTATCGTCGCAGAAAAGCGGCCTGGAAGAGGCTATCCTGCAACCAGAGTCCAGCTAATTGGTTAAATTACAAATCCTTATCTGCATCTTTCAAAAGAACAATTACAAAAGCCAAGGAGGAGTATGACCAAAATTTAAACACATATCTTTCAAATCCTCGTGATCGGAAGGCCTTGTGCTGATTCATTGAACGTAACAACAGTTCTCTAGTCCCTCACCTCACTACTTCAGCAGTGTTACCACCACAAAAGGCTCAGGAAACCCTGGAGAGCATTGTTCAGGGATTGGCGTTACGTTTCCAGGCACAGAGAAGCGTTCCTTTATGCACAACCTCACCCGCTTCGGATTATACTGAGGTTGACGCATCAGAGCTATCAGTCCCGGAAATTTTGCATCCTGCAGGTGGAGGACAAGATGGTGTCACTGTTGGTATGATTAAAATTTTAGCCCAGGAGTTTACAAGCGACCTCTTAGATATTGTCAATGCTTCGTTGAAAAATTCATGAATTCCAAGCCTTTGGAAGATAGCGAAGGATATTTTATTGATGAATGATGCAGGGAAAGGATATGTCTTAGATAATGTAGCGCTGAGTTCAAATTTAGTCAAATTAATCGAAAAATAGGTAGGTAGGTAGGTTAACTTTAATGATTAAAATCAAAGGAAAAGTGCATAGTCACCTCATAAAACATCTTCATGAAGTTAACGGTCTCAGCTCAGCCCAGATTGGCTTTCGTCGCGGATGTTCTACCGCGGCGGCTGCGTTTTTATGGAGGAAAAACGCTAAGGCGCCCGTGTGCTGTGCGATGTCAGTGCACGTTAAAGATCCCCAGGTGGTCGAAATTATTCCGGAGCCCTCCACTACGGCACCTCCTCCTTCCTTTCTTCTTTCACTCCCTCCTTTATCCCTTCCCTTACGGCGCGGCTCAGGTGTCCAAAGATATATGAGACAGATACTGCGCCATTTCCTTTTCCCAAAAAACCAATTATTATTATTATTATTATGTTCTACATGGTCCGCGCATGTGGATCTAGAGATTTGAATCCGGCTCTCGCTACGCAGAAGGGAAGCTTCAGCTTTGGTGACTCTTGATGTAGCAAAAGCCTATGACAGTGTAGAACATACTATTTTACTTAGCAGACTTGCACAGGGTCATCCTCCAACCTACATTTATGCGTGGATATCTGAATTTCTGAAGGACAGATTCTTTACTGCGCAGAGGGTACCCTATGTTCTAATACAAGTTATCAATCAAGAGGTGTGCCGCAAGGATCGGTGCTACCACCATTGCTTTTTAATATTTTGGTCAGTGACATCCCAATTCGTGTATGCAGATGACATAGCTTTTTGCTCCTCGGCCAGGGATATGCATTCCCTTTATCAGATTACGCAGGGATATTTGGATGTTCCTGGAGTATGGTTGCACCATATTAATTTTTCCCTGACTGTTAACAATTGCGGCGTATTAGTAATTCCTCCAGACACGCCTTTGCAAATTTCATTAGTCCATCGTTCTAACCAGATTCCACAAGTGGAATCCGTTAAAGATCTAGGTGTTACTTATAACCCAGCGTTAGATTGGAGCCTTCATATAAACAACAATGTGTTTAAAGGAGAACGCGCTCTAGGCCGGCTGACACGAATCGCCAATAAAAAGTTTCGGATGCGCCGCGACACATTACTGTTGCTATACAAAGCCTACGTAAGACCCATACTTCAGATTGGTTGTATTCTGTTCTCTGGTAGCGCAAACTACAAGACTCAGCCCTTAATCTTATTGAAAAGGCGCGCTCTACGTCTCTGCCTTGGTTCCCCAAAATCAATTTCAAACGCCCTGCTTTATATCGAAGCCCGTATCCCTGAGCTAAATTCCCCCTTTCAAATACTCACGGTGCGAACTTTCGTCAGGTCGTTGGACCCGGTGACTGATGTCAGTACTCCGATTTTTCTGTCTCAGCCGGCCTTATTATTTTTTTATCATTGGCCACGGTATCAATTGTCACAGATTACGTTAAGTCAGAAACTTTAATCACCGATTGGTGTTGATCTCAGTTCTTTGCAGTGGATTGATGACAGGCCGGCAGCAGTGGAATTCCATTTTGACCACATCTTTCCATCTCATGCGAAACACAAGCCCGCAAACATTTCAAACGTTCTTTTTTCTGATCACATAGAGGAATACCCCCATCATACGGTGCTTTCTACCGATGCCTCCGTGAGCTGCCAAAAAGCTGCAGTCGGCATCTTTTCACAGGATTTGGCATGGAGCTGTTCCTTCCGCATCCCAGATTATATTCCTATATTATTTGCGGAATTTTTGGCTCTTGGAATGGCCCCTGCACGAAATTCCATATCACGTGTCACACGTTGTCATCCTCGCAGATTGTTTGTCAGTTCTAGTCTTCCTTAAAATTTCACGAGATGATTTTTTGAGCCGTTTTCTACGATTTTTTGACCCATGCACTCTGAAGGAAGTCCGTTTTGTCTGTGTGCCTGGCCATGCAGGTATTCATTCAAACGAGGTGGCTGATTACTTGGGAAGGTCGGGTTTTGACGTGTCAATGACACATCCCGACCCGAATTTCAGTCTACTGACGATTTCCAGGTTTCAGCGGTTCCAACACATATCGGCCAGGTTACGCGATCCCTTGCTAAATACAACTGATTATCAGCACTTAGCATATAATTGGAACGTCCGTTCGTGTAAAACCAGGCTGTGTAAGGTATCAGTGACGTGGCTGTGGGGCAGGATTCCCGGTTTCAATTTATATCTATACCGATGTAGGTGGACACCGACAAACCTATGTGGTTCATGCAGGGAAGCCGAATCTGTAGACCATTTTCTCCTCTACTGTCCACAGTTCGCACTTCAGAGAAAGATTTACCTGGAGGTCCCTCTTTCCAGGTTAGGGCTCCCGTTATCTCTGCCAGTGTTATTATCGTTCGGTGCGAGCGCCAAGAGATTTGCATTTGGCTAAATCTGTGGGATTCTTCATGATTACATAATTGCAACTGGAAGATTGATTTGCTAACCCTTTCAAAATTCTTCGAGCTCTTCTTTTTTCACCAGAACGCTGTTTGTTACTTTACTTTAAATCTTCTTCTGCTGTTTTTCATTGACACATTTTTCAAAGTTCACGCTTGGCGCGAATATTTTGTCGTAATCTCCCCATTGTGTCCGTATTGTGCGGAGCCGGAAACAATAGAGCACTTTCTTCTTTTTTGCCGTCGCTGCTCATCGATTAGGAGGCGACTATTAGAAGTTCCAATACCGAATCTCAGTTTTCGCCTGTCTTCTGCGGTTGTTCTGTCTCTTGGCGCTTCTATGCTTGGCCATAACAATGGGAATGTTTGCTCTGCCATTCAAAATTATCTCCTAGAATCAAAACGTCTACCATCATGAGCTTTCGTCCTGCCCATCCCATTATCAGCTTCTGTATTTCGGTTTTTACAACCACTTATAGTAATCCCTACCCCTTCTTTGCCTAAATTTTAGTTTGTATGACCCCCCTAACCTCCTGCAACCACCTCGGCTACGGAACCTGTGCGATCCAAATTTTGGTAGGTCATCCCATGCTTGCCACATGCAACTGGTCATTTAAATAGTCACCGCCTGGTTATCGCCAATCCCCCTTGTGGGTATACGTGCCATTGTGTGAGGGCAACAACAACAACAACGACGGTCTTGGGCCAGTGACGAGCACAATGACTGGTAGATGCGCAGCTGCCGGTGTTCGCTTCCTAACTTCCGCAACAAGCCCGTCTAGAAAACCGAGCGCCGTGCTCCCATTGACTGGCGCCCATTTTCATGTCCTACTGGTTCTCTGCAGCGCGAATGTCCCACATACTGTGATCGCCTTCCACAAGATCCAGGATGAGCCATTCGCCACCGCTGCCCCTGAAAAGCTCCAGGCCCCCAATGGTACACATCGCCAAATCTCGAGCCAAGACCCGTGAAATGCATCTACTTCGACACAGCGCCACTGCGTATCTACTGTTACGTACTGGGCCTGCAGGGACCGCTGAATGCCAACGAGGCGAAGCTTCCCTGCGTAGCCCTGTCCATGAGGTGGTTGATCGCGCAGAATACGCCTATGGACCGCCTTTACGAAGTAGTGAGGCGCCTCGAATTGGAAAACCAGGGCATTTGGATGGACGATGCATACGGAGAAGCGAAGATCATATCGTGGGAACACCGCGACCCGCAAGACCTTCACGCCAAGACGTCAGATGCACCCAACAGCTGTGTTTACTGCAACATCGCTGTAGTGTGCGAGATGGACTTCTACCTTTCAAACGGGTCTAGATGCATGGCAACCGAGGAAGGTCCGAAACAAGTGTAGTACTGCTATTCCTAGCAAGCTGCCGAAGCGGCAAAAGCTATTCACGGGTGTAATGCGCAGTCAGCAGAACCAGTGAACGTACCAGGAATGCAGGACACAATGGCATAATTCGTACTGACTTGCAGTTCTGGATCGATTTCCAGGACAAAGACTTGAGCGTATTAAACGGCGTCATTGCGTTCGACACTCAAGAAACCGATTGAAACGTGTCCTGCGTGACGGTCTGGCTTGGACATCTAGTACCATGGTTCTTCAAGCGAAACTGCAGTGAAACCTACCCCGTGATCTGCGATGGCAGCAAACAACGCAACCTTGGCCAGTCCTTCCGCCGGTGCGTCAACCAACCGGCATTCCTTGGAAGCTTGCAATACTGGATGTCGAAGAGCGACAATTTCACCGCAACCTCCGGCGCCCAGTTTTGTCACGACCATGGTATGTCGCTTTTGCAGGCAGGTGCCATCTACAAAGCATTGTACGCATTTTCGCTCGACGGACAATGGGATGAGCAAAACTTCAAGCAGTTCCTCATTTGGGATGCTGGCTATGCTCCAAACTGTCTGGCCACTAATCAAACCTGTGTTTCTAAGAGCTTGGTTCATACCCCACCGAGAACGTACAACCGTGATTGTTTCGAAACGCATGGATACGTTTTCAAATACGACCGGATGGCAACCCTCGCATCAACAGCACGAGGCAGTAACTACTATGACGCAGACCAAAGCAGTCTGTCACCACTTGATGGAGCAGCGGCACATTGCTCATGCAACAGCACCAGTGTAATGCCGGAAAGATGCGAGCGGAGCAGCATTCAGCCAAACTGGGTTAACGATTCTTTCTGTATTTCGGAGAAACTGCGCGAAAAGTTGGAAGTTGTGACCACAGCAGCAGCACACTGGCCCGAGATTACTGCTGACATGAATGGCACAGCTCGCTAGTATGCGTCGGCTGCACAAAGGCCTATCTCAATGAGTTACGAACAGAATACTCGCCATGTTGTAAACTACACAAATCAGAAATGTTTTCTTTTAACATTCGGCGAACACCTGTGACAAAATTGAGTATTATTGATAAGAAAACATCGCTTTCAGTTAACATGTGCACTCGGACAAAGTAAAATACCGCTAAGCACGAGAACGGTAGGTGTGCGAATGGACTGTCAGCAACGTCTAGTTGGTAGTTAGTAGGTCTATGTGCTAAACGATGTAAAGGAGTTGGCTTCTCTGCAATTAATGGATGCTTTTACAACATGTTCTCGCATTTAGCCAATAGAGGCACGAGCGGCGCAGGGAAAACAAGCGCGCAACTCCAGGTACTTATTCAGTAACTCTAGTCGCACGAATTAGCGACGTCATAAACTCAATTACACGAACGCCATAAGTTCGATCAACCAGCAGATCACTCCTGGGATTTAATACAGAAAAGCGCCTGTATTTTTCGCTAACTTACGCTATGTGCCTTAGTGATGCAAATGAAGAACCACGGCCTGCGTGGATAGAAAAAAAAATGATTGGCAGTTTGGCATTGCTAAGCACGAAATATCGCGCGAAAGCAGTTTTCTGCAGGTGGACACCATCGCCAAGTACCTGAAGGCGCGATTGAGGTATCCACAGACCCAGGCAGCCAGTTATGCACGTCTTCAACTTTTTCATCGTCAGTGCCAATTTATCCAATGTACTTCGGGGGCCTATGCTCTAGCGCCGTGTTTCTGCAGTGTCTGCGCCAACGCGTGTTGCACTAGTGTCGTGTTTCTGCCACACCGGTGTCAATGCACGGCAATGCATGCAGCGCACATCTCTCTGCCACTAACGCCGCATATCTCAAAGCGCTAATATTAGATTGATAGTAGTATCAGTTGCTGAAGAAGACAATGTGCAGTGCGCAGCGCGCGAGAGTGTTGCACTTTCACACGAGGCGTGGTCGGCAGCTGCGGTAGCATAGTGCTTTCCCGCAGTAGCCGGCGAAGCTGATCCGTTCGCGACGCCGCGGGTTCGAATATTTATTTTGCTTACGTATTTATGATTTGCCCAAAGTCACCCCCAAGGCGGAGCTTCACACAAGCTGGGTGAGCCGGTTTGTCCTCGTGAAGTAGTGCCTTCGCGCTAAAATTAATAAGCAAGCAGCTTCTGGAAAATTGGTTTTTGGGGAAAGGGCACAATATTTGTCTCACATATCGGCGGACACCTGGACCGCGCCGTAAGGGAAGGGATAGCGGAGGGACTGAGAGAAGAAAGGAAGAAAGAGGTGCCGTAGTGGAGGGCTCCGGAATAATTTCGACCACCGATGGATCTTTAAAGTGCACTGACCTCGCACAGCACACGGGCGCCTTAGCGTTCCGCCCCCATCGAAACGCAGCCGCCGCGGTCGGGTTCGAACCCGGGAACTCCGGATCAGTAACCGAGCGTCCTAACCACTGAGCCACCGCGGCGGGTTCTCGCATTCAGCAAACGGAGAGACAGCTGCCATAGGTCTAGCTGTTAGGCCGCACTAATGAAGTGCCCACGAAGTGCACACGTCGCGCATATTATCGTTGTCTCTCGTGTAGCTATAGGCTCTGTAGCATGCCGTCAGTTAACCTTATAAATAGGTTCGCAGAGCGGCAATCATTCGCTGCCCGTCAAAGTTGTAGAGAAAGACATTTCTTGTTAAATTATTCTTCTGGTTACTGTATATACTTTCGACATCTTGAAAATGGTAGAACTCGCATCAGGGAAAAAAAGCACATACGTAGGTTGCGAATAATCGCGATGGACAATCTGTAAGGAAAGAGTTTATATAAAACGAGCGAATCAAATGTCGTACCTACGTGCTGCTGCCGACCGGTAAATCTTACGTATACGAAACTGGACAGAAGATAAAACAAGCTCGTCTGGTATTGTATACGAATACAAAGATGGCTAAGTACACTGGCACTGAAGAGATTATGCAAGGCGAGCTCTTGAAGGTGACCTGATAATATGTGGTAACGCGAGACCAACACATTCGAAGAGAAAAAAAATAGCTGTGCTTTATCCCGGCTGAGCCTAGTAAGACGAGCGAAAGCTCTGTTAAGCACGGTTATCCAATCTGAGGTCTTTCCATGTCGTAAGGATCATCAGATTCCGCTTGGCGGCGACGATACATCATCGAAGCATATAGTTCCGGCACGTTGCCCATCCATGGTTTTGTGTGAGGGTAAGCACACGTCGCACACTTTCATACAGCGAACGGCGCGCCACGCGATTTCCGGCAGTTGCGAGAGTGCCGTCGTCTCCGCATACGCAGCTGTCACGTGATTCGATAGTTGCGAGGCGAGCGAGCGTAGTCGGCTCAAAGCGCGCAGCTGTGACGAGGCCTGGCGAGTCACGTGGCATGGCGTCAGAGCCAAACCTCCGCTCCCCCTGGTGTCAAGGTTAAACTTTATAGCCACATGGCCTTCAGCTTTGTACGGGAGGAGTAGAGCTTCCGCTCTAATATTCACAGGCAATCAATGCGATTGAGGGGGAGGGGAATGCGTTAGCATATGGGCTCCGATTTCGTCGGTGCACTATTGGCACCCTCTCTGTGCAGTAACAATAACTAGAGCCTGTGCCACAGATATGTGGCTCCCTCTCGGCGCAGCTGAGCAAACTAGAACAACAGCGCGAGAGGCTGGAAGTTGGACACGCGTGGATGAGTCTGTTTGGCATGTTTTCCAAATCTTTGAAATTGTTTGGGATATTGTACAATACGTTCACACGAGATGTCCTGATGGATGAAACGTTTGATCAAGTGCCATCAAAACGCAGGCTTCAAACCGGCAACGCCTTCGAACTTTGGCTAGTGCGTCCAAATTCCCGCTTACACTTGCGTTTGTGCGCGGTAGAAGAAAACAGATCGCGCACGGTTGAAAGTTCATGAACGATTTCCAAAACGCATTTTTGTCTGGGCGAGTTGGTTCATAACAGCAATCAAAGGAATAAACTTGCGCAAAGCGATTGAAGAATAAAGAGGCGTGAGGACAGGACACAGCGCAAATTTCCAGCCGGTTTTTATATCTGAGACAACCACTGCTTATATACCCAATGTGAAATCAGTTATCACAGGCATGGCAGGTAAACACATGCGCAAAATCAAAACAGCGCGAGAGGCTGGCAGGACAGTTTAACACGCGGGTATAAAGGCTGTTGCACTGGCTGAGTTAGCCAGCTCACTCAGCTATCGCCACAGCCTTTCTCTGCGCACGGCTAACCTAAAACGCCTTTCAAACACAACGCAGCCTTCGTTTTGGCTGCCGCTTCTAATGTTATTGTATTGTCATTGAGAACTTTTTTTTGCTTCACTGTTTTTTTTACACTGAAAAACATATGTAGAGACCAAAGGGTGGATAGCCGAGTGGCCCAAAGCAGCGACAAGCGAGGCTGCTCTGTTCACACCACCGCGGGTTCGAATCCGGCTCATGGCGATAAGAGTGGTAATTCTTTCCTGCTTTCTTGAACGATGTATACCGAGAGACGGACGCCGGGTTTTCGTTCGCATGGACTTTCCAGTGCTAAAGCAATGATTTGGAGGCACTCGCGGAAGGCCTCGGAAAGGATTCCATCACTTTGGTCACCGTTCAAGACCAACCCAGTACGATAACTATGAAGGCGAACGGCACGGTACGATCTATCACGTCATCCTGAGTGAAGGTCACAAGTGTATTCCGGAGCAATCTGAAACGGAACACAATCCTGACATAACGCAAACGGAGTTACACCCCATATATGGGCTACATGCATATTTGTGTATTGATTGTTTTTTACTGGCTTTCCCCCAAGCAATCTGAAACGGAACACAATCCTGGCATAAGGCAAACGGAGTTACACCCCATATATGGGCGACATGCATATTTGTGTATTGATTATTTTTTAAACGGCTTTCCCCCAAAGAGAGAGAGAGAGTGAGAGAGAGAGAACTTTTATTCAGACTAGAGCAATTCGCAGGAGCCGGGTGGTCGGGGTCCCTACAGTCCAGGGCTCCGCTGGCGGCAGCTGACTTGCGGACTAGCTGGATTACGCAGGCTTGCTGGTCCACCTTGTCTCTGGTCAATGCCTCCTCGCACTGCTCGTGGGTCGAGTAGAGCATGGGGCTTGCTCAGCACCAAGGACAGTAACTTAGGTATTGTATGGGTCTGATCTTGTGTAAAATGTGAAGACTAAGATGTGTGTTTGTTTGTAGTCTCCTCCAGTCAATGGCATCCGAGGAAGACAATTGTTTGTGTGGTGGTGAGAAATGTCTTCAAAACATGCATTATACTGTAAGTACCAAGCACTGCAATATGAAAGAAACGATGATTTATAATTTTAATTTCGCATTGAAAATCACATAAAGAGCCATCTTTCGGTGAAACCCCTCATTATCAGCGTAGTCTACCACGTGACTCTATCTCAGTATAATCTCGCTTGTTTTAAGTGCACAGTGGTATTTTTTTTCTTTCAGGAGTGTTCATATTTTATAGTCTACACTCTATCCAGTGCGCCCTTCGATGAAAAGCAACGCTGCCTTCGCGTCGTTGACCATCTGATTTTAGCTTTTCTCGCTAGATGACGCCACATTGTTTTGAAGTTCCTGGATGGAGCGGTAACCACGGTCCACAAAAACTTTCCTCGGCGGAACGAACATCCCGTGCCGTAACAGCATTAAGTGTGGAAACAAAAATGGACGCGCTACTCTATACTAAAACATATCTTATTACTGTCTGGCGGGTGAGATTTGTATTAGTTTTCGGTACAGCGCTTTTGCGAACGTTCAACCGCCATCGCGCGCTTGCTGATCATAGTTTCCACAATCGGGATACATAACAATGGGTGCACGCACTGATTTCACAATTCTTGGGAAATGTCTCCTACAACGTTTCCGTTGCAGAACCGAGCACCTTATGTAACAAGCTTTTCGTTGTGCCGAAAAAAACTTGGGTTCTTAAATTTCAGTGTTCGGTCCCTTACGACCATTAGTTATTTTGGTTCGCATTGTAGGCCCTACCCATGGCCATTTCTTCTTGATCTCGCCTTCGATGTCATTAATTCGCTTTTGTTCCGTGACCCACTCTGTTCTCTTCCTCTCCGTTAATGTTCCACCAATAATTTTCCTTCCCTTAGCTCGCTGCCTTGTCCTCAGTTGAACCCTTTTCATTGGTCTCTACATTTCTCCCTCACAGCTGAGTACCGTTAAGCTACTTAGTCCTTCCTTGTGGGATATCGGCAGAGAGCTGTTTGTCACTTCAGAGTGCGTCCCAGATGCACTTCACCCCATCCTTACTCTTCCGTTTATTCCAGAGCCCTCTTCAACACCCTAGTTTTCAATGCCTGCTTTACTTCCGAGGTTTCGACTAAGTCAAATGTTTTTTTTGTAATATATAATGGTTATGTATAGATAGATAGGGCCCTTCTGTTTAGGGTTTTATTTTTTAAGAATTCGGGGGTAAAAATCGGACGATATTATTTTAGTTCAAATTGGGATTCAAATTGGGTTATTCAGCAAAAAGAAAAACGAAGGGCATTATCTTGATTCAGTCTTCTGACGTTTCCTTCCCCACGCAAATGCTTCATTGGCATTCTACTCTATACCTTGGCCAATCCCCCCCACGTGGGTATGTGATTACTTGAGGAGAAGAAGAAGGAGAAGTACAGAGCATGGTTATATTCTGCGTTTTTCTCCATCACCTAGTCTCTATTTCATTGAACTCTAAGGTTGATCTAATTTAATTAGTGATCAGCTTAGTAAACAGCATGTAAACAACGGACAGTAAGCTGATGAGTCTTATTTTTCAAGTCCCTGACGTCCCATTTCTATGGATTCAGATAATCTTAGCGTTCTTCCAAGATTCCCGTAAGCTCGAGGTCACAAGGCATTGCGTATGCAGGGTGACTAATATTAGTTTCTACCACAATCTCCCCACCTTATTTCAAGAAACCTGGATTTACATGGTCGTCACCAGCCCCTCTTCCTGTTTTCATTCCATGCAAGGATTTGTATACTTCCTTTCATTACCAGCGGGATGTCCGGTTCTTCCACGTCCCTGGCTTCATAATTAGTATCCTATTTGGGCTATTGTAGAGACCTGTGTCGAATTCTTCCGTTATTATAACTATTTTATCCATATTTGTAATGACTTTGTCTTTTTCTCTAAGGGCCGGCGTACATCTGATTTAGCCCAACGACCGATTTCCTCTTGTCCGCTTTAAGGCTGCCTCCCTTCTTTGGAGCCTGCTCGACTCTTTCCATATTATACTTCCTAATGTCGTTTACCTTACGCTCATTGATTGTTTTCACAGTTCTGACAGTTGTATCCGGTCTATAGGGTTAGAGGCTTTCATAACTTGCCACTTATTTTCATACTTTTATTTTTCATACTTACTATACTATATCCCTGGTTCAATGGAGGTAGATAGCATCGTACAGTGACATTAGATGACAGCAAGATAGGCGTGCGTCAGGCGTGGTAGCAATGACATATAGTAAGATAGTAAGAAAGACATAGATATACATCTTTAATGTGCGGAAGGGTGGATAGGTCGGCCGGAATAACAATGGCATGGCTAAGTTAAAAACTGTCGATTTTGGGAGTAATGAACTGCCTCTGCACATTACTAATTTTTACCCTGTTGCATTTCATTTTTATTGCCCTCAAAAAATACCAAGTCTGGCATTTCCACATTCACATTCGACGAAACTGTAACGCTATTTTCGTACTGCACATTGATGTCATATTGAAGTAAGTCACCACACTCAGCAACGCGCTTCATCTTTGAGAGAGTTGCGGAGCATAACGAGCACGTCGGATTTACAGTACTCGTGTCTCGCATGTCTCATAACAAATGTCGATGAGCAAATTGCCAACAGCTAAGCCGCACCGCCATGGTAAAAAAACTCACAGGACAGTTACAACTGTGTAACGCGATTCAGCGACAGCTGTTTAGGCGTTTAGTTTGATGGAACTTTGAGGTAGAAGAAACACAGTTACCTCATATCGCAGTGGCGTATAGTGGTCAAGTGATGCACCCCTGCACCGGCAGGCGGCTGTTCCAAAAAGAGCCACCCGTAGGCTTATGCGACCCAGGTTGACCGTAATATAAGGCGAGTGCGTTAATGACCGGTGGGTGAGTTGACATACCACGTCACGTGACATGAATGTTACGTGACCGTGACATTAACGCACCCACCGCTTACGCCGACGCTGATGAGAAAGCCAGGGACGGTCGCCTAATAGCTATCGCTGTAAAATTCACAGGACGGTTACGGCTGTGTAAGGCGAGATTCAGCGATAGCTGTCTACGCATTTAGTTTTGGCAGGCGGCTGTTCGAAACAGAGCCACCCGTAGGCTTATGCGACACAGGTTGACCGTGCGCACCCACTATTTACGCCGATGGCGACGACGCCGGACGACTACGACGCGCAAGCCAGGAACGGGCGCCTGACAGCTATCACTAAATGTGGCACAGGCATATATACTACTGTTGCAGAGGTGCATATGCATATATGCAAGAAAGCAAGAACACAGTATGATCGCCCTGCACATCATGTTCGTTAGAAGATTCCCTGCCATGTTGCACGCGGGCGCAGAAAGAGGTCCATCGTGTTAACTTCCAAGGCCCCGTCACTAAACGCTACATGACAGCCATCACAAATGCCAGAACAAGTTTGAAACAAGCGGCGTTTATTTGAAGTGTGGCCCAATAACACTACAACGAAGTTTTGTTCTCTTCAGCAGGAAACTCGTCCTCCTGGGCGGTAGCAACCCGCTCGCATCGGGACGCGTCAAATTTGGCCTGCCGCTCCTGCTCTACGCATCCAAAACAAACTAACTGGCCATGTGAGGCAGCAGCCTTCAGCAGTCTCGGGTCTTGTCAAAGGGCTCCGGGAGACCCAGCCCCACGAGGCGAGCAGACTCCTCAACACTTCGCTCCCCACGAGCGTGGTACTGTAAGTAGAGCTCCTGCAAAGTGAGAGAAAAAAGCCATATGTCACCAGAGCGGCGCCGCAGTCAAAAGCTTTTGTCTAGAGAATGTTTTAAAGGAACACCAAGGAGAAAGTGCAGCTGGCCCATATCGACTGATTACTGCCTTCTGTTTTTACCCCAAAATACTTTTACAAGCTAGAAAAAAATACAAAAATAAAACAGAGGTGTCGCCGCCAAGCGTCGCTTTAACAAACTGACTTCGGGGACGTGAAGTGCTTTTGTAGCGAGAGCTACACTACGCCAGCTCTTCGAGCCTTCAGCGTAGCACCGCTTGAGTTCCGTGGCGGCGCCGTGGTCACGTGGTTGGTCACGTGGTGCGGAGTAGCTGCTGCTGCCGGCGGCGCGGCGCGCCGGTGAAACCGAGCTGCAGCAGCTGTGCGCATGCGCCGTGTCGAGTGGGGAGGGGGGGGGGGATGTGGAGAGGTGCCGCAGCTGTATAAGTAGGCGGCTCAGCGGAGCCGCCGGGGCAAAGATGGAGAGCGGTGGAGAGGACAAACTGAGCTCGGCGGCTCTGAAAGAAGCCAGGGCTCGGCGTTGGAACGAAACCAGGAGGCGGCGGCGAGAGCTCAGATGTAGCTCTCGCGTCACTCCAGGTTTAACCAGAGCTAAACCATAGCCATTTTTTTGTACGCAGATCTCTGAGCCTGACCACGCCGCCATACACTTCTAATCGGTGATCACGAAGCCCTAATGTACTCGACGTCATTACCAGGACCATCGGCGATGTATACTATATATTTTGCTGCCGAATCGACGACAAGGGCCGCAAAAAAACAAACAAAATTGTGGTACAAACAAAAATGGCATGGGGTTGTACTCAATGTCCCTTCAAGAAGATGGATGGTGGGGAGGACGGGACTGTTGATGCATTTTTTTAGGGGAGGAACCTACTCTTTACACAAAGTCGGTTAAAAGCACTGAGAGGAAAAAGGATGTGCTCAAGTCAGTCACGTGCTCTCGCCTTCACGACATTCAGGCACTGCTTTCCTCACGGCATTTCTTTCAAAATAGCGAATATAAGAACGCCCATAGCACTATACTCCATTTCATAACATAGCAATCAACGCTGCCAAAGCCAGCGCGCCTGTTCGCGCAAGCTAAATCCCGCGCAAAAAAAGTAGTTCGGCATACAACCTAAGTGGACACAGGCACATTTCGTTACAGCAGACCTCAAGTACTGCGACTAGCAACCCCTGCACTTCGTTTTACCTCTTGACACAATTTCGTCCTGCGACTGATCGAGAGTTCGCGAAGAATTACATGTGGCGGTACGTACGCGGCTAGTAGGCCGAATCGCTCTTACACTATCCGCGCCCAAAAAGTAGTTCACATCAGGTGACAGTTATATCCAGAACGCCCGAGTACTGGGCGCCTCACAGCTTTGACCGTGATTTTCGGTGGTACCACTTCATTTCATACCGCTCTTTGTTTTCGTTCAAACACCCGCCGAGGCTTCGAGAAGAACAAAAGATACGTGGCGGAGTAATACGGTTTTGCGGAAGCACTACTTCCGCAGCCTCCATAGCGTTGTCTGCTACGCATGAAACGGAGTATGGGGTTTTAGGGCACCCGAAAACACATAACTGCCAAGCGTAAATAAGCCCCTATAGCCTGAGCTGTGTTATTACGCGAAGTTTGTTCAATACGTCCTGCCTCCTTAAGAGACAGTACTAAGAAACAGTAGCGAAAGACGACAGATTCAAATCAAAGTTCGAAAAGTCCTCTAGGACATCCCTTCTCCACGCACATCCCTTCTCAACGCAGCCCCTGTCAGCGGCAATGCATTACCGATGCACTACGATGCACTAAGCGCTGCCATGCAAGTGCTGTCAACACAAACAGCGCACCGAACCCAACAGCCTAGCTATCTCCAAAGACCAACGAAAGTTCAAAGGGTGCGCTTGCGACACACTGCTCACTCGTTGTCACGGAACGAACTGTGAAAGCCGTAAACTCTTCACACAAGAAATAATTTTCGCATTGGAATGAAATAAAGAAAGTGGCCTTGGACGAAATCCAGAAGGAGGGGTCTTAAATTAAATTGGTTTTTAGATAAAGGAGGGAGTAAAAGAAGACAGGAAGAAAGAGGTGCCGCAGTGGAGGGCTCCGGAATAATTTCGACCACTTGGGGATCTTTAACGTGCACTGACCGTGTGCTGTGCGATGTCAGTGCACGTTAAAGATCTCCAGGTGGTCGAAATTATTTTTTTTTCTTAACGCTTAGAATTGGCGGCGGCTTGATAGGGTTACTATTGTCAGAGCAATTAACGCCGCACGAAAGCTGCTTCACGAAGTAACTGCTCTAATAAGGCAATGACAGCCTGTGAGCAGAGGGCATTACGCTAGTGCATGAAGCTTGTCGAGGTAGTGGAGCCTCTCGTTTTGAACTCGGGGTTATTCTAAAGTAGCGTGGCAATGCCTTAAAAGGACACTACACTACTTAATCCAACGGAATAGTCTCACCACTATCGTGGCAAACAACGCTTTAATTCTCGACTGTGACTGATTGCAACCCGTACATAACAGCCAACAAGCTATGGCGTATGCTGAAGGATATTGACCTTTCTCGGTTAAACCGAAATTTAAAAAAATAATTCGGCGTACGCTTATGGATTTTTTTTAACCGAAAACTCCAACCCCTATATTTACAAAAGACGGGAGGAAACGAGGAGGTTGCTCAGAAGCATAACGGAAAAGCTACGCAAAGGCAAGGAATCACACATACTGCACAAGCAACTGAAAAGTGCGGCACACATAAGCGCAGTATCTTCCGGCTTACTGCGCCATTTATTTCAGTGAAAGAAACAGTAAACACACACTTCGGTGGGGAAGTTCAGAGTGCAACGGGCAGGATCAAAGCGGGAACTGAGTTTCGGCCCCGAGTATACGAATCCCTCGTTACAGAATTACCAGTACAGTCCTCTTTTCCCAAAAACCAGTGGTCTGTGCGTATGTGTGTGAAGCCACCACTCTCCGGAAGCACCCTCTGCTGGTTGCACCTCCATGCAGGCACGATCCGGTAAAAATGTGTATGCTACCACAAGCCACCGCCCACCCACCTTCCACCCAGCATCAATCTCCACCAAAAGCACCTCCCACCTACAAGCCTCAGTCCACCCACTCACAGGCACCCTCCTCCAAATGCATCTCCAACCTACGAGCCTGCACCCTCCTAAAGCCTCCCTTTACGAGAAACCCGCGCGGCCGCGGAACGAAAAAATAGGCCAGTGATTACGCTACTGCTGCTGCGGCATTTGAACCGTAGGCGACCGCATATACGGAACACGCAGTGCCGAACCGAGGCGGCTCTGTGTTCCGGCCTGGGCAGAGCACAGCGGCCCTGTGCCTCTCCTCAGACGACGGAGCGGTGATGATGATTATGTGGCTGTTCCCTATGCATCGGGTGGGCGACAGTTTTCCCCTCAAACCGTTACATAGAAAGAATAAAAAAAGAAAGCATGGTCAAGAAAAAGTCAGAGGGCGGAAAGGGGGGGGGGGGGGGGTGCACGTTAACTGTCCACTTGAAAGTCCGTGCTCCGTAAGTTAGTGTCCCTGCGGTTCGCAGTGTCGGATCCAGTAACTCCGAGGCCACGTTGTCGGGTCAGCCACCATTACCACCACCAGCGCGCGCGCGCTCTGGCGCCATCTCTTAGCCGGTCGCCGCCGCGGGACCCGTCTTGTGGCTGCAGCCGTATCCACTTTTTCCGCTCTCCTCCTCGCACCCTCCTCACTATCGCCGTACTCTTATCCTCCGCTGAGCTCCGCGTTCGCTCTTTTTCATCCTCCTATGTGCTGCTCGTTCGCTCTGCAGGTTACGCCGAGGCCGACGGCGAGGGGCGCCGCTCAACCAATCAACGGGCGCATAAAAACTGGGCTCTAAAATGGACGAAAAAAAACCATCGAATTCAAAGACGCTATGGGAAGGCCATATCGATGTAAAAGCGAAATGTACAACCAATACAGCTAACGCTGAATCGTCGCATCACGTCTTGATTACCCTGTGTTTTTTTTTCTTCACCTTTTTTTCCTTTTTGCCCGCACCATAACCCTTCACTCTGCCTCCCCCTCTCCTCTCCCTCCTACTGGAACGCTTGCTTACCTCAGGCCGACTAGGTGAACAGTTGGTCATGGTGAGCCTAAAGCCCCTCCATAGCGTTTTCTATCTAAGCCATGCCCAACACATCACCATCGACACCTCCGTAATGGGCTTCCAATAAGGTTGCTCCCTCACTCGCTCCCTCTATATCGGTCCAGCACAATGCGACTGGCAGCAGTCACTTGGCGCATTCGTGCATGGCAATTTCACGCTGGCTGACAGTGACCGCTGACCTAAACATGGCGATGAATGTGGGCAGACCGGGACTGCTGTTGCTGTAAAGCGCCTGTTTACCGTTATCGAAGTATCGGGAGCCCGCCCACCTCCAGCGCGCACGCGCTGATTGTTGGTGATGCGGCAGACGCATGAGCAGCTGCCAGGTCGCTCTAAGTGATCTGCGCATGCGCACTGACGGCGCGCGGACTGCCGGTGCTCCGGTAGCGGTAACGGTAATACGGTGCATGATATATGATGAGGGTGTCTAATAGATACTAGATGCTTCAATAAAGCAACACCATCAATGAAGGAACTCCGTCAGCGGAGCCACTCACCCTGCCCCTGCGCGAGCTAGCCAGGTAGCAGCGGTAGGTGTCCATCTTGGCCTGGAGCTCCTGGTGGGCCCGGCACAGCCGCTTCTCGGTCGTCTGGTGCTTGCGCGCCTCGGACAGCAGGTAGCGCGCCGCCAGGTGGCTACGCAGCGGTTTCTGCACGGTTCGTATGCGTGGGCACAATCGTCAGGGGACGGCGCGACCTCAAATTCCAAGTTGTTCACCGTCAAACGACGCTGCGCATGGCGAGTCTGACACGTTTCACTTGAGAGCTGCACTGCTGGTTCATCATGAGCCGTGCCACTGGTACGGTTACAGTGGTGACAGCATTCGTTAGACTGGGGCGGCCAAGAGTCGTAAATCCCTGTTCGCATAAACACGAGTGCTGTTTCGTATGCTCTAGAGGTACGAAACCTACTTGAGCCGCATTCGTCCAGTGTAACCTCTGCCCGGTAGTTACGATGTGCACTGTTAAAACATGTTAGCTATATTCCTCCTTGATCCCGCTGACAGGACGACGGCTGCAGGATGTGGAAATGTGCACTGATAGCCCCAAAAAGATGCACAGCAATTTTCCAGAAAAAAAAAACGGTACCTCGAACATGAAATTATCGACAAACTGCAACTAACAAAACTCCACCGCTAGCAGCGCAAGCATGTTCATACAGCTAGGTTAACGCGGAGCTTTATATGTATGTTGTGCGGTCTTCCACATCATATGGAAACAGTGTCAGTGTCTGCGTGGGCAAGAGAAGCCGCTGCTGGGACCCTTAAAGGGACTATGCAATGCATAAAATGTCGCTTGTAAATGTTTTCAATGCTTAGAAATGATGCTAAGAAGAATTCATACCAAGTATGAGTCTTCGGAACTGAGCCGGCAATTTATTATGAATTTTTAAAAACCGCGTTTTTTTTTTTAAATTCGCGGGCGGATTGGTGCTCGTAGTGACCGATTTTGAAACTAAAATCGTGAAAAAAGACGTCACTGTACCCATTTCGTCACCAGGCCACCACACGCTGTCATTAGCTGAACCCACGGCAGCCACGTCACGGGCACACTTCCGGAAGCCGTGAAAACCGTCTGCTCGTGCCGCCGCGCGACCCTCTTCGGCAAGCGCGAGCCAGGGCATTGCCTTCGCGCACATGGTTTCAATTTTACTCTGCCGCCTCCTTCTGTCGGGAGTTCCGGAGCCACTGCTCGCCGATTCGCTACTGTCGTCGCTGGCGTTCAGCCGGTACGGCGTCAACGCATAGGGCTCGATGTCCATCGCGGCCGTAAAAGCGAGCAGTCGCGCCTCGAGGTCCGGGTCCATTACTGCTAACTACAACAGACGACGAGCAAAGAAACCCGACGCGCGCCGCAATCACGCCGCTGACGCTGCTGCTGGGGCACTGGGTGCGACAACCGGAAGTTGCAAACCGAACGTCAGCGGATGACGTGTTCATAGGCGGGGCCCAGTCCCCGAGCTGTTTTCTTTATTTTTGTCTGGTGCCCCGCGTGTACGAGTTGAGGGGGAGAAGAGGAGTGTTATTTTTAATCGTCTATATCGTCGTTGTTATTGATGCTAGCTTGAAAATTCTTGCGTTGGGGCGACGAGTGATGAAATGCCTATCTCTCGTCTGCTTTACATGATCTCAATTAATTTATTGCATAGTCCCTTTAACGCTATCGATTCATATTCTTAAAGGCGGGCGGAGCTGACGTGCCCCAATTGCTTTTAATTTCGCCCAAGCGGGAGGGGCTTATTGCAAAAAAAAAACGTTATTAGCCGAATAACAAGCATGTTCAAATGTAAGACATCGAAAAAAAAGGCACGTTCGTACCAAAACAATCGAAAATACGAATAAGAAAGTGACGTTCCAGCTGCTTTGCAATCTCGCTTGTTTCCAGACATAGTTTCGGAAAAAAACTGATTGTTTAAACTGTACTTGCTCTGACGAAAATTATGGCCAGTGAATGCTCGTTGGTGTGCCTAGCACTCATCGTACTGCGAATTGTTACACACTTTGACAAGCTTGTTTTTATTTCCAGATAAAAAAAAAATGACGAGGCCACTAGCCTGACTTTCCCGGGACCCTATACAGACGGGTCTTCTCTCCTGCATTTGCCAGATCAACATCCCCTTCTTTCTTCGGTCATCCGCGAAAATGTTTATTATCTTTTGTTTGGTACTCTTGCTGTGCAGCCCAAATGCAGTGGCAACTCGCTACTGACTTGTTCAGCCCCAAGCTTTCTCTGAGGAACAACAAGATTTAAAGCGCTGTGAAATAAATAGCAAAGATGCGCGTTCGCCAAGTTAATTTCTTTCTAAGCGTAACTTCAAGGTACTCTTAGAATGTATTTTTCTGACACACTATTGCTGCTACCCGAGTAAAAAGAAGTACAGCATCTTTCTCGTCACACGTGGAAGTACACCTTTTTGCACCTCTCAACTACATGCGTCAGTTTGTACAGCAGTATAAGATTGTTTCAATCTGCTTTTCAGTACAATCTGACGATTTCACAAGGAAGTGTACATACAAAGTTGTATACGTACATTCTAAACATACACAAACGCCAAACTCAAGCTTGACGAGCTTGGTGCCAGGAAAGTGCCTCGCCGCTCAATGGGAACAGCTGGCTGTTTCCCTTTTCATGTTCCTTTTAACGCGATAGCGTTAAGGGCCACGTTAAGCGGAAAATCGGGCGGCGGCGTCGTCGGCATGAGCGAAAGATCCCCAGAGGTGTTTTTCTGACGTCATCACAGCCTGTACACCGTTGCAGGTAAGAGGTAAATTAATGACTGGTCGCGAGAGGTTGCTCTGGAAGAAGAGCAACCTAGACCTCACATGCCCCAACCGGGGCAGTGATGCATCGCTTAACCGCTGCCCCCCCCCCCCAGGAGTGGAATGAGGACTCCCAGGGAGCTATGAATGCAAAGTAGAGAGTGACTAATTCTGCATATATGGAGATCAACTCGTTAACGCTATCGCGTCATACCTCAAGGAGGAGCTTAAGTGTTCTCTCCAGTCTTTCGTGCTATTTGCACTAACAGGTGTTCTCGTACACTGAATACAGTGAAGACCATGCATAGCAATTCAGGTGAACCGCTTCGCAGCACAAGCCAACAACCGCCCGGTCAAAAAACAATGGGTCCAACTGGGCATACGATTTGGTTCAGATTGCAACCAGTTGGGCCCAACAGGTCAGCCAATTAAGCTCATGAATCCAATTGGGTAGTCCATTTGGTTTTACTAGTTCCAGTTGGGCACCCCAATTCGTTCTGCATTTCCATTTGGATTATCCAACTAGTTTCGGCACTCCCAGCCCAATTGGAACAACCTGAAAGCAATTGGAGCTCCCAATTGGAACCCACAAACTCAATTAAAAGCTGGTATCCCAATTGGAAGCTCCAGTTGGTTCCGATTGGGCGATCCAATTGGAAAATCTAAGTGCAAGTCAACGATGTCCTTCACTGAGATCTTGTGTGTGTGTCTATAAAACCAAACACTAATCTAATTAAATTCTGTAGAAGAGATATTAGAAGCTTAATCTTGTGAATTATTTTCATCGTTTTCACCATCACCACGGGCATTCTTAAATGAGATAACTTCGCTTAATTGTCAACCGCCACGGGCCCCAGCAATAGGGCCTCACGATATTGGCATGTAAGTAACTGCAAAAGTGTTTTCTCTGGATATATGTTGAGAACTGCCTATAATGTTCCTGTGTGTAATGCATGATTGTTGGTCTCGTTTGATATTCATAGAAGAGTGTCATTATAGTTTCAATTCCGTTGTAGAAATATATATATATATATATATATATATATATATATATATATATATATATATATATATATATATATATATATATATATATATATATATATATATTTCTAGCTAGGAACCAGCAGTAGGGCTCAATTGGTCGAATCCTAATGGGTGGCGCAAACACAATGGGTCTTGGTCCAATTGGTTTCAATTGGAATTTTTGCTATTGGACCCAGTGTTTTTTTTCTTTACTGGGCGTGCACACCGATAACAGAGTTGACACCTAAGCAGCAATCCTTGACAATTGGCTATAGAGTTCTTATCTCTTCTTACACCAGTAATACTGAATAATTTCATTTTCAGAAATGGACATTTCGGGTAGGTGGTGGGGAAACGCATCGGTGGTTTCGGCAGCGGACATGAGGTGGAAAACAACACCGACCACTGTTTTTTCAGTTCGTTGGGCTTGCAGTTGGGCCTAGGCCATTTTACAATTTGCAAATGAATTCAAGAAGAATGTATCTGCGTATTGCAGAAAAGGAAAAAAAATCGCACAAATATTTCTAACGGAGCAAAAGCGATACGAATACGTCAAGGGCGCCACTTCCCGCTTTGCTTCAAACCCTTTTGGAGTTAGCGCTAGTCGCGGAAACTAAGAAGGCAGCCCCCCACCCCTCCCACATTTCCTCTAAAAAAAAAGAAATCAGTTCATCGACAAACAAAATAATTAAAAACAAAAGCCTAAGCAAAGAATTTATAGGCGAGAGAGAAACAACTTTCCAATCCGGTTCGCACCGAAAGGTATGGGGGAAGATGCATGGAATCCCCGCTGAGTACGCGCCCGCCCCGACAGCAGCGTCGGTGCTTCGAAGGTCGGAGGTACGACGCAGACGAAACATGGCTGCAACAGCACAAAAAACGACCGACAGAGAAAAGACAAGAGCCGAAAAGATCGACATGTCCAAGCAGATGAGATCACACATACCAAAGCGCATGGATGAGGAACAGAACAGAGGACGCAGACAAGCCAGAGCTTAACACCTCTGTAAGCGTTGGGATGGAAGCAAAGACACGATTTACGTCGATGCGGCTGGACCCGTTAACGGGGTCACCGCAGTTGCAGCAGTTTCACCCCCCCCGGGGGGGGGGGATATTATCGTAAGCAGCCTTATCCAAGAGGTGGTACCACATCGGCTGAAGAAGCAGCTACCGCACTAGCGATACCACACAATAGCGAGGTAACGGTTATGCCCGACTCACAAGCAGCTGTACGTAGTTACCTCAGGGGTCGCGTGAGCGCTCCGTGTTGGATAATTTTGGAAGCGTCTAAACCTTCCGACGTCCAGACCTTCTGGACGCCAGGGCGCCTCTCAACGACGGGCAACGAGGCGTCCAACACAGCTGCTCGAGCTTTCCTCCGAGCATCTGGCACGCAGCCTCTGATACAATTAACCCCTCACCCTTACTAAGCTATGCAGAAATTATGGAGCACTATGAGATCATAAGAGGGAAATACCCTCTTCCTCACAAGAGCCTTGCCAAATTTGAAGAGCACATAATCTGGCGACTACAAACTAATACTTTGCCCTATACATACTTAATGAGTAAATGGTATACAGACACATACGATTCGTCCTGCCTTTTCTGTGGAGCAGTTGGCACACTCTTTCACACAGTTTGGGAATGTCAAGAAAACCGAGACTTGGACAGCAATCCCGAGCGCTGGGAGGCAACCCTTCATAGCCACAGTCCCCTCGACCAGAAATCTCTGGTTGAGAGGAACCGGATTATGATGGCTACCAATGGGTTTTCCTACAGACCCCACTCAGTATTTATGCTCTTAATAAATGTTTTTACTTCTCCTCCCTTCCCTCATGGCGCTGCTGAGGTGTCCACTGAGAAATGAGATAGTTACTGCTTTCATTTTCTAATACAATTTGCAACCATGAAGCACAGCCAGATGGAGAAGCGCGCTGCCCAAGGCATGACAACCATGACATGCAACGTTAACAGCACCTTAACAGACGCAACAGCTTGCAACAACGTTGAATGCACCCGGCCGTCCAGCGCGGACTGGTGCGGAGAGCCTACCTGGCGGCATATCTCAGTGGAGCCCTGGACCAGGGGCCCCAACCCTGTTAAGACGGGCTGCAATAACTCATCGGAACATGAAGACAGCCCGCGACCGCTAATAACACATTTTAATATCAAATATAAATAGTTTTTCCTCCTCCTCCTCTAATTATGATGGCTTCCTCAGCAGGAGGCAGTTAAAATTGGTTACGAGGAAAGGAGAGGCGCAGTACCTACAACGTTTGTCCGTAAAGTTTCGAGACTGATTTATTTTCTTCTCTAGAAATGATGATGATGATGATGATGATGATGATAATAATAATAATAATAATTGGTTTTGGGGGAAGGAAATGACGCAGTATCTGTCTCATATATCGTTGGACACCTGAACCGCGCCGTAAGGGAAGGGATAAAGGAGGGAGTGAAAGAAGAAAGGAAGAAGAGGTGCTGCAGTGGAGGGCTCCGGAATAATTTCGACCACCTGGGGATCTTTAACCTGCACTGACATCGCACAGCACACGGGCGCCTTAGCGTTTTTCCTCCATAAAAACGCAGCCGCCGCGGTCGGGTTCGAACCCGGGAACTCCGATAGACATGATTCCCCGAAACAAATGTTGGTACCTATGTATAGCGCCATCTTTTCGGGCTAACCTGAGCTATTTATCTTAATTGTTGTGGCAGCCGCTAGGTGGCAATGCATGTAAAAAAATACGTTGTCACTAGTCGCCTGCGCATTCTACTGTGAGTGAATGTCGAGAGATGGACGTCCACCTCGAACAGCGCGTAAAAATAAATTCTGTGTGAAGCTTGGCAAGACAGCCACACAGACGTATGAGCTCCTTCGTGACGCTTAAGGCAACGAGACATTATCGCGGGCGCGAGTTTTCGAGTGGCACAAGAGGTTCGTTTCGGAGAGAATAGCGGTGGAAGACGACACGACACAAGGCAGGGCGCCCTTCAACGTAACGGAATGAAAACAACGTGGTTCGGATCAGGGAAATCGTACAGCAAGACCGCACCATTACAGTCCGCATGCTATCGATGCTCTCGAAATTAGTAAGACAACATGCCACCAAATTTTGCGTGAGAACTTGGGGAAACGAAAGCTGAATGCCAGACTTGTGCTGCACTCCCTCACACAGGACCAGAAGGACACGCGGGCATCAGTGAGCGCTGACTTTCTCTCCGAGGCAGAGAAGGATGCTGCATTCGTCGACAGCATCAAAGCTAAGAAGAAACATGGTGTTTTCTATACGATCCTCAAACCAAGAGGCAGAGCGCCCAATGGCGGTCCACAAGCTCTCCGGCGTCGAGAAAGGTGCGGCGAATGAAGACAGAAACAAAGACGATGCTGATAGTTTGTTTTCGATGCCAGAGTTGTCATACACCACGGGTTCTTCTCACAAGGGCAGACGGTGAATAAGGAGTTTTATATCCGCGTGCTCCAACACATGCGTGATGCACTGCGACGCCGTCGCCCTGGCTTATGGGCATCTGGACAATGGAGCCTTCTCCACGATAACGTAAGGTCGCACACTGCTCTCAGCGTGATAAATGTTCTCGCCAAGCACAGCAATACTTTACTTCCCCATCTGCCATACTCGCCTGACCTCTCCCCATGCGATTTTTTCCGGTTTCCTCGTGTGAACAGAGGCCTAAAAGTCCGCTGGATGGGGAGCGTGGAGGCCATTCAACATGCCACGACAAAGGAGCTGACAGCCCTGCCAAAAGAAGCGTTTTCCAACTGTTTCAAAGATCTCAGGAAGCGTTGGAAGCTGTGTATAGACTGCAAGGAATACTATTTCGAAGGGGTGCTGCACAAACGATTCCAATGTTAAACGCTTTTTTGGGGGGGTACTCAGTCTCGGAACTTTACGGACAAAGGTTGTATTGTGAAAAAAACGGTCACAAAAGACAAGGGACAAGAGAAGGAGTGTTCACGACCCTTGTCTTTTGTGACTGGTTTTTTTCAAGTTACTATGAACCAACTGGCCCGCATTTCAACCCTTCTGCAGAGGTTGTATCTCACTTATGGTGGACACCTGAAAAAAAACTGGTTTTTGAGGAAAGGAAATGGCGCAGTAACTCTCACTTCAAGGGGGACACCTAGCTCAACCGCGCCGTGACAGAAGGGGGAAAGTGGGAGGAAAAGAGGCGCAGTTGTGGAGAGCTCCGGAATAATTTAGGCCACCTGGGGGTCTTTCACTGCACTGACATCAATAGCACATTGGAGTCTTTTGAGTTTCGCCTCCATCGAAACACGGTCGCTGCGGTCGGGTGAACCTGGGTACTCCGGCTCGGTAGCCCCAGTGCCCTCGTGGTTTATGCGGCCGAGATGGAAAACTGCGTTGTCAGCGAGCCCGGCCCTCAAAGCAGGAAGCTGATTAGCCGACTCAGCCAGACCAGTGGACCGCAGGCAAATAGGATTGACATCTGCCGACAGCCTCACCCCAATCAGCTACAGCTGACTGAGCTCGCTCTTCCGATAAGGCCCGGGTCGCCGTCCCTACCGCACAGACCAGGCAACTCTGTACCAGAGCGCAACTACACAATGCAGACCTAGAAAGGCATTCTCTGTGTGACAATGGAGTGCTAACAAAGCAGCTGCACAGAAGCAACGCATATCTGAAATGCTGCTTCCCGAAGTATAGCCGTAATTTTCTCAACTTTGTTTCTGAATTCGCGTTTTAACTCCAGGAATTTTTCGTTTTGCTTCTTAATTTTTTGTCTTTCAATGAGCTCATAGCTTTTCATTTGTCGAGCTTGCTGAAATTCTTATTTCAGCACGTATATTTGAACTTTCCAACTATACACCCAATTAATGGCGCTCTCCAATCGGCGGTCGGGAGCAAGTTTTCTTACTCTACGAAACAGAGGAGCATGTTTCAGCGGGCGCCTTAGATTCAGACCACGAGTTCTGACTGGACCCCGACGGATATCTTGCTCCTTCGCGGATTCTGACAGCTGCTCCGGACTGCCGGTTCGAATAGTACGCCAAAAAATTCTCGCCGCAGTGGCTCAGTCTCGTCAGCTAAGCCCAAAGCCGCGGGTTCAATTCCTGCCGTGGCGGCCGTGTTTAGATGGAGGCGAAACACAAAAGACGCCCGGACCGTTTACTCGCGGACCAGGCGTCACGTGACATCCTACTCCCGCTCTGTTTGACTCGCGCCTGGTCCGCGTAGGTAGAAAGGCAGCGCGCATGTCTAATGCACTTACCGTCGCTCCTCCGACCGACCCTCACCTTTGCACATGGCGATAACGAATTATACATGTCCATGGTTATTCCCTATGCTAGTTTACCAACATTGTTGGCCAGGTATGAATCAGACGAACCGGAAATGAGACGTCACGCGACGCCTGGTCCATGGGCTCATGGTCTATCGGGGTAACTTTTTTCGAGGTTACCATATTATAATGAAACTTATATTGTAAGTTTTCCTCTTGGTTCTGGTTACACCAAATGGCACCCATGCAATGTATCATTCCGGGGCAAATCAATAAAAGTTTGGTGTCTCTGTGGGCTCAATTCAGATTCATAGTTTTCAGTCACTGCTTCAGCCATTCAACATGCATACGAGTGCTTTTTAAGTAATGTTTGTGACGTAACTGCTGCATCATGCAAAAGCATCGTCCCTCAATATGGACAGAGATTCAGTTGGCTATTTTCACTGTTTCAAAATACTTCCAGTCAGTATTCAGCAAAACAATTTGTTGCAGCAGAGAGAGGGGACCCTAAGGGTCTGTGACGTGACAAGCTATCAACTCAAAATGTTCGAAAAGAATTTGGCACTACCAGCTGGATTGATGTGGTGGAAATGCAGAAGCAATTTTCTCTCACCTGCCAATCTCTTCTAGTTCTGACTCAATTGTCTTTCACATACCAATGTACTCAAATTCTGATTCTATCCTTATTCGATTTTTATTCCTAACCTGTTATTCAGTTTTTCTGAGTCATTCTTGGACCAGAGTCTCCCTCTTCTCCTCTATACGTGGAGACGAGGCGAGGGGACGGCTGTTGTGAAGAAGACAGGCCAAAAATACGGACGAGGGACTGAGGAGAGGACACAATTAGACGTTCACAAGCGATTTCCTGGAAATCGTCCTAAACACCGCCTGCCACGGTTGGCAGGTGGCGGCTTCACACAGACACTGGGCAGTTCACCTTAACTACCCTCCTAATCCTATCACATATTAAAACCACCAAAGTTCCCCAGGTGGTCAAAACTATTCCAGAGCACTCCACTACAGCACCTTTCTCTCCCCTCCTTGCACTCCCTCCTTCATGCCATCCCTTCCATTGTACTAAGACAAATTATTTTTTTCCTCCTGTTGCAAGTGAGCTGTCCACCAAGAAGTGAGACAGTTACTGGGTCTTTCCTTTCCACAAAACTATTTCTTTTTTACAATTAAGATGGCGGTTTTGTACACCCAAGTGGCCTATATATATCACCCGTTCACTGGAGAAGGTGCCCATTGCCCTAGCATATGTGCAATGTCCTTTCCAAAGCAGATAGAATGGTCAAGCTGAAATAACAAGTGTGCAGGAAAAAATTTAACAGTAAAAAAATACATGAACATTTATTTACAGAGACTTATGATGTGCAACAGCTTTCACATCTGCACTTAACAACTGGCACCCCAACAACAATTTACAAAATGTCTGCAAGACAGCACCTCAAGCGTATGTACAAAACCAATCCCATAAAAAGAGTTTGTTCAATGAGAAACTTTGTTACCACAAATCCACACTGCATTAGAAGGAACAGCTGATATATGCATGAGGTTAGAATTAATGCAGCACAGTACCTTATAAGACATGTACATAGTTTTAGAGGAAACGGCAGTCATTGGGCTAATCTGGGAATGCTGGGAGGTAGACGCATCTCGACTTTGCTGTGCGGACGTACCTCGTGGCTTCCTGCTCATTTTTCTAAGGTTCGACTGCGCTGCCTCCGTGCACCAAATCATTCATACAAACCACAACCTCTCATCATCCACGCACACACTCTCTACTTGCACACACCACCACCTAACTTCTCTGCATGTACAACAAAGTTCCGATTAGGCACCTTAGCACTACTATGGCTTCTTAAGACCTAACTTTGTGTTGCCTTCAAGGCCTTTTCTCTGTTTCCTCCTTTCACTCGACCTGGTACCTCCAAAAAAGCAGTAGCCCTTCTCAGCAACATAAGTACATTCCTTGGCAAGATAACGGGCACAAACAAAACTTGCACAAACAACTTTTTTTCTTTAATGCACCTTGGCACTGGCTTGACGAGGCAAGCTGGCTGTGTACTCTAAACATTCCCCACTGTGCGGATGGTGCACAGCCATCTCACTGCAGCAAACTTGCACAGAAGCAAAATGAGTGACTGCACCAGAAGCCTCAGCTTCACTTCAAAGTCATATGGGAGCTTTAATCGGATACAACTCAAGAACTCAGCGGCAAGTGCCCCTATATGGAGGCCCTCCAGCCAATCGTGTTGACCGACTGTCATGACATCGCCACCATATTGATGCCCTTGCACCTGCTATTGCAACACATCAGGTGGCTGAGCATTTGTAAAGAAATTAACAGGAACGTCATGACAATCAGCCCACACCACAGTCTAGAGGGTCTCCATTGAGAGGCACTTGCCTCTTCGTCCTTGAGTTGTATACAACTATAGTTTTTGCCAGCCCATCGCTGACTGAGTTGGCGAGAAAGTTCACTGTGAATTTTGGCAGTGGAATGTAAGGCATGTTTTGTAGTGACACGTGCACATTTTAAAGGAACATGTCTCATTGAATAGCGATTCCCCTGACCATGAATCATTACCAAAGTTACTTCATCATGCAATTTTAGTGTCTTTAGCAAACAACCATGAGTAGATTGCTGTATCCTGGCAACGGTTCAACACTGCTAGCAACCATGGATGACACATCTTCAACAGCTTAACCCTTTCAGACACATGGTATGTTCTACTATGAAGAAAAATCTGAAAATTCATATGTACATTAACAACGATCTATTACACGAAAAAGCTTGAATGGTTCAAAAGTTTTACGAATTTATGCATGCCTCACACCTCCATGCTTACGGATTTGCAGCCTTATTCTTCTAACACACACATTTATGCCTAATTAGTTGCATTCCTTACCATCTGAAGATAATTCCGCAACAAAAACTCAGCTATAGTGACCACCATGTCACAGAGGAAGTGGCAGCACCAGACACCTAAGAGCACAGTAGGGCTCAGTGATCTCCATTTCTATTTTTTGGTTTGGAAAAGCGATTGTATTTTTTAGATGCAAAATAGCCCTACCATTCTGCTCAGCGGAAATTTAAAATGTAGCCAGGACCACTAAATTCATGACAACACTACTAGACGCATTGTAAAAAATTTTAAATGTCACATACAAAGACGTATATACTGTGCTGCAAAAGGTTATGCAAGGAAGCCTGTTCCAACCTTTGGAGCAAGTCAGACAATGCAGAAAGAGCATTTGAAGTTTATCATCAACTGTTAGAAATTAACCACAACAAGGACATATAAAGTAGCATCCAGTTCTGCCTTAATTCCCTTAATCCAATACTTCCATTGAACTTTCTTCAAGCAAATTTGGTATTAAACTGTACAACAATACGGACGACATGAGAACCCAAATCTCTCCCATCACATAGCCCTTCTCACATATAGCAACAAGCTCAATGGAGTAGCTAGCCATTTAAAATAATCAGATGCGAGCTTGCATGGCTTGGCCTGTGAAGAGCATGGCTAGTAGGTTTAGAGTGTCAGTTACGTGCCTTCGACTGATCACGGCTCTCAAACACAACTCATTACCAGGGGCTTCCCGCTGTATGCACGACCCACATACCGTTTACAATCCACTGTAAGAGAAAAACACCAACCGACTAAGAGTGAGACCTGAGCAGTCAACTCGCACACAACAAAGAACAAACAGGCATCCTGTTAAAACACGATGAAAACTTTCCCTAGTTTTGTTGGCCTTTGTATATGCAGAGGGCCCAAGCATGCACAGGGCTTTGGCCGCTTCACAATTTGCACTTGTTTAGAGTGGTCCAAAGAGCGAATCGTCTTTTACTCTTCTATGTAAGCAACTGAAAGGTATAATGAAATAAGCAATCTGTATCAGACTGAAAAAAAAAAACTTCGGCTCAGTGCAGCCAGCATGAGTGAAGCTTTCAAAGAGTTCATGAAGGAATTTTGCACTGTTGTGCAAACATGTAACAAACCTAGCTTTGATGTATCAGCAATGGAGAGGTGTACATGACTTGAGTAAATTGCATTGAAGAAAAAAAAAAAAACTAGCACAGCCTACATGAGTGTAAGATTGTAGATATCCCCTTCAGGTGCAACTTAATCCAATGGAAGAAAAATTTCATAATTTTATAATGATTGCACAAAAAAATTCCAACCTTCCCCAGTGATTAATTATGCAATCTGTTGAGTACTGGTCTATACACATCATGACTCAATATAAGTTACACAAACAAATCAACACATTTGGGGAACTTTAAAGCATTTACGCTTGCAAAACAAGCAAGTGACACTGACCAGAGCCTTCCCACCGCTACCCTAAAACACAAAGCCACTCTTAAAAAAAAATTATTCCTGTGTTCATGCCTGTATGTTCATGACTCAGTAACTTTGTAAACAAGATTTTTAAGACTATAATGGATTTTACTGTGTCCATATTTGTGGAAATTGTGCCTTGTGTAGACGAGGATTGACAGTGCTCAGGACATATCCACACGTGCGGACACAGTGCATGAAGGGGATATTTAAAGTGCTCAGAAGTCAAGTATATGAGTTTCCTAACCAGGGGAGACTTAGTCAGCCATGTTAGAAAATAGGCACTGGATGCTGCAAATTGCAACACATAACTCTTTTAAGGTATGAGGCCACTTTTAAAAAAAGGCAGTTTTGATAAAAATTCAGTTTTCAAATTTTGGTTTACGAAAATGCCAATTCACTCCTAAATCAATGCAACAAAAATTCTTTCTAGTTAATACCATTACAAAGATACAGCCAAAGTCGTAACCCCCTACGCACCTCGCGAAACTAAAACTTTTTCCGAAGTCTTCCAGCTAAACAAAAACATAATTTTTTTCATTATTAGTTACTTTCTTCTTGTTCGTTTTTTCAGTTTAGACTCACAATAATTGTTCCTCACCATCCATGCCTACTTTTCTTTGTATTTAATAACTTGCGTCAGGATACGAACACGTCAGGATAACACTAGTTTGCATCATGGCATATGTCATTTCAACAATGGTCACATAGGTGCGCCAGATGTTTTGAAGCACATAGGGATCAAGCCTGGTCCACCCACACAGATAGCTTGCCTGACAGTTGACCAACAGCGTATCTAGAAATCTTCATTCTGGTTTACTGATGCCAAAAAAAAACCCAAAAAAACTAGAAAGAAAAGTGAGCTGCCAGGCATGCAAGAGCAAGACTAAGGAGGAGCTGAGCTTTAAGCATAATAGATTAACTGTCTTGGACATTCATTTATGGCATTTGTAGTTATTCCTAATCTTCTCTCGTTTTTCTCAAAACTCACTTTCTTGCTTTTCCTTCTTAAGTGAGAAATCCTAACTTTATACATGTAGAAAAATTTTATTCATACTTTGTGCACTTACTTCTTATATATTTAGTTGTGCAATGAACCACAATTAATGAGTGTGTAACTTGTTTTTACACTGCTGCATTTTTTCTTGAAACGATGCCTATATGGAAATGATTGGTTATGGTCAATCACCTTTCACACAATAACAATTGTTGGCATCAATTATCTTGGTACACTGCACAGCTCCTGTCTTTATGTGTATAACAGTGAGTTGAACTAGATTAAAGTTGAGACTGCTGGCATCAGAGGTATATTTAGTACAACTTAAAAAATAAAAATAAAAATAACTTTTTTCATAAAAAGTCTGCTTTGACATTTTGTTTTTCATAAAACTAAAGCCTCCCCATAGCGTTTCTGCTGTCCGGGTTAAGTACTGCCAACCTTCCCCCGCCCCCGGCACTTCCTTCTCTGCAAAGTGTCTCCAGTATCAACCGTCCGGTCTAGAATGGAAGAGCTGCCATTTTGTGCTTTCGAAATGAGATGACACCATGACCGACCCACTACACAGAGTAGTTCACCGCTTTGCCCGGAAGAAAGCGCTGACCAAAGCCTTGAGGCCGAGAAACACCGTAGTGGCGAAATAGCACAAAATTTGCCCGACTGCTGACATATGCTATGCAGAGGCGAGCCGATGCACAGATGCTCGAATACACGCAGAAATAGACTGGACGCGACTTGTGGCGAAAACCGTAAAAACAGAACTGGAAATGTAATTTGCAGAAGCGGAAAAAAAGTGGCGGCGTGCTTCAAATATTGGCAGTACTTAAAAAAGCGAAGAGCGTGAGCGTCACGGAGACTTTGGATAGAACAAGGTCTTTAACACAGACAACTAAACTTCTGTTCCTATCTGGTACTGAAAAATTTTCCAGAAAAGTAGCCTCAGACCTTAAGTAGAAACATTTTCTTTTTCTGGAGAGGAAGATACTGTAGTCTTAACGTTCCATCAGTTTCCCAGAAATTATCTCATAGGCAATTCTATATCTCATTCGCTGAATGTCCTTAGCTGTGAAGTTGAAAGGCGCACCACGGGAAAGGCATTCCGCATAAAGGCACACGAACACCCCACAGTCATGATTGTTTGTTTGCTGTGGAATGCCCTTAACATACTGGCAGTCCCATTTTCCATCAGGCACAAGAGGAGATTTCCGCTTATCCTTGTGTTCTTTCCGCAGATAGGCCATCAAGATCTGGTAGCAGTTCCAATTCTTGCGACCCATTGAGTCATAAAAGTCAAATGACCGGTTAGACATGTTCAAAACAGCAAGTGACCAGTGGTCCAGATCGTGGATGGGCACCAGCAATAGGTCGAAAGAAAACAGGTCCACACTATCGGTCCAGCGACGCACAGCGTCGTAGCCACGGTTACGGAGCACACTAAAAAAGTGTGCTGTCAGAGCATGCACACGAAGGCCATCAGGATGCTCTGCCGCACGCTCGGTGACAAGTCCCATGTAGAAGTCAATGACAACATCATTCACCCAGCCCGTGCCCAGCACGGTTTTCAAGTCCTTGCATGTAACGGTATATCCCCACCCACGCTTGATCACTCTATGCTCATCACTTCGGCGGCGCCGCAGCTCTCTATGGACAATGTCTCGTATCCAGTCATCATTGGCTGCCACTGCTCCTGTACCGTTTGCGCACACCTCTGCTCTCAAGCGATGCTCTTTTCTTGCCAAAGCACGTGCTGTTCTTGTTTTGTACCGGAACCCAGGCACCATGTCTTCTAGCCGCTGCAGTGTGACCGAACATTCCTGCGTCACCTTCTGCAGACTTGACACACTTTGACTGGCGCTGGGTCCAGGCATGTTGGAAGCGAGGGCGCACGCTTTGAATACAGGGCAGGATTCAAAGTTCCAACGGTCAGCACGGCATGGACAGGACGATTCGAAAAGGGCCAAGACTTTGAAGTCCATCGGTTCTTTCCGCCAGGTAGGCACAGGTGACACAGGGGCTCATGAGGCACTTTCCTAGGGCCTGCTCCTTGCTTGAACGCAAAACTGCTCCTGCAATCAGTGGCCACAAAGGTGACAAACTAATCAGTGAGCCAGCCTTCACGGAGCAGCCACAGTGAAGGACAATAGGGAGCGCCACCTCAGTACATGTTTTCTTAAGCAAGCCCCACTCGTCAGCACATTCCTTCTGTGAACAAACCAGGCTCCAGACTTCATGCAATGAATTACACACAGATTGCTCCATCTTCTTCACCAGATCTTGCATATAAGGCACTGTGGTTTCTGGTGAACAACATTTTTGAACGATAGGCCAGAGGGTTCTTCAGCTTGGCGCCAACTAGCGGCTGGACACAAGGAAGCTTCAATCGATGCTAGCATCCTTCGGTAGTTTTTCTTGGTGTGGGCAATGTTGTGAGGTAGCGTCACTGATCACATTAATGGCCTTCACTTTCACCAGAATGAAAAATAACTTCATCCTCATATGGTCGTTATTTAAAAAACAAAATGATGACCAATACTGCCAGCTGCTAACAAACAGAAAAAGAATTTAACACAGAGTAGATCAAGTAATGAGTTTAACTGTAAGATGGAAGAAAATAAGATTTTCAGAAGCTTAACCGAATTGATTAGCAAAAGGGAGTGATGGAAGCACCAAGTGTATGAGCCCAGAATTGTACTATGGTAGTTTAAGCCTCATCTTTGCTAAGCACACCAAAACTCCCCTTAATATAGTTTTTTTTTTTTTTACAACTACTATAGCACCAAGGTGTTGTGGTACAGCAGCATAAAAAAAAATGAATACACAGAAGGCACTGAGCATGCATATGTACAGTAGCTTCTTCTGCTCATTCTAACTTATTACACACCGTGACCACAATATATTGCCAACTCACCATGGCCTTTTTATTCTCCTGTACCGTAGTATTGCTGTAACACCTGTAGCACAGCTCATAATCTTTTTTTTATTGCCACAGTTATCAAAGTGCAATACTGACAGCCAGTAGAAGCAACGTAAATTAACAACTAAAACAGCATCACTTAGAGAGGAAATGAAAATTCTTACCCTCAAGATGAGAACAAAAATTTAAGCGCATCAAGTTCTCCATAATAAGTTGCCTAAGGAACCATCCCTCTAAAAATTGAGGACCAGGGGATGGATGGAAGAGAGTTGCAGAACTAAATATAATGTGCATGTATCTCCCAATAAGAAAACAGACACAGAGATGATCCGAAGGCTGAAAGACGAAGCAGTATTACCCTGCAAACTGTCATGAACTCTAAAAAATTTGCACAGGCACCACTAAGCCATTTTCAGTAAGTAGAAAATATTGCAAAATAAAAATTCATTAGGAACTTACTGTCTCTAATAACAGATCACAGTGGGGCTAGACACACAGTCATTACAGACTCACCTTTTCCTTCATCCCAACTTCATGCATCCTTCACGTTTATCCTGCTTACATGACCCTCTATTTTAGTACTTCAGAGTGTACACAACATCGACTAGAGGCACAACCAAGGATCGCAGGGTACAAATAACGCTTTCAATCCGCTAAACTTACTGTGTGGAAGACGACATGCAGCCAGCTGAACGGAACAGTGCCTTGCGCCTAATTTACTGGATCGATAAAGTTCAATTTGCCTGCATTACATGAACTGGTTTTTGCAGTTCTGCCCTTGGCCATTTGTTTAAAAAATATTCAGATGTCATGCAGGTATAGTTCAGAAAAATGTTCTGGAAAACTCCACCTCATCAGTGGTCTGTGCCAAAATCGTACAGCTGCAGCCACCATTGTAGGAGACGATGGCTTACTTGTTGTGATAAATGGCGAAGAGACTTAAGTTATTCCACTCGTCAAAGAGAATGGTGCTTGACTCAGGAATCGCTGGAGCCCTATAATTAGGGCTCCACCTGAGAAGGTTGCAACAGAAGGTGGGGGTTCGTGGACCTCGCGACGGACCTATCACTGGCGTTTTTCCTTCAGACCAATTAAGGCATAATTACAATAACAATACTTGACACCAAGTATGTTAATTAGAAATCAAACAAGTGCATGCAGCATAATGCACGTAACTCGGCGCGCGCACACCTCAGTTGTGTTCTAAAAGAACACACGTGCGTTTCGCTGGCGCGAAACACATCGAAGCACACGCATCGAGGCTGGTTCGTGGTTACATTTCACTGCGATGGGCTGTTGGAAAGTTCTTTACGCAGTTCGGGACGTCGGCGGCAGTTAAGGTGACCGGCACACAGCTGCCTGCCACTTGCTGCGACGCCAAGACTAGCAGACAACCAGGCCTGCACCACACCATTCGTTTTGGAAGCAGCCAGTGCCAAGCTGTATTTGAACTGCCTGAACGGGGCGCTGCGCGCTCACGGAACCTAGGCGGCACTGCCGCAGAACCATGCAGAACTGGTACAGCGAATGCAGGCGAATCGAACGGATCTTACGTTGAAAAAAAAAAAAAGGCGAAATCTCAACTACAAACACGATCACGTCCTTAACAGGTTCGAAACACGCTCAACTGCGCACTGTTTCAAAACACTGCACGGATTTCTGAGACACACGCCAAATACACTTGACCTCATATTTGCCCACTAAAATGAGACGGAAAAGCCCCAAAAGACTAATAGCTAAGGGTTGATTTCTTTTCATAAAACCAGAGTAATATCAGTCAACTGTTTGGAATTTAAAGCTTTAGACCGGCTAGCAAGAAAAGCGTGTGTAACGGTTCGAGTCGCGGCTGCTCACCAACGACCAATGCAATTATGGCACAGCGTTCAGTCGCATATGTTTGAAAGTTATTTTAGCACACAAAAACGAAACTTTGCGCTTTGGTCTACAGAATACAAAGAGCTACGCACCTGCGGCAGGCTTTTTCGCAGCTCACTGAGAACAGAACGGATCAAAACCCGCGACTGACTGGAAGCCGCCATGATGCCTAACGTACTTACATACCGCTAGGATTAGTTTTACTGCCGAAGTTTCTGGTACATTTTGTATCACCTTTAATGTTGTCAAATATAAATAAAATTTTAGTACGTTCTAGCAACAAAGTATATTATTATGTAGAGTAGTTAGCCTTTTTTAACAGCCGTAAAGAAAAGTATTGTCAAATACGAAACATACTGTTGAGACTAAATTGCTGGTTTCAGTTGTCTAACCTGGGGGACTCCATAATGGGTGACAGCAACGGTAGCGGAGAAGGCAATTTGGGTTCTTTAAACGACCTCTTTGACAGTGGATTTAATTTGTTTCTAGAAATCGAAAAGTCGACAGTCAGCGCAAATGACAAAGCCTACCAAGTGAGCAGATTTGTAACGGCGCTTTTGACTACTAACCTCTTGTTTGTACTGAACTCCTCGGGGTTCATCATTGTCGTCTGTGGATGTGCCAAGTGCTGCGCGCCTCAGTAGTCGGCAAATAACGTGTCGTTGTTTTGAGTATGCAGCAAACTATTCTGTGCACGGTTTTTTATATTCATATATGCTGGTCTTTTGTCTAGGACAAAGTTCGCGAGGCAACGTCACAGTTTGAAAATGCGACGCATCTCGTCAGTGAACTCGCGATCTTCAGTGAAAATGAAGAAATCGAAGAAGTAGCCACTTCACATCTCAAGTAAGACAGTTTTTACAAAGTTAAGTGATGTATCCCTGTCCTCATATGTTTGTCACTGCTTTGCATGTGCCATTTAAAGCCCCCACTTATTTTGGTTGTACTAGATTGGGAACCTATTTTAGCCATTGCAGTCGTGATGTCTTAACTTTGCGTCATGCCTATATTGTCATGCTCTTCATGTTTTGTTTTTTTAGAATCTCTGCTCCTTATAAAATGCTGTATGGCATGCTGAATATTTGTGTTCAAAGGTTGTTGAAATGTGAGTTAAAAAGCGCGTTCAGAAATGAGTGCATGACTGCGCACAGAGCGAAAGTGTAACGCTGTACGAAGGCATTGCTGCAGGTGGTGCACACATGGCAGTAGTAACTTTTTGAAAGGTATTTAGAGGCATCTTCAGTTTGGCCGCACATTCTCCATTAGCTCACAAAAGTGTCATGCCAGTGCAGCGCCAGTTCTTGCGGCGCGAGTGTAGCCTGACACCAGTGCTATGGTGGCTAGAAGGGGCAGTGTGACGTGCGGGAGCCGGCGGGGCCCGCAGAGTAGTAGTAGCAGTAGTAGTAGTAGTAGTAGTAGTAGTAGTAGTAGTATTCAGACGTTGCTGGCACATACCCACTGCAGGGGAGTGGCCAAGATACAGGCGGTCAATTGCTGGATACAGGAAAGTTTTGAAGGGAAAAGGAGTGGTAATAGTATGTAGGCTGATAGATTGGAAAACGCAAGGACAGGGGGTCCTGTTAACTTGGAGATCGAAGACAGGACAATGGCTTAATGTGCATAATAGTATACAATGCCTGTAATGTTTCAATGTCGTACAGACTGAGAGCGGGAAAAAGAAATTAGAATGGTAGTCGCTGCGTTTTCTTGAAGGAAATTTTGCACAGCAGAGCGCACACTCCTGTCGCTTCGTCCAAGCAAAGAAGCGCCAATGGAAAGAGCAACCGCGGAGGACACAGGCAAACCCAGTTGATGAAATGGAATTTGCAAAAGACGCTTCCTCAAGTGAGAGAAGCGGTGGCAGAACAGCAGGAAGTGAGCTATTGCCTCAGGTTCAGCACAAAAAGGGCACAATGGGGAGGCCTTCAGACCAGATCTGTGAAGGTAGAAATTTAGAAGGGGAACCCGGCAACGCAAATGCGTGAAAGAGACGTCTAGTCTGCGCGAGCACCAGTCTTTGCTACTCCAAGGATGCAGAAGATGCTGATATTCGGGAGATGATGCAAGAGCCAAAGCAATAAATTCCTGAAATATTGTGTAGCTGCGAAACCTCACCGCAGCTGTATATATGCATAGGTTAGCAGAACAGCAACAATTGGGCCGCAGAGAGAGGCTCTTGCTAAGGAATCTGCAACCTCATTTAAATGAAAGCCCATGTGACCTGGCACCCAAAGCAACCTTACCAAATTTAGATGGAGTGGAATCAGGAACTTAAAGAGGCGTAATGCCTGAGACTCAGTGGGTGAGGGTAACAAAGAGCAAATCGACAGAGAGTCCGTCATAACCACGACCTCAAAAATGGTAGTTTCTAATTTTCGTAAGGCTAAGATTACTGCTAATAATTCAGCCAGATAAATTGGAGTGAAGTCAGGAAGACAAAGAGAAAAAGACCAACCCAGTGAAGGCAAAAAAATTCCCACACCTGCCTTTTCGCGATCCTGTGAGGCATCGGTAGCAATAAGAACATGAGAGGGAAAGGACCTTAGGTGGTCCTGCAACAGACCCTGAAGAAGCGGGAAGGGCTGCAGCTTTGCATCCGATGGGAAAATGTCATCGAATTCAATCTGGACAGAAGATGAGTTATTATACATTTGACGGACATCTGTCAAATGAATGTTTATGGGATCAAGGAGGGACTGCATGTAACATATCTGCGGAGTATGAAAAGGAGACCAGACGGCACTAAAAAAGACGGAAGGTTGACTAAGAAATATTATACTGGAGGCGTGAAGAGGTGAGTCGCACAATTTTAAAAATGTTTGTCCTTGTTAGCACATTTGATATTTCACTACCGCAGTTCGCGTTGAGTTGCGTCTTTAGGTGGTCTGAAAAAGGGAGGCCTTGGTACTGCACATTCTTTACCTGCTTCTGCTTGCGGGTACAAAACATGTTCAAAACATAGCACAGGAACAGTACAATATCACCAACTTCACATTTCAAAATAATCACAGTGGCACACGTGTGACTTTCAAAGTGGTAGCGATCCATATGCAAACGAGCTCGCTCCATGCAGTCTACATGTTTACACTTGCCCAGTGGACCTCACCCGCGCTACTGTACCCACCCGTGCGGTGACTTGTCCTTGCAGACCAGTGCGCTTCAGCGCCCCTTGCGGGGCCGGCAAGTTTCATCGTACATCGCGCCTCTCACTCACAAGGAGCTGATACGTCGCCCTTCACACTGCCTCTTCTAACCTCCATACTAGTACTCTCAGTGTGGTGTTGTACTAATTGTATTGAACGCTGTGCATTTGTTCGAAGTCGTGTATCTCGTAGAGCGGCCATTAAGTTTGTTAATTCCAAAAGGGATGGAGAATTTGATACCGCACTATCCTTTGTGTTTCGCATAGTGGCGCAGGCTGACAGGTACTTCAAAGAGGCAACAAACTTTGAATTCAAGAAGTTATTCAGACTGTTGCACGAGATGACCTTTGACAGGTTATACATGTGTTTCATGCTTTTGCCATTCTATCTGAATTGGCAGTTGTCCGCCAGTTACAGCAGAAAAGAGTTGCCTGATAACTTGAACAACAACTCGTGTTCACTGTCGGTGGACGGTGTGGCGGAGTGACTGTGAGAGACTGGCAGGCGAAGGCGTCGGCTAACAGCGACCTCAGAGACATTCACTACTGTAAGCGGAGGTGCAGATGATGTTGCAGCAAGTCATCACAAACATTGTCATCATTCACGTATTAAAAACATCTCACCATCTACTTCTTATACAAACGCTCCATCGTGCTGCGTGTAATAATAATATTTGCTCACAAAAGAGAAATGGTGTAAAGCAAAATGCGAGGCTGGGAACCCCCTATGCAGTGCACCTGCCAGCCTGTCGCTTACACGTGCGTACACAGGCATGCATACACATGCACTGTCATTCCAGGTCATTGGTGAGGGCACGCAACAGGTGCTGCGCCTAGCACAGGTACGCGGCCGTCTTAATGCCACTCACCAAAGCAAGCATGGCCGTGGAGCCATCTGCTATGGAGCACACTAAGCACCTTGCACTGCTTGCACGAAAAGAACTCGCCAGGAGGCTAGTGTGGAAGAACTCGTGCAGCACAAAGCCAATCGAGTGCGAAAGTGCTGCGCCTCCTGAACTGGTGCAGAAAGTGCAGCCAAAACAAGTAGACCTTAAATTTAGTTTCATGCCCAAACCAAATATACACACACCTATGCTGCTGCGAAAGGTCACCGTTGTGATTTATGTGCTGCAAGGGAAGCATCACCCAGAGTAGCGGAACAAGCATAGAGAAGGAAAACCATAGCGAAATCCCCTAGGAGTCCTCTGTGTGTTGTAGGATGCCTTGTAGAAAGCTTTTATAGTGAAATGCACAAGTTCTTGCTTATTTTTCAGTGCCGTTAAAATATTTCAGTTACAGCATGCTTTACTAGCTGTTCGAAATTTCAGTGCCAGTATGCTTCCCTGATTGTTATGGCTGATAATTGGAATAGGCAGCTTTTCCAGGCAGTAAAAATGTCACAGCTAGGCAACTGGCACAAAAAAAAAAAACGGGAGTAAGAGGAAAACCTCAGTTCGCAAACCAACATCCCAGCGTGACCTATTATTGAAACATTGCTCAGCAAACTGATGATTCCCTCGTTCCCCTTGTTCAACCTTGTGCTGTCCAGAATTCATCTTCTCTGCTACCCAGCAACTAGGCAGATTGTGCCAGCTTAAGGAGAGACTCAGTTTGCCCAAAGATGTGTCTTGGTTATCACCGTGCATTACTGAGGACGCACAGCTTGGCAAATATTTCAATGGGATTTAGTGCACTGAGAACTGCCTTTGTTTGTTCTTTTAGTGCATCAGAAGAGTGCTGGAAAGCCTCCTCTGAGAAAGGCTACTGCAAAAATCTCAGCTTTGTTTGTGGTTTGTTTATACCACGCCATGGGATGAAATAAGGTGCACATGTTTTTTAGCCCACTTTTATGCTACGCCTCATGCACTGATAGAAATTTTGGCGCTTTCTACTGATTGGTGGGTCTTGCAACATATCCAAAAGTGCTGTGCTGTTACTCATGACAATGTGAGGATTTTAAAGCAATAGCTTTAGGGCTCCCATTGCGCAGAAAATGTGGCATCGGCATCATTGGTGTCCGCATTGTGAGCAAAAAATCCCTGGAGATGCTACCTAGGTGGGAAGCCTAAGTCACGTGACCTTGTGGCGTCATCACAACCTGCTCACCGGATTATGAGCAAACTGATTACCGTGGCAGGAGGCAGTTAAATTAATGATTGGCAGTGCAAGGTTGCTCAGGAAGAGCAACCTAGGTTGCACAAGCCCCACCAATGGCAATGCCTGCCATTGCACGGCCATCGCTTAACTGCTGCACCACTGCACCAGGAGTGGTATCAGGACTCCCAGGGACCTATGAATGTTGAGTATAGAATGACCAATTCTGCATATGGGGGCATTAACTCATTAACGCTACATGTCGTACCTGTAAGGCGGAGCTTCAGTGTCCACGCCAGTTTTTTGCATGTCTTGTGTTCATCGCCGTAATTGCAACCCTTACTTTCCAATGCTGCAGATTTCTCCTGTTGCCAGCATTGCTTGGATCTCTGACCCAGAAGAAGGTTACTACAGACCGAAGTGAAATCCTGCGGTTATCAGAGGTGTGTCTTGAGCAAGCACTTTGGAATTATTCTCTAGTTTCATAGGTATTACTTGCGCAACTTTACTACAGTGCTTGAAATTATTTTGCCAAGCAATGGATTTCTTCCATAATTCGTTCAGTTGGCTTTCTCACGTCACACCCATCCCTAGTAATGCTACCACTGGTCTTGAGTAAAGCAAAAATAAAGTGCTGATCATGCACGCTAGTGCTTGACAGATGTGCAAATACTATGGTGGGACTAGTTTTAAAAAATTGGCAGTGGTTTAGCTCTGGTTAAACCTGGAGTGACGCGATAGCTACAGCTGGCCGAGTGGAACTTGCTCAGTTGAATGTCCCGGCCGTGCCACTAGACAGATGCACTTGTCACTAAAACTGCCTTAACATTTTCTGTTTCATAAAACAAAAACTACGTTAGTATATTCTATTTTCGTACTTTACAGATCTGCCATTAGGCAGCCACGCAACGTTAAGAATGAGCAGTTTAAAATTGCCTTGTAGTTTATGTGCTGATGCCTTGCACCTATCATCTGCTTACATGCACTTAACTGCCAGATTCGATGTGTTCTGTTCTTTTTATTAGGATTGGCAGTTTGGAACTGCCAAGTAAACTCGCTTAACGCTGGTCACAGAAAATTTCTATGCTGTGGTCTATTCCCTCTGAGTCGTGGTGAAAAACCCGAGTCAACGTCATGTGTGCAAGTGTGTGAAGGCACAAATCTCTGCCTTGGAGTTGCACTCTCAGTTTCTGAAAGCATGAAGCTACTTTTGAGGTTATTGTCAGGTGTAGGACTTCAATATTAAAAGGAGGTCACCAACGTTAACAGGGCTATGAGACGAAAATTTGCATCCTTTGTTCATTATCTATTGTACAAAAAAATACTGCGCCATCCGGTTTTTTTACTTGTAAATAATGTCACAGAAATGATAGAGTCATAGCATAATATAGCATAGCGTAATATACTGCCTAGTGCTACCATTTACCGCAACTGCCAGCTACCAGTACACGTGTGTAGATGGCCCCTGGAGTGCCTCATGCATCTTTACTTGGCCTGCAGCTTGCCTGGGCCATTGACGCATGTACACACGAGGCTAGTGGATACTGTATGTGGTAGTGCCAGGCGGTATAGGCTATGCTTAAAGCTTCCAGTGACTTAATGAGTCGGGCAGCCTCAGTGTAGTCTTCGGTATCAAAGTAGAATACCTGCTTACTTTTTATTTGTTCCCAGTTGGTCATATCTGGAGACACAAAATTTTTGGCCCCTACTGTGTGATGTGTTCTCACCTAATTGAGGATTACCTGTGTCAGATGGGACTCTGTTCAGGTAATCTTCATTAGGAGATTCTGCATAGGGCTAGTTAACCCTTGTGTTCCCCTGCCAAAATATTTGGCGTTTTTTCTTTCAACTGTCGAACCAATGGTAATTGAAACTGCTTATACATTGAGGTTATGAGAAAGAAGGGATTTTTGGGAATAGTTTTTTTTTACAGTTGCTCATTTCTCTATACAATGTGATAGCTTAGCAACTGTGAATCCTTGAAGGCATATTTTTCTGCATTCTAACCGACAGCTGTACAGCCATCGCTGGTTTTAATGTTAAAGGGATGAACCGCGTCTTTCAGGTCAGCAGCCGAGCGCCATAAGCACTGAGCCACCGCGGCGGTTGCTTAGGAACAAAAATTGAATGCACTTGTCCTCAACGTCTCTCTCGTTTTAATGTTAAAGGGATGCTGAGAACAACTGCATTCAATTTTTGTTCTTAAGCAGCTGCGGTGGCTTCAGTGGTTATGGCGCTCGGCTGCTGACCCGAAAGCGTGGGCTCGATCTCTGCCGCAGCGGTCAAATTTTGATGGAGGCGAAATTCTCGAGGCCCGTGTACTGTGCTATGTCAGTGCACGCTAAAGAACACCAGGTGGTCGAAATTTCCGGAGCCCTTCACTGCGGCGTCTCTCATAGCCTGAGTCGCTTTGGGACGCTAAACTCCCATAAACCATAATTTTTATTCTTAATAAGTCAATTCTATAGCTCTTTCTGGGTGCTGTGACGTTTGTCCGGCTGCAAAGGATGCATTTGATTGGGGAGAAAATTGTGTTTAATTAAAAGCCAACTTAAAGGGACACTCAGGACAGCACCCAGTTATTATTACCAGTAGAAATCGATTCTGTGGCTCGTTCAGACTGTACATTTGTCCTGGAACAAAGGACGCATTTATTGCCAAGCAAATTTCATTTAAGAATCTTCCTGCCAGTCGATTCAAACTCGTGAGGTCCTTACCAAAAAAGATGGGCTACCACCGATTTGAAGTGAATGGTGGTGCTGCATAGCCTCTGTAATCCGCGTTAAAAATAAATGTTGACTAAATTCGATAAGCGCTATAAAAACGCACTTAGGATTGCTTCGGCGATGAGTGTGATCCTCGAGCTCTGACAGGCGTACCTTAATTCTTCACGAGGCCTGCCTTTTTTGTTGGCTTATCGACCGGAGCATTCTTGTGGGCTTACGGCAGTCTTAGATATTATTTTTTTCATTCATGTTCAATATTCTCCCTGCTGCCGGTTTCCATTTTGCAGCACATATTCAATGGCATGGAACCTTTTGCATTGTAGCTTCTTCGCCTCGCAGGCGAACAACGCACGATGCATGAGACGCCGTACGAATATGACGCTGAAATCCAAACTTTCGAGAATGTGACTGTACTGGATGTGGCGGCGGTGCACGCTACATGCTGCTGCTGCATTCTGTCTGGTTGTAGCAAGGTTATGTGATTCTGCCCACAGGATAACATTTAAAAATACTGTTTTAACATAGCATGATCCCCATTCTGCTACCGTGAACTGCTTCCGCAGGGAGCTACATGCACATGCACAGATTGCCTTGATCGAGGAGCACACACTTGTCACTGCGCAGGTGCAGCTGGGTCCCCGCGGAAGCAAATCATGGTAGTGGACTGCGATGCACTGAAACTTTCTAAGAACTCTTTTCTTTTCCTCTTTTCGGCATCGGTGTTCTTTTTTAAAACATAGTTCATGGGAATGCCAAGAGATGGCATGTGGTGGCACGTAATTTTTGACTGTATATAAGTTGCAGCGACGAAAAATCTAGAAAAGAACCGCGAATTGTACTCCAGAAAATACAGCATATATCTGCGCCAAACGCTCACTTTTCTGCACCAGAAAGCACTTTTGGCTGCTCCAAAAGCTGATGCGAGGTGACTTCTGTCAATCACATCACTGGTCACCTTCCAACCACATGCTAAACATTGTAGGGAGCTAAATTGACTGAAAAAAGAAGACTTTCTTTGCTTTGCCGACTGCATATCTTTAAACGACACTTTCGGTCGCATCCCTATCGTATCGGAATGCTCATAGTTGTTGTTTCATTGTTACACTGCGAGCAAACAAGCTCGGATGAGACTGTCACGACGGAAAGATGCACAAAAGCATCAAGCAGAATAAAATTACATGCAGTTGAAACAGAAATGGTTGTGTTGAGAGAAAGAAACTGACATGGTCTTCATAACTACTGTACCAGTGTTGACATCCAGAAAGTTTTCTTCTATTGAACATGTTATTAATTATTTTAATGCTATTTCTAGGAACCCTTTTCTTATGTTTGACAATACGTGATGTTCTACAGTTCAGAGTAACTCATTTTGTTGACAAGCCTTTTAAATTTCATACAAATCTGTATGCACATCGCCATATCCGATGAGTAAAAACAGGATTATGATCGCCTTCTTTAATTGCACTTAATTTCAACATCGGATCGAGAGAGCACCTGTGGAGCTTTTACAGTTGTCATCAGGGTCGGCTGGCTGACAGTTTGGGAGTTTTATATATATATATATATATATATATATATATATATATATATATATATATATATATATATATATATATATATATTTCTTCATGTTTTGTACCTTGCACTATAGCAGCCTACTATTTCTGTGTAGTAGTACAAGTGCAGAACAGCAGCCATGTTCTGTGTATTTGGCTGTTTAGATGGGCAGGCATTCAATATGTATTGTGGGATGCAAAACATCTAAAATAGTCTTTTGTACTTCGCATGCATCTTTAGCGCGTCTAACTGGAGACATGCGTCGTGCTTACAAAATGCATTTCACAGTAGGAAGAGTTACAGCCAGGTAATGTTATTGAACCTAGACATGATGAGAGACGATCCATTACTGTGAAATTTGAAAGCCAGTGTTTAGTGTTGATGATCGAATGCGCTCGACAGCACTAATAATGTGTTACATAGTTATGTGAGTGTTTGCTAGATAATGCGACCTGTCCAACCTGAATGAATCAGGATACGGCTCAACGCCATTCATCTGTGCACTGCTCTTGCTTTTTGGAGCATGTCATCACAGATGTCTGTGGGCGTTTTTCCTCACCATCTTGTGCAGCCAGTGGCCACTCCTGGTTGCTTGGTGCATCACTGTGTTGTATAATTTACTATGAGCAGCAAATGAAATGTAAACAGGGTGCTTGTAACGCGAACACAAGAATTAAAAAGATATTAGCTGCCGGAGAAGAAATACAGGCGGGGTGCAATAACTCATCCACGAAACTGTCTTCACACCATCGAAGTTAAAATAAAGTGCACTAGTATTTAGTCCCCCTCATCTAAATTTTTTTTTTTTTTTGCTGTTTCCATTTCAGTTGTCTTGTCTGCATTTCAGTGTTGGCTGATAGCACATGTTGTTGGACAGGTTTACTTCCGTGACTACCTGACACGCTGCCGGCAGTATGGGGTCACCAGCTACGAACTCCCCGAGGCAAAGGACGAAGATGCGTGTGATAAGAAAGCTGATGCTGCTAGTCCAAAGAAGTCGGAAGCTGACAGCCTTGTGGATGCTTGCAGGTTGGAATTCCATTCTTTCAGTTCTAGATTCTCTGAGTTGCCTTGATCTTTTACACCTTTCCATTGCTGTTTTGAAAGGCCTTGAAGCTTGTGTCAAGTATGAGCTGTTGCTTAAGTGCGGAGCGCATGGCAGCAGCAATTTGAGCTTGCATTTTGCATAGGTAAGGGCCCTGATTTCCTGTGAGTCCACAGAAAATCGCGGATTGTGGCATATTTTGCGGAGTATTGTATTAGCAGCCACATTTTTTTTTATTGCATTGTGTTTAAAGGGACACTGAGGAGAACCCTATCAAACTTTTTTTGTTAGCGAAATCTGATAGTTCGGCATTTCATGGCTTTGTTGCCGCTTGTCCGGGAGCGAAAGATGCATTTATTTCAAAGAAATTTGGATTCGAAGTTGAAAAAGTTTTTCCCGCCACTCCAATTCAAACTCGAGAACTCTTATGACGTCACCGACAACTCTTAAGACGTCACAGGATGGAGTGACGTGAAACATGACATAAAGGGAGACTCCATGATTTCTGGCGGCAAGCGGTGCGGTCTAGCAGCTGCCGAAATGAAAGCTACCGCCACCGCACGTTGAAAGCATCTATCGGGGGTCACTACCGTCGCTTCGTTTACGTTTGCACCGGCGTCTTGCCGGCGTTACCATGGACCCTGTTCCCGAACCCGACGACGTAGTTCTCGCAAAAACTCTGGCCTGCATTTCAGCGACCTCAGCCCCACAGAGCGTGCAATGCTTTTGAGGGAGCACGGTTAGGTTAGGCGCCGGCGGGTCGTTTCCTCCTTTATTAGTGAGCAGCCGTTGCAAACTAAATATCATAACCCCAATGCGGGGAGTCGCGAGTGGCAAGGACAAGGTCACCGCGTTGCGCCCGTCGGAGGCCGGCCAGTGCTTTGGGGCCAAAGAATTGTGATTCCTTGAACGGCGTGGTTGCACGGCACAGCAGGCGGTGTTGAGGTCTCCCACAGTTGCAAGGGCCAAGTTATTTATTTATTTTTTTGCCAAAAAAAAATGGATGGGTGCTCAAGGGCGGTCGCGTTTAAAGTTGGCGGCTTGAATTTAAAGCAGGCGCACGACTCTTCAACGGCTTCCGCTAGATCCAACGGGTCCACTGGATCGGGCTCTCTCGCCCACTTGCATGTACCTTTAGATATGTACTGTGACTGGATTAAATTTGCCGAGCTCGAAAAGAACAGCTCCGCCCAACTGCCGACGCTATTGAATTACGTCACAACACGCACCTCGCCGCGGAGCCGAATCAGTCTGGCCGGGCCGGCGGCCGCTGGCGCACTCGGTGCGAAATAGAGACATGCTCCAAGTCTTCCCGCCAGTGCGGTCAGAGTGCGCCGAAGCCGCCGAACGTGTCGGCGGTCAAGCGCAGTTTGAGTATAGAAAGTCTCACTTTGGCCGACGTGACGTCGCCGTGCAGCGCGCACACGTGTTACGCCGGAGCATAAACGCGTCTTAACAGAGCCTGCGCTGAACCGCTAACCAACGTATTCGGTGGCGGCATCTATGGGAGCCACTGAAACCCCCCGCCCACTCACTGAATAAAAAAAGAAATCCTGTGCCGAGGTTCGGAATCGAACCAGGGCCTTTGGCGTTTGAGGCGGAGACGCTACCACTCCGCCACGACGGCTCAAGTTGCAACCATCAATAAAGGCGCATCTAGTGAATGCACTCATCTGATGCAGAAATCTCCGCGCTTTCGCTAGCAGAGCTAGGCCATCAGAAATTTTTCTGAACTGCCTTGTACCTTGTCTCCCGTCCCTAATAAACGATTTCTGTTAAGTAGTTTGAAGTTGACTGGCACAGCCGGGAATGTTTTGCCGGGCGAGCGTGCGAATACACAAGTGTTGCCTTGTACGATCACCGACCATTGTGCCATCATAGTTTTTCATCAACCGTGGCAATCATCTGACAAGCCTTAACAGGCTCCTTCAAAGGTTAACTAGCACTTGAAGCGACGCTTGGAGTTCCTCTGCTGTTCGGCGCTTGTAAATCGAGGCGTGTCAAAAACAAAACCACGGAGCACGCAAAGCTCATAGACGCGAAGCGCCATAACAAATCGAACTCTCCTGGCTGCCTGTGGCGCTGCCAAGCATCGGTTTTCTTTGCTTCCAACTTTCAGGTTGTCTTTTGTCTGCCTTCCTTGTGTGATAAAAGTGCACTATCAGTTTTAAAATAAAACTTACTTCAATATTGAACCGCGCAACCTTCCTTTGTCAGCCTCAGAGATTCGCACGCCCATGTAGGAAGGAAAATTCCTCCAAGGTGGCGTCTCTTGTGCTATGGCGTCACCACGCTTGTACTTGCGAGATTGGCCTGTGGCGGCGATACCTTTATTTTGGTTCTTGCTATTTTCTACCTTACAAGAGCTTTGTTTTCAATAAGAGCGGTGTTTTTGTGATCAGGAGCTGGTATTCTATCGATACAAGCCAACTTCAATTTCTCCTCAGTGTTCCTTTAAGGACATCAATAGAAATGATAAAATGCTGGGGATGGGATTTTTTTTTGTCGTGTGAATTCCTTCGAAACGTATAATCTTGTAACGGACAAAATTTTGCTAACGACTTGACATGCTTGCTCCCCTTGTAATCCAGCCAGCTAACGCGTCAAGCGCTGTGGCTCTGGCGACAGCGCGCAAGCTTCTTGGGATTAGTCATGATACTGGTGTCAGTTGAAACCAGTATTACTGTATTTTCGCAAATATAGCGTGAAACTTTATCCTTGAATAATGTGTTTCAGAAAGCACCGGTCATTATATTTGGAACGGAATCACAAATATAGCACAATTTTTTTTTTCACTGTTCTTCGATATGTTCACAGCAAGCTCACCCACCAAGCTTGTGGGGTGCCAGGAAAAGCCAACTTCTCGACGCCACTAGTTGTCGGGGCGAACTGCGCGGCACATGCTGGCGAGAACGAGTTTCTACAAATATGGAAAGAAGGCTGCACAGTTCATTGAGAAAGGAGAGAAGGCAGTGAAGGAGCTGTGAAGAGTGCTGAAATCAAAAAAGGGGGCGAACGGGCATAAAACTGCAGCAATAATCATCCAGTCAAGAAGTGGCGGCATGGCGGCAGGCCGCATGCATTAATACATGGGAGGCTTCTTGCAGAATTTGTAATTTTCCGCCACACAAAATTAGGGGCCTTATGCATAGTGGGTCACAAAGGAAAAAAAAAGTACTTTTGATACCAAAACATTTCGTTCGTGCTTTCTCCTGTGTAGTTATTTCTGCGACAACTGTTTATATGCTTGAGTTGATATCTGGTGCTCAGTGGCTGTAGGTTCAGGGCCCTTGCTTAAAAGGACACTGAGGACAAGTAGAACTTGGCCTGTATCAATAGGGTGCCGCGATCTAATCACAAATGGACCACAGGGCTGTTATAAGCTAGAAAAGAAAAAATAAACATGCTTTTTGAGGAAAGGAAATGGCGCAGTAATTGTCTGGCCTATGTCGGGATCAGTGAGGGTGCCTTTTGGGTTTTGCCCTCATCGAAACGAAACGCGGCCGCGGTCTGGTTGGATCCCGGCTACTCCGGATCAGTAGCCGAGCACCCTAACCACTGAGCCACCGTGGTGGGTAGCTAGAAAAGACCATAACGCAAAACAGGTGTCGTGATCACCGGCCATATTCATATGTAAAATCTATGCAGGACATGGATTTTTTTTTTTTGTGCATGGATCCCAGAGGTTACACTACACCGCCCTTTAACCAATCTTTTTCGATGAGGATGTCACAAGTTGAAATGAGGGATTTGAAGATTTTTAAATCCAATTTCTGAGCAGTAAATGCATGTCTTGCTACAGCACAAATGTCAGCACAGCCAGAAAGAGTCTGAGAGTCAATTTTTACTGTGAACAGTAGTTGAATGGAGTTCTCCTCAGTGTCCGTTTAAAACAGTGTTGGTATTTAAACGCTAAATATATAAGCATGATTTTTGCGTCTTTTTGCACTGCAGGCTTTTATTTTTTATTTCATTTAGATATGCTGTCATCCTAACTAGGGCTTTCATAGGAGTGGTGTCACACAGCCTAATACGTGATCGAAATGAATATTAACAGCACATCGCATGTTGAACTATGATCGTAGCAGGCAGCCCAAAATCACTTGATAAGGGTGGAATAATACAGTATATATGTATCATGCATTAATTTGCCCTTATTTATGTTGTCTTGGCATTTTAAAGCTGCAAGGACTTGTACAGCAAATCCTAGCACTTGAACATCCTGTTATTGCTTTGTTAGTAAACATGGGTGATATATGTCACGTCTTTCGTTCATTATCTATTGTTGATGCGGCACCATCAGTCTTTGCACTTTGGTTTTAGGCTGTGTTTGGTTTAAGAAAGGACACGGGGATCAGGTCGCGAAAATTGCGGAAAAAGTCGATTTTTGGAAACCACGCGTTTCGGTATCTGCAACCCCTAATCTACGTTGTATCAAAATGGTTTCGCTGAAAACGTACTAAAAGTGCCCGAAAAATTTTAATTTGTCAGTGTGCAGGGCGAGAAAACAGTTATAAGTCTCACAAAATCACCGCAGTTCGCGGAGCCATATCTCATCTTTCCCACCACCGAGCGCTGCCATCTTGGTATCGTTTGAAAGCTCAAAGTTCCGCCGTTTTGTTTCTGAATTCTTCAGTCGTTGCCATCTTGTAACATTCGCACAAACACAAAAGAAGCGCGGGTATGCCAGGGGTGGTCACAGGGGCCCTCCAATGAAAGCGGCCCTCCGATTGGCTGCCGGTCTGAAAAGCGCCCTCCATTGGTTGCTGCTGCGGTAGTGGGCAAGCTGGCAACCACAGCGGACCACCGTTTTCTGCTTCGCAAACCACGCCGGAGTTTTCATTTGACACGAAGAATTAGGATTTCTGATAGCCCCCAGGTTAGTAATGGATCGTCGCTCATTTGAAAATAAATTTTTGACGAAGTACGCATTCGGAAAATGGAAGTGCAAGCCTCGTACGATGAGAAAAAGATGGCGGCCAACGGGAGAAGCGGAGCACCCAAATGAACATACGGAAATGGGCCGCGCTATCTTGCACCGCGTTACACCAGCAGCGAAGCTGACAGTCGCCCTGTGCCATCGACGCTGATAACCCAGTCGACGGAAGATGCGCCAGCGGAGTCTCTTGCACCTTTGCGTACAGCCGCACGAATGGGTAGCCGAGATCGCAGCGTTGGAGGCGATGTTGGCAGAGACGCTGTCCTGTTTCTGGCGCATCGTGCGACACGGACACGCAGCCTTCGAGTGAGCCCCATCCGTCGACGAGCTACGGTGCGATAGCTGAAGATTCACCGGACAAATCGTCGCCCGAACGTAGCACCATTCAGGCGCACCTCGAGCCGCGTTCCGTGTCGTCGGCAGTGACGGGAGAAGTGCAGACATGCAGCGTTCGCAACTCCCTTCGCGCAGCGTCCTCAACTGAATGGAAGTTTGGTCAGTGCTGTCAAAGGACGAGCATGCCTCGCTTTTTGCGATAGAGACTGTAGTAAATGAGGTAGTCGTGAAGTACAATTCAGGGAGCCAAGGAGCCTACTCGGCAATGTATGCCACCTTGGGTGTGCATCATGGAGCCCTTGCTGTCCAGAGGGCTCAAGAAAAGGACCAAAAACACCAGAAGAAGGCATCGAAAGCCCACCAAGCAAAGAGGCAAAGGTGCAAGAAGATGCCTGACAGCAATGGTGCAAAATATTACAGCTCTGGTGCTTTCTAATAAATCTGCAGTGCTTGCAAAACTTTAGAGCCAGTTTTCTCAGAAGTGAGTTTTGAGCCGACTGTCTTGCTTGCAGAAAGCATAGAACAGCTATGCCTTGTGGGATTTGCATGGGGTTTGTAGCACTGTATTTCTTAGTAAATTCTCCATGCAGTGACATTCCTATATTTTTAATAACTATCTCAACTTTTTTACTGTTAGCTAAATTGGCATGTTGATAATGACCACATTTTTCAAACATGGGTATAATGTCCTGTGTAAAAAAAAAATACGGGTGATAAAAATATTTGCAGAACGTTGTCACTGCATGAACTATTCAATTGGCCAAAATATAAAAGCAACTATGGGCTTCTACCACGTTTCTTTGTCACGCCAGGCTTTCTGCAAGTAGGGTGCAAATAAACATTTGTAATGTCAAAACTACTCAAAATATATCAATGAAACTTTGAAATTAGTCATTCAGCACAATTCCCAATAACCGGGCCAAATTTCATTGCTCTACTACAAAAAATAAGGAATTTCACTCCGATCCTCACCTCCCCCCTTAAGTTAAAGGAAGCATTGTGATGGCATAATGATATACTGTGTATGAAGGAAGTTTTGCATTCTATGTTGGACCCGTGCCTGTACCTTGCGCTATGTTAGCAGCACTTTGGAAGAAAAGAGAAACCCCTAAGGGCAAAGAGGCTGCAGCTTGAACCAGTTTCAGGATCCCTTTGCGAGCCCAAAATGGCTGGGCCTTGTGATGAAACTAAAATATGGGGTGTATATGGAGTTGCCGCTCATGCGGGTTCATTCTGAGGGAGTTCATAGTCATGGCTGCCTTTTTTTGAACTTGAATTCGCTTCTTCTGTGAGGCACTTCCAAATCACCTGACTCTGTGACGGGGTTTCGGTTTGCACCAGGAAACGGAAAGAGAAGATCGCTCGCTTCACAGAGCAGAAAGCCATGGAGGAGCGGCAGCGGCAGCTCAAGGACCTCATGGACAACCCCAACATTGACGACGAGACCCTGGTGTGTGCATCGTAGGAGAGCATGGTTTTATGATCTACGGTGCATATTTATCACTGTGTCAGCTAAGACACTGAGGACAACTACATCCAGTTTTCTTTGTTAGTAAAAATCAGATGTTTGGCTATTTGGAGCTATGTTGATGTTTGTTTGACAGGAAAAGGTGCATTTATTATTGCGAATACTGTAGTTATAAAATGGAAGAAGCTTATTGCTGCCACTCAATTCAAGCTTGTGACTTCGGTGGTAAAAAGAAACCGGTGATCAAAAAATGGCAGTGTCACCTAGCCTCAAGATATCCCCCCCCCCCCCACCCCAAAAAAAAAGAAAGCATTGAGAGTATCGCAGTTTGTGCAGTGACATGCGGTAGTGATGCCTGTATTTCAGATTTTGGCCACGTCTCTGGCTTTACAAAAGCTCGGTTTTCGATGAAAGTAGCCCCCTTGCAATTAGAGCATAGTAATCAGCCGATAGAGGCCAACTTCAGATTGTCCTCAGTATCCTTTTAGGAAGAGCAATGAATGAATAATACTAGTGTAGCTGCTGGGAATCGTGTGGGTATCCTGCGGTTCCTATTTGTTTCCATCGAGTTCCATTTACGTTTCTTGAGTCGTGATGTGTTTGTTTGGCCGACCAAAAATGAATTCTGTGGATGTGGTGTTCTGTTGGTCTCGAGAAACAAATCCAACAAAATCAAAGCAAGTATCATTGAACAACTCAGTTTGTCCATCCTTTGCTCATAATAACAGTTTGAACATTTGCTCGTAATAAGGTTCCCTCTGACTGGAAGGACCTGCAGAGCAAAAACTGTTAGCAGCAAAGTAGAGCATTGAAGAATTGCAACTAGAGGTGCTCTATTAGGAATACAGTCGAGCCCACTTGTAACGAACCTGATGCTCATATGGATTGCGCTCATTATATCATAGATTTCTAGTAAGTGGAGTTCCCGTGTTACAGCCAAAATTACAAAGTCATGCAGTGTAAGTTTGTTATGCACGTCTGATTATTCAAACTAGACAATTACGGCACTTTCCAAGCTCTCCAGAGCAGTAACATACATCTCGCCGGTAATGTTGCTACCCACAAGCTGCTTTGGGGACGCAATAGTACTACAGTCGAACTCGCATATATCACACTCGCAAAGAATCGACTAATAGTTTGATATAACGCGTAATTCAGTGCAAAAGTAGCAGTAAATTTAATAGTATACATACACATTGAGATGGGAAATAATGTATTTCTATCGTAGCCACTTACTGTGTGCAGATTATCAAGCGAAATAGGCGTGAATTGCCTCAAAGAAAACACATTTTTCAATGTATCGATGGACTCCAAACAGCTGCGACCACAGCCTTCTATCAACGCGCAATATCGAATCAGATGTTCCTTACAACTGACCTTCAGCGCGCGGATTATCCTCAGGTCCAAGGGTTGAAGCACCAAAGTAGTGTACGGTGGCAGGAAGTCAAGTACACTGTTGCTGAAACTTGCATGTCGTTGTTGACAGCCATCAATTTTGCAGTATAACCTTGCCCCCTAAAATCAAAAATAAAAAGTGTATTAGTTAATTTTAGCTAATTATTTAATTAATTATTCATTCATATGAGGTGCACAATGTCCGCCTTACTTACAATCCAGTTCATAGGCTGCACCAATGTATCTCTCGCAGTTTTTAAAATTAAAATTCGTAAAGGTTAAAAAATCGCCTTGTATAACTCCTCTAGAGAAGTAAAATGAAAATGAAATAGAATATGGCTTTTGAGGAAAGGAAATGGCTCAGTAACTGTCTCACATAACTCTGTGGATGCCCAAACAGCCTGTAGTAAGGGAAGGGATAAAGGAGGAAGTGAAAGAAGAAAGGAAGAAAGGGGTGCTGCAGTGGAGTGCTTCAGAATAATTTCGACCACCTAGGGATCTTTAGCATGCACTGACATCTGCAGCACAGGAGCGCCTTTTGCATTTCCCCTCCACATCCATCATCGAAATGCGGCTGACGTGGTCTGGTTCGAGTACTCCGCTCAGTAGCCAAGGGCCCTAACCTCTACCACGGCCAGCCACCACGGTGCTCACGCCTCTCTGCCATGGTGGATCAAGTAAACTGCTCAGGAGTAGAATTATACACCCACATGTGGAATCAGGTGCAAGGTACCATGGCAGCTGGCGTGAAAAATCATTGAATGCTGTTGGTAGCACAAAGTTGTTCCTAGTTTTTTTACCTGTTACAGGCAAGCTAATTTCAGACTTCTGAAGGGAACTACTTTTCCTTCATAACTGCACAAAGAAAGTATAATAATTGTCTTATATTGTCTTGGTAATGAGATGTAAAAACAGGGTGCTTCATGCTCTGTGAATACTATTTTTCTCATTTAAATGGGCATTGTACATTTTTTATTATTTCACTGTGACTGACTGAACAGCGAGCTATCGGCGGAAAGATTTTTTGTCTAGAGCAGTTGGTATCTAGCAGGGCACTCGATGTCCTCTTCTTGACAAACAGTTATAGCTGTACTAGAAGTTTTGACGATAGTGAATTTTTATGGCTCAAGGGCATCTGCGGCCAAAGTGCGCCATGGCACAAGGTATTTTCCATTTGCTCAAGGTAGGATCAAGGCCCATTTCCCTAGCATTTCACCCTGATTAAGCCGAGCACGAGGCCAGGGGCAACTTGTACGCATTGTATCACCGGTGGGTACCTGGCGGCACTCGGGATTGAACCCCACACCTTCCACATGCGAGTTTTAAGAGTTTTTAGTTTTAAGTTTTAAGTAACAGTTTTAAGAGACAAGTTAAAACTTTTTTACTAGATAAAGCATAACTGCGCTGTTTTGATGTATGCTGTTTTAATTTGTTTGATTTTTTCTTAAGTGTTTTTTTTATGTACGGTATTCCATTGTATCTTGAGTATTGCCTTTGCATTGTATTCTACCTGCTTAGTGATTGATGTTTCTAATAATGGCGTCTTGTACCGAATCTTTCTGATTGTTTTGTAACTGCACAGTTTTGCTGCCTCCTTATTCTTTCTTGTTGTTGGCGCGACCGGCCACTCGTCTGTCCTGATGCAATATTCCGGAGAGGAGGCCTCGTCAGGCGTGCATTAAACGCTTTTTGCCTCGTCTACCTTGGCAGTGCTTTATACCAATGTGTGTTATTCGGTCTTGTATTGTAACCAGTTCTGTCAAAATAAAAAGAAAGAAAGAAAGAAAGAAAGAAAGAGTTGGATGCTAACCTCTAGGCCACCACTGCAGTGTACTAGAAGTTTTGGCCACGGATGTTTTTCTGAAGCTTTACATTTCTGGATACTTTCCATATTGCATTTGTTTCCTTGAATGTGCGGGGGGGTTTAATACAGAGCAAGAACTGATGAATTGTTTGGTGTTGCCTTTCCTTTCTTTTTTTTCCCCAAAAAACTTGCAGAGAGAGTACTACACTGTGTTGCTGAAATACTGGGTCAACAATTCCATCGAGGAACTTCGGAGCATTGAAGGTTTGTTGAAACATCCTGGGCAGCCCTGCTTGCCCAGCCTGGTGGTTGGATTGCCAGAGCTTGATTTTAGTTCGCTTTATTGTCACCCCTCAGAGGAGAAGCCCATCCTGCAGTACATGGCCAAGATGAAAGCAGAAGGAAAGCCAACACACGAGGTGTCTACTCAGCAACAGCCAAAAAAGGTCGGTGTGGTCGTTTCGAGAGGCTCATGTCATCCTCTTTACCTTGTAGCTTTGGGCACCTGGCTTAGGCCTTCTGTGTGGCAGATGGGCAGATTAACAGGAAACTTTTAGAGGGGCTAGGTGAGAGGGGGACCGCGCCATCTTGAATTTCATGAAATCCATGAGCGCTGTCTTGAATTTTGCTGGCAAGTTCAGAACGATGATCATTTATGACTGATGGCCTGTGGCACAGTAGTGAAAGAGTTAATTGCTGCTTCTGCTACTTGCCACTTAATTTACACGATTAACTACTTTCTTGCTTAATAATCATGAGCACAAAATGTGAGCACATGCCCTGTATGTTCCTGCTGTTATAACGAAGTCAGCAGGACAGCGAAAAAATTCGTTATAAGCGGTAATTCGATATAAGCTGCAACCTGAGAAAAGCTAAAGCAGTCGAGCTTTAATTGCTCCGCAACTGCATGGATGTCAAAATAGAATGTATTCAGTGAAGCAAAACTTTATTCAGGTGCGGAAAAGGTAGTGAGCTTTGGCTGTTTCAAGTTCTTACCGGGGCACATGCAGCCCCTGCTCTAATCTGACCAAGCATTGTACGAGGCAATGGTCGCCGCCCATGCATTCAACCTTCAGTGTATTTGGAATCTCAAAGGCAGTAGCCGCTTTTATGGAGGGGGTCACTGAAGGCTACAAGAGTGTCTCGCCGGAAAGTGCCGCAAATGCCAAGGCTCAAGTCTGAGTGTGTGTGCTTGGTGTACTCAAAAAACAATTAGCAGCTCATTGTGCATGTGTACGCAGCGTGATCGTAAAAACCGAACGGATTTGCAGTAGGTGCTTTGCGGGATTACTGGGCAATTTTTTCCTGAGATGTACAGCCGTGAAGTTCGCAAAGCAAGAGTCATTGGGTGCACCGTTGCCGACGACACTGTGCTAATTCTACTGTACGAGTGTCGGTATTTGTAGCGTCGCATCTGCGCCGTTGACAAATGTCTAGGAACAGAATTCAATGACCCTACCACTGATTTAGACCATTTGTCTAGTCGGATGGTGCGATTCGAGCATGACCAGCTTGAGAAAATCGCCGAGGGAACACCATGGTTGCTTTGACCTGCCATGTTGACAGCCGGACTCGCTGCTGGTGACGCACGGGTTTTTCATGTTTTCGGCAAGTTATCGGTCGATTCGCATCGGGAAGAGTGCAACGAAGCTAGGGGCGATGTTTTATTGCGATGCAAGCCGGTTTTAGCGAGCGGCGAGCAAAATTTCTATACCGGCTTCCCCAAAGTCGTCTTCCCGATTTGTTAGTGTAACTCCTCGCGTCAAACACTGCAAAGGGCATGCAACCAGGCAGCAGCTCGACAAACACCGTTGTTCCCACTTGCAAGTGCAACCTGCGGGTTGCCTTCTCGTTTGAAACGAAAACTCTCGGGAATGACGTTTGCACGCTTTCGAGAGTTTCGTCTGCTTTGGCCGATGTGAAACGGTTAGGCTTAGCGACGACTATGGCAGCTCAGTTCGTTGCCCGGCACGTCTGCGGTCAGTGTCATTGGTCGTAGGTTTGGTAATTTTGTGGCCTCTTTTGTGCCTGCATGAGACTTCGCTCTTAGCGGGTCAAGCTATTCATGCACTTCGAGCAATGAGGCTTAAAATGCATCCGTTTGGTTTAGGACCGGAAGAAATTTCAAGTAAGGTGATTTCGTTATACTGAGGGATTACTGTATTGTGCTATGCAGTGCTGTTATGGGCAGGAAGTACAGCGGCTTGCAGTGACAAGAATTTTAGCAAAGGAAAGATGCACTTGCCATGCAGGCTTAAATAAAGAGTAAGAGGAGGTTATGAAAAAGGAAATGTGTGGGGCTGTCTCACATCAGGTGCACACCTTAACTGTGTTGGAGGGAAGGGATGAAGAGATTTAAAAGGGAGAGCTGCAGAAGTGAAATTGTGCCCTAAAAATCGCTGATTACAATTTAAAAAAAAAAAAGAAACTAAGTAGTGAAGACCTTTGTAATGGGCAACATCTGGCATCCACCATTTTCTTTCTAAGGCTGCTCACCGGCACTAGTGTATGTTCTAGAATCGGCCAATAATGCAAGTGTAATACAAGAATGAAAAGTGCTTATCCCACCTCATCCTATCTTTTATTCTTCTTCCCCTATCTTTTTCAGGGGGCGGGTTGATGAGCTCTAACATAATGGAAGACAGGTAGACCACTCCCCCTTTTTCCCCCTCATTTTTTTCTCTTCATAACGAAATAGTATACATATAAAAAGTAAATGTAAGATGGCAGCTGCTTCTGAACTGGTGGGGTTGTTATGCCAGCATTTTACATGAACTTTATAAAGAATGCGACTCGGCTTCCATTTTTGAGGGAAAATGTAAGAAGTTCAAGGAAGAGAATAGAGAACATGTTGCATCTTTTCTTCACAAAAGGAGCTTTTTCTCTCAACTAATCGATTCGGCCGGCACTCTGTCAAAGTTGTGTAAACTGCATAACAGTGGTTATCAATGCCACCCTCGAGTATGCAAGTTTAGAAAATGACTGCACGTGACGAACTTGTCACTGCTTGCTACCTAGAGAACTACCTAGGGACTTTAGCTCAGCTCACTTCATTTGTGCCCAGCACATCGGTGTTGCTACGCATGACTCTGTTGTCTGAAAGGCACAGCTTCCAGCTAGTTAGCCACACCTAGTGGAAAAATGGACGCATGTTATGACAATGGATGAAAGCACAACTAAAAGCAATCCTATGCATCAGTGCTGTGGCACAGTGGATAAGCACTGTGTTTTGTATGAAGCAGATTGCAGCTTAAATATCCTTGCTTTAATTCACTTTTTTTGCTATTTTTATTATCATTATTTCTGAATCTGTGTTACTTTTTAGTTCAGAAATTGAAATTTTTTAGGTCATGTTCTGCTTAGAAAGCTTTTAGGGCAAGCTGCCGCTACAGGCTGCACTTGATAAATGCATAGCCGTAAGATGTGTTTCCATAGAGTTGAAAAAAAGGGAATTACATTTGTATTATGTCTGCATGCGCTGCCTTACTGCATTAGGTCTGCATGCACTGGCTTACTGAAAGGTTCCCCTGCAGGCTCTTAAATCAAGAAAGATTATTTAGCTCTGTGATGAGCCTGGAGGCTTTGCTCAGTGAACTGGTGCATCCTCTGAGCGTCATACTGGCCCCTTGTTTTCCAAGGCAGTGTCGCATTCTTGAGAGCACGAAGACCTGCTCACCTGGCTGGCATTGTCCACTTTTGACACACTGTCAAAAAAAGGTATCTTTGCCTTGCAGCCACTGCGGCCCATCATCATAACCCGCAATGAAGTTCAAAAGCGAGTGTACGGAGTGGGCTACCCAAGCATTCCCAGCATGACGGTGGACGAGTTCTATGCTAAGCGCTACCCCGAACATGCACAGCAGGAGTCGTCAAACAGTTCTGCTGTCAAACCGTGAGCATGATGCTTTTTTATGATGGTTATTGCATAGTTGTGTGACTTTTTCCAAAAATATTTTAAAAAAGGGATCAATGACTTAGTCATTGATGTATTAGGATATTACTGCAGAACAGATATTTGTCTTTAACTGAAAAATACAATCTTAAAGTTCAAACACTGAACGATAATCTCACAGCTATCGTAACGGAGTGCGTAGTAGATGTAGGTAGGATGGCTCGACAGGATACCGGCAAGCTATCTCAGGAGACGAAAAATTTGATTAAGAAATGCCAAAGCATGAAAGCATCTAACCCTTCGGATAAAATAGAACGGCAGAGCTATCAAAGTTAATAAATAAGCATAAGGTATTTGACATAAGGAAGTTAAACATGGAGAAAATCAAGCATGCTCTAAAGAACGGAGGTAGCCTGTGTGTGTTAGAGAGAAAGAGGGCAATGTCATTAGCAATATGGATAAAAGAGTTAAAGTAGCCGAAGAGTTCTACAAAAATCTATACAGTAGTCAAAGTAATCAGAACGTTAATGAGAGAGGCAGTAGAGCACAGCAATGGGACATCCTGCCAGTAACGAAAGAGGAAATAAAGAATGCCTTAGGAGCAATGCAAAGGGGGAAATCAGCTGGTAAGGATCAGGTAACAGCAGGTCTGTTGAAGGACGGCGGAGAGATTGTGCTAGAAAAACTAGCCACTCTGTATATGCAGTGCCTTATGACCTTGACCATACCAGAAGCTTGGAAGAAGCCTAACATTATTTTAATTCATAAAAAATGGAAATGTCAAGGACTTGAAAAATACAGGCCGATCAGCTTACTGTCCTTTGCCTACAAGGTATTTGCTAAGGTAATCACTAAAAGAGTCAATGCAACCTTAGACTTTAATCAACCAAATGATCAGGCAGGTTTTGTAAAGGATATTTTATGATAGATTGTATTCACACAATCAATCAGGTGATAGAGAAATGGGAAGAATACAACCAGCCCCTATATATAGCCTGAGAAAGCATCTGACTCAATGGAAACCTCAGCAGTCATGCAGGTATTGCGGAATCAGGGTGTAGAAGAGTCTTACATGAAAATACCGAAAGATACCTGTAATGACTGCACAGCTACCATAGTCCTTCATAAAGTCAGCAATAAGGAACGGTGTCAGGCAGGGAGACACGATCTCGCCAATGCCATTCACCGGCTGTTTACGGGAGGTGTTCCAAGGCCTGGATTTGGAACAGTTGGGGATAAGAGTTAATGGAGAATAGCGGAGTAATTTGCGATTTGCTGATGACATAGACTTCCTAAGTCACTCAGGAGATGAGCTGCAAAGCATGATAAATGAGTTAGACAGGCAGAGCATAATGGTAGGTCTCAAAATTAACGTGCAGAAAACCTAAGTAATGTAATGTTCAACAGTCTCGCAAGGGAACAGCAGTTCACAATTGGTAACGAAATACGTCTACTTAGGGCAAGTGGTGGCCGCTGATCCAGATCATGAGAGGGAAATAACTAGAAGAATAAGAACGGGGTGGACCGCATATGGCAGGTTCTCTCAGATCATGAATGGCTGTTTGTCCATACCCTTCAAAAGAAAAGTATACGACAGCTGTATCTTACCGGTACTCACCTACTAGCAGAAACATGGAGGCTAACAAAATGGGTTCAGCCTAAGTTAAGGACAACGCAGCGAGCTATGGAAAGAAAAATGATAGGTGTAACATTGAGAGACCGGAAGCTAAGCCGGTGGGTGAGGGAACAAAGACATGTTAATGGCATCCTAGTCAAAATCAAGAGAAAGAAATGGGCTTGGGCAGGGCATGTAATACGAAGGCAAGATAGCCGCTGGAGTGGATTCCAAGAGAAGGCAAGAGTAACAGGGGACGGCAGAAAGTTAGGTGGGTGGAAGAGATTAAGAAGTTTGCGGGGATACGCTGGCTGCAGCTCCCAAAGGACAGGATTAACTGGAGATACATGGAGATACATGGGAGAAGCCTTTGCCCTGCAGTGGGTGCAGTCAGGCTGATGGTAAAGATGATGGATTGATGAGAACACGGACATTCCTTTCTTTTCCCAGTTCATGTACCCTCAAACTAATGGGGCTGCATATTACTGAAAGAAAGGTTGCTTACATTGAGGGGCAACTAGTTTGTTGATATCGTTTCCCTACAGTGCATGAACAGTCACTGAAATAATGCTCCATCTACCTTAGTTGCATCTTATTGCACAGTATTATGCTATTACTGCAAGGTTGAGAGCAGCCAGTTTTCATTCTGACGTTTATATGGTTGTTTTGAGGCAGCATTGGTTACATGCACAGATTGTTGAAGGCATACAGAGCCCTTCTGCCAGCCATTCTCATGATGCCTTATTTTTTTTCTTTTCCTGTGTCATTGCGCACAAATAGTGAATCTATTGGTTTTACCCTGCTCTTGATTTACCAATTGAAAGCTTGGGTTATCATGCTTTGACATAGCAGTGTGCGCTTATACTTCCCAGGTCCTTCATGTTTTGGGGTGGTGCCTGAACGCAGTCATCAAAAGAACAGTGGAGAGGTGTAAGAATCTTAGGTAACTTAAATCTATCCAAAAGATTAAGTTGCATTGATGGAATGTGACTTGAGTTTCTGTGTTAGCTGTGTGAGTAAGCGAGGTATGGAAGAAAGAAGATGACAGGAAAATGTGTTCAGTTCTGCAGTTACTGAGTTCTAGCCGCAACAAAGAGAGCTAAGCGTGATGTCACATAAGACATGTAACCAGCTACGATAGTGTGACCTTGCCATGCAATGACATCATTCCTTGCCAACTTCGACCTTGAGATCTTAGGGGTGGCGCCTGGCCATATATCAGCTTACACTGTAATGCAGGAGCGCACACAGATATGTAGGCCAATGGTCTTGTGTTGGTTCACGCATGCCCTCTTGCACAGCTGGAGCCTGCAGGACTGGGCAACTGATCCAGAGAAGGCATCACGGGAGCTGGAGGAGGAGGAGGCTCAGAAGGAAGAGCTGGTTGAAGCTGATGACCAAGGTGCTCTGGACTACAAGCGTGCCATGGATGACTGGAAGGACGGTGAGTGGGAATCTGTTGTACTTTGTCTTTTTAGCATAAATTCTCAGAGGCACCATTCCGCCCATTTCAAGAAGTGCATATAACTAGATCAAAGAAACATAGTGTGTTTCTAAATCTCTCTTTTCTTGGGGCTGTTGGTATCACACTTAGTAAGTTCGCATTAAGACAGCGCGGCCTTCGATATGAGAACTTGACATGTGGTTTTTAACTTTTTCCCTACCGTGGGGAAAATGACCGTTTTTTTGTAAGTTTCAGAAGTTTTTATTTTTATTGTAAAAACTATTACATTTATAATTTAATGCAATGTGCGAGAATAAAGCTAAATAAATGTGCTTCTTAGGCATATAAGTTTGAATAATGGATTTTGCCTTGCACCACACAATTTTATTAGCCAAAAACAAGATTTTAGAAAAAATTGAACAAAACTTATAGAGGTACTCTTGTATCTAAAAAGAAAAAAATGTTAAAACTTTTCTGAGATATGCAAAATGTTTGCCATTCTATTGGCCACTATCTGTGAAAAAAATCAAAGTTCAATCTTGAATATTATTCTTGCTACAAAGCAATAACTGGAAATCCTATAGTTGGGCAGTGGAGTGTGGCCGCTTGTGTTCCAGGCTGGTTTCCGTCATTGTTGCTGTCAGAAATGAATTCTGACTGAAGGGCACCATCTTCAGACTCACTGCTGCTTGGGTCAGCAATAAAATCAATCGCAGACAAAACAGAGTCCTGAGGTTTGAGACGTCTTGGTGCTTGTGTTGCGCATGCACCAAGCATGCAGTGACTTTGATGCTACTGCATTTTCGAAGTGTACTAAAAAAAATCCCCCTCGCGGAGAAAAAAAAACTATGCAGAACAAGAAACTTCAGTTGCCTAACTAAAATCTAGATAGTGCAACATGGCCATATGCAATGCGGAAAGCTCCGAAGTCGAGTGGCAAAGTTGTTAGTGGGCAGTGGAATCAGTATCATTTCTTCGGCGCGCAGTAAAAAAATGCCGCCTCGCGGGAAAAGGGGAAACTTCAGTTGTCTAACTGCAAGCCAGACATGCAGCATTCCAGTAAGCAATGCAGAAGCTTCTGAAATCTGTGCGTAAAGTCATTAGAGGGCTAATGATGCCCAATGGACACAGTAATGAAAAAGTTTTTAAACCTCAGAGTGGAGGGGTCACAGGAGTTTAGTATTTAAGTTGTGCCAGTCCCATCCGATACGGGATCTGTTAGGCATATGAAATATGCAAATCGTACCAGACACAAAGCGTTGCTAAGGCAGACAATAATCTTTGACCTGCCCCGGGGCAACTCACTGCTAGCCTTAGTGCACTATGGGTGGTGTCTACTTCACAACAAGAAAGTTGATTGGCTGAGTTTTATGAATTGTTTGCTAGAAAGGCTGGTACCCGGAGTGAGGTGAAATATTTTGTTGCTTAGAGCAGTTTGTTTAGTGTGAGATTTGAATAGCAGAGCAAAAGTACAGAAAAGCATGACAAGTTGTGAACAATTAAAACAATCCTGTGACCAATATGGTTCTGCTCTGTGTGGTTGTAAGTGCAGAATTTGATGCAGTGGGGACATCATTTGAGAAGGAAGTACAGAAGAGGTGTGTAGTCGCAAATGCCCAATGACGGCCGCAGATGAGTAGGTTTGATGTTCACTGCTTTTTGATTGCAGCTAGTAGTAATTGTTTAAGGTGAGCTTGCCAGCGTAGTTGTCAGTTATTTTGGCCATGTTACGATTAGTATCCAAGATTTACTGAAGAAGTAAAAAAAAAAGGAGTAGAGCTGTAGTCACTTTTATTGCCCGTCGGTTAGCCAACTATCTTGTGACTAAGCCCCACAATGTAGCTGCCTGCCGTACACACCATGGGGCAGAAGTGGACAACCAAAATTGATTCGTAGATAATAGCTCACAGCCAGGTACATCAGCCTTCATAAGTTGAAAAATTATAGTATTTGGAAAAAAATTTACATCCCTGGCTTCCAGGTGGATTCCTTGAGATGTAGTAGTGCACTGTGTAAAGTCACACACTCAGAATTATGTTGCACACACCTGTTCGGAGCTATGTGCAAACACATCGAAAAAGTTGTTTTTGTTTGTTTGTTTGTTTTTTGCGAATATTGCCTTTTGTAAACCTTCGCAAGCAAGGTTATTTATTTAGCATCTTAGAAACCCCTTGAATTCTGCCACATCTCTTTTTCACTTTTCTGACATTGGCTTCAGGTCTACACGTGCAGTGTGTGCCACTGCAAGCACTGCACATGTAGGCCTGTCAACAGTTGCCTTGGAGTTTGTTGAAAACATTTTTTCTTCTTTGTTTCTATATTCTTTTTTTACTTGCACAAAGTGTAGTTCAGCAGTGGCATGCCACTTACTGATACGCTCAATAGTCATGCCTGTAGAAAAGTTTGGCGTTTCTCACATTAATTGCACGTTGCAGGAGGCTGTATTTGCCTAAAGTGTTGTTTAACCCCCTTAAGCAAGTGTGCCCTCATTTTTATTCACCAATATATCTTCGTTTTGTTGTACTCACAAAGCTGAAGAGCTCCTTAAAGTGCTCAAAATGTTCATTACATTGACCCTTCACGCGGGTTGTCGTTTTTTCTCAACCAGTACCCTCATTTTGGCTCGTTCATGGCTAGAACTGCACCTGATGGTGTAGTCAAGGTGCCATAGAGAGAAAGGCAGCTCTTTATTGAAAAGAAAAGTATCCTCAAAATTAATGGCACCCTGTGTATTATGTGCATCAGCTGGAATCCGCTCTTGCATTAAGGCTTGCTCCAGCAGTCATGCTGCGAAGTACCATATTTGCATGATCTTTATGCACCCCTTATTGTAATGCCCAGGTATATTTTGAGCCCGAAAATCGGGAAATTACCATTTTTCATTTTGGTTTGTGACTCTGATTCTATTGTGCATTCAAATTCGAATGCCTTTTTATTTTAAAAAGGTGCACGTTAGAATCGTGCAATACAATAGCGGCTCTTACTTTGGCCCCCTCCAATTGCTTGTAATTGGGTCCTAATAAATGAAGTGAAAAGAAAAAAGCACGACAAGCAGATGTTAGGACAGCAAAGTGATTGCTTGGGCGTGTTGGTAAGACATTCCAAAAACTTGGAAGTGCTCAGACGGGGACGAAGAAAGAAGACGTGATGCACATGAGGACCATCATGTGTGTCACGTCTTCTTTCTTCATCCTCGTCAGTTTGTGCGCTTCAAGTGTTTGGTTTTTTTAGATGTTAGGAGCATATCTCCTCAGAGGTTATAGTTGCAAAGGCTGAGACGTGTGGGGAATGACTTGTTTCAGAGAACCGAAGAGGCAGTGGCAACAGGAAAAACATGGGATGAAGAAGATCAACAGCATGTTTGTTTGCATCATGAGATTGATAGGAACTCCTCTTGGGCATTGTGTATTTAGTTTGTTTTTCGTGGCATATAACTTGGTCTTAGTGACCCAGGCCATTCGTTTGTGGTGTCTGTTGTACTGTGCACTTGACAAGTGTATAATAAAAAACACACAAATTTTCTTTGATGTTCCTTTAATTTGTGATTACATATCGCAGGCATGATATTTAAATGGTCTCCTTGTAGTTTTCAGTTGTATGTGATATTACTTTTTGAGATCCATAGCTTTTATCTAAATTATTCAGTTGTACTAGCATCTCTTTGCTGTGGTATGCATCGTAAGGAAGATAAAGTGTTGCTTTGCTAATATTAAGGCAACCTTTTTTGTCTATTTAGCACATGCATCTGACGTTTTTTGACTTTGCCAGTAGATTGTGAAGTAGGTCATGAATTATGAATCTCTGATGTCACGAGCTGCTGTTACCTCTGGTCATGACTTCATAATCAATAGATCGTGAAGTCATTCATCATGATGTAGATCATGAAATTTATGGGGCTTCATGATCAGTAAAACATGGTCATGAACCCTGAAGGAAGACCCTGTTTTTATGTGCCATTAACTAGTATGTTGGTCTTGCTTGAATTGTGTGGCTTTCCACCTGTCACAATGTCTCGGCAGTCATGCACACCTGATCCTGGCCACAGCGGCCTTATTTTAATGGAAGCGAAATGTCAAAGCATTCATGTTTTGAGATTTCAGTGTATGTTGGATGAAATGAACTTGTAACACTCTTCTACAGCACACCTCATAACTCACATCGTACCTTTGGCATGTAGACACCAAATGACCGACTATCTCCTTTTTTTTTTCTTACAAGGTTTCCTTGCCATTCAGTTTACATCTATGCCCGCTCATCATCAGGGCTTCAAATCTCTGGAATGTAACTTGCCTCGGCCTCGGTAGCTCAATGGCTTTTATGTTTGGCTGCTGATCTCATGTCACAAGATCGAGTCCCGACTGTAGCGACCTGTGTGCAGTGCAGTGTTGTAATCAGCACCATCAGCCTAACTGTCTTCACAGCAGGATGAGAGCCTCTCCCATTGACCTCCAATAACTGTGTCCTTCACTAGTTACGGCCACCATCAGTTATTGCCAGATCCAAAGATTCTTAGCATCTTCTGCTGTGTAACGGGTCTGACCTCTTTTGGTCAGTAGCTCTGCAGCCACTGTGAACTGAGGGTGCTGGTTAAATACTGTATTTGTATAATTGCATACAGGAGGTGATGGCTAGTTACTGCACCTTGGTTGCCAAATCCTGTTCTGGTATTCACTGTTCCCTCAATGAGCCTTTATAGTAGTTGGGTTGAGCTTTGACTAGCATGGCCTCACTTGTGCTCTGGGCAGGGGACAAGCTTGGTTGTTCAATTCGGTGCACCCATTTTCTGTTTGTTTTTTACAGCTGGAGAGTTGTGATGGCACATTGATTTGAACCACGGATCTCTTGCATGTTAGAAAATCCCAAGAAGGTAGAAATTAACCTGGAGCACACCTTTATAGCATCCCTCATAGCCTCTATACAGCTCCCGAATGTTAAAACTCGCATACCAGTTTAGACTGCGAGAACTTTCTCTCTCACTCCTTTTGGATATTTTAAATTCGAAGGGAGCTACTAATCACATATGTATACTTCTAAGTGTATGCTTTGTGTCGCATTCTGAAATTTTGTTCAGTCTGTGAAATTACAAGCTTAACCCTTTGTGCCACGGCATCTATGATTGTGCACATGACTTTTCAAACTTTTTTCAAAGCGTCTAGAGCTGTGTTCGTGGAATCAGTGATGTCGGCTGCATTTGTAATCCCTGCAAGACAGAATCGTACGGCCATTTCATGCCTAGATAAAACGGATCACTTTTGAGAAAGAAGTAAAAATGAATGTCGCAAAGTTCTACGGTGCACCTACAAAGTGCTGTCTGGTGCTGTAACTTTTTCTTCTCTCACACATGGAGTGTTTTAGTAAAGGACACTGTTGCTGATTTTGCACCGCGGTAACAGCTTTGGATGATAGTTATTAATTGGGAATAAATGTATTTTTTTTGAAGGATAGGGCTTAAATCCGATGAGCATGGAAACATGTAATGTGCGTGAATTCCTAAAGTCTTTTAGCCATTCATCTGGTTTTTGTGACATAGGGAGTTGCAAATATACACACATGAACTTTCACCTCTTTCTCGATAGCAGAGCATAAATTGCGTCTTAAAGGGTTAGTTATGTTACTTCACTGTGAGGGGGCAGTCTTTGCATCTTGAAACAGTAAAGTGTTGCATTTTCCTGTTTGTGGGTTGTGGAATGTACAGCGGACTCGTGCTTAGAAACTTGGTTAAGGCAAATTTCCAGGCATTATGAACAATCGGTGCATTTGGTTTGTTTCCTCATAGATGCAAAAAAAAAAAATCCGCGTGTCGATGGAATTGCATAACCAGGCCTGGAGTGCGGCCTTATCTCGGTGACCAGAACCGACAACGCACTCTCTCACCAGAGCAGGATTTGGCCACCCTGGTGTAGTACTTGGCCACAACCTTCTATGATCAAACCAATTAACCCTCGGCCCTCAGTCCCCAGCGGCTGCAGAGCAACTAACCACGGCGGCGGTCAGACCTGTGACGCAGCGGAGGGTGCTAAGAATCTCTGGCTCCGGACAGGCCGCCATTGGAATCTGAACCTGGCAACGTTTAACGCTAGAACTTTAGCTAGTGAGGCTAGCCTAGCAGTGCTGTTCGAGGAACTAGCGGGAATTAAATGGGATGTGATAGGGCTTAGCGAAGTTAGGAGGACAGGTGAGGCGTATACAGTACTAAAGGACGGACACATACTGTGCTATCGCGGGTTAGAGGATAGACGAGAACTAGGTGTGGGTTTCCTCATTAATAAGGATATAGCTGGCAACGTAGAGGAGTTCTACAGTATTAACGAGAGGGTAGCAGCTATAGTAATTAGGCTGAATAGGAGGTACAAGCTGAAAGTAGTGCAGGCCTACGCACCCACATCCAGCCATGATGACCAGACCGTTGAAAGCTTCTATGAGGACGTAGAATCAGCAATGAATAGAGTAAAATCGCAGTACACTGTACTGATGGGCGACTTCAATGCGAAGGTGAGCAAGAAGCAGGCTGACGACCACGCGGTAGGTGACTATGGGATAGGCTCTAGAAATAGCAGGGGAGAGTTATTAGTCGAATTCGCGGATAGAAATAATTTACGGATCATGAATACCTTCTTCCACAAACGAGAAAACAGGAAGTGGACCTGGAAGAGCCCCAATGGTGAGATAAAAATGAAATCGACTTCATACTATGCGCTAAACCTGGCATCATTCAGGATGTGGCCGTCCTCGGAAGGGTGCGTTGCAGCGACCATAGAATGGTAAGGTCTAGAATTAGCTTAGACTTGAAGAGGGAACGGAAGAAGCTAGCGAAGAAGAAGACCATTAACGAGTTAGCCGTAAGAGGGAAAGCACAGGAGTTTAGGATAGCGCTGCAAAACAGATACTCGGCTTTAACTGAGGAAGATGATCTTGATGTTCATTCAATGCACGATAGCCTGACATCAATAATTACGGAGTGCGCAGTAGAAGTAGGCGGTAGGACAGTTCGAAAAGATACCGGGAAGCTATCTCAGGTGACGAAAGATCTGATTAAGAAGCGCCAAAACATGAAGGCATCTAACACTACCGATAGAATAGAACTAAGGGAGCTATCAAAGTTAATAAATAAGCGCAAGGTAGCCGACATAAGGAAGTTTAATATGGAGAGAATCGAGCATGCTATAAAGAACGGAGGTAGCCTAAAAACAGTGAAGAGGAAACTTCATAGGTAAAAACCAGATGTGTGCATTAAGAGACAAGCAGGGCAATGTCATTAGCAATTTGGATAAGATAGTTAACGTAGCCGAAGAGTTCTACACAGACATGTACAGTAGCCAATGTAATAAGAGGGCTAATGAGAAAGACAGCAGTGCACAGCAATGCATCATCCCGCCAGTAACGAAAGATGAAGTAAAGAAAGCCTTAGAAGCAATGAAAAGGGGAAAAGCAGCTGGGGAGGATCAGGTAACAGCAGATCTGTTGAAGGATGGAGGGGACATCGTGCTAGAAAAACTAGCCACCCTGTATACGCAATGCCTTATGACCTCGACTGTACCAGAAGCTTGGAAGAATGCAGACATTATCTTAATTCATAAGAAGGGAGACGCCAAGGACTTGAAAAATTACAGGCCGATCAGCTTACTATCCGTTGCCTACAAAGTATTTACTAAGGTAATCGCTAATAGAGTCAGGGCAACGTTAGACTTTAATCAACCAAATGATCAGGCAGGCTTTCGTAAAGGATATTCCACAATAGATCATATTCACACTATCAATCAGGTGATAGAGAAATGCGCAAAATATAACCAACCTCTATATATAGCTTTCATTGATTACGAGAAAGCATTCGACTCAGTGGAAACCTCAGCAGTCATACAGGCATTGCGTAATCAGGGGGTAGAAGAGCCTTATGTCAAAATACTGGAAGATATATATAGCAACTGCACAGCTACTATAGTCCTCCATAAAGTCGGAAATAAAATTCCAATAAGGAAGGGCGTCAGGCAAGCAGACACGATCTCGCCAATGCTGTTCACCGCATGTTTGCAGGAGGTATTTCGAGGCCTGAATTGGGAACAGTTGGGAATAAGAATAAATGGAGAATACCTAAATAATCTCAGATTTGCTGATGACATTGCCTTGCTGAGTCACTCAGGAGGTGAACTGCAAATCATGATCAACGAGTTAGACAGGCAGAGCAGATCGATGGGTCTAAAAATTAACATGCAGAAAACCAAGGTAATGTTCAACAGCCTAGCAACGGAACAACAGTTCACAATTGGCAGCGAGAGCCTAGAAATTGTGCCGGAATACGTCTACTTAGGGAAGGTAGTGACAGCTGATCCGGATCATGAGAGGGAGATAACTAGAAGGATAAGAATGGGGTGGAGAGCATATGGCAAATTCTCGCAGATCATGAGTGGCAGTTTACCAATTTCCCTCAAGAGGAAAGTGTACAACAGCATAATCTTACCGGTACTCACCTACGGGGCAGAAACGTGGAGGCTAACGAAAAGAGTTCAGCTTAAGTTAAGGACAACGCAGCGAGCCATGGAAAGAAAAATGATAGGTGTAACGTTAAGAGATCGGAAGCGGGCCGAGTGGGTGAGGGAACAAACACGGGTTAATGACATCCTAGTCGAAATCAAGAGAAAGAAATGGGCTTGGGCAGGGCATGTAATGCGAAGGCAAGATAACCGCTGGTCTTTAAGGGTAACGGAGTGGGTTCCAAGAGAAAGTAAGCGTAGCAGGGGGCGGCAGAAGGTTAGATGGGCGGATGAGATTAAGAAGTTTGCAGGCAAAGGGTGGATGCAGCTGGCAAAGGATAGGGTTAATTGGAGAGACATGGGAGAGGCCTTTGCCCTGCAGTGGGTGTAGTAAGGCTGATGATGATGATGATGATGAGATGCAATATAAAAAAATCTACTTCAAGGGATAGTGAACAAAAAGTTTGGCGCCGAGATTTTCGACTCAAATGATAGCTGTGGCACTCAGAGTGATTAAAACAACACTCTTTTTAAATAGAAATGAGCAGAGGGTATATATTATAATGAATATTTCTCAAACTGGCGCACCTAGCGGCCACCTGTGAAAGCTCCGACAATATAAGATGCGACTCCATCCCTGCTCATCGCATGCCATTGCCCGCACGGACCACAAGAAAGGACGCATTTGACATGCTTCTGCTTTTTGTACGCTCCATTTCGTTCAACTTCCTCGTGCCCAGCCGCAAGATTCTCTCCGTGCATTACGTGGTTGTATACGTTGGCCGGGTGCTTCCCTAATTCGGTAAGAATTAATCTGAAATCCCCATCGTCTGCAGTGATGATGAACGAAAAAAGCAATATTCCGTAGAGGTGGCACCCGTAGCGCCATCTTGCACCCGCCAGGTGCGTGCACTGTGTCTTTCTGGTCAGAAGTGAGCGTACGATGCCTCGTCAGACTCACAGATACCGCATTTATATCTGGCTTCCACTTACAATACCGCAGGGCGGGGAGGTGGCTTCCTGCCCTGCGGGGCTCGGATCTAGGAGCTCTCACCAATGTGGCGAGGGCTCCTTGTCACCGGATGTATCTGTTGCTAAACCATTGTCATTTCGGATGGTGTGGTTGTTGCGGCGCATGTCTTGTCTTTCAATCTTTGCTCTCACATTTCTTTTAACTCTCCTACTGTCTGCATGTGGCAGCGATTGTGGCTCAGCTGGAGCCAGTGGGCAGGCCCATGCACTTTTTATTCTTCCTTCAGTCACAACGATACATGATACTGCACTTAGAGCACTGTTTGATCTTTTGGAGTTTCCACGCAATAATGCAAGATTCAGCATACCGGCGCCCTCGGCACCACGCAAAGTGACTGCGGTAGATCGCCGACATGCAGATGGGTTATTAGGTTACACCTTTATAGTGCGCGCTCGGTTGCACGTGCCGTCGCTTGTATTCTTTGCATTCCACAACGCTCCAAATCATAGCACGACGGGGAATCCTCAACTGCGCACTGCAAGCTTGCCTACGGCACTGCTGAGAGCAGGCCTGACATCCTTTTCGCCGGCTTGTAACGCTTCTACATAGAAGATGATGGGACTGCTGGCTTATCCTCCCTGCCTTTCAGTTAACTGCGTATGAAGGTTATTTTGTTGCTACTGTGCATACTGCTTTGCCTCACCTCTGCAAAGAACGATGAGACAGTCCTAGTATCGTGAATGACCTTGCAGGAGCACAGGCATTGATTTCTAGGTTACACCATCCGTCAACACACTGGCTATTTCATAACGCACAAGATTCTCCAGAAGAATGCGTACATTGGCAGAAATTTCATCGCCAATTCCAAGATTCTTCAAGAGCATCGAGAATGACTTTGTGGGAGGTAAGTCATATTATCGTCAGCTTTATGAAAAGGAACGCACCAGTGTGTAGCAGGTAGCCTGGAACCTTACTTGTGGCGATACGCAGTGGCCACTTCAAGAAGCCAAGTGGAAATGGAGGTGCGATTCTGCACTGCAAGTAGTCAAGGCAGCAGCACCTTTTCCAGCTCGCTGTGTATAGCCGCAAGTAGGGTTCGGGACTGTCTGCCACGTGCTCCCGTGTTCCCTTTAAAGATGATGACAGTATGCAGGGAAAGTGCCACAGACATGCGCTTGAGGTTCATTTGTTGCCAAACAATGGCTACAAGAGCAATCATGCTGTCTAGAGGAGGTCGGCGTTGCCTGAAGCCAACCACAGCTTTCAGATGCATGGTGTGTGAGGACATAGGATTACTTTCTGAGGCAGCTGGTCGGGGCGGTTAGCCGACAGAAAAAATGGTTGATGGGAGATTTTCCTGATTTTGGAAGTGTAATTAGCTGACTAGGAGGCCAGGAGTGACGTTGCTGACTGGCCGCAGCCATGGTAGCTGCGTGACGCTTGAAAGAATCTAACCAATAGCCATCTCTGAACAGAATTGCGCAGCAGTGTGCGAGGGAGGAGGGCTCCAGTATGGAAAGTAGTCTTAGAGGACTCTCCGCCTTTCTCGCACCATTGTGGGTTCTTTGCTGCGTGTAGAAGTGTTTTCTTTTTGGCTCAGGTGTTCATGATACGAGAACGTAGTGATTGAGCGAGTTGATGTACTCTCCTCGGAAGGCGTTTTAGAGCCCCCTTAAACGGTCGAAGCGGCGGTCTTCTGAACTCGAGCATACAAGGGGTGACCAAAAGGAGCTAAGTAGGTGACATCCACACTCAAGGTACAAAGATAACACTGAAGCTGACCTTGCACGCGCATATGCCTGCCCCTAGTAAGAAGATAAAGGAGCAGCAGTTCCTGTGTCATTCGTTGTAATTAGGGTCATTTGGATGTCTACTGAAGGCAGATGTAAAACGAAACAGTGCCGTCCCTTTGTTTTTAGTTATTAGTCTTCATTACCACTGTGTTCTAATTCAGTAACAGTTGCAGGCCACGTTTCGGTGCAGGCGAAATGCGAAAGGTGCCTGTGTACTATGCGATGTGAGCGCACATTAAAGAAGCCCAATTGGGTCGAAGTTCATCCAGAGCTTTCCACAGTGGTGCTTTCTCTCTTTCGCTCCCTCCTTCCCTTGCCTTACGGTGCAGTTGAGGTGTTCACCGTGCAGTGACTGTTACTGCAGTCTTTCTGTTTTTTCAAAAACCAGTTAGAGTTGTTCACAGTTGCGGTAATGCTACAAACGATTAATTCACTTCCGCAGACTACAGACTCGGACAATGCACAGCCTTTATGTACTTTGCGTCGTAAACCCAGATTCCATCAAATCAAAATGCAAATTCTTTAGGGGAGAAGACAGCCCTGTACTATATGTTAGGAGCCTGCCATAAAAACCAAGTTGGTTGTAACTTGGCCAACGCGGGAGTGGTGAGAGGCAGCCCTGTCTAGCTTGGATGAAGGACGTCAACATCATCTTATTGAACGAGCAAGGCTTTCGCTAATGAAGTCCGGACTAAGGACACCGCCCTCTAACTGCACTTCAGTAAATATTCTGATCATCATATAAAGGCTAAAAGGCATTCTAATTGATGTAGTACCTTCTGCTGTCTTAGAACCCCTATTAAGCCAATAAACGCTATGGCACTCTGCACTCGCTTCCCCAGTCATATATATAACTTCTTGCCTACCAACCGACCGGTTGGTTACCATGGCAACCAGCTTCTGCCCTGCCCCAGAAGTGTTAAGAAGCACAGCTTCTGCTGTCTGCTGCAGCTAAGGTGCTTTAATTTTTTTACAGAACTAGCGCTTAATGGACGCCCCTCATGAGCCCATGGCAGTGGTTCTAAGGTGAGTGGTCATATAGTAGATATAGTCTTTGCCGCGTCTGGCACCCATGTTTTCCGTTCTCTTTTTTTTAATAAAACCACTTTTACAACAACACTTCGCCGAGTTTAGCGCGTTACACAGCGGAGCGTAAACACATTTTTTTTTAAGGAACCCGCAATGTGAGTTTGAGCCATCCATTTGTATAGAATCCGTCTTTTTTTTAATTCTAAATGTGCCATGAGGCATAAGTTAAAAAAAGGGGGAAGGAATGCGGGAGGTGGAAAGTTAAAAGGAGTGAAGATCCGTTGCACTGAGGTAGTCGCAGAGGTTGCTGATGAAACGATTGTTCATGGTCCACTTTACATAGTCACGTTTCCGGTTCCACCGCAGCCCCACCTCCCTGAGGAGCCGTTTTCTAATAGCAGCCGTAGCTGGCATGTCCACAAGTGCCGCACATCACAAATGTCCGGTGCAGCGCTACAGTGAGGGCACTTATCAGTTGCTGGCAGATCTTTTGCCTGCCACCGATGACGGACAGATGGTGTCAGAGCCGCCCCTGCCGAGTAAGACTACGGGGGAGAGGGTGCGAACACGAAGGAACTGCAGCGCGTGTTCGCTGGCGCAGAACATCGGAAACATGGGACAGGAACGGATCTGGGGAAGGGGGAAGGTAGCGGGTCGTCTGATGTGTGATGAGTCATAGCATCCGCTTGAATGTTATGTGGATCCTGAGCATGGCCGCGAATCCAGTGTATGCGCACAGGACATGGATACTTTGCGCAGAGCGCGTGAATTGATTGTGAAATCTGGAATGTGCGTCGAACAGCCTTAAGCTGTTTAAGGGCGGCGCGGAAATCTGTGTAAATATTAACTGTATTGAATGTTGGAAATGTTAACTTATGTTATAATGGAAATATTAACTGTATTGAACCTTGCCACGTTTGCAAGGTTCTGTGCCATTCAGGTGGGCTTGGATTAAAAAAACCAACTAGAAGACAAAGGAGGAGAGAGCCGCGGTGGAGTACATATATTGTGCTGGTGGCGTTGGAAACTTTATTACAGAAAAGAGTATGAACACCTAAAGGGGCCCTACAGACTAGGTGACGTTCTCAGTCCGGGAGGTTGTAGGACGATATTGCTGCTTTGGCTCGCGCAATGAGGGCCTGTTGGGCCCCGACATCGAAGCAGCTAACCAAGGTCGCCTCCCAGTCCTCTCGGGTAGGGTTGGGGAGAGGGTGAATGGCTGTGTTCTGGCGCCCGCCGCGGTGGCTCAGTGGTTAAGGCGCTCGTCTACTGAGCCGGAGTACTCGTGTTCGAACCCGACCGCGGCGGCTGCGTTTCAATGGAGGCGAAACGCTAAAGGCGCCCGTGTGCTGTGCGATGTCAGTGCACGTTAAAGATCCCCAGGTGGTCGAAATTATTCCTTAGCCCTCCACTACGGCGCCTTTGTCACTTCCCTGGCGGCGCGGTTCCGGTGTCCACCGACATATGTGAGACAATTGCTGCGCCATTTTTTCTCAAAAACCAATTTTGTATTTATTTATTTATTTTTTGCTGGCAGGCCCCCACCATGTGGTAGGCATCGGCTGTCTCCCCACAGTGCTTGCACCTGCCAGTGACCGCGGTGTCACTGGTATTGTAATATAGCCGGACAGAGCAACCTGTTTGTTTGGGGCCGGCGTAGAATTCGTTCTCCTGCATTATCCAGGCCCTTAACGAGGGTGGATCAGTGCTGGGAGCGATAGTATTCCATAACTTATTTGTACCGCAGCAGCGGCGGTTGCGGAGGGTCCACTTCGTAAGGCTCACACGAGGTACCCGGGGAATATGAGCGCTCAGGCGGCCGCTTTTGAAGGCCTCGTTCCCTCTAAGTCCCTGATGACCTGGTGTCCATGCATACCCAGTGTTTTGGGGCGGGGTCGGCGACCATCATGCTCGCATGCAGAATTTCGTAGGCGAGGGGTTTGTTTTAGTTTGGTTTATGGGGTTTAACGTCTCAAAGCGATTCAGGCTATGAGGGACGTCGTAGTGAAGGGCTCCAGAAATTTCGACCACCTGGGCTTTTTTAACGTGCGCTGACATCGCACAGTGCACGGGCTTCTAAAATTTCGCCTCCACCGAACCCGGGATCGAACTCGCGTCTTTCGAGTCAGCAGCCGAGCGCCATCCTTATGGGAACCTTTTTACCCTCGCCCCCGCTCTACAAACTTAATTCTGTGGCCCTCTTCGCCGTCACACTCACCTCGTAAAATTTGTTCGTCCTCCTTCACTCCCACTTCTTCAGCCCTCCCTCACCCTCACAATCGGCAGTTTTAACATTCCTGTTGTACTTCATTATAGCCGATAAAGGCCAATGTTACCGAGTCGAACTAGGTACAAATTACTGTTGTGTCCAGACGGATGGATCTTTCAAGCTTAGCGCTGCGAGGTTCTCAGTAGCCTTAAATGGTCACAAGAAATAACAGAGGTACTGCGCTCATGCTCATGCAAGAGCCGGGTCAGTCAGGTACTTCTCCAGCCAGCGGATAAAAATTAATCTGCCAAAGCATCGGGGCCCTAAAATGCGCAGAATGCCTCTCACACCGCCCAATTTCAGCCTGAAATTTCTCCCAGCAGCGAGTAGGAGAGGCACTGCCATAATTAATCGGGCCAATATGCCCATCGATGCAGACTCCATTAGTTTGGAGTGTGCACCGAACAAGACAAAACAAATACGGGCGAAGTCCTGCACGAGCGGAACTTCTCAATGGTCAGCCGCGAAGACAACATCCCTAATCAAGCACCTTTCGAGAAACATCGAAGGCGTGAATAGCGATGAACGCGCGCCAATAGGCTGAGGCAGTCAGTATTGCTGCAAATCAACCTGGGAACGGGGAGGGGGCTTATGCATATGAAAAGGAAACGAAAAAAGTTATGGGAGCACTTTGCCAATCAAAATTGAGGCAAGGCGAAAGCCTTTGGCCTTGCCAACTGCGATTCTAGCTTTGCAGGTTCCCCTACCAGTGGCACTCCCAAAGTCTTCTGCAGGAGAAGCAACACGCTTCCGTTTACCCGAACCGCGAAATTCCATTTGTACGGCGACACACTAAGAGGGAGGTTGAGCGCAACCGACTCGCTCGGCAGCTGCGAGGCGTCTCACGCAAGGGTGACGCGCGCGCGCAGGTGGCGCCACCAGCGCGCTCCCCGTTACCATCACCATAGGGGGGAGCCTCTAGTGAACATCCTGCGGGTATAAGGAGGATCGTCCACGGGGTGGGTCGAACAGAACGTTCGTCCAAAAAATGGAGTCCCAGCCACTTAACTACAGTTCCTGTTTATATGGTTTGAATTAGTCGCCCTCTCTGCGTGCATGCTGTTTCTGTAATCAGTTGTGGCCGACGGAAAGCTTAAGCAAGGATTTGGCACCAACTTTGTAACAATCCCTCATCCTCAACCCGTCCATATTTTCCTCCCCCACATTTGCCACGTCTGCCCTCCCTCGCCTTCGCAAAACTTTGTGCGCTAATCCTCCCGCAGACACCTCACCGATTGAAGCCCTGAGTGTGAGGACGCTCTTATGAGCACTAACCCTCCTGAGAATGTCCATGTCTGCTGCTGAGCAGCATAAAGACGTACATTAGCGTGGGCGTTTCGAAAAACTAAAAATAATGACCCCCACCCTGCACCGCCTAAAACACGAGGATTGGTAGATATGACTCAGGTTAGCCCTCATGTATATACTTTTTGTTTCCTAAAGAGATTTAAGGAGGCGAAGCGGGGAAAAACGCCCCGAATGAGAACATTTTTTATCCGAGCACCGCATCGACTCTCTTTTTCGTGCGAACAAAGCTCGAAGAAATCCAATACGCTTGTGAAACTGCACCTGTTTTACTTGTGTTCACTCTGAGCTGCATATACCTAAGAACATTCACCAACAAAGCCGGACCCAAACGTTTGTAGAGTTTTGTATAACTTTTGGCTCACGTCGAACTTTTTTTTTTCACTTTTTATTTTTGTTCTCGGTTGGTCTCCGATAATTGAGATTTTCACAAGACCTGCGTTTTCCCATTAGGGACTGAACATTGGTGTCTTGAATTTCGTTAGGTAAGCGAAGCCATTCCCATTCACGTAATTATCCCTTAATTACTCCTTGAGGCAAGAAACACTGCTTTGAAAAAAAAATTGTGCGCGGCCTTTCGTCGCCTTGTTGGCTCCACCAGGAACACCAAACGTCGTACTCCAGTAGTAATATAGCGCAGTGACTAGCGGCCCACAACTCCTGGACCACCAAATTCACTGTCGCTTACAGGCTGCAGAGGCAGTCCTTCTAGAGAACCAGCATTGTGAAGCCTAGTCGCGTAAGGCTGTTAGATCATTTATTGCCTATGCCGCTGCCGCTGGATCTTCGGCGTTTTTAATGATCTCCTTGACGACCTGCGTGATGATGATCTTCTCTGTGGCCGGCTGCTCGTTCAGGGTGGTGCTTTCATCCGCCTTTTCAGGGACAGCAGGCACGACCTCGGTGCACTTGGCGCGGTACTCGTAGTCGCACACGTTTAGCTCACTGTTGAATTTCAGGTCGACCGGACACTCTTTCAGCACCGGAACGCCCTGGGCGAGACGTCAGGGGTTTGGGGAGAAGACAGAAGGGAGGGTGAACTTTTTTTTTAACTCGACAGCGTTCGTGTCGCAGAAAAGCTGGTGTCGTCGGCGTCCTTAGCCGTGAGCGAAAAATGGCGCAGTTCGGTGGACACCTGAACCGCGCCGTAAGGGAAGGGATTTTAACGTGACAGCGTTAAGGATTGATTGATTGATTTACTGATTGATTGATGGATTGATTCATCGATTGATAGATCGATCGATTGATTGATCGACCGATTTTTCCTTCCCTTACGGCGCGACCCGGGTGTCCAGCGAGAAATGTGAGACAGGCGTCATTTCCTTTCCTTAAAAGTAATTAATAATAATAATAACAATAATAATAATAATAATAATAATTGGTTTTGGGGGAAAGGAAGTGGCGCAGTATCAGTCATATATCGTTGGACACCTGAACAGCGCCGTAAGGGAAGGGATAAAGGAGGTAGTGAAGGAAGAAAGAGGTGCCGTAGTGGAGGGCTCCGGAATAATTTCGACCAGCTGGGGATATTTAACGTGCACTGACATCGCACAGCACACGGACGCCTTAGCGTTTTGCCTCCATAAAAACGCAGCCGCCGCGGTCGGGTTCGAACCTGGGAACTCCGGATCAGTAGTTAAAAGCAATTGTTCATTTCATTTTCGTTCCCTTACGGCCCGGTTCGGATGTCCGCCGAGATATGTGAGATAGGCGTCCTTACCTTAAATTTTGTCCAGTAAGCTAGCTGCGTGATGCCTCATGAAAAAAAAAAATCGCTCTAGCGTTCAAGGTTATTTCATCTCGCTCAGGCTGACAGATAAAAGGCAGACACGCGTCAACTTGTATCGAATTCACGTGACCTCAGTCGACTTCTTTGGAATCCAAGCCTCCCCTGCGTTCATTTTCGCGCAAAGAAAAACTACACATATACATGTAGTCCATTTCGCCACCTGTCCCGGTTGTAACGCCGTATTCTTTCATTGGGAACCGAACCAATACGATATCGCGCTTGTGCAGGGGCATGTGTACCTTATCGTACACGCTAACATACAGCAAACCTGGTACCCTGCAGTGTCGGGCGCAAGCATGCTTTCAAATCTCTGGGCATAAGGACAGGCCTGTCAAGATTTTTTATCGCTGTGGTCGTTATCGAAAATTTTGTTTTGATGATCGAAAGACAACCAAGAGGCACCGTTCTTCGCCTCTTAATTAACCTGCTTCTAGAAATACCTCATTGAGCAAGAGCAAAAATAGACGGGAATGTTAGCGAAGTCCTTCGGTAACGTCACACGTTTATAGCTCTGAGCAGGTTATTTTCTATAAACAAGCCAGTTACTGTAGGTGCTTATCCCTTGCATTTTATGCACGCAGCAGTTGCGGCGTGAGTGGAACGACGCCGAAGAGAGATGATTAGAGGTTCGCACGAACATATCTCGAGCAATAGCTCGAGCACGAGCAATATTTCATGAATTCCGAGCAAGTTGGCGCTCTCGGTTGGATGACCTTGCTTACGGCATGAGGGAGCTAGGAATAATTCATACGTTCATTAGTACCTCTTGGTTGACTCGAAGTTTTGCGCTGCCGAAGTAGGGATGGAGCGCGCTGTGTTTGATTCTCGGCTCCAAAGAAAATATTTGCCAAGCGCCAGGCCTGCAGGGACTGAATTCAGGCTTGCGTCGATAACAAGTTTGTTTCCGAACTGAAATTAAGTGTGGCGTCCTGCTTCGCTCTTGGGCTTCCGCATGCACTGTGGTTTAGTGGTGGAGTCGCAGTGTGCAGACGCTCGTCGTGTTGTATCTGTAATTCGGAAGCACCTTGAACTACAATTTACCGCAGCCTGTGCCCCCCGACACACACAAATAAAAATGTATTATGCTGATTTCAGTGCAAGCATTGCTCCTCTGCTACTCTCGGCAAGCTGTGTAATCTTGCACTATTATTAAAAACTTGCTGACGACAAGCGCTGCACGAAGCGTGAGGCTCAGGGTGCGTGCAGGGGGGCGCCACACCCGCAGACGCCGAAGGTAACGCGTGCAGGGGGTGGTCACGTGATCAGGGAGTAACCGAAGCCACGCTGTAGCGGGAGAGGTACCAGTAACAGCTCTTGCTGTAACGAATGGCGAATACGGAGAACTTACGCCTGCGTCATTTTCAGAGGGTGTCAAGCTTAGACGTCTGTATGGAAATGGCTTTCAAGAATTTATCACGCAGGTCCTTTTCACTAGCTTGCAAAAATTGTTTTAAAGTTATAATAAAAAATGCTCTTGATAGCTTTGATTTCTCCCAACTGCGAAGCGGTAACTGAATGAATGTTAGTGTTCCAGCCGTATCTGAAAACCGACGCTCAAAGGTTGTCGAGGAGTAACAGGGGGAACGTAGCCGGGTACGACCGAAAGTCAGGTGCAGATATGAAAACCCGAAGTTTGCTGGGATAGGGCAACAGTGCGGCTGCAATGGTACAGGGATAATTGGAGAGCGTTAGGAGAGCTTTTCGATCTGTAGTGCACGCAATTCAGTGAAAGATAGATTGCAGTAACTAAAAGATGTGAAAGCGCTTTACGTGCATTACTTAATGTAATGGTTATTAATTGTTATGTTCCGCTTAAATCGTCTGCGTTGTAAATAGCAGTATCGTCTGAAACAGTCGCACGTGCTATTCTCACCTGGGCGCATATGTAGTATGTGGAGCAGTTGTATATGTTGGGGAACATCGTGGCGTTGGAGCCTTTGTCGTCCACGATGGGGCAGACCACGCCGTCTGGGACAAGCAACGGGACGCCGGCCACTGCCACCACAGCGACGACCACGAAAACAGGCACCACCACTTTTACTTGCATGGCTAAGTGTTGTTTCAACAAGAACAGGGCTACCGGTCCTGTAAGGAAACCATGGGAGAAAAAAAAATGAGTAAACACCCGCATTGCTTTTAAAGTACAGAAATGTGTCGAAACAGAATTTTTTCTATAGAGAGAAAAGGACAACTATGAAGTCACAATCCAGGCAGCGACCGGCACCATGGGTGCGTGGGAAGGGAAGGTCTCTAATCGGCTATGTTGTGGTCTTTAAATACACACTGAGCACAACATGAAAGGGTGTATACAGCGTACAAATCTACGTGAAGCTTGAAGTAACGTCAGCTGAAATAAAAAGGAAAATATGATGGAAAATTTCAAGCCTGAAGCAGATTATGAAGTAAATTTGCTAGAGCACGTACCTGCATGCGAATGCGTGCTGACCTGTTCACTGTCACTTATCATAGGCGGTAGGAGTTGTTGGATGCAACATACACAGCAATAATTTCCACGCTAATCTTGCGTTCACGCGCCCCTTTTGAGGAAATGTTATCCAGATGTGCCTGAACCATGACCTTGGGATACGTCTAGAATGTGCCACCAGTGACCATGAAATCCAGGTGGGTCTGGGTGTGGCCTCACTTAAAGGGGTAGAGAGATAGAGATAAGGGAGTACCTATCGTTGTCATTTTTCACTGCGAGTGTGGGCAAAAGGTCGTTTAGCTTTCAGCAGTTATGTTGTACGTGCCCACGTGCACACTCCGGTGACGAATGATCGTACAACTTGTTGTTAGTAACACGAATATGAACGGAGAACTTGCGAATGGGTTCATAGGGTGGGGATGGCAAATGTCCTTCTAAGGTACCGTAAAGTCCATCGCGTCTGCTTTCTCTCGCTTGCCCTGGGCAGCAAACAGCTTGAAGATCTGTGCATGCGTGGCTTGCTAGACTGCAGTAACTTTAGTCCAATTTTGGCAGAGCTCATAGCTTACACATTATATCTCAACTAAAGAGTGGCTCAAGACGCCGCGGTAGCTCAGTGGCTATGATGCTCAGCTGCTGACCCGAAATACGCGGGTTCGATCCCGGCCGCGGTGGTCGCATTTCTATGGAGTCTAAATGTTAGAGGCCCGTGTACTGTGCTATGGCAGTGCACGTTGAAGAACCGCAAGTGGTCCAAATTATTCGGAGCCCCCACCACGGCGTTCCTCATAGCCTGAGTCGCTTTGGGGCACTAAATTTCATAAACCAAACCACACAGAGTGGCTCAAGGTTAAGGTTAATACCGTCGTACAAGGCTCAAGGAAAACGAAGCGCCATCATTTGGTCCTCAGGCCAAAGCGTTGCCCGCGTGCGGATTGTTTTCTTGTACTCACCCACCTCTTCTCACACAGCTCCGCGTGGCTCGAATGTGTCTCAGAGGACTGCAGCCTCAGGTCTTATGCGCAGCGTGTACAATCACCCCACGGCCAGTTTACGACTCCTCGCATTTGATAAGCAGGTTGGGCACCATTGGGCTTCAGGCTGTATAACGCGGCGCCTTGTGCGAGGACCTCGAACCCCAGCAGTTCGTTGATAGGCCCACACCCGCTACTTCAGCTTTGGGTCACTGCAAAGCAGTTGCGTCAGTCTCTCTCAAGCGGTCAATTATGCCCGTGTAGCTGGCGAAGCACCTAAGCAGTGGACTGGCCGTCGCCGGTTCATGTTATCTAGGAGCCCTCTCTTTTGCTGCCTCAGAGGGACGAGAGGGTTGCTGGGCCTGACAACAATGTCACGCACGCGCCGGCAGTTGCAGCAGATAGGCGCAAGTGATGGGGACGATTGGTGTCAAGGGCAAAGATGAAGGAAAACACGGTGGTTCTTGACTTGGCAAGCCCCCTCCTTTCTTACATAGACTGGCGACACAGTAGATGTACCCCATGTAAATATTTAGCGAGGGAGCATGGCATTCCTCGTGCGTGAGCCATCGGCGTACATTACATGCTGGTGGTGGTGGTTCGTTTATGTCAAGTGGGCCAAGAGGACACTGCGGAGCGGCGGCGTTGACTGTATAGCGGTGTACAGCCCTCCATATTGAATTCGGAGAAACTTCATGTTCTACTCTCATGAGGGTTGGATATGCCCCTCCTGTGAGCTATTCCGGAGTTACAGCTGGCATTTGTAGTGCATCCTTTTTCGACGTGGTCTTAGTGAAGACGAACTCGCTGTTATTTAAACTGCTTCGTAGAAATAGTTTTGTTCGATCTTTGCAAACCACGTACACACCCCCGTCAAAAGTCTTCAGGGTGTGCTTTCAGCCCTGTAGCAGAACATTAAAGAGGTCCGTCAAGCTGTGAAACCATTTCAGGCAAGAATAACCCTTGTTCTAGCCTTCCAAGTCCCCTTGGTGTTCGGTGGTGTCGCGTGTGATCCACTTTGTGGCTCAAAACGAACCAGGAGGGGGTGAATACTTTGAACAAGACTGTACCTGTGGCTTTTATCACTTCATTATTCGACAAAAATCTCGCCCTACTCAGGCGTTCCTTAAGGTTTAGGGCAGCTTTACTGTCACTGAAAGCCAGCTCTCCAGCGTTTTGAAGCGTTCTTTGCAAATTACATCCATGCAGCTATTTCAACACAAGACCTACGGCTGCGTCAACTGTCATGATGGAAGTGCAATCTCTGTCTCGACTTTCCACGATGTTTCTCCTTGATATCAGTGCGTAACTTTGTAACGAAGTTCGCATGATAAGAACCTGTTATTGTGGCCCTATCTTGTGAATAGCCACCGATAGAACAGCGCTAGCACACGAAAAAACCGACAGCATGATCCCTCGGACTAATGACATATCCTTGAATTTCTTAAGGGGTGAGAACCCAGGATGGTTTACTGGTTGCTTTGTATTTTGGTTTCATGGTCAAAGTGGCGGACTCGCGATTCATCCACCCTCATGTATCTATACAGGGATCAGTTTAACTACCCGGAAGGTTCATAAAACTTTACAGTTCAGAATTCTAATGTTGTCTACTCTTTTGTGGCTGTTAACATTCAAAGTACGTAGCTTGCAGCTAATCTATTGTTGTTGTTTTTGCTAGTATTATGTGTGCCGTATCTGTGACCCACCTACTCCGGGCCATGGGGTCTTAGAGGTAACGAGGCTGCGTACGCGGCCTCCCGAGTGCATACGCACCGGGCACCTCATTAAGGCTCTTCAGGCTCACAGATTAAGCAACCGCTTCTGCGGTTCAGGAAAATTCAGGAATTCTATTACAAACGACATCGGCTTTTCCCGATCCATTCAGCGGGTCTGGGTAAAGCCGATGAGAGAACTCTCAGGCGCCTGCAGACCAACACTTTGTTGTGTCTTGCAAATGCGAAACATTTTGACCCCAAAATTTATGGGCGCTGCCCTCAGTGTGGGGAACGGTCCGATAACTTGCACATGGTTTGGGCCTGAATCCTTTCCTTCCCCTAAACCCTTCCCCATCCCGAAAGGCACGCGAGGCAGCCGCGCATGGGAGGCAGTCGGGGCTGAAGTCTCAAAGGGCTCTAGTCCAACGGACGCGAGTAGCGGCCACGTCCAGCGGAGTCCCGGACTAAGGACTCCACCTATGTAAAAGGACATTTTTGGTCTGCAAACTCTTTTCACCGGATAAAGTTTTCACCACCACCACCACCTGTTTCGTGCAGTAAAATCTCTTACAAGTGCTTCGCATACGGCGTCACTGTGTTGTAGATATTAATTATAGCGTTTTGGGGGGCTGCCAGTTCCTGATGTGCTACCGTCATGTCCATCGGTTCTCCAATGTTTGAGTTTCCATCCTGATATTTTCATACCATCTGACGTGGCAAATTTCCCAAAAATTGCCTACATAAGGCCGCGTATTTATTGTAATGGAGACGTCTTCTTTTGCAAGAAATTAGTCAGAACTCTCTGCTACTGAGTATTTGTTTTTATTATTCATTGTTTCTTATAGAGAAACAACTTGTCCTGAGCCATAATTTCACATGCACGTGACGTAGACATCGGCCACTAATACTGTGCAGGACCAAATCGTAGTGTTGCTCAAAAGGGTGGAGCACAGTGATCAGCCCTCGTAAAACGGATCAGGGTAACACGCTCTGGATACTAATCAAATGATCCTTTTTGATCAATTATAGTAGTTTACTCAGACACCTTGTCACTCTTTCCTTGCTCGGGAAGCAGTGAAAAAGAGTTCAGCTTCCATCTTAGCTGGTACACCTATACTCCGTTTCCTACATAGCAGGCAACGCTGCGGAGGCTGTACAAATAGTGCGTACGCGAATCCATATTACCCCTTCACGTACCATTCGTTCTTCCTCCGTGATTGTTTGGACGAGAACAAAGAGCGGTGCTAAACGAAGCGGCAGCATTGAAAATTGCGGCCTAACCCTGTGAGGCGCTCAGTGTTCGGGCCCTCAATGAGTGTAAACGATTTTTTGGGTGCCGATTGAGTAAGAGCGATTCGCCCTACTAAACGCGTATGATATCGCCAGATGTAATTCTTGCCTCTCGAAATCTCGATGAGTCGCAGGAAGAAACTGGCCTGAAGTAAGACGAAGCCCAGGAGATGCCAGATACAGCACTTAAAGTTTGTCGCAACGGGGTATGTTTCTGTGCACTTGGGCGTTATGGAGAACTACTTTTTGGGCGCGCACTTAGCAAGGGCGAACAGGCGCGCTAGCTTTGGCAGCGTTGCCTTCTATGTATGAAACGGAGTATAGCTAAGCTTGCTTAGCTTGTAGCTGATTGCAGTGTTTCCATGCCTGTGGGGATTTGTTTGCATACGCAAATAAGTGTTTGGAGCCTGTGCTGAACGCTTTTTCAGCGCATGTGTTCGAACCATGGGACCTTTCAGGCCCTGTGATGAAATAGGCTACAGAGGGCACACTTACGCGCGATTTTGGTTTACTTGAATTTCATTTACGCTCTTACATTATTCCGTCTACTTGATTCGTCAGAAAGTAATTGGATTTTTTTATTTCAGTAGCACTTTGAGATCGCAGGAAGCAAATGTCAAGCAAATTTCGCGTAGTCTATAATGATCCCATCTATACTGAGTCTATTGAGCAGGATCGAATCTCTTCCGCGGCGGCAGCGTTTGGATTGAAGCGACGCACAAGGAATGGCTTCATGATATGCGATGTCAGGGCATATTAAAGTACCCCAGATGGTCGGAATTCTTCCGCAGCCCTCCACTGCGGCGCCTTTCCTAGTCAATGTGCAAATTTGGGACGCTGGATCCCACTTACCAACTTCGTGAATTTGTATTTCAGTATGTATATAGTATACGAACTTGGATAATCACCATCATCTGAATGATCTAGAGCGCAGCTTGTGATAATATTCATACTAGCATAAGAAAATAACGTCTTTCGTGCTTGTGGAACTCTCCAGAGCGCGGATTTCTTAATGATCAGGTTATTCGCACGCAAGATGATGTGCACGCACCACTTTCGTAGAGTTCCAGTTTTTCCAGATGAATTACATGGTCAATTTATGTAAGGTGGCTGCCAACGGAACAGCGCAAAGGTCATTTTGTTCTTGCGTTTCACCAACTGTCACCTTGTGTGTGTGTGTGTGTGTGGGGGGGGGGGGGGGGGCGGTGTGCGAGTTTTCAGCTCGCATCCACCGTCAAGGGTACGTGTCTCCTTTGCTATCTCTGGTCTTACACGTGCTTTCTAGACGGTACGACACGGCGGCGCTAACAGCCGAGTAACCCACATTTCGCGCATGGCGTAGAGGCATTCGTTTCTTCAGTCCAGGCCGCTCGCCGTAAAGGATGAAGGGCACAGTTGCACAGCGACGGCTTTATCTCATTTTACGGCGCCACACCGGTGCGTTCTTCTCCCAGATGACTGCCATCGCAATCTCAAGGGGCCCCGCGTTTCTGACGAAATGACGTGAAAGGTTCATTCCTGGCAGCGACAGAAAGAAACTCGCCGTTATATCATCACGTCTCCCGGCTCATCGCTCGGAGCTGCGCGATTTAGCGCTTTAGTACGCCTAAAAGTTTGTCTGTGTATTCCGTTGTCCGGAATGGCCTTGACCGCCAGTGGGCGAGTGAGATAAAGTCGGGGCTGCAGCTCAAAAAATAGCATTTACGTCAGCTTAGCCGCATCATAATTTGGCTGCACTTCGCCCTGCACTAGATCTGGCCATGTGTGGTTGCCACGAGTGACGTGAAAATCTAAAGCTGGCGTATTAGCATGCTAGGCGAGTGGGCGAACGCACGAGTTTTTAGTGGCGCGTCCCACGATTACCCTGTATGCCGACAAGTCTTCAAATCAGCCATCGCGGTTACTCGCAGTTACTCAACCGCGAGTAGTAATACTAACAAACTTAACTGTGTGTAAACTGCTGTATAGCTATATTGTATTCGTATGATATAGGTCAGCCCCTTCGGGGAGGCCATATTCCGGATCCTATAGTAGGTGCATGGCGACGACCGTCTCGCCATGTTCCACCAGCCATTGTTGACCAGTGGCCGTGGTTTAGGTCAGTCGGCTGTTGCCGCTGGAGGGCGAGCATAGAGGCGGACCAAGGGAGAGACAGGAGTATGGGTACAATAGGGTAGCCTAGAAAGTATTCGTCTTTAGTTGACGCCACATGACTGTCTGTCAGACAAGGGGTAACGTTGTCGAGCGAGGCTCGCTTGACAAGGAGAGTGGAATATAACAAAGGGTGTGCTTGGATAGCGGCAAAGTCATCATAGGAAGATCGATGTGAGAGTTATCGGTACGGCTCAATCAGGAATATAGAAGGGGCTGTCGCCACAGCCGTACCTATCTTTTGAGAATCACCGCATCCTGGTGTTGATGTGTTGTACTTTCTTTTATTTTCTTTCAAATGAGATTCCGTGAACTTGGCGGCGGAAAATTTTGTTGTCTTTTTCTTTGACCGTAGTAAACCTCCGATGACACAGATGTGGGCCATATGACTTCACGGCCGCTGTGAGCAATACGGGGATACCAGTTATAGGATGGCTGAATGCCGCCGCCACCATCCGGAGTGCATGCAATTTTAGTTCGGTCGGAATGCAGACCCTGTTGTGGGGCTCACAGACTGTGCATACTTTTTGTATCCATGGCCACGAAGATTCCAAATCTGCCTATGTTAAGACTTCGACGCCTATCGCCTGAGTATATCATAGCACGCCGTCTTGGCCCACAGAGCCAAAAATACTGATTCCCAGTATAATATCGCAGCGTAGATATCCAAAATGGCGGCGTGGCCTCCGGCCTGAAGCTCGACGCTAGGTAATGAAGTATCCTAGTAGCATGGAGGAAGCGGCAACGTCTATGCACAAGCGCAAGTTCTAAGAAAAATGTGAGTGCTGATTGATGAACTAGAACAATTTCAGCGCGCGCTATCCCAATTTTGATGAATTTAGATGGTAAAAAATTTAATATTTACGAGCTTTGGTGCGTTACTGGCACAAAGTGGCTATATTCGTGGGCGGGGAGGTTGTAAGGCAGTAGCACTCACCAGCTTGAAGCCAACTGGGTGCGGCCCGCTGAGTTGATGGATGTTGTGAACTAAGTTCCGAAGAAGTTTGAAGCAATTTTAATCATTTTCCTGGATGCTGATAGCCTCCGTTTGAGGCCTCACGAAACAGTTTGCATAAAGAACAACCAATTATTGAAATGGATATAATAAAACGAAATAAATGACACTATAAAGCAGTACGCATGATCCAAAAGAAAGACACGTTATCGATTTAAGGCGTCTTGATGTCTTTATACGGACTAGCTGCTGTCGCTCGACAACGACTGGGCGTCCATCAGCTCAACACTAACCCTTGAATATTCTGCGCATAAGGGAATGGAGAAGAGGGGCTCGTTATGGCATCCATGACGGAAGGCAAGAGTCTCCGAAATCAAGAAGCATAGGCAATCTTTTCTTTGTAATTCGTGGTATTCATCAGTGGGAGTTTTAGAATGTGATTACTTTTTAAAAGGTAACTGATTATAAAGCAGAAGAAAAACAACCACATGCCGCCGGTGGGATCCGAACCTACGACCTCCGAATTTTGCGTGCTTTGCTCTACCGACTGAGCTACGGCGACGGCTGTCCAATATTCTGCTTTCGGGCGTATTTATATGTAGTGCACCCGAACCCTGAAAGTGTTCACCAGCGCCACCCTCGTTCGTAGCGGCGGACGTAGTGCTTCTTGTATTACCGCTAGTGCCACGTAGGGAACGTGATCAAACAATGAGGGCGGAAGCTGTGCGAGAACCCTCTTAAGCTACCTACGGCTTCAAGACTGCCAGAATCGAGGCCCTCGTTAGCTATTGAGCAAACAAGGGAATGGAAAAGAGGGGCTTATTCATCACATTATTTTTGCCTTTTATGATGCATGTCATAACGGGTCCCCTTTTCCATTCCCTTGTCTCCTCAATAGCTAACAAGAGTCACCATCAATCAGAGTCATCGTTTGACTTTTGCTACGTCCGAGGCGGCGAAATAATTGAAGTAGTCATAGATATATAACATACTGCTCCTCTCCCAGATTTTCCTTTGTGGATACTGGCCCGTGGAAGATAAAAATTTGTTAGTGCAGCCTCCGTGAGAAGAGTTAAACGGCCGCCAGGGTGCGCAGGGGAGAGTGAGAGGTGAAGCGCTGAGAGCGAGTGCTTTGCTGGGAGATGAAATGAATCCCCATTTGAGCCATCCCTTTGTAACAGTTTTTATTAGAGCAGTGGTTGCTTCCGACCCTGTGCAAGAGGAGTGCTAGGGGGATGCTAGGAGTCGGTTTGTGCAGGATGATTGGGCTTAGTTTATCTGTATGTAAGACAGTTAGTTGCCAGATCTTTATTTTGTAGCGATAGCTACACTACACCAGCCACTTCGCGAGGTCAGTGTGGCTGCGCGTTGAGCCGTGGCACCACCGCTCCGTCAGCTTTGCGCATGCGCGGGGTGACGTCATAGCCCGCAACTGGCGTGCGCGCCGCGCGCCTACCATTTCGAGCCTTCAGCATGTCGGCGGCGTGGCGCTCCGGCTAAACCGAGTGGGGGAGGAGTGGAGAGGGGGGAGAGTGAATACACGTCCAGGGACAAAGATGAAAAAGGAACGCCCAGCGAAACGCAGCGGCGAAAGACTGACTTTACAGTTCGACTGAGCGAGTTCCACTCGGCCAGCTGTAGCTATCGCGTCACTCCAGGTTTAACCAGAGCTAAACCACAGTAATTTTTTTTTCGTGATTGCTCCCATCGTATTATTAGAGAATTCTTGCGGATTAATTTCATGGCACTGTTTCCAAACTTAGTGGTTTCTTCAAATTTTACTGAGCACCCCTCTTTACTGGACTTTATGCAGGAAGTTTGTACAACCGGCGGAAAAATAAATCGGGCAAACGACAGGCGGCCAGAATAAGATAAAACTGCATCGCCGAACAGTGTGACGTTGCACTTCTCGGGTCGAGACATTGCAGTGAGCGTGCGCGTCCTTTCATGCTCGCAGCCGTATATTCTTTCTCGCTTGCAGCGGACCGTCTGATTGCATGCAGCGTTTGGTAGTAAGGGTTGCTTTTTTTATTGACTACGTCACGCTCGCAATTCGGCGGGTGCCCGCCGATCTGTGAGCTTCACGCTGTATATAAAGAAAGCGACCCTTACTACCAAACGCTGCATGCAATCAGACGGTCCGCTGCAAGCGAGAAAGAATATACGGCTGCGAGCATGAAAGGACGCGCACGCTCACTGCGATGTCTCGACCCGAGAAGTGCAACGTCGCGATGCAGTTTTATCTTATTCTGGCCGCCTGTCGCATGTTTCGACTTATTTTGCCGCCGGTTGTGCTGTACATCTGTGGGGCTATTAACAGTTTGATTTTCTAACGAGTAGTACTTATTTTCTGTTTCGTGCAAGAATACGAACAGGGATTTGATAACGATGCTCTTTCCGCCGCCATTGTATTGTTCTGTGTACTTTGGCCTCAAAGGCCATGGTGTTTTAACGCGAGTTTGCAAGATGCTGATTCTTGCTTGAACCAAAACGTTTTTCTATAAATTACGTACCGAAACCCTACCTGTTAGCACGTGGCTCCATAGGAAAAACATTTTTGCACCTTCCCTTAATTGCCGTCTGTGCAATGTATACCTGAAACCATTGAACACTGTTTTATTAACTGCAAGGATGTGATTTTGATTTGGGATGTGTTGGTGAAAACGCTTAAGAAATACTTTGTTATAAATTCTTGCAATGTTCGTTAACTTGCGGCTGCTCAACCTGTTTGCGAACCATATGACATGTTTTTTCTCGTCGGACTTCATAGCCTGTGGAAAACGCGCATGCTGGGCCGCAACGCTGAACCTCTTGTTTAAAAAAAATAGGAAATTGGCTTTCAAGAAATGAAGTGATGCAGTAACTATCTCACATACCTCGGTGGACATACGAACCTCGCCCTAAGGTAAGGGATGAAGGATGGAGTGAAAGACGAAAGGAAGAAAGAGGTGCCGCAGTGCAGGTCCTCGGAATAATTTCGACCACCTAGGGATCTTTAAAACGTGCAGTGACCTAGCACAGCACACGGGCGCCATTTTGCGTTTTGCTTCCATCGAAACGTCGCCGCCGCGGTCGGGTTCGAAGCCGGGTGTCTCCGGCTCAGTAGACGAGCGCCTTAACCACTGTGCCACCGCGGCGGGTTCTTGTTTCAGCCAGAAGCCATTTCAGTCGAATGATGCTGCAACTCAGGGATATTTATGATGAAGGAGACTTTCTACCGGATTGGTTTCCGCTGGTCATGCGGTGTCTATCTTTGCCGCCCTTTTAGCTGTGCTGTTTTTCTGTCAGGCTAGTGAGTGCAGTCATTAGCTGCGTGCATTGTAAATAATCTACATATAGCCTCTTTCTGCACATGCGTAACATCGTGTAGGTAATACCATGTTTCAAAAAAGGGGGGATGCAGCTCAGTGGCAGAGCACTCGCTTCCTCCGGGTTCGAAGCACGGCCCCTCCAATTAAGGCCTTTCCTGTTTATTTTTTTAGGTATGACATGTAAATTGCAGTGACAAATTCGCTCTGTTGAGGCCATGCTAGGTCGCTTGTCGAAAGCAGGATGGTCTCAGAGTGCTGAACTTCACGATTCATGAGGAATCAGTGATTGTGATTGCATTGTGGGAGTCATGCAATGAAGCCTCATTTGCTTTTTATTTCCACTGAAGCATGTCTCAGTGACAGTTGCGACTGGAGCAGCGGCGTCTTTTGTATCGTCCTGGGGGTGTAGCTCAGTGGTAGAGCGCTCGCTTCGCATGTGAGAGGCCCCGGGTTCAAACCCCGGCACCTCCACTTAAGGCCTTTCCTTTTTATTTTTATGTGTAATATGTGGATTTCACTGAGAAAATCGCTTCGCTGAGGCCATGCTAAGACGCTTGTCGAAAGCAGAATGGTGGCAGTGTGCTGCACGTCATGATTCGTAAGGAATCAGTGATTGTGATTGCATTGTGGGAGTCATGCAATGAAGCCTCATTTGCTTTTTATTTCCACTGAAGCATGTCTCAGTGACAGTTGGGACTGGAGCAGCGGCGTCTTTTGTATCGTCCTGGGGGTGTAGCTCAGTGGTAGAGCGCTCGCTTCGCATGTGAGAGGCCCCGGGTTCAAACCCCGGCACCTCCACTTAAGGCCTTTCCTTTTTATTTTTTATGTGTAATATGTGGATTGCACTGAGAAAATCGCTTCGCTGAGGCCATGCTAAGACGCTTGTCGAAAGCAGAATGGTGGCAGTGTGCTGCACGTCACAATTCGTGAGGAATCAGTGATTGTGATTGCATTGTGGGAGTCATGCAATGAAGCCTCATTTGCTTTTTATTTCCACTGAAGCATGTCTCAGTGACAGTTGGGACTGGAGCAGCGGCGTCTTTTGCATCATCCTGGGGGTGTAGCTCAGTGGTAGAGCGCTCGCTTCGCATGTGAGAGGCCCCGGGTTCAAACCCCGGCACCTCCACTTAAGGCCTTTCCTTTTTATTTTTTATGTGTAATATGTGGATTGCACTGAGAAAATCGCTTCGCTGAGGCCATGCTAAGACGCTTGTCGAAAGCAGAATGGTGGCAGTGTGCTGCACGTCATGATTCGTAAGGAATCAGTGATTGTGATTGCATTGTGGGAGTCATGCAATGAAGCCTCATTTGCTTTTTATTTCCACTGAAGCATGTCTCAGTGACAGTTGGGACTGGAGCAGCGGCGTCTTTTGCATCATCCTGGGGGTGTAGCTCAGTGGTAGAGCGCTCGCTTCGCATGTGAGAGGCCCCGGGTTCAAACCCCGGCACCTCCACTTAAGGCCTTTCCTTTTTATTTTTTATGTGTAATATGTGGATTGCACTGAGAAAATCGCTTCGCTGAGGCCATGCTAAGACGCTTGTCGAAAGCAGAATGGTGGCAGTGTGCTGCACGTCATGATTCGTGAGGAATCAGTGATTGTGATTGCATTGTGGGAGTCATGCAATGAAGCCTCATTTGCTTTTTATTTCCACTGAAGCATGTCTCAGTGACAGTTGGGACTGGAGCAGCGGCGTCTTTTGTATCGTCCTGGGGGTGTAGCTCAGTGGTAGAGCGCTCGCTTCGCATGTGAGAGGCCCCGGGTTCAAACCCCGGCACCTCCACTTAAGGCCTTTCCTTTTTATTTTTTATGTGTAATATGTGGATTGCACTGAGAAAATCGCTTCGCTGAGGCCATGCTAAGACGCTTGTCGAAAGCAGAATGGTGGCAGTGTGCTGCACGTCATGATTCGTGAGGAATCAGTGATTGTGATTGCATTGTGGGAGTCATGCAATGAAGCCTCATTTGCTTTTTATTTCCACTGAAGCATGTCTCAGTGACAGTTGGGACTGGAGCAGCGGCGTCTTTTGTATCGTCCTGGGGGTGTAGCTCAGTGGTAGAGCGCTCGCTTCGCATGTGAGAGGCCCCGGGTTCAAACCCCGGCACCTCCACTTAAGGCCTTTCCTTTTTATTTTTTATGTGTAATATGTGGATTGCACTGAGAAAATCGCTTCGCTGAGGCCATGCTAAGACGCTTGTCGAAAGCAGAATGGTGGCAGTGTGCTGCACGTCATGATTCGTGAGGAATCAGTGATTGTGATTGCATTGTGGGAGTCATGCAATGAAGCCTCATTTGCTTTTTATTTCCACTGAAGCATGTCTCAGTGACAGTTGGGACTGGAGCAGCGGCGTCTTTTGTATCGTCCTGGGGGTGTAGCTCAGTGGTAGAGCGCTCGCTTCGCATGTGAGAGGCCCCGGGTTCAAACCGCGGCACCTCCACTTAAGGCCTTTCCTTTTTATTTTTTATGTGTAATATGTGGATTGCAGTGAGAAATTCGCTTCCCTGAGGCCATGCTAAGACGCTTGTCGAAAGCAGAATGGTGGCAGTGTGCTGCACGTCACGATTCGGGAGGAATCAGTGATTGTGGTTGCATTGTGGGAGTCATGCAATGAAGCCTCATTTGCTTTTTATTTCCACTGAAGCATGTCTCAGTGACAGTTGGGACTGGAGCAGCGGCGTCTTTTGTATCGTCCTGGGGGTGTAGCTCAGTGGTAGAGCGCTCGCTTCGCATGTGAGAGGCCCCGGGTTCAAACCCCGGCACCTCCACTTAAGGCCTTTCCTTTTAGGTTTAACATCTAGATTGCAGTGAGAAATTCGCTTGCCTGAGGCCATGCTAAGACGCTTGTCGAAAGCAAAATTGTCTTTTTTTTTATTGCCTGACAGATACTCATACGTAAACCGAACAGGTAGGCATCGAACCCTCGCGACAACCTCTCTAAAGTAACCAAAAATACGTCCCGATAACCTTTTGGTTGGGACAACAAAGTCCGGCAGTGCATTTCCGAGCCTTAATTGGCACACAGTGCGCGAAACCGGTTCGCTTACATAACGCACAAAAAAAAGTCTGCTTACAATCTGCCGCAGAAATAAGTGCCCCAGACTCATTCTGCCGTCCTTGACCCGCATAAACAAATTCGTCCGGCTGCATCGAAAGTAGAATGGTCGCAGAGTGCTGCGCGTAACGATTCGTGAGGAATCAGTGATTGTGACAGCATTATGGGGTGACGCAGTGACGCCTCATTTCCTTTTTATTTCCCCTGAAGCATGTCTCAGTGAGAGTTGGGACTGGAGCAGCGGCGCCTTTTGTTTCGTCCGGGGGGTGTAGCTCAGTGCTGCCAGTTTGCCTGCAAAACCTTTCAGTTATTTGAAAGGTTTTGCAGGCAAACTGGCAGCACTTAGCTACACCCCCTGGCCGAAACAAAAGGCGCCGCTGAATGTATTTCGACAAATGTCTCGGAGTCTGGCATGCGCAATGGGACTTAGAGCCAGAATTGCTCTGCGGAGTCCGATGAGCTACAACTTCCGGAGTTTATTTGGGAGGCCCGCTGGACAAATATGGGGAGAATACCAATCATACTGAAATGAAAAAGCAGAAGAAATGCGGGACAGGACGGAAGGGTGGATGGGCCGTAACATTTCTATTTTCGCGCGTGCTGCTGTATGTAACACCTTTCTTGTTGCAAGGATCATGTATTTACTCCAAGTATTATATTGTGCACGAAACAATATCCAAAGGTTCCATCGGGTTTTTGCTGTTTTTATTTGGGCGTCCAATTGGGAACGAATTCGCAAAGATAATCTCTTCCGGAGAGTAAAGGCGGGAGGACTGTCTCTTATGCATCTATATGTACGGCAGGCGGTTTTAAGGTTTTGTTTCTTGCGTGACCAAAATGACGCCTTCTTGCGAACATTCATACAAACCATGCTATCTAGTGCACTTCCGGAATTCATTGTCTCTTCGTGCTATGCTCGAAGGTACACAGTGTCTCGCTTCCTGCGAGAAGTGGTTTGGTCATTCAGGTTTTTGCAAGTGCGGTTTTCTCTAGAGATATATTTAGCGAGTGTAATGCCGAAGCGCCTATACAAGGATCTTGTTGAGCAGTTGTTTCCAGCTCCACTGTACAGAACCTTATACTGCGAAGGCCCTGAAAAAGACGTTCTCAGGCGAGTTAAAAAGTTGACTGTTGCGCCTGGCGTTAAAACATTCTTTTTCAAATTGCATACAGGAGCCCTACCAGTAAAAACAAGACTAGAGGAAAAGGGCCTTTTTGTTCCTTGGGGCTCAAGCTGTCTCTTGTGTAGAAAGCCAGAGACGGTAGAACACGTGTTCCTGGATTGTTTGGATGCGGTGTTCTACTGGGATGTTTTGCAAAGAACCCTAAAAAAAGACTTGCCATTGACAACGCGCGGAATTCGGTACCTGACCACTGAAAGTGATGTTGCACAGTATGGCCAGATTATGTTATTGGGCCTTCACAGCATTTGGAGGAGTAGAATGGCTTTTACACATTGTGACTTGGATGCACGATCGGTATGTGATTATTTTGTCGAACATATGTATAAATTAAGAGAATTCCTGAAGCAGCAGGACTATGCGGATGATGTATTGAGTCTGATGGTCCAACTTGTTGTAATGAAAGTCCATTAGACACGGTTGTCTGCCAAGGGGCATGGAAACTACGATATTTTATTGATGTGTATATTCATGCAATAAAGAAAAAAAAAAGGGGGGGGGGTGTAGCTCAGTGGTAGAGCGCTCGCTTCGCATGTGAGAGGCCCCGGGTTCAAACCCCGGCACCTCCACTTAAGGCCTTTCCTTTTTATTTTTTATGTGTAACATGTGGATTGCACTGAGAAAATCGCTTCGCTGAGGCCATGCTAAGACGCTTGTCGAAAGCAGAATGGTGGCAGTGTGCTGCACGTCATGATTCGTGAGGAATCAGTGATTGTGATTGCATTGTGGGAGTCATGCAATGAAGCCTCATTTGCTTTTTATTTCCACTGAAGCATGTCTCAGTGACAGTTGGGACTGGAGCAGCGGCGTCTTTTGTATCGTCCTGGGGGTGTAGCTCAGTGGTAGAGCGCTCGCTTCGCATGTGAGAGGCCCCGGGTTCAAACCCCGGCACCTCCACTTAAGGCCTTTCCTTTTTATTTTTTATGTGTAATATGTGCATTGCAGTGAGAAAATCGCTTCGCTGAGGCCATGCGAAGACGCTTGTCGAAAGCAGAATGGTCGCAGAGTGCTGCACGTCACAAATCGTGAGGAATCGGTGATTGCGATTGCATTGTGGGGGTCACGCAATGAAGCCTCATTTGCTTTTTTTTTCCCCTGAAGCATGTCTCAGTGACAGTTGTAACTGCAGCAGCGGCATCTTTTGTTTCGTCCTATGGACGTAGAGGGAGGAAAAAGAGGGCGTTCGGTTTTCTCTTTCTTTCTCTCTTTTTTTATCCAAACTGTTATCCCTTTTCAGTCCGTGCCCTACTTGAAGTATAATTTACCGGGGTTGCTCTCCTGTGTGCTTTTCTTTTGCATTCATTGTGTACAGGTGAATGGCAACCTCTGCCTTCCGATTCTTGGCCGACCCCACAGTGAGGGCATGCCCCATCTTTTGTAAGACTAACAACAACAACAACGGCCATGTTTCACTTTGCCGCATGCATTTTTCAATACAGGTAGTCACCGTCTGGATATGGCCATTCTCTCTGTTGGGTATGTGCGGTTTTATGAGGGCAACATCAACAACAGCACTATGCTCTTTGCTGGAAACAGCGCATCGGCTCTTCGACGAGGACTTGCAAACTCTGAAAGTGACATGGGCGCCTACAAGATAGGGCTGCCTCGTCTGCCGTCCGGCAACACCATATTTCTGCATGGTGACTTAAATGGCCGTCCGTATCGAGCTCCTGACTTCAGGGATGCCCTCGTCCATGTTCATCACCTTCGTGATATTGTTCGCATTGGAGAATATCAAATGAGTCATGTTTGGATTTTGACTTGTGAGAATACCTTTAAAAACATTAAAAACAGAAGCTTGGGAAGTTGGTGGTGCTGCGCGTGAAAGGGCTGAGGTGCATGATATTTGATCCCGAAGCAAGAAACATTAATTCGAAGCTGCTTTGGCATGCAGTATCAAGTATAATCGGATATTGGAAGCTTTGGATCCGTATGGCGCTCTTCAGGCAGTTTGAAAGGTTTGAAAAGGTGGCGCTGTCCTGTGATGGAGCGCATTGAGACAGCAAACCTTGAAGTGTTTATCACGCTGAAAGGTGGCGTTTCATCTTCCAATATTCCTTAGTGTATTCGGGATTCAGGCCTTGGTTGTCATACCGGGCAAGCCTCTACTCTGTCTTCGATGCAGCAGAGTTGGACACGTCCGGCGGCAGTTCCATACACCGCGATGCACCCAGTGTCGTCGTTTTGGTCATACAGTTGATACCCGTGTCGTGGCGTACGCCAATAGGTTACGTCAGGGCTCCTGGTCCAAAGAAGACGATGTAGTGTCAGAACACATCATAAACATTTCGGATGTTGTGGACGCTTCCGTAGAGCTCAACGCTGAGGTTCTGCGTGAAGAAATGCCCATTAATAATTCACAAGACATCAAGCCGCCACCTACTAAACCCCCCGACCCCAAGCCTCCGAGCTCTGGTCAGCTTCCGCAAGGTGCACCTGATCTTAAGCTCGCTAAACACGGCGTTCTACCGCAGGAGTACCTGAAGATCTTCCACCGGAGGCTGCCGAGGAGCCAGCGGATGCGCTTCCAGGCTGCTGTCTCGTTATAGTGCCTCGTTTAGGTGTAGTGCTTCGCGTCTGGGGTCAACCACCGGCATCTGCAAAGAGCTCCCTGCCGACCTTTCAGCCGCGAGTGATGTGGTGCTCCAGACCTCATGGGCGGTAGCCTCAGACCCCTTTGAGATCTTCATAGACAGCATCGCACCTCTGAAGCGTCGCGCGGATGAGGAGCACGGTGTCATGTGAGATCCGAGCAAGGTATCAGTGGCGGAGGACAAAGAAAGGTTGGCTTGTAAAAAGGGGGCATTGATAGCCCAAAAGGCTGCCAATTCGCCGATGGCGCTCCCCACCTCGGCAGATTAGTTGAATTATGTACGTATAAAAAAAGGCGGAGATCACAGCTTTTGAGGTCGCTACCATTAACTTTAGAGTCTTGCGGAATCGGCGGCGGAAGTACCATTTAAAGCACCTATTTGTAAGCTGTAGCATGAATGTAGCTGCTATTCAAGAAACTAAGCTGACTACGAATGAGGATACAGATTAGGTGTTTGTACTGTCATATAATATTGCCGCGAATCTTTGTATTGTTTGTCTGTTCATTCTTCAATGATGCCGACACGCTGCTTTATCGCGGAACAGCAGCACCGTTCAGACCTCGACCTAAAAGGCCTCATCGAGTACTTGGAAGGCAAGGTTTCTTCACCCCCTGCTTCATTCAAGCGAGGACTGTCTTCCTTCTGTGTACAGAATGATGTCCTCGTGAAAAACTACGCCGCAAATAAAACAGCCTACATCATTGTTTTACCTGCAAATCTCCGCGAAGAAGTTCTACAGGCTTCACACGACGAGCCGACAGCTGGACATATCGGGTTTTCTCGCACCCTCCGGCGCATTCAAGACAAGTATTACTGGCCCCGACTGTCTTCCGATGTCGCACATTCTGTGAAAACCTGCCGAGATTACCACCGGCTAAAAACTCCTCCCGCCCAAACAGCAGGATTTCCGCACCCTATTAAACCCCCCTCAAGAGCCTTCTATCAGATCGGCATGGACCTGCTTGGCCCTTTTCCGAAGTCAACGTCTGGCAATAAGTGGATCATCATAGCGACCGACTACCTGACCCGCTACGCCGAAGCAAAAGCCCTACCGAACAGCACAGCGGTTGGAGTCGCCAAGTTTTTCGTGGAGTGCATTCTTGTGCAACACGGCGCCCCTGATGTGCTTATCACGGACAAAGAGTATGGTGGAGTTGCCATAAAAAAACGTAAACCAATAAGCTCCTGCCTGTACCACTAAAGTATCACAGGCTTAACCCAATCGTAATATAAATGAAAAGGCCCGAAGGCAATGTTGTGCTTTTGCCACCCGTAGGTGGGAAAATAAAAAACTGGGGTAATGCTACTAAGCGACCCACAGCCGGGGGAGCGGGCCCGGGGAGACTCCCCTGATCTCCCCTGGGACGTAGCGGAGGGGGTGGGACATAGGTTGTGGAAATGGGACTTAGGGAAGGGTTATGGGTAATGTGATGGGAATGGGGACAGCGAGATATTGACCCTCATTTTATCATCGCTCGACTCCTGTCTGGCCAGGACAGGGAGGGCGTCGATGTTGTCCAATGGTGCGGCTCCACTCATGGGATGCCCGACCACCCAACGACGCAATAGCTCCGACTCGGAGACAGGGAATCCTAACCCGGGGCAGCTGCCTCGGGCTCCTCCACGACTTTCAGGGGTCCGGTTCGGACTTGCATAACGCTCCCAGCTACTAACCGTCGAGTGTTTTTCGCGGCTTTTCAGACTCCGGAAGTATGTGTGGTGGATCCAGCCAATGGAATTAGACTCCCGGGGACCCACCTGTGCTTCCAACCAACCAACCTTGCACTTATTTCCTCCCCTGGCTTGCTCCACACCTACTGAGGAGGGAGTGTTCAGGGCCGGGCTGACCGGGCCACAAACCAAGAACCTGGCCGAGGGTGAGATAACCCGGGCCTACTCCACCGCTACTCCACAACATCGACGGTTTTTGCATCGGTCCTACTAAGGTCCCCCTTACCTCGGCGTCCCGCGCTCTAGCCTCGCGGCCCCGCGGTCAGCCATCCCTGGCTGCTTCCCCGAGGACATCGCTCCCAAGGAGCCCTTCTGCTGGAAACCCCCGCGCGGACCTGGCCTCTCCGTGGCCAGAAACCGACGCGCCAGCCGGTAGCCACGCACGCCCCCGCGTGCAGAGGCTTTTTGATTTTCGAGCACTTTTTGAGCCCAATTCCGTGAGTCCAACCTGATTATGAAACCAGGCCTGCCTCCGCACAGGCATCGGACCTCACGTGCACGACTGGCCCACTCAGTCGCTTGGGAGTCGCTGCCACTCCCATGAGGTTTTGCATCCCCAGAGGACGGGCCCCGGCCAGCCCATCCCCACCGCTGTGCGTTGCACCGGAACAAAGCCTAGTAGCCGAAACTACACCGGCCCGTATCCGGTGGCAGGGGGGGGCCACGGGCAGGCCGCACAGTCGGATTTCCCCCCCCCCCCTTATCACGGACAGAGAAACAGCGTTCACGGCGGAACTGACGCAAACCACACTACGTTACAGCCAAGCCGGCCACCAGACGACAACTGTATACAATCCGCCGACCGACGGACTGACCGAGCGCCTGAACAAAACCATCGCTGACATGCTAGCCATGTATGTCGATGCCGAGCACAGGACCTGGTACGTCATCCTGCCTTACATCGCCTTCGCCTACAACACCGCAATGCGGGAGACCACCCGGATGACGCCTTTTAGGCTCGTCCATGGCAGGGAGGCCACGACCACGCTAAATGCAATGGTGGCCAACGTTACCGAAAAAGATAACATCGACGTCGCCGCCTACCTTCAGCGCGCAGAAGATGCCCGAAGGCTTGCCAGATTACGAGTCAAATACCAGCAGCGAACCGACGCCAGACGCAACAATTTACGAAGACGCAACGCGGAATACAGGCCAGGAGGCCGAGTCTGGGTTTGGACGCCCATTCGCCGCCGCGAATTGAGTGAAAAGCTTTTGCGCCGCTATTTCGGCCTATGGGGAACTTGCGCTGAAGTTTGCGGTGCCGATTGTAGCGCCATAACACACTGCCTAGCGAGAAGATCAAGCAGTTTTGGGAATACTTTTCCGCGCCACCTTCAGGCGCTCTTCGGCGTGAGCCTCCGCGCTCTGTCGAAGGCGCACGTGCCGTGCGTCAGCTATCTGGGTTACGCCGAGAGAAGCTAGGCAATGAATGCTGTCAGCCAAACGCGGGTATCTAATCGCGCAGAATGTGTTCTCGCGTTTGCAGCGTCCCAAGTGGCTGACAAAAGCAGTTTTGTGTCACCGAATGGAACAATTGCCGTGCCACCTTGGCAGCGCAGCTTCCCCATACAGGGTTCTTTGTCGGCTAGGTGAACTGGACTATGAAGTCGCCTCTGACGAAATGACTGCATCCCAGCGACGCGGCGTACGACCAGAAGTTGTCCATGTCGTCCGTCTAAAGCACTATTATGCGCGCTAATGGACGCTGTGTTTCCACACTCGGTGTTTATTTCTGCACAATCCATTTTATTTGTTTCTAGCCGGGTTATTTGTTTTAAAGCATCGGGTCGATGCTTCTTTGAGAGGGGAGTAATGCCGCCAATCTCTGTACTGTTTGTTTGTTCATTCTTCAAAAATGCCAGCACGCCGGTTTATCGCCTTTTTTTTGGGGGGGGGGGGGGGGAAGCAAGACGCGACTAGATTTATCTCAGTTGATCGCATCTATGAGGAGCCGATTCTAGATTGTTCCATAATTTTGTAGTAGATTTCCACGCCGTATCGCAAAAGTTCGCTATCAGCTTTAAATTGAGCACGGCCGAGAGCGGCGGTTGTTCTATTCGACGACCGCCGAACACGCTTGTTGCTACGCCGCCGCCGAGTCATTCAGTTCTTTCTGGGTGCAAGTCAGCCTAATAAAGATCCGTTCGGAAACCCTTTTCGCTCTCTCTCTGCACGCCGGACTGCCGTTACTACTACGTGACAATATTATCGTCAGACATTCGAAAGGCTCGTCTCGAGGGTGCATGCTCTTTTGAGCAATACACTGGATTTGAATGACCTATCGTATTGCATTTATGATGATGGGTGGCTCATATGTTGTGGTCTCGCCATTTCGGGTCAGCAGTGGCGAATTATTTTTGCGCATGCGCCTTTAAAGCAGTAAGCTGTAAAACTGTTTTTCTTGTCGTTGGCAAGCCTCGTGCGCACGGATCGGAAAATTTTACCGCTGGGAGATTTCAATTGCGTGTGTAATCATGAGGATCGATCAGTACGTCGCGGACGTTATGACCCCAGTTCTGCTGTTTTCGCCAACTTAGTTTGTGAGCACAACCTTGATGACATTTTCCGGATAAAAAGGGATGGTATACATTTCACACATTTCCGATCCTCTTCGAATGCTCGACTTGACAGGATTTACGTTTCTGCCGGCACATTACCACTGTGCATGGATATTGGGTGAGGCCGATATTTTTTTTATGAGGTTTTAACGTCCCAAAGCGATTCAGGCTATGAGGGACGCCGAAGTGAAGGGCTCCGGAAATTTCGACCACCTGGGGTTCTTTGACGTGCACTGACATCGCACAGTACACGGGCCTCTGGAATTTCGCCTCCATCGAAATTCGACCGCCGCGGCCGGGATCGAACCCGCATCTTTCGAGCCAGCAGCCGAGCGCCATAACCACTCAGCCACCGCGGCGGCTATGATATTTTTTAGCGACCACTGCATGGTGTCTGTTCAGATAGGTAGGTATACCCTCGGCGCTTTCTCCAACAGCTGTGGGAGCTATGGAAGCTAAATAATTCCCTTTCCTCAGATGAAATTTTTAAGTGCGCTGTAGCTGCTTTCCTCAAAGATACCTGGAAACGTGCAGATCTCTCATCGGATCTGTTTAAACAGGAGGTTAAGAATTTAGCTACGGAAGCATCATCACGGATCACATTCTTGAAGCGCCTTCACCTTCGTAAATTGAAACGCACGCTGAACGAATTGCATCAATCGGAAAGGATTGCTCCGGGATCGTAGCTTGATGATATTAACAATATTAAAGCGCAGTTACAACAGTTTAGCGCAGAAAAATATCAGGGTGCCTTGATGAGGTCGCGAACTCGGTGGTTCGTTAATGAACAACCGTCTCGCCGCGCGTTTAATGACGAAAGGCAGGCTGCTCTTCCTAAGGAGGTTTTAGAAATTCGTTGCAGAGGTGATACGTACACCGACACACCAGGCATTCGTGGGGCTTTCTTTAACTAATATATGCGGCTCTTTGGTGGTAGTAGTAGCCCGATCAGGGGGTCCGATTTTAGTCACTTAAAAGAAGCATTTCCTCGTCTTGAAGATGAGCAGTATGCAGTCAATGAGGGTTCTATTACTTCAGATGAGATCAAATCGGATTTTTCTTCTCTACAGGGCCTCGCCCGGACGGTCTAAGTAGTGAGTTCTATAAAGCGTTTATACCTAGCTTAGCACTTGCCTTGTTGGAAGTTTTCGGTGCAGCTTATGACACGGGCACTTTGCCTCCCACGTTCTACACTGGCCACATCATACTAATCCCGAAAAGAACATTCGCATATCAGTCGAAAACTGTTGAAGGGTATCGTCCGATATCCGTATGAAACGTGGATTATAAGATATTCACGAAGGTTCTTTGTTCTCGCCGGCAGCTTGTGGCATTAGATTTATTAGGTCCGCACCAAGTATGCGGAATCACAGTCCTTAGTATCCAAAACCACATCCATATCGCACGTTCCGGTTAGAGATTGTGTCAGATGAGGTCAGTCAAGTGGCTCTCATTCATATTTGTCTGGAAAAAACTTTTGATAAGGTGCGTCATGACTTTTTGTTTCCTGTATTAGAGTGTAAAAACATTGTTGATGCCTTGCTTAAAAGATAAAGCTATGTAATAAAGTGGCCACTACAAGACTGATTGTTAATCAAAAGATGCCAAACCTATTCCACTTAAGACAACTGTTCGACAGGGCAGCCAGTTATCGCCTTTGTTATTCGCTTTATATCTTGAGCCCTTATGTCGTAATATCATCAAGAACACAGCATTTCGTGCCCTGTAACTATCGCAATGTGAAATTGCGATTTTGGCTTATGCTGATGGCGTTGCCCTTTTCTGTTCTGATAAATAGAGTGTGCTCCACGTTTTGCGTGTAACTGAGCAGGTTTGTGATAGTTCGGGTGCGTCTCTTAAACTTGATAAATCAAAGGGGTTCTGGGTAGGTTACTGGGGTACAAAACCAAGCTTTCTAGCGGCATCAGGTGAGACACCTAGGACTTACAGTATTTTAGGGTTCCCTTGCATCAGTATCATAATAGTGGGCCAATTCTCAGACCTCGTTAATTACGGGACGAACCCAGGCTTGGATGTTCACGGAGCAGTCTCTATTTGCACGAGCACAGGTTTGGAATATCGTCTTGGTTTCGAAGCTTATATATATCATGTATGTGTTGCATTGTGCAAGGAAAAAGGTACAGGCAATGCACATGATTTTTGCGACTGTTGTGCGGCGCTCTCAATGGTAGCCTACGCGCCGAGACAATTTGTTTCTCCCTCTGGAGTCTGATGGAGCTCGTTCTTATTAGCTTGTTTCAAGGTTTTTCTTCTTTCAAACATCAAACCATTCCTTCCTCTTAGCTGTGTTTATCAGACGATTAAGTGCCCATTTGCCCATTCTGTTTCCGCCCACTGATAATAGGAGTGAGGGGCCTTTGTGGGGTTTTCTTAAGCAAGTAGCCGGCGCATTCCATTCCCTCACTGTACGGTTTTCCTTAGAATTCCTATACAGTCTGTTCACAAGACGGATGACAAAAGTTGTGATTGAGACGTTGCTTCCAGTACCGATGTATTGGCAGCCTTACCTCTCTTTTCTAGACAAGAGTGTATTAAGGCGGGTGCAACGAGTGTGGCTTCAGTTGGCCGCAAAGACATTCTTTTTTTAAACTTCACCCGTCAACCTTACCTGCCAAAGCGTGGCTTCGTGAAAAAGTGACTTTTGTGCCACGGCCTGTGAACTGTAGCTTGTGTCAGCAGCCAGAAACTATCTTTGCTTTTTGGTTTTTCTTGATGCCGTCTTTTCTTTTGGCGAATTCTTCAACGGGCCCTCAACAAGGGCGTTGAGATTAGGCCCTATACTGTGAGATTTTTTGCCTAAAATGAATGATTGTAAGATTCCATTTGATATTTTAATGCTCATCGAAATTTTTAGCCTGTGAAAGAGCCGCATAAAATATCGCCGGACCGGGCCGCCATGTTCATCGAAGTCTCTCTTCAGAGAGCAGTGCGTCATGGTGTGGGGGGTATATGCTGCGCAGGCTCGACCTCCTGCCTGGCTCCTTTACTCGATGCATGTGAGTGTTTCCCGGAATTTTGATTTGTGGGCAAACTAAGAGCAGGATGCTGGTGTGACTGTGTAGGACGGGTTGCGGGATTCAACCCGGTTAAGTCGGGCTTGAAACCTGTCAGTGTGGGTGTACTTTCATGCACTAAAGAAAAAAAACGTCCTGGCGTTGGAGCTCAGTGGTAGCGTGCTTGCTTCGCATCTGAAAGGCTCTGGGTTCGAACACCGGCAACTTAAGATAAAGTCTTTCCTTTTCATTTTCTAAGATTAACGTATGGACTGCAGTAAAAAAATTCGCTCCGCTGAGGCCATGGTTAAGACGCTTGTAGAAAGCAGAATGACCGTAGACTAGTGCACATCACGATTCGTAAGGAATCACTTATTGTGATTGCATTGTGGGGGTCATGCAATGGAGCCTCATTTGCTTTTTGTTTACGCTGAAGCATGTCTCAATGACAGTTGTGATTGCAGCAGCAGCGTCTTTTATTTCGTCCTGGCGGTGTAGCTCAGCAATAAAGAAAAATGTGAGAGGTCCCGGGTTCAAATCCCGGCACCTCCACTTAAGGCCTTTCCTTTTAATTTTGTAGGTGTAACGTGTGCGTTGCAGTGAAAAATTCGCTCCGCTGAGGCCATGCTAAGACGCAAGTCCAAAGTAGAAGGGTCGTAGATTGGTGCAGGTCACAATGCTTGATGAAGGAGTGATTGTGACTGCATTGTGGGAATCATACTAAGAAGCCTCATTTGCTTTTATGCGAAGCATACTAGCCTCACAACCGAGCTCTTCCTTGCTGCGCCGCGCGCGGCCGCGTAGCTACCACTTGACCTACATCGGCGCACCACGTGATATGACGTCACAACAGCTGTGAAAGCTGGGGCTCAACTCGTGCGCTCGCTTGCGGACGCGCAGCCTCCGCCGGCGGCCTAACTCCCGCTCCTACCGCTAGGAGATACTGACGTCACGCAATTGTATAAAAGGCGACGCACTCGTTGACTCAGTTGAGCTGCGAGATGTCGGCGAGGGAGAGGGCGGCTCGCCAGACCGCAAAGCGCAAGTTACAAAGAGCCACGGAAACGGGAGAAGAACGAGAAGTACGGCTTGCCAAGCGACGTATGCTTCGCATCCTAGGCTTAACCATAAGCTAAGCCAGGCCATTTTTTGTTTCCTCTGAAGCATGTCTCAGTGACATTTGGGACTGGAGCAGCGGCGTCTTTTGTATCGTCCTGGGGGTGTAGCTCAGTGGTAGAGCGCTCGCTTCGCATGTGAGAGGCCCCGGGTTCAAACCCCGGCACCTCCACTTAAGGCCTTTCCTTTTTATTTTTTAGGTTCAGACATGTAGATTGCAGTGAGAAATTCGCTTCCCTAAGGCCATGCTAAGACGCTTGTCGAAAGCAGAATGGTGGCAGTGTGCTGCACGTCACGATTCGTGAGGAATCAGGGATTGTGATTGCATTGTGGGAGTCATGCAATGAAGCCTCATTTGCTTTTTTATTTCCACTGAAGCATGTCTCAGTGACAGTAGGGACTGGAGCAGCGGCGTCTTTTGTATCGTCCTGGGTGTGTAGCTCAGTGGTAGAGCGCTCGCTTCGCATGTGAGAGGCCCCGGGTTCAAACCCCGGCACCTCCACTTAAGGCCTTTCCTTTTTATTTTTTAGGTTCAACATGTAGATTGCAGTGAGAAATTCGCTTCCCTAAGGCCATGCTAAGACGCTTGTCGAAAGCAGAATGGTGGCAGTGTGCTGCACGTCACGATTCGTGAGGAATCAGGGATTGTGATTGCATTGTGGGAGTCATGCAATGAAGCCTCATTTGCTTTTTATTTCCACTGAAGCATGTCTCAGTGACAGTTGGGACTGGAGCAGCGGCGTCTTTTGTATCGTCCTGGGTGTGTAGCTCAGTGGTAGAGCGCTCGCTTCGCATGTGAGAGGCCCCGGGTTCAAACCCCGGCACCTCCACTTAAGGCCTTTCCTTTTTATTTTTTAGGTTCAACATGTAGATTGCAGTGAGAAATTCGCTTCCCTAAGGCCATGCTAAGACGCTTGTCGAAAGCAGAATGGTGGCAGTGTGCTGCACGTCACAATTCGTGAGGAATCAGTGATTGCAATTGCATTGTGGGAGTCATGCAATGAAGCCTCATTTGCTTTTTATTTCCCCTGAAGCATGTCTCAGTGACAGTTGGGACTGGAGCAGCGGCGTGTTTTGTTTCGTCCTGGGGGTGTAGCTCAGTGGTAGAGCGCTCGCTTCGCATGTGAGAGGCCCCGGGTTCAAACCCCGGCACCTCCACTTAAGGCCTTTCCTTTTGGGTTTAACATGTAGATTGCAGTGAGAAATTCGCTTCCCTGAGGCCATGCTAGACCATGTTTTTTTGCATTGCTGGGAAGGGGTTTATTTTTTGGATGTGTTACAAAGGACAATAAAGAAAGAGCTACCACTTGACGCGCAGGGAATTCGTTATATAAGCACAGACAATGAGGATGGGGTACCATTTGATCTCATAATGCTCTTGGGCCTCCACAGTATATGGCGCTCCAGATTGGCAGGCTATTATTGTGACAAAGACGCACGACCTGCCCGAATTTATTTTCGGGAAAGAATGGACTGCTTTCTGGCCATCCAGAAAGCAGCTGCGGAGCCTCCCGAGTGGCTCTCGAGGCTAGAGCCGCTCTGTATGCTTCGTGAATTTTAGTATGACGAAGCCAGACTCATGATGGCTGACCACGACAGCGTCGTATGTACATAGCGTTTTGTGTGTTTTTTGTTGAGTGTTTTTTGTGTAAATGTTATGGGTCAAAGCCAGGCAATAAAGAAAAAAAAGGGGGTGTAGCTCAGTGGTAGAGCGCTCGCTTCGCATGTGAGAGGCCCCGGGTTCAAACCCCGGCACCTCCACTTAAGGCCTTTCCTTTTTATTTTTTTATGTGTAACATGCGGATTGCACTGAGAAAATCGCTTCGCTGAGGCCATGCTAAGACGCTTGTCGAAAGCAGAATGGTCGCAGAGTGCTGCACGTCACAATTCGTGAGGAATATGTGATTGCAATTGCATTGTGGAACCGCCGCGGTGGCTCAGTGGTTAGCGCGCTCGGCTACTGATCCGGAGTTCCCGCGTTCGAACCCGACCTCGGCGGCTGCGTTTTTATGCAGGAAAAACGCTAAGGCGCCCGTGTGCAGTGCGATGTCAGTGCACGTTAAAGATCCCCAGGTGGTCGAAATTATTCCGGAGCCCTCCACTACGGCACCTCTTTCTTCCTTGATTCTTTCACTCCCTCTTTTATTCCTTCCTTTACGGTGCGGTTCAGGTGTCCAACGATATATGAGACAGATACTGCGCCATTTCCTTTCCCCCAAAACCAATCAATATTATTAATTGCATTGTGGGGGGTCACGCAATGAAGCCTCATTTCCTTTTTATTTCCCCTGAAGCATGTCTCAGTGACAGTTGTGACTGCAGCAGCGGCATCTTTTGTTTCGTCCTGTGGACGTAGAGGGAGGAAGAAGAGGGCGTTCGGTCGATTTCTCTCTCTCTCTTTATCCAAACTGTTATCCCTTTTCAGTCCGTGCCCTATTTGAAGTATAATTCACCGGGGTTGCTCTCCTGCGTGCTTTTCTTTTGCCTTCATTGTGTACAGGTGAATGGCAACCTCTGCCTTCCGATTCTTGGCCGACCCCCCAGTGAGGGCATGTCCCATCTTTTGTAAGACTAACAACAACAACAACGGCCATGTTTCACTTTGCCGCATGCATTTTGCAATACAGGTAGTCACCGTCTGGATATGGCCATTCTCTCTGTTGGGTATGTGCGGTTTTATGAGGGCAACATCAACAACAGCACTATGCTCATTGCTGGAAACAGCCCATCGGCCCTTCGACGAGGACTTGCAAACTGTAAGCGACATGGGCGCCTACAAGATAGTGCTGCCTCGTCTGCCGTCCGGCAACATCGTATTTTTGCATGGTGACTAAAATGGCCGTCCGTATCGAGCTCCTGACTTCAGGGATGCCCTCGTCCATGTTATTCACCTTCGTGATATTGTTCGCATTGGAGAATATCAAATGAGTCATGTTTGGATTTTAACTTGTGAGAATACCTTTAAGGACAGAAGCTTGGGAAGTTGGTGGTGCTGTGCGTGAAAGGACTGAGGTGCATGATATTTGATCCCGAAGCAAGAAACATTAATTCGAAGCTGCTTTGGCATGCCGTATCAAGTATAATCGGATTTTGGAAGCTTTGAATCCGTATGGCGCTGTTCAGGCCGTTTGAAAGGTTTGAAAAGGTGGCGCTGTCGGAGCACATTGAGACAGCAAACCTTGAAGTGTTTATCACGCTGAAAGGTGGCGTTTCATCTTCCAATAATCCTTAATGTATTCGGGATTCAGGCCTTGGTTGTCATAGCGGGCAAGCCTCCACTGTGTCTTCGATGCAGCAGAGTTGGACACGTCCGGCGGCAGTTCCATACACCGCGATGCACCCAGTGTCGTCGTTGTGGTCATACAGTTGATACCTGTGTCGTGACATATGCCAATAGGTTACGTCAGGGCTCCTGGTCCAAAGAAGACGATGTAGTGTCAGAGCACATCATGAACATTTCGGATGTTGTGAATGCTTCCGTACAGCTCAACGCTGAGGTTCTACGTCAAGCAATGTCCATTAATAATTCGCAAGACATCAAGCCGCCACCTGCTAAACCCCCCTACCCCAAGCCTCCGGACTCTGGACAGCTTCAGCAAGGCGCACCTGATCTTGAGCTGGCTGAACAGCGTCGTTCTACCGCAGGAGTACCTGAAGATCTTCCACCGGAGGCTGCCGAGGAGCCAGCGGATGCACTTCCACGCTGCTGTCTTGGTAGTGCCTCGTTTAGGTGTACTGCTTTGCGTCTGGAGTCAACCACCGGCGTCTGCAAAGAGCTGCCGGCCGACCTTTGAGCTGCGCGTGATGTGGGGCTCCAGACCTCATGAGCAGTAGCCTTGGACCCCTTTGGGATCTTCGTAGACAGCAGCGCACCTCTGAAGCGTCCCGCGGATGAGGAGCACGGTGTCAGGGGAGATCCGAGCAAGGTATCAGTGGCGGAGGACAAAGGAAGGTTGGCTTGTAAAAAGGGGCATTGATAGCCCAAAAGGCCGCCGATTCGCCGGTGGCGCTCCCCACCTCGGCAGAGGAGTTGAATTATGTACGCATAAAAAAAAGGTGGAGATCGCAGCTTTTGAGGAGAATCTTGCGGAATCGGTGGCGGAAGTACCAATTAAAGCACCTATTTGTAAGCTGTAGCATGAATATAGCTGCAATTCAGGAAACTAAGCTGACTACGGATGAGGATACAGAAACTGCTATTGAGATGTTTGTACTGCCATATAATATTTCCGCGAATCTTTGTATTGTTTGTTTGTTCTTTCTTCAATGCTGCCGGCACGCCGCTTTATCACGGCATAGCAGCAACGCTCGGACCCCGACCTAAACGGCCTCATCGAGTACTTAGAAGGCAACGCTTCTTCATCCCCCGCCTCGTTTAAGCGAGGACTGTCTTCCTTCTGTGTGCCGAACGATGTCCTCGTGAAAAACTACACCGCAAACAAAACAGCCTACATCATTGTGCTACCTGAAAATCTCCGCGAAGAAGTTCTACAGGCTTCACACGACAAGCCGACAGCTGGACATCTTGGGTTTTCTCGCACCCTCCGGCGCATTCAAGACAAGTATTACCGCCCCCACTGTCTTTCGATGTCGCACATTCTGTGAAAACCTGCCGAGATTATCAGCGGCTAAAAACTCCTCCCATCCAACCAGCAGGATTTCCGCACCCTATTAAACCCCCCTCAAGAGCCTTCTAGCAGATCGGCATGGACCTGCTTGGCCCTTTTCCGAAGTCAACGTCTGACAATAAGTGGATCATCATAGCGACCGACTACCTGGCCCGCTACGCCGAAGCAAAAGCCCTACCGAACAGCACAGCGGTTGGAGTCGCCAAGTTTTTCGTGGAGTGCATTCTTGTGCAACACGGCGCCCCTGATGTGCTTATCATGGACATATAGTATGGTGGAGCTGCCATAAAAAGAATGTAAACCAATAAGCTCCTGCCTGCACCACTGACGTATAACAGGCTTGACCCAATCGTAAAATAAATGAAAAGGCCCGAAGGCAATCCATCGTTTTGCCACCCGTAGGTGGAAAAATAAAAGAAGGGGGGGGGGGGAAATGCTACAAGCGACCCATCGCCGGGGGAACGGGCCCGGGGAGACTCCCCTGATCTCCCCTAGGACGTAGCGGAGGGGGTGGGATGTAGGGTATGGGAAATTGGAATTGGGAAAGGGTTATGGGAATTGGGATGGGAATGGGGACAGCGAGATTTTGCTCTGATCCTTCGTTTGACATCGACTCCATTTCTGGCCCGCCTGGCCAGGACAGGTAGGGCATCGAGCTTTTCCAATGGTGCGGCTCCCCCACGGGATGCACGACCACACACTGGCTCCGACCGTCGGAGACAGGAAAGAAAGAAAAAAAATCCCTAACTTGGGGTCCGCAGCCACCTGCTCCTCCACGATTTTAAGGGTTGGATCGGACCGGCCGGTTACTAGCCGTCGACTGTGTTTCGCGGTTTTTCAGACTCCGGAAGTGTGTGTGGTGTGGTCCGGCCAACAGAGGCCCAGGTCGTCAGCCTATCGGCGCTTGGCCCTCTGCACCATAACCCGGTAACCCTGGGGGACCCACCTGTGCTACCTTCCAGCCACCATGCACTTATTTCCTCCCCTTGCTTGCTCCACGCCTACTGAGGAGGGAGTATTCAAGGCCGGGCGCCCGGGTCACGAACCTAGAATCGGGCATAGGGTGAGATAAGCCGGGCCTACTCCACCGGTACTCCACACATCGACGGTTTTCGCACTGGTCCTACTGCACACCCTCTACCTCGGCGTCCCCAGTGGTCCCCAAGACCGGGTCAGCCTCGGCGTCCGCGATATGCCACCCATCATAAGCGATCCGCAATGAGACTGCTTCCCCGAGGACATCGATTCCGAGGAGCTCGGGCTGTCGGAACCCCCGCGCGGACCTGGCCTCTATGTAGCCAGAAACCGTGCGTCGGCACGCTACCACGCGGACCTGACCTCTTCGTAGCCAGAAACCGAGCATTAGTAGCAGTGCACGTTCCCGTGAGCGGAGGTTTTTGACTTTTGACATTCCTTCTACCGGATTTCGTGGGTCCAACCTGGTCTGCCTCCAGGCCTGCCTCCGCACAGACAACGGACCTCACGATTCGGCTGGCCCTCACAGCCGTGGGAGTCGCTGCAGCTCCCAAGAGGATGGGCCCCGGAAAACCCATCCCCACCGCTGGCGTTGCACCGGAACAAAGCCTAGTAGCCGTAACTACACCGGCCCGTATCCGGTGGCAGGGGGGGCCACGGGCAGGCCGCACAGTCGGATTTCCCCCCCGCTTATCATGGACAGAGAAACAGCGTTCACTGCGGAACTGACGCAAACCATACTACGTTACAGCCAAGCCGGCCACCAGAGGACAACTGTATACCATCCGCCGACCGACGGACTGACCGAGCGCCTGAACAAAACCATCGCTGACATGCTCGCCACGTATGTCGATGCCGAGCACAGGAGCTGGTACGTCATCCTGCCTTACATCGTCTTCGCCTACAACACCGCAATGCGGGAGACCACCCAGATGACGCTTTTTAGGCTCGTCCATGGCAGGGAGGCCACGATGATGATGATGATGATGATGATGATGATACTGGCTATCCCTTTGTATCGGGAGATCAACAGCACTAAAAACCGGATCAAGGCAAGAAGGTAACAAAAAATAAAAATTGAAGAATAAAAACACCTAACACACGCTCATGGCACGTTTTGGTCCCCTGAGCCTTCAAAGAGCGTGACCGTGTCGTGTGCGCCACCAATGTTCCAAACGTCTCTTGGCTCGCTCAACCAGCTTCCATTGCGGTGGCTCGTCCGGTCGGCGAAAACCGAGTGCCATCGCTAGTGCCCCGAGGCGGTTGGGTACGCTGGTCGCGTCAGGTGGCATGGGGCCTACTGAGGAATTGTCCTGTGCATCCGAAACCGACGGGTGGAGGCCTGCACATTCCATCACGATGTGCTCGATGGTCTCATCAGCGCCTCCGCAAAGTTCACACGTCGTGATCATATCCTCCGTGTACTTTGCTCGAAGACATCGGGTGCGAAGCACACCGCTCCTAGATTCGCACAACAGTCCACTGCCCCTAGTGTTGTCATATAGGGGCTCTTTCTCGACCTTTCACGACCACGCTAGATGCCATGGTGGCCAATGTTACCGAAAAAGATAGCATCGACGTCGCCGCCTACCTTCAGCGCGCAGAAGGCCGAAGACTTGCCCGATTACGAGTCAAATACCAGCAGCGAACCGACGCCAGAAGCAACAACCTACGAAGACGCAACGCGGAATACAGGCCAGGAGACCGAGTCTGGGTTTGGACGCCCATTCGCCGCCGCGAATAGAGTGAAAAGCTTTTGCGCCGCTATTTCGGCTTATGGGGAACTTGCGCTGAAGTTTGCGGTGCCGATTGTAGCGCCATAACACACTGCCTAGCGAGAAGATCAAGCAGTTTTAGGAGTAGTTTTCCGCGCCACCTTCAGGCGCTCTTTGGCGTGAGCCTCCGCGCTCTGTCGAAGGCGCACGTGCCGTGCGTGAGCTATCTGGGCTACGCCGAGAGAAGCTAGGCAATGAATGCTGTCAGCCAAACGCGGGTATCTAATTGCGCAGAATGTGTTCTCGCGTTTGCAGCGGCCCAAGCGGCTGACAAAAGCAGTTTTGAGTCACCGAAGGGAACAATTGGAGTGCCACCTTAGCAGCGCAGCTTCCCCATACAGGGTTCTTTGTCGGCTAGGTGACCTGGACTATGAAGTTGCCCCTGCCGAAATGACTGCATCCCAGCGACGCGGCGTACGACCAGAAGTTGTCCATGTCGTCCGTCTAAAGCACTATTATGTGCGCTATTGGACGCTGTGTTTCCACACTCGGTGTTTATTTCTGCACAATCCATTTTATTTGTTTCTAGCCGGGTTATTTGTTTTTAAAGCATCGGGTCGATGCTTCTTTGAGAGGGGAGTAATGCCGCCAATATTTGTATTGCTTGTTTGCTCATTCTTCAAAGATGCTACAAAGATGCTAGCATGCCGCTTTATCGCTTTTTTTTTGGGTGGGGGGGGGGGGGTCGGTGTAAGACACGACCAGATTTATCTCAATTGATCGCATCTATGCGGAGCCGATTCTAGATTGTTCCATAATTTTGTAGTAGCTTTCCACGCCGTATCCCGAAAGTTGGCTATCAGCTTTAAATTGAGCACGGCCGAGAGCGGCGGTTGTTCTATCCGACGACCGCCGAACACGCTTGTTGCTACGCCGCAGCCGAGTCATTCAGTTCTTTCTGGGCGCAAGTCAGCCTAATAAAGATCCGTTTGGCAACCCTTTTCGCTCTCTTCCTGCACGCCGGACTGCCGTTACTACTACGTTACAATATTATCGTCAGACATACGAAAGGCTCGTCTGGAGGGTGCATGCTTTTATGAGCAATACACTGGATTTGAATGACCTATCGTATTGCATTGATGATGTTGTGGCCTCGCCATTTCGGGTCATTAGTGGCGAATTATTTGTGCGCATGCGCCTTTAAAGCAGTTAAATGGAAAAGTGTTTTTCTTGTCATTGGCAAGCCTCGTGCGCACTGATCGGAAAATTTTACTACTGGGAGATTTCAATTGCGTATGGAATCATGAGGATCGATCAGTACGTCGCGGACGTTGTGACCCCAGTTCTGCTTTTTTCACCAACTTAGTTTGTGAGCACAACATTGTTGACATTTGCCGACTAAAAAGGGATGGTATACATTTCACACATTTCCAATGGTCTTCGAATGCTCGACTTGAGAGGATTTACGTTTCTGCTGGCACATTACCACTGTGCATGAATATTGGGTGAGGCCGATATTTTTTAGGAGGTTTTAACTTCCCAAAGCGATTCAGGCTATGAGGGACGCCGAAGTGAAGGGCTCCGGAAATTTCGACCACCTGGGGTTCTTTGACGTGCACTGACATCGCACAGTACACGGGCCTCTGGAATTTCGCCTCCATCGAAATTCGACCGCCGCGACCGGGATCGAACCCGCATCTTTCGAGCCAGCAGCCGAGTGCCATAACCACTCAGCCACCGCGGCGGCTATGATATTTTTTCGCGACCACTGCATGGTGTCTGTTCAGGTAGATAGGTTCACTCGGCGACTTCTCCAACAGCGGTGGGAGCTATGGAAGCTAAATAATTCCCTTTCCTCGAATGAAATTTTTAAGTGCGCTCTAGCTGCTTGCCTCAAAGATAGCTGGCAACGTGCAGATCTCCCATCGGTTCTGTTTAAACAGGAGGTTAAGAATTTAGCTACTGAAGCATCATCACGGACCACATTCTTGAAGCGCCTTCACCTTCGTGAATTGAAACGCACGCGGAACGAATTGCATCAATTGGAAAGAATTGCTCCGTGATGGTATCTTGATGATTTTAACAGCATTAAAGCGCAGTTACAACAGTTTAGCGCAGAAAAATATCAGGGTGCCTTGATTAGGTCGCGAACTCGGTGGTTCGTTAATGAACAACCGTCTCGCCGCGCGTTTAATGACGAAATGCAGGCTGCTCTTCCTAAGGAGGTTTTAGAAATTCGTTGCAGGGGTGATACGTACACCGACACGCCAGGCATTCGTGGGGCTTTCTTTAACTAATATATGCGGCTCTTTGGTGGTAGTAGTAGCCCGATCAGGGGGTCCGATTTTAGTCACTTAAAAGAAGCATTTCCTCGTCTTGAAGATGAGCAGTATGCAGTCAATGAGGGTTCTATTACTTCAGATGAGATCAAATCGGATTTTTCTTCTCTACAGGGCCTCGCCCGGACGGTCTAAGTAGTGAGTTCTATAAAGCGTTTATACCTAGCTTAGCACTTGCCTTGTTAAAAGTTTTCGGTGCAGCTTATGACACGGGCATTTTGCCTCCCACGTTCTACACTGGCCACATCATACTAATTCCGAAAAGCACATTCGCATGTCATTCGAAAACTGTTGAAGGGTATCGTCCAATATCCGTATGAAACGTGGATTATAAGATATCCGCGAAGGTTCTTTGTTCTCGTCTGCAGTTTGTGGCATTAGATTTATTAGGTCCGCACCAAGTATGCGGAATCAAACTCCGTAGCATCCAAAACCACATCCATATTGCACGTTCCGGTTAGAGATTGTGTCAGATGAGGTCAGTCAAGTGGCTCTCATTCATATTTGTCTGGAAAAAACTTTTGATAAGGTGCGTCATGACTTTTTGTTTCCTGTATTAGAGTGTGAAAACATTGTTGATGCCTTGCTTGAAAGATAAAGCTATGTAATAAAGTGGCCACTACAAGACTGATTGTTAATCAAAAGTTACCAAACCTATTCCACTTAAGACAACTGTTTGACAAGGCAGCCAGTTATCGACTTTGTTATTCGCTTTATATCTTGAGCCATTATCTCGTAGTATCATCAAGAACACAGCATTTGGTGCCTTGTAACTATCGCAATGTGAAATTGCGATTTTGGCTTATGCTGATGGTGTTGCCCTTTTCTGTTCTGATAAATAGAGTGTGCTCCACGTTTTGCGTGTAACTGAGCAGGTTTGTGATAGTTCGGGTGCGTCTCTTAAACTTGATAAATCAAAGGGGTTCTGAGTAAGTTACTGGGGTACAAAACCAGGCTTTCTGGCGACATCAGGTGAGACACCGAAGACTTACAGTATTTTAGGGTTCCCTTGCATCAGTATCGTAATAGTGGGCCAATTCTCAGATCTCGTTAGTTACGGGACAAACCCAGGCTTGGATGTGCAGGGAGCAGTCTCTACTTGCACGAGCACAAGTTTGGAATATCTTCTTGGTTTCGAAGCTTATTTATGTCATGTGTGTGTGTTGCATTGTGCAAAGAAAAAGGTACAGGCATTGCACAGAATTTTTGCGACTTCTGTGTGGCGCTCTCAATGGGAGCCTACGCGTCGAGACAATTTGTTTCTCCCTCTGGAGGCTGATGGAGCTGGTCTTCATTAGCTTGTTTCAAGATTTTTCTTCTTTCGAACATCAAACCATCCCTTCCTCTTAGCTGTGTTTAACAGACGATCAAGTGCCCATTTGCCCATTCTGTTTCCGCCCACTGGTCATAGGAGTGAGGGGCCTTTGTGGGGATTACTTAATCAAGTCGCCGGCACACTCCGTTCCCTCACTGTACGGTTTTCCTTAGAATTCTTATACAGTCTGCACACTAGACAGATGACAGAAGTTCTGATTGAGACGTTGTTTCCTGTACCGATGTATTGGCAGCCTTACCCCTCTTTTCCAGACAAGAGTGTATTAAGGCGGGTGCAACGGGTGTGGCTTCAGTGGGCCACAAAGACTTTCTTTTTTTAAACTTCACCCGTCAACCTTACCTGTCAAAGCGTGGCTTTGTGAAAAAGTGACTTTTGAGTCATGGTCTGTGAGCTGTCGCTTCTTTCAGCAGCCAGAAACTATTTATCTTTGCTTTTTGGTTTGTCTTGATGCCGTCTTTTCTTTTGGCGAATTCTTCAACGGACCCTCAAAAAGGACGTTGACATTAGGCCCTATACTATAAGATTTTTGCCTAAAATGAATGATTCTAAGATCCCATGTGATATTTTAGTGCTCATCGAAGTTTTTAGCCTGTCAAAGAGCCGCATGAAATTTCGCCGCGCAGAGCCGCCCCCTTCATCGAAGTCTCTCTTCAGAGAGCAGTGTGTTATGGTGTGGGGGTATATGCTGCGCAGGCTCGACCTCCTGCCTGGCTCCTTTACTCGATGCATGTGAGTGTCTCCCGGAATTTTGATATGCGAGCAAACTAAGAGCAGGATGCTGGTGTGACTGTGTATGACGGGGTGCGAGATTCGACCCGGTTAAGTCGGGCTTGAAGCCTGTCAGTGTGGATGTGTTTTCATGCAATGAAGAAACAAAAGCCCTGGGGTTGTAGCTCAGTGGTAGCGTGCTCGCTTCGCTTATGAGAGGCCCCGGGTTCGAACCCCGGCGCCTCCACTTAAGATAAGGCCTTTCCTTTTAATTCTTTAGGTGTAACGTGTGCGTTTCAGTGAAAAGTTCGCTCCGCTGAGGTCATGCTAAGGCGCTAGTCGAAAGTAGAAGGGTTGTGGAGTGGTGCAGGTCGTAATGCTTGATGAAGGAGTGATTGGGACTGCATTGTGGGAATCATACAATGAAGCCTCATTTGCTTTTTGTTTCCCCCGAAGCGTGTCTCAGTGACAGTTGCGACTGTAGCAGTGGCGTCTTTTGTTTCGTCCTGGGGATGTAGCTCAGGGGATTCTGCTTTCGGCCGCGGTAGTCTGCTATGTCTGCCCGCGGAAAGTGGCCTTTTGCAACGGACGAAGAATACCAGGTGATTCTGCCTTCTCTTCCTGGAGGACGTGCTTTGTTAAATACTGTTTTTCGCATGTTGACGTCTGGGGCCGCCCTCACGAACACGCGGGCTGGGCTGATGCTGCTCCCCGAGGTTATCGCTTTCGGCGTATCGCACGAGCAATGTGTGGGATATTACGTTCACGAATGCCGAAGCAGTGACGAGGATTGTCTCTGCCGGCGAATTTAAAGTCAAGGACCGCCGCTGTCTTTTCATGGACACGGCAAACCAGGACGCCCGCGTCGAGCTACGCTGGTTGCTGCACAACGTGCCTGACGAGGACATGAGGTTAGCCTTCGCTCGTACGGTAAGGTGAGCGATGTCACCAAGGAACGGTGGCGCGTTCAGGTTGTCGCTGAGGGACGACGCGCTTTGTTTCATTTAAAATCAATCCCGCCGTGAAGCTGGAAGACCTCCCTCACGAAGTCAGGGTGGGCGGTGAGCTGGCTCTCGTGGTTGTACCGAGCAGAGCTCCGCTCTGTCGGCCCTGCCACGGTGCTGGGTACATTCGCCGTGAGTGCAAGGTTCCGCGGTGCGGCACCTGTCGCCGCTACGGGCCATGAAGATAGCAGCTGCGTACGCACGTACGCGAGTGCTGCCGTCCCAGTCAACACTTACATCTCGTGCGAGCTTGTCGTGGACGAGGCTGACGCGGAAGACGCTGCAGCAGAGCCAGATTACGGGCTGGTGAAGGAAAAATTCTCAGCTGTGTCTCCTCCGGAAACATCCACAACCGCAGAGAAGCTAAGCAGTAAGCGGCAGCAACAGGTAGCGCAGCCAGCAGAATTCAAGGCGTCAATGGACTAAGGCTTCTTGGGCAGCGGGGCGTCAGGTTCCGTGGGTCCCCGGCATGGGGACAGCATGGATGTGACAGATGTGTCTGCCAGCAACCAAGCAGGGAAGCGATCGCGCGAAAACAGTGGGCACGGTGAGCCTGAAGTCAGCGGGGGCGAAGAGCCACCGCACAAGACTGTTGGAGTAAGGCGAGCGACGCTGAAACCGCGGCCGAACATACCATCCGGTCCACGAGCGGCTAAGCCGCCGCCTTAGAGTTATGGGATTGCACTGTGAAGGGTTTCTGTGGACACGAACTGACCTCTTTTGGTGGTGGAGTGCATCGACTGTGCTTCCAGTCCGTACGCATGAGACAGTGCACGGTTCAAGAGACGTAGGAATACCTGCGCTGTACCCACCGACAACCTTGGACTGGCAAGTCACCCTGCATTGTTGCCATGTTAACCGAGGTAGGCACCATACGGCTCCTGTACCTAAATTAGATGGCTCCGACACTATTACACCGTCGCCTAATGCAACAATGTCAGTGGACTGGATTAAAAGAAAAGGTAGTACCAATTAAGCCTGATCTTCCTCGATAATGAACTAGACATAATCGCCGTACAGAAGACAAAAGTCCAAAGCCAAGAACAGGCGGACCGTGTGGTGCAGTGCTTTACGACACGCTATAACATTTGTATGTGCCACTTTTTAAATTGAAATAACTCAAATTGAACCTAAGAGTAAAATCGAAAGCGGCCCGGCAGTGATTTAGCACGCCTTTACAGATTACTACACGCAGCTTTTTGAGACGAAGAAGTTAAAGGAAAATGGTTTTGAGGAGGAGTTTTTGAAATTGTTGACAAAATTAGACTGTGATTAAGGAGAGCGATTGTCGGAGGAATTGCGTGCGTCTGAAATAGAAGCGGTAATAGATAATCTCAAAGTGGGCAAATCACCTCGCCTTGCTGGGCTTACTGCAGATTTTTTAAAAGCTTTTAAAGGTGACATAGCAATAATTCTCGAGAGTTTACTCGCCGAACCTTTCTCGTTTGGTTCCCTGCCTCATTCCTTAGGCCGGGCGTGCACAGTGCTCATTCAGAAAAATGTCAGACCCGCGAAACTTAAAACCTCATCTTGCTATAGACCGATTACATTTACAAATACAGATTGCAAGGTTTTTATGGAATTCATGGTGAGGCGACTGCAGTACGCGATTTCCGACATCGTGGGTCCGCATCAATCTTGCGGCATCAAAGGAAGGAGCATCGTTACTAATATTCATGTTGCGCAAAGTATTCTGGAATGTTGCGATGCTGATTATCGACGAGTGGCCATGGTGCAAATAGGTCTGGAAAAAGCATTCCTTTTCTTGATTCCTAAACACATAGGTGTCGGAGATCTTGTTTGAAAAGGTGTTCGCATGGCTTATAACAAATGCACCACTAGGTTAATTATTAACAAGGACTTAGGTGAAAACATCCCAGAACGCTCGTCAGTGAGGCAGGGATGCCCCCTCTCCCCCATTTTGTTTTCGTTATACATGGAACCGTTGGAATAACTGCGAGTGATAATGTACGATGTTTTACACTATTGAATCATACAAAATCAAAATTTTAGGCTATGCTGGTCACATGGCTGATTTTTGTGTCGATGACGACAACGTTAGTAATGCAATGAGACTGGCCCAAAGGTTTTGTGATGTGGCTGGTTGTCGCATTAAACTACATAAATGTGTTGGGTTGTGGCATGGCGACTGGAGCTGCCCTCCTGAAGTTTACGAAAATGTCAAGTTTTCACGTACTCCGTTCACTTGACTCGGGATTCCCTTGGTTCATTATAAGAATAATTCCCCGTTGGAACGCGAGAACCTGGCAACTACAAGAGCAGATGAATAAATGGGGAGGTGGAGATTTGCCGGTATTTGCGCTGGTGGTCATTTGCAATGTGTTCTTATTTGCCAAATTCTGGTACACCCTGTAGGTCTTGCTTTGCAATCGAGCGAATGTAAGGAAAACTCACCGAGTGTTTGCGACATTTGTTTGTCAGTAAGAACAAGCCGTGACAACCTTTTTCATGCCTTTAGCTGGTGGAGGCCTGACGCTACCTAATCTCATTGTAAACAACTGGTGTCCAGGTTTTTGTTTCTCAGAGACCGACGCAACCCTTTCCCTCGAACATTCCTGCGGCTGCGCTTATTGTCTGCACTTCCAAACGTAATCATCTCTTCTAAAGACGGCCTCAGAATTAGCGGGTACTTGAGGGAAGTCGTGAGTGCTTGTAGATTTCTGACAGCGCAATTTTCAATGGAGTACCTCACCAATGTGAAATGCAAGCAGGTGAATTCATATATACGAGTAATAGACATCATGTTTCTAGAACCTTTTTCTTCAAACTGCATACCAACACGTTGCTTGTAAAAACTTGGCTACTAGAGAGAGGCGTGTTTCTGTCATGGGGATCTAATTGCCTCCTATGCAATAAACCGCGAGATGTGCTGTTTCTTATTGCCTTGCATGCGATGAGGCGGTCTCGAATGGCAGTTAGAAATCGTGACCCTGGGGTCCTCCCTGTGTGCATTTACGTAGGGCTATAATTTTCTTCCTAGAGTTAGAGCTGTGAAAAATGTACTGCTAAATTTGCCGTCATACCATTCTTGAACACGTTACCCCTTGAAATCAAATAATAATGTGCTTTAAATTCATTTCAACGTCATAATGCGCATTATTTCAGGAGTAAATTGGCTGATGCCTAGTGAACTAATTAGTGTTATTACTTCACTTCATTTGGCTATTTCATTCTATTGCTGGTTTAAAAATTCAAATAAAGTACTAATGTCACCACTGTTTGCTGTATCTTGTATCGGCCTTCAATGTGCCTATTGTTGGAGCTCCTTGAGGCACTTTTCACTTTGGGTCCTCGTTTTATGTTCAATGTTGAATAAACTTGAGCTTGCACTTGAACTATGTGGGTTGTTATTCGTCAGATGACCTACACTATCAGACTTCATAGTATTTTAATTCTTTTTTACATTTATGATGTGCGTGATTGCGAACTCAAGAACTCTAGAATAGGGCTATTCTCGTGCTGTTACGACACACATGAAGTCGAACCCTTATTAAAAGACAGAAAAATGCAGAGCACAAGTTTAATACTGTTTTCTTTCGAATAAATAAAACCAGAACCACGCATAGAAAAGGGGCAGAGGACACGCAGTCTATCTTCTTTCATCTGTTTTCCTCTCAGTTGGGCGCCACAATGCGTTGTAGCCGTACCTAGGCGTAGTAGTCGATCTCAATAGCCTTGCTCGCTCTGCCTTTTTCTTCCTCCGGCGGAGTCTCGACGTCATCGACCAAGGCTGGCTCTCCTGCCAGATCGTCAGCGCCACCGTTAATGTCGTCAGTAAAGGCCGCTTCTTTATCGGCCACTACAGAATCAGTAGACCTCTGTGGTTCAGGCGAGGGCTCGACCACTTCGGTCACAACTTTCGCTGCTTCTTCAGAAGCGGCGGCGAGCTTCGGAGTTGCCTCCTGTTCTGGTTCAGCTACTCCTGCTGCCGGCTGGGGCTGTGGTTCTGCGGCAGCCTCAACACGCTCAGCTACGGGCTCAGGTGATGTTGTCGCCGACTCTGGTTCCCGTGCTGTATCAGCAGCAGCTTCAGCCGCTTCGGACACGGATTCAGCTGGTTCTTGTGAGCCCTGAGTCTCTTCGTTAGTTTGCGTTAGTTGCCTTTCTACTTCATCTTCCGGTTCTGGCACGGGTTCTTTACTCTGAGGCATAGATTCAGCCTGAGCCTCAAGTAGCTCCTCAGCTGTCTCCTGCGCAGGCTCTAGAATGGCGGACTCAGTTGAATCCACAGCGGGTTCTACTTCACGTTCTGGAGTGGCTGCCTCTTGTTCTGGCTCCGACTCATGTGCTGTTACTTCTCCGGCAGGTTGCAGTTCATGCTCGAGCTCGGCTTGCTTTTGTCCAGGGTCGGCTTCTGGTGCAGAAGTGGCCACGGCTGGCTGCACCATAGGTTCAGCCTCACGCTCAGGCTCGGCTGGCCCTTGCGAAGGCTCTGATTCTGGTTGAGGCTGGACCCGCTCTTGTGCAGGCTCTGGTTCTGGTTCAGGCGTTGTCTCAGCTCGCTGTACTGCAGGCTCTTGTTCACTTTCAGGCTCGGCTGGTGCTTGGGAAGCCTCCACTTGCTCTTGTTCAGGCCCTGGTTCTGGTTGAGGCACGGCTTTCTCTTGTGCAGGCTCTGGCTCTGATGCAGATGTGGTCTCGGCTGGCTGTACTGCAGGCTCTGGCTCACGTTCGGGCTCGGCTGCTGCCGGCTCAGTTGCCTCTGGTTTAAGCTGAGGCTGGACTTGCTCTTGTGCATGCTCTGGTTCTGGTTCAGGCGTTGTCTCAGCTGGCTGTACTGCAGGCTCTGGTTCACGTTCAGGCTCGGCTGGTGCTTGGGAAGCCTCCACTTGCTCTTGTTCAGGCCCTGGTTCGGGTTGAGGCTCGGCTTTCTCTTGTGCAGGCTCTGGTTCTGGTGCAGATGTGGTCTCGGCTGGCTGTACTGCAGGTTCTGGCTCACGTTCGGGCTCGGCTGCTGCCGGCTCAGTTGCCTCTGGTTTAAGCTGAGGCTGGACTTGCTCTTGTGCAGGCTCTGGTTCTGGTTCAGGCGTTGTCTCAGCTGGCTGTACTGCAGGCTCTGGTTCACGCTCAGGCTCGGCTGGTGCTTGGGAAGCCTCCACTTGCTCTTGTTCAGGCCCTGGTTCGGGTTGAGGCTCGGCTTTCTCTTGTGCAGGCTCTGGTTCTGGTGCAGATGTGGTCTCGGCTGGCTGTACTGCAGGTTCTGGCTCACGTTCGGGCTCGGCTGCTGCCGGCTCAGTTGCTTCTGGTTGAAGCTGAGGCTCGGTTCGCTCTTGTTCAGGCTCCGGTTCTGGCTGGGTCTGAGCCTCGACTCGCTCTTGTTCAGGCTGAGGTTGTGGTTCAGGTGTGGTCTCAGCTGGCTGTACTGCTGGTTCTGGTTCACGTTCGGGCTCCGATGATGCCGGCTCAGTTGCTTCTGGTTGAAGCCGAGGCTCGGTTCCCTCTTGTTCAGGCTCCGGTTCTGGTTGGGTCTGAGGCTCGGTTCGCTCTTGTTCTGGCACAGGCTCAGGCTCAGGTGCGGTCTCGGATGGCTGTACTGCAGGTTCTGGCACACGTTCTGGCTCCGGTGCTGCCGGTTCAGTTGCTTCTGACTGAAGCTGAGGCTCAATTCGCTCTCGTTCAGGCTGTGGTTCTGGTTGGGTCTGAGGCTCGGATCGCTCTTGCTCTGGCACAGGTTCAGGCTCAGGTGTGCTCTCGGCTGGCTGTGCTGCAGGTTCTGGCTCACGTTCGGGCTCAACCGGTCCTTGAGAAGGCACTAATTCTTGACGAGGAGCCAGTTGAGTCGGTGCAGCCTCTGTCTCAGGTTCAGGAGTGAGCTCTACCGGCTGTTGCGTCGGTTCTGGTTCCGGCTCAGGTACTTCAGGCGCAGGTTCAGGCTCTGGTTGCGGCACAGGCTGAACCGTCGTTACAGGTTCTGGGTACCGCCGCAGCTCAAAGCAGTTCGCTCGTTCCTGATAGTCGCATACTTGCAGCTCGTAGTTGAAGTGCAAGTTGCCCGGGCAATGAAACAGCAGTGGCGTTCCCTGCAGCAAAGCGATAAGCTTATGACATCGTTATTCTCCGTTCAAAATCCCGCATAATACTGCAGTTCATTTAACGCTGTCTTCTTGAAATTGAATGCGGCCTGGAAACTGGTGCGCATGGCCTTTGTTTCCTGAGCAGCACTCTCATTTGTTACAGGGTAAATTTTGATCGATTTCAGCAGCAAGATATTAGAGAGAATTTCCTCGTTTATTTCCGCATATTCGTTGGCCGCAAAAGATTACGATTGATGGGAGCTACGAAGCAAGAATCTTTTTTTCTGAGCCTTGGTATGCTGCTTACAGTTCAACTGTGCGCTCAGCATTCGTGTGTGCGTCGGGCCCAGTGCGCCTCTCGTTATCAAGCTGCAAAATTCGGGCCGTAAACAAGCTTATCGTTTTTTTTTTCTGTTTGGTATTATCTGTAAACTTTGGACCAAAGGTTGTTTCACTTCTCACGATTTTTTTTTCGTTTCTGCCTCAACTAAATCGCACCAGCCACATCGTGTTTTTCGCAGCTGCAACTCTAGACAAGTTACTGCTTTCTGTGTCCCTTCCGCCTGCTTTCCTTGTTTTAACAGAAGCCGCAATTTAACGAAACATTTCGTGCACTTTTCTGCCTTTCGCAATAATGAAGATGTTCAGCATAGCGAGGACTAGTAGTGGACACGTGTACCCGACCAGGAAAGTGTTTTTCGCGCATGCGCAATTGCCAGGCCGGGATGCGCACCTTCCACCTCTGCGCGTTCACAGCACGCACGCGGATTGTACAGGAGCCAGTCATTACCATCGTCATCCGCCTGAGTACACCCACTGCAGGACAAGGGCCCCTCCCATATCTCTCCAATTGACCCTGTTCTGTGCCAGCTGCGGCCACCCTATCCCCGCAAAACTTCTCCACCTCAAGCCCACCTAACTTTCTGCCGCCCTATGCTACGCTTCCCTTTCCTTGGAATGTAGTCTCTTACCCTTAAAGACCATCGGTTATCTTGCCTTCGCATTACATGGCCTACCCTAGCCCATTTCTTCCTCTTCATTTCAACCAGAATGTCATTAACCCGTGCTTGATCCCTGGCCCACTTTGCCCTCTTCTTGTCTCTTAACAGAGGCCAGTATGTATCCGCTATGCTAATACCGACTAAAGAGACTCTTATATGTCCAGTATAGGTGCAAGCATTCGTACAGCAGCCATTAGTCCAAAGTACCTATACAGATGAACAGGCGGAATCGGCGGGGGTTATTCCGGCTCACCTGCGCGCAGATGTAAAATGTTGAGCAGTTGAACGGGTTGGGCAGTATGGTGGCCGAGTCGTGGACGTCGTCCACAGGCGGGCAGCCCAGGAAGTACTGCTCCTGTGCAGCGGTCGCAGCGGAGAGAACTAGCGCCACCAGCACGGCGGCCTGAACGCCGTTTATCCTGCGTCAAAAAAAAAATGGAAACAGTGTACAGTTTTACTCTCCGCAAGCAACCAGTCGCCGTAATGAAAAGTGCAGCTGATCTGCACCAGTCAGTATTTCTGTGGCCTTCGGATCTTTCTTTTTTTTTTTCCTGTAACAGGCGTAGCATACTTGGGCGGGCGACGCGGTTCGGAGCCGATCTAAGCTCAACCTATACTGCGGTTGAAATGCTCTAGCTCAGTTTCTTTCTGCAAGAAGACTGACCGATGTGCAGGCGATTATTGTATTGCTTGGTTGCTATACCTGACAGCATCAATTTTATTAGAAGGTAAGTGATCTTCATGTCAGAAAAATTTATTCGTCCCATTAGGACGGAACTAATGCAGTAGCCTTCAAATTTTGTTATACTCTACCTGTTCAATACGACAAAGGCCGCGCGCAGATGAAAAAGTCATCGATGTGGGGAAAATGCCCGTGTCTATTGGGCAGAGTTGCATGTGCAGGCTCGCAGAGTTGCACTCCCTGCGAGTTCCACTCAAAACGTTTGGCCAGTTCGGATATAAAAGCAACAGGTAAACAGTTGAAAAAGTAAAAGGTAGTGCGCACCCATAGACGGGCTCTTAATATGCTTCAGATATACCTGTACACAGGTTGTTTCACCTGAGACTTTACACAATTTTTAGATATAGGCTTTTTGAGTTAGAAGAGAGTTTTTTCCGCATAGCACTGTCAGCGGTGTAGTACATCAGAATACAGCTAAGGCGAGCTAGCTAACAGGCTTGTTAACTACTACTGAACAGTTAACTTTTTAACTATTACTTTAAAGTCTCTTAATAATTGAGAGGCGTGTAGCCCATCATAAATAATATGCATATCAGTTTTTAGGCTTTTGAAACATGGTTACCCTCGGCGCTCTGGCCTAACAAATTTTGGCTACATCGCGCCAGCATACATGTGCTTTCGAGAAGCTTGCAGGAAAAGGAACCCCTCCAGTGGATGTAACTCGTTGAAATATCCAACATTTGTTGGGCCACAGAGCCGAGTGTAAGAGCGTTTTCGAAATTCTATAAATTTATTGGGTGTTACTTACGGTGAGCTGCACACTTTTAAATGATTAAGGAGCCTAAAAGTAATATTTAAAGAGTTAACTCTTCAACATTAGTTAACCAACGTGGTAGCTAGCACATTTTAGCTGTATTCTGATGTACTACACCGCTTACAATGCTATGCCAAAAAATGCGCTTTTCTAACTCAAAAATCCTGTTTTTAAAGATTGTGTCAAGTCTTAGGTGAAACACCCTTTATATATGCGCATGGTATCGAAGTTGTCCTCAAAACGCCGTTCTATGTGCGGAAACATTAAAAAAAAATCACTTAATGTGGTACACGTAACAAAAAGACTAAAGAGCGAGACGAAAAAGCACGAAAAACAGCCCAGGGTTATACGTTCAGCGTGGATGCAACCTTATAGCTCCTGGCATGAAGCATGAAATGCATGAAATGCTTTAGGGCATCAACGGAGACAAGAATGGTTATGAAGCTCTCGAACAAAATATGTTAATAAATCATTCACAAGTCACTAGGATCCTCTTACAGAATCAATTTGGCCTTAATTACTCCTTGAAAACTAATACCAAGGATCAACACGAGGTGCATGGGACTGTTTTTGGTGTTACTGCTTTAAGATTTCTTTTTTGCTTTCAATACGAACTGTCCGCTGCCTCCAGAAAAGCACGTGCTCCAGCTATCTCAAACAACTGTACTTCAAGCACAAATTGCGCACAAGGTCAGGTAAAGACATCCGGGTTCTAAAGATCAGGTACTGTGCCAGGTCACGCCAGGCGTCCCATAGTCTACTTATCGAAACCTGCTGATTTTGGCAACCCGATGCGCTTCGAAGATCAAGCTACAAGGGATGTACTCACATCGCTTCTGGTTAGATCCCAAGCAGCGTGTGTTGATGGCCCGCGGTTTGCAGCAGGAACTGCTTTTATTCGCCTCCACTTGCGGGGGCGGCCTGCTGTAAAAGGTGTTGCCGTTCTGCAGGGACCAGCAGATAAAGAGGGGCTACTCCCTTTCTTTGCCTCGTCGCCCTTGCCGCCTCGCGAGTCAATCCCGGAGGTTGTGGGGACAAGGCAGCGAGCAATTCGGCTCGCTTCTGTTGTTTTACGGCCGTCGGCCGCTAACGAACAGCCCGGCTGATAAAAAGACGACGGGGCTCAGCCAAGGAATGCGGTGGTGGAGGTAGAGCCGGCATGTGATGACGCACGTTGGCACAACGTAGCGCGCTAAAGCTGCCAAAGGACGTCCTGTTGTTCATCGTCCTGTTTTACTCAACTCTTTAATGCCCCGCGTATCACCCACAATCACTTCTACAAATATGAATAAAGTTGTCAGTATGAGCTGTTATTTGCGGTTGCTTTCATTTATGTTCGTAATTTGTGAATTTTCCTCTAATCCCGCAAATGTAGGGGAGACCACTCAGATCAGGCGATGCGCGACACAAATTTATAAATCATCGCCATATTTTTTTTATTTTCCCGGGAATCAACAAACAAATATTACCGAATTACTTGACATCGTCCTGACATCACGTCCACAAGATTCGAGAAATGCCAGCTGAAGTGGAACACCCCAAGAAAAAATGATAATAATTACTTCGACATCTCGCATTTTGACCCCTCCGCGAGGCAAAATGCGGCAATGCTTGGGGCTTAATGACAGGCCCTTCTAAAATTAACATGTTACGCAGTTTTGCACTCAGTGCACAGGAAATTGGCTCCGTGGGCACCAAAGCAATGTTTGGGCGCCTTTTTGCATGAAAAACAAACAATGGATGCAAAGCCAACCAAAAACTCTTTTGTTCTTTGACGCGCTACAGACTAGACACTTCTACAGCCAGGCTTCTCATGCATCCTTGCTACGCGAATATTTTTCAATTTCCTTCCTTCATCGTAAACTTTTTCTATTGCAGTGCTACCTCCCGAATGGCCACCGGATTGGGACGATCCGTATTAGTTGAACACGACGCGATTTCAGGTCAGACCGAACGGAGCCTGTTCCACTGCCAATGCGTTGTAAAGTAGCCGTCTTTGTTCACCGGAAAAAGTGCGGAGCGTAGGATCTAAGTAAAGTTCGTGCATTTTCTTCCCATCGTATTCCTTCACTTTCTTGCTGCTCTTACTTCTAAGAAAAAATAATAATAAAGCAATGCTAATAATAATAATAATAATTGGTTTTTTGGTGGAAAGGAAGTGGCGCAGTATCTGTCTCATACATCGTTGGACACCTGAACCACGCCGTAAGGGAAGAGATAAAGGAGGGAGTGAAAGAAGAAAGGAAGGAAGAGGTGCCGTAGTGGAGGGCTCCGGAATAATTTCGACCACCTGGGGATCTTTAACGTGCACTGACATCGCACAGCACACGGGCGCCTTATCGTTTTTCCTCCATAAAAACGCAGCCGCCGCGGTCGGGTTCGAACCCGGGAACTGCGGATCAGTAGTCGAGCGCCCTAACCACTGAGCCACCGCGGCGGTTCAGTGCTAATTTGCACATAGTAACGGCTGCAGTGTTCTCTTTCTTTCCTTGCACTTCTACACAAGAAGGCGGGGATGAGAATAGAGAGAAGGAAAGAACATGCGCAAGTGGCCAAGGCAGAGGGGATGAAAAAATTTGGGGTCATGCAACAGCACGACTGATTGCTTCACGGGGTTATTGGCCGGTCCAGCGATATCTGTATGTAACACGCTGTTTTGATAATGAAAGATGTCCGGCGCCTCATGGGTGTACTTAAGGCTAATTTACTCTGGAAGGTTTTACGCAATATCGCTCGAACATTTCTTTTTACTTTTTGTTCTTTATCTTCTTTCGCCGCTGAGGAGGGCTGGGTATGCAATCAGTAGAGATTGAGGGCTGAGGGACGTCGTTAACGGCAACAATGGAAAAACAGACGCACAAAGCTGTCGCAGCGACGGCATGGTTGGCTCCTGGTGACATGTGGTTCCAGCTGGAAGACGTCGTCACGAATTTGGGGCAGTTGCTACCTAGCATCGCTCAACCTTGTGGCTTATGTCGCTTCAGTAACAGAAGTCGCTTTTTTTATGTAATTGATCCTACAGATAACCGACTGGGTGGCACAAGCCAAAGGCAGCGGAGTATCGATGCCTCGCCTAGAGTTTGTTCAAAAACCATTCGAATTTTAAATAATGAAAATCTATGCGAACGACTAAAATTTAGTTTTTGCGATGAAAAAAAAAGTGATTTTTTTAAAAACCTACAACTCCGGTCGCTTTTCGCTATAGCGACTTCCATTTGGGCTTTCCATTACTTAATACCATGTTTGTGGAAACTAATAGGAAAATTGTTCAAAGTGGATACTTTCACTACGCGGTTACGCCATATTACGCTGCAGGTCTATAGCTAATGTATCCACGTATAGGGGAGAGTGGGGCAAAAGGCGTTAGAAAATTTACAAATCATCGCCATCATTTTTTATTCACAGATATCAAAAACAAATATTGCAGAATTATTCCGTACCATCCTGACATCTCACTCACCAGAAATTTAAAAAAAGCAAAACGAATAGGAAAGCAAGAATTTAATGAAAATGAAAACTTAGAATGTCGCATTTTACCCTGTGGGGCAAATTGAGACGCCCTTCCAAAATAATATATCACTCGTCCTCGCAATGAATACTCACTAAGGTGCATCCATGAAGATTTAGAGCTATAATTGAGAGCCTCTTCGAATGACAGACAGTGCACTCAGACCGATTCCGTCACTGCTTTGTTCCATGGCCCACTACAGTGTACGCAGTTCTACCACCGGGCTGTACGTGTAGCTTGACTACGCGATGTTTTTGAATTTCCTGCCTTCATCGTGACTTTTTTTTCTGTTTTAGTGTCACAGTTCCTGCGTCTTCGCTCAGTCCTGTTGAATGGACATGCAGTTTGGTGCTATTCGTAGCGCTTGAACTCAGGGTTTTGAATGTGACCATAGGCCGAACAGAAGCCCAGCTTGCTCCATTGTCAGAACGTGTTATCGCACAACTGTTCATGCCCACCAGACAGAGTACGGCGCTGAAGTTCTCAAGATTTGCTACACAGTTCTGCCTTCCGTGTTCTCTCAATTTATTTACTATTCCGTGCTGGGCGCATTTGGTAGCACCAAAACGTTCAACGGCACCGGGAGTGTTTGCACCTCTACGGAGGTTTGTTCACGTGTTCTGCGCGCTCGTCGGCATTCATTGTTTTCTTTTTGCACGTTCAGGTTACTCTAGAGAGCGGGAAACACGTGTAGAGCTTAAGAGCAAGCAATGAAATTGCTGAAAGTTTAACTCCTCTAAGGCTAGTGCGTAACGTTCCGAGGTGGCCCAGCTTCGCTCGGATCTATGGCGAAGGCACATTGCGCACACTGCCTATAGAGAGAGAGAGAAGTTGCTGCCACGAAGAAAGAAAAGGAAAGTGCACAGGCCTACCCACTGGCTCAAGCCGAGCCACAATCGCTACCACGTGCAGATAGTAGGAGAGTTGAAGGATGGGATAGAAAGACAGGATAGTAAAGACGCGCTAAAGACAAGGCCGATCCCGGAGGCAGTGCAATACCAGGCCAACCGGGGGCGGGAGTGAAGCATCCTTCAAACTCTCCGCCACATTTCCAAAAATAAGTCCAATTGGACCCGCAACGGATACTCTACGGGGTCCGTTCGAGCAGTGCGCTCCTCTTTAAACCGCGGCCAAGCGCACGATGATCGAGTCACGTGATCTGACAGCGGGAGAGCGCATGCGCGGCGCCTCGAGCTGCGGCGGCGGAAAGAGCGCGTGCCGATGGCGGGACCAGCACGGCGAGGGACGTGGCTAGTCACATGGTCGAGCCAGCGCAGCTCCGGAGCGGCTGAAGGTCACTGAAGGTCAAAGCGATGGACTCTGCGAAACTCGCTGTACATGGCATAGTAAAGCTTTCACTTTAAAACCACTGTATTTCTTTAATCGCTCCACAACATTTCAACGTCGCGTTTTGCCCTGTATATAGCCTCCTACCAAATTAATTATCTCCTAATTACCCCTGCTGCAAAAGTTCTGAAACATTGCATAAAGTAAGGCCGATAGCTATATGTAATAAAAAATGTTTGCTGTAATGTTGGACGCCAGGTTGATTGGGCCGCATAGCTTTTAAAAATGTGGCGCGTAGATTTTCGCGTCCTTTCGACGGATTTCTTGTTCACCAAAGGTCACTTCGCAGTTTCCTTCTCTTCTTAAAGAAGGCCAATCTAGGCAATCTTGAAATCATTTGTAGTAGAGAGAGATACATAAATAGGAAGAGGGGGGAAGGCAGGGATGTTAGCCAAAAGGGTGTTCTGGTTGACTACACCGCACAGGGGAAAAGGGTCAAGGGGATGGAAAAAAGAAAGAGAGGGGGGTGCGAGGGGCACTGTCACAACTGGTCTCTCAAGCCAGTCGCTCTCACGAAGCTGAACAGGGCCTTGTAGGCCTTGAGGGCAGTCGATTTCTGTGGCCACGACCCCAGGATCGTATCTTCAGTTAAAGGGCGAGGATCGATGCGGTCCAGGTCACAACGCAGCGTACGTCTTTCGGTCACCAAAGCAGGGCACTCACACAGGCGATGTGCAATTGTCTCTTGGCAGCCACATATTTCACAAGTCTGGGATCCAATGTCCTGAGGTGACTATTGAAATACTTAACAGTGTTCCACGCAGAAAGTGTTAGCTCCAGAGCCAACCTGCGTAGCTCACACGCTGGCGTCAACTCTGACAATGCAGGGAGTGGCAGCTGAAAGAGGGTAGTCCCTTCCCTTCACCCCTCCTTGCATTGTCACGCTGGCAGGGTCATGAGAATCAGCCGACGCCATTGGCTGGAAGGGGGTCCTTTGACGGGCAAAGGCCACTTCGTTGTTGAGTTGGATCCGACTATAGCTAAAGAACATTTATGAGGAAAGTGATTTTCCTTCGGAACGGTTTCCGCTGTTTATGCCTTGTCTATCCTTGCCCCCCTTTCATTTGTGTTGTGTTTTTTTTTGTCAAACTATTGCAGTAGTACATCCATAAGATGAGCGCTTCGTAAAAAAAAAGTGTATATATAGCCCCTTCGTGCACAGAAACGGTTATAATAAAAACCATGTGACAAAATAAAGGTCGCACCGTAGCCGAGCAGTATGACGCTACATCGCACAGATGAAGGCTAGGATCTAGGATATAACCTACGCTACTACCGTGCATTTTTTTTACAAGAAAAAGGATGAATAATAATTGGTTTTTTGGGGGAAAGGAAATGGCGCAGTATCTGTCTCATATATCGTTGGACACCTGAACCGCGCCGTATGGGAAGGGATAAGGGAGGGAGTGAAAGAAGAAAGGAAGAAATAGGTGCCGTAGTGGAGGGCTCCGGATTAATTTCGACCACCTGGGGATCTTTAACGTGCACTGACATCGCACAGCACACGGGCGCCGTTTTTCTTCCATAAAAACGAAGCCGCCGCGGTCGGGTTCGAACCCGGGGATGCAACCGTTAGTTTCTTGTCATGAGCCACGCGGTGCAAAATCAAGCTAACTAGATGGCAGTCCCGAATTACTACTAACGTGTGTCACGTTAGCATCGGTATATTTCTCCTATAAAACGTACCATATGTGACGCAGCCACTCAGCAAAATTTCTAAAGCTGCAGATCATATAATGACGCTCGCTGTGCAATAGACGGATTCAGTGTTGGCGACAACAGTGTGCTCACATTGGGGGAATAATGGGACAATAGAAGTGATGCACTACCCCCTTTGAAGATATATGCGGCTAAATGAGCGAGTGGGATTTCAGAGTTTCGAAGCCAGAGACGCTGGGCTTAAAGGCCCACGAGGAATCCTCGCTATCGAGCATATAATATAGTTACCTTCGATGGCATTATCCGGGCGCCCAAGCAGTGTTCTCGATGCATCCAGCACAGTCCTCGCCCGCACAGACGAGACGTCGGCCGTTTCTTCTCCATGGTGGCCAGCGCCGCCGTAGTACAGGTACTGCAAAGCACAGCTGTTCGCTCCTCCCTACTTGGCTCCGAATAAATGTTATCTTATAACGGATTCTTCCTCTGGCATATCGCCCTTCAGCGTACTCGACAACTGCAGCCCGTGCAGCCACAGGGCCTCCAATCATATTGGTTGAAGAATTGTAGGGAACACTTGAGCTCCGCCTTGAGGATATGAACCGAAAGCGGTAATGAGTAAATGCATGTATATGCAAGCGGAACTGGTCATTCTGAACTTTACAGTCATACGTTCCTGGAAGTCCTCATACCACTCCTTGCTCAATTGTGCAGCGGTTAAGGGATGCGCCACTGCCATGCTATATCAGCTGCTGAAGACCCAAGTTGCTGTTCCCGAGCAACCTCTCGCGATCAACCATTAATTTAACTTCCACCTGCCAAGGGGGTTAGTTTGGTCACAATACGGTGAGTAGGTTGTGAAGACCCCGCATGGTCACGTGACCTATCTTGCCCACCTAGGTTGCTTCTGGGTGGGTGGCTGCCTGAGCCACAACGCCGACACCGGATTTTATGCTCAAATGGGGCCTTTAAAGTTACCTCGTTAAAATTATTTGTCGATTAACGCGCATAATTCAAATCGTCTCTTATCTTGAGTTCCAAGATCCAGAAAGAAAGCCTTCTAAGTTTTCTGCTCTCAGCTCTGTTCTTATGCCGCACATATACGCCGTTCTCTTGAGACCTCCCCACGCTAATATGCATGCTGGCACTGAATGAGTTCGCGGTAAGCGGCCAACATGTACCTGCCTATCACATGTGTTCGAGGGACAAGTCACCATTATGTCGCCTACAGTACCAGGGATGTTACATGTCAACTGCAGATATACGAACAGGTCTTTACATATGCGTGGGTCAGAAAAAGCGCTCGCGATGCGTTGCGCTGAAAAGGCCCAACTAATGGAGGAATAGCTCGACCCTTTTCGCTGCATCCGAACCACCACATCCGCTTCCGGCGTATCGACCAATAAGGTGCGTCCGCTGCGGCAGATTAGGAATTGAATTGGTCTTTTGGGGAAAGGAAATGGCGCAGTATCTGTCTCATATATCGGCGGACACCTGAACCGCGCCGTAAGGCAAGGGATAAAGGAGGGACTAAGAGGAGAAAGGGAAGAAGGAGGTGCCGTAGTGGAGGACTCCGGAATAATTTGGACCACCTGGGGATCTTTAACGTGCCCTGACATCGCACAGCACACGAGTGCCTTGGCGTTTCGCCTCCATCGAAACGCGGCCGCCGCGGTCGGATTCCAACCCGGGCATTCACGCTTTTTGTTGTGACACAAACTCTGAATACGGTCCCAGCGTCGTCCTGTGTTCCTCTACTGTGTTTGAGTCTTTTCCGCTGGTTTTGTTCTTTCTTGGCTTCAGAGCTTGGCACACGGTTCAGGGCGGCCTTCACAAAGGAGGTCCCCAAGCGGTTCATCGTGTACGGGTAGGAAAAGGGTCTCATTAGGTGAGAAGAGTGTGAGCAGGAGGAGACGCGGCAATAAAAAAGAATGTCTGTATCATGTATGGCACTTTAGTCTTTAATTCGGCCGTTGCTTTAGCTTTATTTTTCTTGGAATGGAAAGGACGCGCTAATAATAATAATAATTGGTTTTGGGGGAAAGGAAATGGCGCAGTATCTGTCTCATATATCGTTGGACACATGAACCGCGCCGTAAGGGAAGGGTAAAAGAGGGAGTGAAAGGAGAAAGGAAGAGAGAGGTGCCGTAGTGGAGGGCTCCGGAATAATTTCGACCACCTGGGGATCTTTAACGTGCACTGACATCGCACAGCACACGGGCGCCTTAGCGTTTTTCCTCCATAAAAACGCAGCCGCCGCGGTCGGGTTCGAACCCGGGAACTCCGGATCAGTAGTCGAGCGCCCTAACCACTGAGCCACCGCGGCGGGGTTGGAAAGGGGGCGCTGCAAAGTTCGGGCGGTGCATCTCGATGTCTTTCGTATAGTATATGACTTTTTGCAAAAATTATGATTGGCTTGAAAAGTTCCACAGCGTTTGTTATAAAGCCGGTTGGTAAAGGAACACGTTAGAACGAATATGACTCTGTCTTCTTTTCTGCTTGGAGGTGCACTCTGCTGTTGTTTCAAACGTTTGTTTCTTTGTACTATTTGTTTCGTTCTATTCGTTCGTAAGAGCCCATCCCTTTTACAGCGGAGCTGTTACTGACTAGTTTGCCGGTCGGGTGTCGTTAGTGGTGTAGCAGCTCACGTGACCCCTCATGGATCATATGATTCATACAACGCTTCTTACTCGCTCTCCGAATCATGAAGTCATCGCTCACATAACTCATAGCACAGCGCGTCTCATTCGTTCAATAAAAATGATATCACCCACTTGACCTTTCCGATTGCTCTGTTTGGTATTTATAAAAATCTAGAATATATAAAAATTTAACGATAACATATGTGCAATGTCAAAATAAAATGTCTTCAATACGTCTATTATCAATTAAAACACGTGATAACCCGATCGCAGAAATCAGTCACAGTAGCTCCGCCATAACAACGCGCTTTTGGAGTACCGCAATCGTCTTTTTTTTCTTGCTTTTTTGGGGGGGTGGGGGAGGGGGCGGAAGGCAATCAAGATACTCCAAAGCATATGAGTGTTTCGCAGTTTCCCATTATTATGATTGATTCACTGGCTCAATGAGTGGATGAGTGACGTATTAAGCTGGAAAACTATAACCACCAATATTGCCACTTTTGAAGTCGATGCCAGTTCTTCCAGAGGTTATCACAGCATAGTTCAGTAGTTTAGAGCGGTATCTTTCTCCGAGACGATCACTCCGGCAATATCCTCCGTGTTTCTTCGCTCGCTGGCTGACCTCTGTCGCGTCCCAAGTTCTTCACGGCTCTTCTCAGTGACGTTTGATTGAGTTCAACATGCACAAATGGCAATGCTTTCTCGCGTTTGTTTTTTTCCTGGAGTTCACACGCCTTCGAATCGATGCGCGAAGTGTCTGAGCTTGATGCGAGCCGCCTCACAACAGAGCTTGGTAGGTGTTGGCCTCGATGACATTGCCCGAACGCCGGCAGCATTCTCATTGGTGTCTCCGAATAACTTCAACATTCAGTTTACCTTGGGCAGCAAAAGTGTGTCGCTCTGGACCTCTTTTCACGTGCTCGAAGGAAGCGTAGCAGCGTAAGAGACGCGACGATTAGAGAGACACCAACACATGCGCCGAGAATGAAATGCAGAGTATGTGCGTGTCTGTCTTTATTCATAGCGCCTTTCACGTTCTTCTTCACTTCCGTCAGAACTCCGGAAAAGTTAGTGCCGACATCGACATCGGCAATGGTTGACTTCTTGTAATCAGCAGCCGTAACCGGCGTTGAGAGCAGGTCACCTAATAAAACTTCCGCAGACGCAACAGCTGACGTTTCGGATGTAGTCGCTTGGACGTTTGCCACGGTTGGAGTACTGCTCAGGATATTTGGCTGGTTGTTAGCGTTCCCGAACAGGATGGTGTCCTTGGTAGTGACCACTTCGGCCGTCGGCGGCGCGGGCGCTGGTTGCAGGGGGACGCAGTTGGCCCTGAACGGGTAGTCGCATACCTTTAGGGCGTCGCTAAAGTGCAGGTCAGCAGGGCATACGAACAGCAGGGGCGTGCCCTGCATTACACGAAGAGATTGGAGCATATGAACAGCACGGCTCACACTTCGGCGCACTTCTACATTGCGAAAAATTTAGCATACTTATTTATGATGCTTGCAGCGTGAGCTGAACAAATATAAAGGCACTTTCACCCGTCGTATCAGAACTTTTCTGAGTGCTTCTAACGGCCTGACAAAAGACAGCATGCACTCAAAGAAGAGTGGTGCATCCAAGACGCGTTCCTTTGTATATATTGTGGGTCGCGGTGTGTAGTACCGTTCGCCACCTACGTGTGTTACATTAACGCACACAAGCACGCCTACAGAAATGAGCTAACATCAGTGGGAAAGCGAAAATAAGAATATTGGGCAGCTCTAAATGAACCACCGGGAGTGTGGGGCGCTTGGAGAGAGAGAGGGGTTTTGTACAAAAAGAAACTGTCTGCGTGGTGATTATAAGCCGAGCCCACTTATAACGGCCACAGTTATAACGAACGCTCGCTTATTACGAACGAGGGCAGTGCTAACGCCAAAATACAGTCGAGCCCACTTTTACCGAACCTGACGGGCACGCATATTGCGTTCGTTGTTTCCGAGCTTCGTAGTAAGTGGGCTTCTGATTTTACAGCCAAAAATAAGAAGTTCAACGAAACTGGCATTTATTTCTTACAAAAGTTCGTAATGCGCGTCGAGTTCTTAAAGGCGGCCGTATCACGGAGCTTTCGAAGCCTTCAAGAGCGGTGATACCTAATGTTCGTCGCTGAGGCTCTAAGCGCCAACAATTAGACACTTTGAAACATGATATAACTAATTGTGGTTAAAGCGTTCACGGCAGCTAGTGGCAGGTCGACCCCCTCGTCATCATCATATTCTCGGCAGTCGGGCAGCACTTGTTTTCGCGTGCAATGGCTTCGTCACTTTTTAACATTGCGATGCCCGTGTCATAATCCATACCAACGAAGTCACCTCGGGCGAAATGATGTCCGGCCATCTGTGCATCACAAACGCGTTGCTGCAAGTCTAATGCGTTTAATCACGCCGAGGTTCTTCTCAGTCGTTTCTTGGCCCATAAAGCATGCTTTATGGAGGCAATTCATGATACACTCCGCAGTGAGTCCCACCCACAAGGTATTAATCATTTGCACAGCAGCGAACAAAGATATCCGAACCGGATCATCCCCATCTGATGCGTGAATTGTTATCGGCATGAGATGGATGATGTACCGTTGATAGGACATCTCGAGCCCTTAAATAATTCCATTGTCCGGTGACCATGGATCTTGTATTTGGAATTTGGCGGCGAGAAGAAGGTTTTCACCACAGCCAGAGCAGGCAACGCATGGTGCGTTGCAAAGTTATCAAGCACAAGTTGGAGCTCATTAGCATCCACCCAACCTCAGCCATACTACAGTGGAAATCTATGCAGCTTTCACAGGAGCTTCGCAGCTGAAGAAAATTCGTCCTGGTCCGGGGTTCTAAACCAGGACCGGCGCCTATTCGAGGCAGTCGCTCTGCCAACTGAGATAACAAGTAAGGCAAGCAGATGGTACACGGCGAGGCCGAATTGATCAACAACTCGAAGCGCAAATGGTTTAAGCCCAATGCGTTTTAGAGGAATCCCCTAAGGTGGAGAAAGTTTGTAATCGGGAAGTAGTTGCTCATTAAAATCCACCCAAGGCAGCCATACGCCTACAATGGAAAGCTAGCCACTTTTTGGGATTCCTAGCATGACGTCCTCCGGTGATATATTGCTGTCGAAACTCTCAAAGGTAGCGGCTAACATCAGTGTTTCGTGAGCATAGGTCGGACATATGTTGGGATTACCAGTTACATACCAGTTTTTCTTTTTGTGGTTCGAATAAATGAATAAATTGAATGAATGAATGAATGAATGAATGAATGAATGAATGAATGAATGAATAATGAATTGAATGAATAATGAATAAATGAACATTCGAATAAATGAGAACACCGCCATTTATGCGCTTAGATCATGTTTAATCAATACTGTAATCAGAAAGCGAGCCACTAATGTGTATCTGGTATGAGCTTGTGTCTACACCTTGCATTATGCGATGTTTAAGGAGCTCGCTGTTCCATGCGGTGTCTTGTAAGAACTTTTCGTTGGCCAAAGCCAAAAACGCAAATAAAAACACCAGTGTGTGACTGGTAAGGCATGCAACGCAGTTTTGGCCTTTCCTTGGCGGCTCATATTCTGCACAAAAACGAACTATATAACCATGAGCCGCCGCGGTAGCTGCAGCGGTCGCATTTCGGTAGAGGCTAAATGCTAGAGGCCCGTGTACCGTGCGTTGTCAGCGCACGTTAAAGAGCCTCAGGTGGTCGAAATTGCCCGGAGCCCTCCACTGCGGCGTCCCTCATAGTCTGAGACGCTTTGGGACGTTAAACCCATAGACCAAACCAATAACTATGACAACCACTGTGAACATGACAAATAGCTATTGAGAGAGTTGCGCAGGCATTTTCGTGTTCGAAATGGTTGTCAGAAAGATGTGCCGCGTTTTCTCTGCGATTCTCGAATATTTGGCATAGCAGTATCTCAGTGAATCGAGTCGGGTGTTAGGATCCGGTTTCCAACAGCCGTAACACGCCTCTTCACCTCTGTCTGTGGCATATTGGGTTCATGGAACACGTTAATAAGCCGATATTTCAAATAAAGCTACTTGCGCATGCTTGCTGAAGGCTCCTTGAGACCAATTAGGCTCCGGATTTCTGCGGTTGTTCTGCAGTAACGACAGAGCACGGTAATAGATATACGACTCAGGCAAGAGGGTGTCATGAACGATGCACTTAAGCCTTTTAAATGTTAATTAACGCAATGTATTGGTGCAAACTCCCGACTGATATTTTTCCCAGTCTTCTCAGGCTACCTCCCTTCGCAGCAGTGATAATTTATCTTGAATCAACAGTACTGCAGTCCTGTTTTCCATACTTTGGTATAAGTTCGCTGAGGAGGTCATAAGCGTTCACAGCATGGACAAGAAGTTTGAATAAGAACACCTATAAGCTAGTTAACGTAAATCAAACATTTACCGCCTTTATTTGTTCAAATGGTCACCCGTATCGGAGTAAGAGGACACTATTTTCGTTCTCAAAATGCTTGCTCCCTAAATCAGTAAACATGCTGTGCACCCACTTTCATCGACGATGCGAAAATCTGTCGTCGTCATGTTCACCCCAATGTGGCACCCTGCTCTGCAGAGGAACCTTGTAGTACCTCCCTGGGCTTGTGTGCGTACCTGGCTGCATATGTAGAAGGTGGAGCAATTGAGCGGGTTGGCGAGGAGCGTGGCGTTGTCTCTCCAGTCGTCGACGGGAGGGCAGCCAACGCTCTCCTGCGCGCCACACGTGGACACCAGGGGAACGCTGACGAAGGCGACCACCACCGACAGCAGCAAGACACTCCCCTTCACCGCCATCCTGAGCACGGGTGGAAAGAAAATGCCGCGGACAGTTGTTGGTTCTAGCACACGAAAGCTTGCTGGCGTGCAACGGAAAGCGCTTCAACAAGGCAGAAAAAAATGTTATCGTCAGCCATATCAGGATCACTGCAAGACAAATCCCTCTCACTCTGGAGCTCGGTGAGCCCTGTGTCTCGCTAGCCGCTGGCAGATGATTTTCTGTTCTCGTCTTTCCATGTGATGCTCTGGCGCCCCAGGTAACCTTTCTTCTGTCAGGTATAAGCTGCGTTACGCGAAAATATTGCCTGTTGTCTTTTTTTGCGCTATTGTCCATCTCAAGATGATTTGCTCACCTTCATTTCACCTAACATACCTTCAACTCGCGTTTCCTTCCTAACCCACACTACCCTTTTCTTGTCTTTTAACATTGCCTCTTTCATTTTTTCTAACTATTGATGCCTGTGTGCTTCACATAGAGGAGCAGGGTGGAACGCGATTCGTATTTGCAAGTCATTGTTTTATTTTATCTTCACGCGCGTGTATCATGAAACAAGTGCAACCGAATCATTGGGTGCCATGCTGGAATTATGTTCAGCAAGCATTAAGAGACCAGCCAAGACAGAACGTAGTCAATGCGGCCAATGCGGCATTTTTCCCACTCCGCGGGGTGGGAAAAATGATACGTCTTTCCAAGTTAAGATATTACTCATCCTCGTCATGAATTCACGCCAAGTTGGCCCCGTGGAGCCAAAGCAATGACTAAACTACCGAGACAAAACCCCACATCGTTTTCTTTCAAGACCGTCTAGCCAGGCTTTGCATGCGCCCTGGCTACATGATTCCGGTGAGTTTCTTGCCTTCTTGGCAACCCTTTTTTTTCTGTTTAGTGCCGCAGCTGTCGGTCTTTCGCTCAATCCTGTCGAATGGGCAAGTGAATTGGGTTGATTCTCAAGATGGGGACACGAGCTTTTTAATGTGTTTGAAGAAATAACAAAACAGAGCAAACCCCATTGTTACAATGCGTTGTGCAAGTACCTATTCTTGACAGCCAGAAAGAGTGCAGCGCTCGGGCTGCAAATAAGTTTTATGCAGTTCCTGCCTCTAATATTCTCCCATTTTTTTTTACTGTTCTGTGGTGGGCGTCTTTGCGAATACCGAGTACACTGGATGGCTCCGTTGCCGCCTGATGCTCTCCAGACCTTTCTTCGTGTCTTCTTCGCGCCGATCGGCAATCAGTGTTTTCCTTTTTTGTACGTTCGCACTATACTAGAGAGCGATGAAGTAATAGTAAATATTTGGAGCAATCATCAAAGCCATTACCTTTACTTTAGGCCATGCGGAACACGACGATCCAGCGTTTTGCCACATGTGTCGCCTGCTGGTAACATAATTTTGTCCTAAAACGCGAAACGCAAGCATTCCTAAAGTTTGCATAAGGTAAAGCCAATAAGCAACTGAAATAACTGAATTCGCACCAGTTCAAGATTCTTGGTCGGTTTAGCTGCACAGTAGAGAAACATGTGGCCTGCAGAAATTCTCCCCTTTTTGACTAGTTTGCCGTTAGGCAAGGCTCGGTTTGCATTTTTTCTTCTTGAAAAAAAAAAAACAACCTATCCAGCCTTACGCTAAGCCGGAGCAGACACTTGACAGGTCATGTGACATAACTGTCTAATTAATTTGATTGCAGGCTTAAAAGTTAGGAGGGCCGAAACCAAAGTGTCTCATTTTCCTTCATGGCGCGTTCTGCCTCATGTACTCTCTCCGTACTCATTCTGAACTTTTCCGTTAGTCCCCATCTCATAGATGAGCGCGTTAATCGGATTTCTTTCCGTTAATCAGGGTGTAGAAGATCCTTATGTGAAAACACTGGAAGATGTCTATAGCAACTGCAACCATAGCCCTCCATAAAGTCAGCAATAAAATTCCAATAAGGAAGGATGTAAGGCTGAAAGACACGATATCGCCCATGCTATTCACCGCCTATTTACAGGAGATACTCCGAGGCCTGGATTGGGAACAGCTGTGAAAAAGAGTTAATGGAGAATACCTAAGTAGTCTGCAATTCGCTGATGACATTGCCTTGTTAAGTCACTCAGGATATGATCTGCAAAGCATGATCAATGAGTTAGACAGGCAGATCAGAACGATGGGTCTAAAGAATAACTTGCGTAAGGCAGTGTTCAACAGCCTCGCAAGGAAACAGCAGTTCCCTGCAGAGTTGCTGAAAGTGGTAAGGGAATACGTCTACTTAGTGACCGCTGATCGGGATCACGAGAGTGAAATAACGAGAAGAATAAGAATATGGTGGAGCGCATTTGGCAAGTTCTCTCATATCATGAATTGCAGTTTCCCAATATCCCTCAAGAGGAAAATATACAACTGCTGTATCTTACCGATTCACACCTATGGGACAGAAACGTGGAGGCTAACGAAAAGTTTTCAACTCAAGTTAAGGACAACGCAGCGAGCTAGTGAAAGGAAAATGATGGGAAGAAAAATGAAAAATGGGTTCTTCTTTGTAATATATCAAGGCTGTGCATACGGGATCGTTATATTCTGTACTGATCTGTATAACGTGATCGACGACGTGAATGCATTTTTTATCACTCCTTCTCAAAAGCAATGTATACCTTGGATAAGCTGAAGTCTACAGTTGCGTTGTTGTATGAGCTGTTGCCTTTTAAAATGCCATAAAAGCAACCGACAGTAAGCAACTGAACCAAAATTTTCTCCCGTCTTTTACATCACTCTTTTAATGGATTAGTATTGCATTAGTATTCATTCGTCTCTGTGTAACAGTTGAGGCCATGATGCATTGTGCATTGGAGGTTGCAAGCATATAAAGTGTAGTATCCCCGCCGTCTTTCCGAAGATGTACTTTGAAAATTCCTTGTAAACTTACCGACATCACTAGTGAATAATAATAATAATAATTGGTTTTTGGGGAAAGGAAATGGCGCAGTATCTGTCTCATATATCTTTGGACACCTGAACCGCGCCGTAAGGGAAGGGATAAAGGAGGGAGTGAAAGAAGAAAGGAAGAATAGGTGCCGTAGTGGAGGGCTCCGGAATAATTTCGACCACCTGGGGATCTTTAACGTGCACTGACATCGCACAGCACACGGGCGCCTTAGCGTTTTTCCTCCATAAAAACGCAGCCGCCGCGGTCGGGTTCGAACCCGGGAACTCCGGATCAGTAGTCGAGCGCCTTAACCACTGAGCCACCGCGGCGGGGCCTAGTGAACGGCGGAATTTGATTCTTCATGACAACTTTTGTTTATATTTAGCGCTGCAGTTTTCTTTGGCTGACGTGAAAACCAGTATGGAATTTTCCGTCTCCTTTAACTGTCGTATATAAATCAGCAAGTGGCACTGCGGTATCTACCTCTGCAGTGTACATCTACTTTCTGTCAACAACTAACATTATGTATGCTGCTTAAGCTTGCCCAAGTGCTTAAGTGCTTGCTCAGCCTTTATGTTATTTGCTTATAAGTCCGGTTCTCACTTACATAGCATTAATTAATTTTAACATTTCTTTTAGTTCTGACTTACCTCTTTGGGCTTGCAGTTCGTACATATGCGTTTCTTAACGACGTCCTTTTTGACTGGGAGAGTTTTCCAGTGCTCTGTCTTGCTATATTATACCTCCTACCTGAAACACACTCTATGTAAGTGTACTTTGGCAAATCTTGTTACAATATAATGTGTATGTTTGCACCTCTTCATTGGTTAAAAGGTAGACATCACTTCTGGAGCCAGAACTGGAACTAACAGATACCTTCCTACTGTGGTCTCGTTTGTCTGCTTCTTCCTTGAAAGTTTGCTCCGTTTCTTTTTCAAACCTTTGCTGAACGTAAACCCGTGACCCTGGGTGCGCTATACTTTACTTTCTGAACGCCTCCCGGTGCCGAGGTAGGAGCATATTATCAACTCTTTTTCACTTTTGATCTCTCATTCCATCATTTCTAAGTCCATTTCTTCTTCTCGCGTTTGCAGGAAGTGATATTTCTGGTTATTATAGAACATATTTCTTTTTGAAAATTTACCGATAGCTTTTCCCGTTAGTTCAAAAATTCGATCTCATCGCTTCGTAGTGCCTGTTAGCCTACGCACTTCCTCTTAATAGATTCACAGTGAAGTCGTATGTATACATTTTACGTGACTTGAGTAACCTTTATCATGGGCTTGATCACAAGCCGAGTCAAGTCCTCAGCGCTACAAGATGTTGTCCGGTTGACCCTCGCGCCAGCAGCGGTTATCTTATCCCCCCCCCCCCCCCCCCCGGGTGTGGATTTCCTAATCTCTTCACTAATCCTAGCTGAATCCCAGCTTCCGCTGAGTACGTTCCCTTCCCCGTTGTGTCCATCCTGTTGCTCAAATAAGACAGCGATTATCTCCTGCGCGCATTACATGCGTCCAAGTCCACCGCTCCCTTCATATCAGCGAGCATCTTATTGCTGTGATTCTTTCCTTTAATCCCTTCTGCTCCCTTTCTCTTATTTACGTCATGCTTATCATTTCTTATCATTCCCTTCGCTGCTTTCAGTCTCTTTTCGTGGGTTTCGTTAGCATCCAGGTTTCGCACCATAAGTTAGCGCTGGAAGTGGGCATTGCTGAAGTACTTTTCTTACAAGCTTAATCTTGGCCAGGTGCTCGCCTTCTCTAGGGTGAAATGCTTGGCAAACGGGTCTTTGACCCCACGTCGAGAATACAAAAATACCTTGTGCCATGGCGCTGTTTGTCAAAAGTGCCCTTACGGCATTATAATTTATAACCATGGCTTTCCTTCTAGGGATATTGGTAAATAGCTGTTGATGACTTGGAAGTGTCTGCCGAGTAGGCAACACACTATACTTATTCCAATGCTGATTTTTTTTAACGCGACAGATTTAGTGCGGACGTGCGGAGGAAAAGTCGTGCGCGTTTCCACACTAATCCATGATTGGTCGACAGGGCTGTGACGTCACACGTTTAGCTGTGTAAAGCAAATGATTAAAACTCGAGCTAAATTGTGGCTGTGTGGTCGTTGCATGACATTCTAACGTATAATAATGTAAAGTAAATTAATTTCACTGAAAAAAGTGAGATAATCAGTTGGGATTCGAAACTACGGCCCTTATAAGTTGCGTATAAGACACGCTATCCCTCGGACATTGAGGCAAGTTCGTTCGACATGGTTAAAGGGAGACATTGTTTGTCTTGTCGTGTTTCACGCGGTTTAGTATGCCTGCTTATGTAAGCTAATAATGTGTGCAATTAGAAAAAGATACTAATTGAGAAAGTAAGTAGCAAATTATCATTAACGCTGCCGCGTCTTGCCATTAAGACGTCTTTAAGAATCTGGATAAACCGGGACTGCTTGGCACAGATGTTATTACTAGCTATCTCTAGTCCCAGGACGTCACCTTCAATCACCATTGTGCTTGCTTCTTTGCCAGACTCCTAAACATTACCTTAGCTTCTTCACTTTAATTTAGCGTCAGCGATTATCTGTAAGCTCTCTAGCGAGTTACTTCGCACAAAGATGCGACACAGGGCTACAGATACAGGGGTAATACAGATATTATTCTGCGTTAACTTGAGTGCCCAATTTATACAAATCTAGACTGTTGATAACTTAAAGGTGTGTAATTAACAACAGAGAGGTTGTGTCTCGGTTCCTGCAAATTGCGCAATTAAGTATCTTACGAAAAGCGTTATAACTTTTCACCTTACTTTTTTTGCATGAAATGCTTTCAATCCCTCTTCTCGTGAAATTAAGGCTAAAATCGACAAGAAACTATAGCGGACCTAGAGCTGCACATCAGAGCGAACCACAAGACGGATATGAAGCCGAAGTTATCCGAAATATTCTAAAATTTTGGTTTCATTGATATCCAGCAGGATAGAACTTCAGTCTCGAGCGGGATCCGAACCAGTGGCGGCGCCTTTGGTTCGGTTCTGGTTCTGGCTCTGGAATAGAGGAGCCTCGCTCCCCGATGCCTTGGGCCAATCGGCCACCGCCGCAGCTTCAGGAGCCGTGTCTTCTAACTGTAAGCCTCTCGCGTTCAGACGAAGACATCACTTTTCAACCTCTTTAGGTAGTCTAAGCCTAGCACATGGTTGCCTCTCGTGATGTTCGTTGTATATCGGCGTCTTCGTCTTCCATCCGTTGTTCTGCGCCACGAGCGTTTGCGAAGACTGCTAACGAGATATATGGCGCTTGAAACAGCGAATGGGAGCTTACGTATATGCCCCGCCGCGGTGGCTCAGTGGTTAGGGCGCTCGACTACTGATCCGGAGTTCCCGGGTTCGAACCCGACCGTGGCGGCTGCGTTTTTATAGAGGAAAAACGCTAAGGCGCCCGTGTGCTGTGCGATGTCAGTGCACGTTAAAGATCCCCAGGTGGTCGAAATTATTCCGGAGCCCTCCACTACGGCACCTCCTTCTTCCTTTCTTCTTTCACTCCCTCCTTTATCCCTTCCCTTACGGCGCGGTTCAGGTGTCCAACGATATATGAGAGATACTGCGCCATTTCCTTTCCCTCAAAACCAATTATTATTATTATTATTACGTATACAGCGAGAGTACGAAAAACAGAAGTGGTGAACGCAGCGCTGCAAGCATCTGTAGGGACGCGCGTGGCCAGCGACTGCCACGTACTGAAGAAGAGGATATGCAGACACGCAGATAGCTAGACGGACGGACGGACGGACGGGGTGATAATTGTCACCTATTTATAGCCATTTAATCGAGGCGTGATAAATTTTTTGGGGATTAAATGCCAATTTTCTTCTTTCTTTGCCCATCTACGCCAATTCCCCAATCGCCTCCTACTTGCTTCTGCTTCTTGTAAGTTAAGCATGCCTTGGCTCTTCCTAAACTCCGCTGCGTCTCGTATCTCTGAGGTGTCCGCGTGCGCGCGCTGGTCGATGCAAGGCCTCGCAGTATATTCTGTCATTTTCCTGTCTCGCATGCAGCAACAGCAAATGTCACCCATGGAGTCAAATTTCTGCGCGTATCACTTTGTCTTCAAACAGACGGCCTCGAAAAGAAAAGCGCTTCTTTTCGAATCGTCGAAAAAGAAGTTTTACTTTTGCTTGTACTATAGAGCTCCAACGTCGGCCTGTCTATCATTTTCTTTAGCCAGTGCGTTTTTTCTGAGGTTCGTTCTTTCTGTTTCAGGGTTATCTTACCACACGTGCCTTCACTTTGACATTTGTATTCACTAGCAAGCCGTTCAGTTCTCCTCCATGCAGTGTTAATACGGCAGCGGTGTAAGTACCTGAAAATTATCGCCACGCATAGCTTCTTCACCATTTGCTTCACTTGTTCTTCACACTGAGTCATACCTTTTTAATGTGAAAGCATTACACGGCTAACCTGCAACGAAGCCCAGCGGCGTTGACCAGCAGCAGTGGTTCGAAAATCCTCCAGTGACATCACCATCGTCTCATATGACTTCAGCAGGAGACCATAACATAATGACATCTACAGCAAAGGAAATAAAAAAGTAATATTTCTTCTGAAGGTATGGGGAAGTGAGCCGTGGACCTGCGGATTGCGAGGAGAGCACGCAACACCATAAACCACGAAACCGCGCAGTTTTGTAGCGATAGCTACATTACGGTAGCATTACGAGTCTTCAGCGTGGCGGCGCCGCCACCCTGTGGCTGCGCAGCCACGCTATCAATTGGTTGATCACGTGGTGCGGAGCAGCTTCCGGCGGCGTGGCTGATCACGTGACTAAGTTACGCTCGGCCAGCTGTAGCTATCGCGTCACTCCAGGTTTAACCAGAGCTAAACCACCGCGAATTTTTGGCTAATAAAGGTGAACCTATAGCGTATTAGTAGAGTGCATCTTGAAACCGGCGCAGAAAAAGACAAGGGACGAGGAAGAAACCAACAGGACAGAGCGCGGAACTTCAACTGGTTTATTACAACAGTGTATCACATTTATACAATCATCGTAATCACGTGGTAACATGACAAACGATCATCACGTAACACTTGTGCGCAGGCGTGTACAAGACACAAGTGTTACGTGATGATTTTTTGTCATGTTACCACGTGATTACGATGATTGTATAAATGTGACGCACTGTTGTAATAAGCCAGTTGAAGTTCCGCGCTCTGTCCGGTTGGTTTCTTCCTCGCCCCTTGTCTTTTTTTGCGCCGGTTTCAAGATGCACTCTACTAATAGTCACCAACTAGCCCGTCTCTCTCTATTATACTATAGCGTATGTGTTTCCTTACGTCTGTATGCTAATGACTTGATGTGTAATTAGAAAGGAAGTGATCTTTAATGAACCTCGCTACAGAGCTCACGATGAGACAGTGCTTTCACATTCAAAGCACGTAAGTGCCCTCTGCAATTTTGCATCACTCGCTTTGAGCGTTGACCTCCCCTTATCACCCTGTCAGAGGAGATGGCGCCAGCGCGCGCTATAGGTCGCGGTCGACTGCACGACCGCAACATTGGAGAGATTTAGCATAGCGTGATCCGTTGCCGTGAACCGCTTCCGCAGAGACCCAGCTGCGCCAGCGCAGTAGCAGGTGTGCTCCTTTCGAGGTTATCTGCGTGCCTCAAGGAACCAGTTGGCGGTAGGGGATCGTGCTATGCTGAATCTTTCTATGGCAGGGGCGTCAACGAGGTGGTCGACGCGGCAGTCGACGGAGCGTCGCCGTCCTGTCCCAGCGTTGCCGTTGCTGGTCTTTTCTGACATGACGCATACCCAGAAAGGGCAACAGGTGTCTGCATAGCGCGTGCTGGCGCCACTTGTTCTTCGGCGCGTGGGCGGCTCTGCTAACGTGGGTCGCTACGCACCAAACACGGCGAAGGAAGCCGATCGAGAGAGGAGACCAGCTCATGGTGGAGGCTTCTCAAGACTCGAGTGCGACAGCCATCATCTATGAACCGCCCTAGAATGCGCTACACCTCTCCGGCAGGTCATTTCATGGTTACATGTCATTTTGGCATCTATTCATGACGAAATAGACAGTCAATCTTTATTTCATCTCGCTAATTCTAGGGCCTTTTTTTCTGCGTTATTTATGTTGCACTTACGCGTGTCACCTGAACTCCATGTACCCATTAAGCTTGTGAGCTCTATCTGGCTACGCGGACGCGTCTGACGGGAAACGGGAATAGTCAGGAGTCATTTTAGGGAAACTTTTGCCCCGCTTCTGTTGTTAGCGATCAAAACAACTATTTCCAGTTGGACCATCCCCTATCGACGTCGATATCTGCTTGGCGACCTTCCTTTTGATGGATAAACCACGCGGTCGTTCCTCAAGCTAGGGTGCAAACATTTTCTCTCGCCTCAATGCCACCCGCCTGTTTCAGCGATATAGCACACCACCGTAAACCACATAAGGAGAAGCATGCCCAGGCACAGAAGAATACAGCGCATACCGCGCTCGTCAAACCTCGTGCACTACGGAGATTGATTTGACGACCGTACTCACCTGACACAGCATCCTGTTACGGAGTGCTTGAGCCCTTTAGCCAAAAGGAGAACTACATGAACGCAAGTGCGGTTCTGCAATAGAGTGTGATGCATGCTATTTGTTCAGCTGCTCGACGAGGCCAGTAGTCATAAAGAGGGCCCTCATGTCTCGCATGCAGGTGCGATAAAAAGTTCCACGTCAAGGCGCGGGCTACCCGGAGCGCACAATCTCGAGCAATATAGGTCCTCCTTCTAAGAATATGCGTCGGCAGCCGTGTTGTTTTTGCGACTCTCGCTACTGTCGTAAGACGAGCGCGCATCGCACTCGTAAAAACTGTAGCCCACGTCCATGACTACTGAAGCAAATGTAGCTCTAAGCACAATCTTACGGATGCAGCTAATAAAAAAAATAATGAAACGGTGGCTGCGACGCTCTGCGAGCGAGCACGGCATGTGTGGCTGAGTCGGTTGGCCATGCGGATGCCGCGGATGCATTTATTCAGTGGCAAAGCGCGGGAATGACCCTGTTGTTCTCATATTAAAGTGCTCGTTAAAGATTCCCGGCTGGTCGAAATTCATCTGAAGCCCTTCGCTATGTGGTGTCTGTAATATACCATATAGCCCAGAGCCAAACTAACTCGCACATGCACTCCATAATTAGCAGGCCAGATACCCATTTTTCTGGCCGAACTCTTTGCCCTTATTTTCATTAAACTTATCTCTCTCTCTCCCCCTCTCTCTCTCTCCCCCCCTCTCTCTCTCTCCCCCCCCCCCCCCTCTCTCTCTCTCTCTCTCTCTCTCTCTCTCTCTCTCTCTCTCTCTCTCTCTCTCGCCGACGCACTTTGGCTTTTTCGCGCGTTGCCTGCAGTAATATTTAAGGCGAGACGAACATGAGCGCCGCCACTCTTTCTACGCCCAGAGTAAGTTTACAGCTCGAAATCGGATCGACACTTGCTGGCCGTAAATTTTCGGAGGCACTGCCTTCACGGCTATAAATCAGGCCGACGATGGTCGACTACAGCAGAATGTTCGTGGTACTTCACCCAGCAAGCCGGCCTCACATTAAAATGCCAGCGTAACCGGCAACCCAATAATCCTTTCCCCTTAAACTAAATCTAAGAACAGTTTGCAATCTACGCAATCTAAGTAATCTAAGAACAGTTTGTAATCGGTGACTACACAAATCTCAGAGAAAAATGAACAAGAAACACAGAGTTCATTGCATGGCCTCTCTGGAACGCATGTATAGTGTGGCTCAGATGATCATTAGCCAAACTGCGGAATTGTAACGTATATACCTCAAGCTTAATTTTAAGCGGAAGAATCGTACTAACGCGAGAAATAGCTCGTCACGGATAAAAAAAAAATGTCTGTGGTATATTCCGTCTCATTTCATTTCCTTAAAGGCCCCATGACTGGGGTATTACATAAGGGGTGGGAACTAATAATATAAAAACATTCTTACAATTGTACATAATTTTTTTACATTTTCAATGAACTTGAATGAACAGGTGATGGTGGCAATGTCGCTGGAAGGTCGTTCCAGCCTGCAGCTGGGCGGGGAAAAAAGGAGGCGGCTGCGTTTTTATGGAGGAAAAACGCTAAGGCGCCCGTGTGGTGTGCGATGTCAGTGCACGTTAAAGATCCCCAGGTGGTCGAAATTATTCAGGAGCCCTCCACTACGGCACCTCCTTCTTCCTTTCTTCTTTCACTCCCTTCCTTATCCCTTCTCTTACGGCGCGGTTCAGGTGTCCAACGATATATGAGACAGATACTGCGCCATTTCCTTTCCCCAAAAACCAATTATTATTATCAAAGGTGACAGTGCGCGAGACTGGACGGGCCACATGAAAATGATGACTAGTGCGGAGTGAAATGCGTGCCGGGGGAGGGAGAATATAGGGAGCGGTGCGCATAGGGCTATTAAAGATTTTACGAATAAAGATAAGCTGGAAGTGCGACGACGGATTGATAAGGGCGGTAAACCGGATGCCGTTTTCATGGCGGAAACGCTGATGTCATAAGCATAGGATGCGTGAATAAACCTGGCCGCGCGATTTTGAACGGACTCAAGAGAATTAATGAGATAAGCTTGATGGGGATTCCAAACTGGGGATGTGAATTCCAACTTTGACCTAACGAACAATTTATATGCTAGTAACTTTACGTGTTGAGGAGCGTGATGAAGATGTCGTTTTAAGAATCCTAACGTTCTGTTAGCTGATGATATTGTGTTAGTGACATGTAAACTCCAGGAAAGATCACTATAAAGTGTTACACCTACATACTTGTAGGACTGAGCTGGTTCTATGGACACATTAGAGATTACGTAGGATCGAATAAGAGGATTATGACGGTGGTGGACAGATAAATGCTTGCACTTATGAGGGTTGAGTTTCATTAGCCATTGGTTACACCAGTTCTGGACAGCATTAAGGTCACTTTGAAGAGATGCTTGGTTAGCGGGTTTAGTAACTGCACTATAAATTACACAGTCGTCAGCAAACATGCGTGTATTAGAAGTGACTTGTGATGGCAAATCATTAAGGTATATTAGGAAAAGTAGCGGGCCGAGTACAGATCCCTGAGGAACATCTGATGTTACCGGAAGAGAGTTAAAGTTCTTATTGTTAACAGAAAGAAATTGGGAGCGATTAGATAGGAAGGCTTCAAGCCACTTCATTATGTAGGGGTGCAAATTTAATCTGGAAAGTTTTGTCAGTAAGCGTTTATGGTACTTTATCGAAGGCTTTAGCGAAATCCAATAATATGACGTCAGTCTGTTGATTGTAATCAAGGTTTATGCGCAGATCATGTAAGAAAGTTGCTGGTTGGGTCTCGCAGGAGTAGCCCCTGCGAAATCCATGCTGTGCCGGGTGAAAAAAGTTGTTAGAGTCAAAGAAGGCCATGATATTGGTATAGATGACGTGCTCCATGATTTTGCAGGATACGCTAGTTAGGAAAACGGGGTGGTAATTTAAGGGCGAATTTTTTTCACTTGATTTGCAGTCTGGAACGACCTTACCATGTTTCCAATCCTTGGGCAGTTGACCAGTGAGGAGTGCCTGCGTGAATAACAACGACAAGAAAGACGCACATGTATCTTTTGTGTTTTTTTAGTATTTTGGTATTGATGTTGTGGATGCGGGCGGAGGATGACAGCTTCATTTTTTTCTATTAATGATGAGATTCCTGTTGGCGAGAATATAAGCGAAGGCATACGTTCCATAATAGATGTCGGTTCTGAAGGATGTGACATGCTAGCTTCTTTCGTAAACACAAATGAAAATGCCTCATTAAATAGATTTGCGCAGTCTGTATCTGAGATGGGTTCACCTGATGCATCGGCAAGGGAAATGTTACGCGTGTGCTGCGGGTTGATGACTTGCCAGAATTTACGGGGGTTAGTTGTTAGCATTTTAGGCAAGTCGGTCTAAAAAATAGCACGCCTGGTTACACGAGTTTTTTTTTTAAGTAGACTTTTTCTGCCACATAGTATTTATTCCAAGCGTTCTCACTGGGATGCAATTTCTCTGAGCAGAAGAGGCGTTTCTTTTTGTTTTCCAGATGTTTTAGACAACTGTTGTACCATGGGTTTCGAGGGCTGTTTCGTATGACTACTTTTAGAATAAATTTGTCTACCAATTCTTCAATTTTCTTTTTGAATAATAACCAGTTTTCATGACTCGTTCTTTGGTGAAATTTGGGTTCAACAAGGACTTGAGAGGCCCGAAGTTCGTTATTAATAGCAGCATAGTTTCCCTGATCATATAATAGGATGGTTTGTCTATTGGTTGCGCGGTGCAACGGTTTAATGGCGAGGCATGCATGTATTATTTTGTGATCGCTAACTCCTGGATGATACGTGATGAAATAAACACATTCTGTATGATCGGTTAATATTGGATCAAGGGTATTAGCGCTGTCTTCTGTTACACGCGTTGGCTCAGATATTACTTGTACCAGATTGAAATTAAGGCAGACATCAAGAAATTCATTTGCTTCATTGCTACCTGTAGAGGTTAGGTTCTGCCAATCAATGCTAGGAAAGTTGAAGTCACCGAAGACGAAAATGCCGGCGTTAGGATGCTTAGTTTTGATTTCATTTAATGGATTATTAAATTTGTGCGGAAAATTTGGGCTGTTATTAGGAAGTTTATAGCAAACGCCAACGACAACTGACTGTGGTGAAAAGTGGAATAGGATCCGCAATATTTCAATGTCTGATGAAAGGTTGATGGGCGTGCATGACAGTTCTTGTCTGGTTGCAATAAGTACGCCTCCTCCCCTCCTATCTTTGCGGTCATTGCGATAAACACGGAAATTTGGCAAGTCAGCGAGGACTTCGCTGTCAGATATGTCAGTGTTGAGCCACGTTTCAGTCAGGATTAGTAAGCTGCTGGAAGACGATGAGACGAGGTTAGAGACGATGTCCCGCTTTGAAATAAAACTGCGAACATTCGTGAAAAACGCTGACAAGGAAAAAGCGGGTTGCGGTGAACGTTTTAAACGCTTTGACGAAATTTGTTGCCGAGGTGATTGCTACTGCACTTCTTTTACTGTTTGCGATGTCTCGTCGAAGATGTAACGTTTTGGACCGATGTTTAGTGTTTTGAAACGCAAGGTGAATTTATCTGTAACTGACCGCGCATGGGCAACTAGCTGTTTGCGAACATGACGAAGAAGAGGAGAAAAGTCTTCGCCAATGCTGTAGTCTTTTCCTTTAAATTTTTTTTCCATTAGAGAGGATGCTGTCTTTAGTTTTGAACGACGTGAATTTTGCGATGATTGGCCGGTCGCGATCTGTCGAGTGGCGCCCAAGCGCGCTCGATGAGCGCGCTCGATTTGATTAAGAAGTATGGTGAAATCCAGACTAATGACTTTTTCCTCTGAATCCGCAAAATTTTCAGAAGGATTAGTGACGGGAATATTGTAAAATATGAGGTTATTACGGCAAGAGCGGTTTTCAGTACCGTCTATACGCGCTTCCAGTTTCACTATCTGTTGGCTTAGTTGGGTAGTTAAAGTTCTAAGGCTGTCTATTTCAGAATTAATTGCAGAAAGCGCAGCGTAATGAGATTCCAGGGCAATCATGCGCTTGTTTAAATCTGCCAGAGTTGAATCAGTTGTTCTGAGCTGTGTCTTAATGTCCTGTAAGTCGGAGATTAGGGTAGTTTGGACAGCTGTTAATTTCTGCAGTTCGGAAATTATTGTTTCCGAGTTGTTCTGCCCAGGATTCGTCTCCACATCACCCGACAGGAGCATACGGATCGTGCGCAAGCATTCAACAACAACACTGGCGCAGCACTGCGGGCTCGGCAGCTGCATTAGTAATTGCTGGTCGGAATGTTCGGCTACTGGATTACGTTCTCTTGAGAATTTGCGGACGTCGTTTTTGTCTTGCCGGATTCTTTCTTTGAAATTTTTGGTTTCGCCGATGTAGCTTGCGTCGTGTTTGTGGGCCTGCGCACAAGCCCACAAACACTGTTGCGCTTTGCCTACCTGTTCCCAAAGACCGGCCGCGGAGGGAAAGAGCCCAAGACATTGTCTGCAACATTCCATGCGCCGACTGCGACGCAAGCTACATCGGCGAAACCAAAAATTTCAAAGAAAGAATTCGGCAACATAAAAACGACGTCCGCAAATTCGCAAGAGAGCGCAATCCAGTAGCCGAACACTCTGACCATAGAATCAACTTCGAATATATATATAATTGGTTTTTTGGGGGAAAGGAAATGGCGCAGTATCTGTCTCATATATCGTTGGACACCTGAACCGCGCCGTAAGGGAAGGGATAAAGGAGGGAGTGAAAGAAGAAACCCGCATCCTCGGCACCGAAACAAATTAACACAAAAGGCTCCTTCTGGAATCCTGGCACATTCAAACCACCCCGAACAACATCATCCGCACAAAAGGAAACCTGCCCCCAGTATATGCCCAGGGACTTCGCTCTTCAACTCAACGGAAAAAAAAAAGTTGCCACTCACCAACTCCCAGCCTTAACCCTACTTCCTACCCCTCCCCCGCGCCTTTCGCCTCACAGCTGTCGTTCCTTTGACCACCCCCCCCCCCCTCCCCTCCATATTTAAAAGACGCTAGTTACTGCCCTCAGTCACCCCGCATGAAGGAGCCGAGTCAGCTTCGAAGCGTTGGGTTAAAGTTAAAATTTTTGGTTGGAGATGTACAGTTTATTATGTCTTCAAACCCAACCAGACAGGCAAATCTGTCAAAATGTTTAGTTTTCAACTTCCATACCGCATGCCCTGAATTATATTATATGCTTCTCCCATTCGGCGTTGTCGTTCTGCGTAGCTGCAGGCAACTCTTGCCGTTAGCGTTTTCACGAAAGAAATAAATTCCTCATTTAGCAAGACAAAGGCCGGGGCCTTGCACTGAAGGAGCTTGTTCATTCGCTCAAAGTCACCGATAAGTAGACTTACAAATTCATCAAAAAACAAATTTTGATCACCCCTGTAATTTTGATCACCACTTTAAGTTTTACCCTTTTCAATATCTCCCGTTGACTTGTAAAAATGCTTGCTACCTACAGTTGAAATCTCTCTTTACGAGATGATATCTGTGTATGGTGTTCCGGACGCAACAGGCGCATTGTGCATGCCCGACTGCGGTGGGCAATAGGCTGCATAGAATCATTTTTAAGTAAGCGCGGTGTCGTCCTCTAGCCAGATAAAAGCTGAGCAACTGCATTTTCGAGGCGCGACCTTTCGCGCTAAGTGCTGAAAGTTTCTGGTACTCCAATACCATACGTTACAAGTCAGAAATTCCTAGGGGTGACATTCGACAAGACCCTGTCATGATCCCCGCGTGTACGACAGCTAAAAATCAAGCTCTGCTCTTACGCCTCTATCTTTTGTATGCTCTCCACCACCAGAAGAGGCTGCTCTACACGATCATTACTACGGTTGTACGGAGCGCTCTGTGAAGGCCTTCTACGCTAGTCTCCCAGATCTTCAGGGTATCTCACAAACATCAAACTCCTTGAAGCTATGCAAGCTAAGGCCTTGAGAATCTTCCTCGGCCTTCCCAAGAACACCTCCACCGTGGGTACTCTAGCAGAGAGCAGACGCCTGTCTGTATCAGTACTGCTAACCCAGGAGTTGCTTCGTGCCCAGATGCGGTTCGTAGCTCGTGCGCCTCACCATCCACTCGCAGCGTACTGTATAGAGAAAGTTTCCGACCTTGTCCCACCACACTACCAGCGCGCTGTCAAGACCTCATCATCACTTTGGAGGTACGCAGCATTTCAAATCAAGACAACAGTCCCTGGCATCAAAAGAAAAACAAACACCCCCGGTCCTTCACTTAAATATTTTGCTCTTGAAGACATTTATGGATGCTATAGTGCGCACCGTCACATCTACATTGATGGCTCTGTCACATCGATCTCATCAGCGACTGGCGTCTGGGTTCCGTCAACGCGCACCACAATTTCGACGACACTCAGTCACCGCATTTCGACTACTGCTACCGGGCTGGCTGCTCTGCGAGCAGCATTTACTTACATTCTGCAACAACCGCCAACAGCGTGGGTTATCTTCAGTGACTCTCGGGCTGCATTACAATCCATAAAGTCATCAGGAAGCCTTCAAGAGCTGATCATCGATGACTTGAACAGATTACACTCCGAGGCCTGCGAGCTAGGTCACCGTGTTGTGTTGCAGTGGTTGCCCGCTCACTGTGGCCTTGCAGGCCACGACCACGCTGGCGGTGCAGGGAGGTCGACGCATGACGACACCTCCTTGCTCCTACCTATAGATAAACCATTTTCTCGCAGTGATGGTGTGGGACTTCTGGCTACAAAATCCTGGCAGACGCAACGCTCTTTGTGGTGTGATCCGCAGCGTTAATATAGACCCCTTCTTCGTATCGACCCCACTTGTGACTTCTGTATGCCACGCAGTTTAGATAGACGTGATCGTAATTGCCTGCACTGAATTCGCCTGGACGTTGCCTTCACTAAATCCTATCTACATAAAATTGGGGCATCAAGTAGCCCTCTGTACCCCACATGTGGTGTGCCCGAGGATCTTCCACACTTGATCTGCCGCTGTCAAATCTTTAACAACCATCGCAAGGCACTGTTAAGTGCTTGAGGACTCCGACAGCACTGTCCCGTGCACCTCGAGCATGTCCTTTGACCCTGGAGGAATTCGGCTTCGGATGCGCGCGGCATAAAAGCATTATTAGTTTACCTTAGAGACACGGGTTTGGTGGACACACTTTGACAATCATGTGTGTGTTTGGGAGTGCGTGAGTGTAGAGTATTTCACAATTCACCTTTTCTTTTTAACTTTTCCTCTCTTTTTCATCCTCTTCTTCTCTTCTTTCACCCTCACCTGCATGGTGTAGCATGCCAGGCCAACAACCAGGCAGACCTCTCCTGTTTCATTAAAGTCTCTGTCTCTCTCTCTCTCTCTCTCTTTGGCTGAAATGAGTTCCGCAGCGTGGATACTGCGTTAGGTTCTAAAACCCGCCAACTGAGCCCAGCAAAGCTGCAAAATTTTCTCGCGCATGCATTATGCTCGGACATGGCTTGGATCTACCGGATCTACAAGCCCGAGCTGCAGAGGCAGGCTCGGGCCGAACTTTGAGCTCAGAATACTATCCTTGTATCGCCCAGCATGCGATCACTTACCTCACATATCGCAACACAATTCGGCTGTTGTTTTTTATTTCTCGTCACGAAGCTTTAATACGTAGCTTTCTGACATCTTTTGTTTTGAGTTTAGTTAATTTTTCATCGGCATAATCGTATCCATTTCATCTGTTATAGTTCCTGTCATTCAGATAGAGGGAATGAGTAGATGTGCTACGTTTCCAGCCCGAAGGCTTTGGGGATGCTTGTGGGCACCTCAGAAAGAACCTATGATTGATTGATTGATTGATTGATTGATTGATTGATTGATTGATTGATTGATTGATTGATTGATTGATTGATTGATCAACTGCTCAGAAGTATCCCTATTATCGCCGTTGCTGAAGTTAAGATCACTTGCTTCTGTATAATTATTCGGAGAGAGTTCAGGCACGACGTTATCTCCAAAACGTTTATTCTTCAGTGCCCCCTGTTGTTGCAGCGTCCCGGGTGCCTAGGCTATATCCAGCAGTCAATATGACTGCTCTGTCTCCTTCTCAGGTTAACACAGTTTCGCACAGGCTGCGAAACATACAGGCAGCAATACCATCACAGTACACCCAAGTCGACATCAGCGTCAGCCACGTGTCCCAAGAGTCCTGAGTCGGCAGCGTCGTCAGCGGAGTTAGCGACTGGCTCCACAGCCGAGTTAACATCTAAGGCGTCGACGTCGGCGTTGACAACGGCTGGCTGCGAGCCATCGACGGCCCCAGCCGGCTTTGAGAGCACGTCGTCCACCGAGACATCAGCATCCACAACAGCGGGTCTGGCCGTGGTAGGTTGGACTTCGGCCTCAGTCACTTCGTTCTTTACGGTTGCCGAGGCGACGCTGACGTCTTCAGGCTTGAAGATCTCCTTGACTATCTTCGTAACCACGACCTTGGTGGTGACCACTTCGGCCGGCGCCGGTTCGGCCGTCGGCTGCAGCGGGACGCAGTCAGCTCTGTCCGGGTAGTCGCACACCTTCAGTTTGTCATTGAAGACCAGGTCACCGGAGCAGTTGAACAGCTTGGGCGTGCCCTGCGAGGCACGTAAAGATAGGAGCGGATGCGTCTTTATCTCTTTCTTTATCTCTTATTAACAACTGTTTGCCTAACCGTAATCAAACTGTCTATGTCGGCAGAAACTGTTCTCAGAGAGGGAGAAAGCAAAATTTAATGAGGGGAAAGGTGGCGAGATCGGCGGGCGGAAACATGATCATGGCCTGCTACTCCACACTGCAGGTAGGCACAGGAAAGCAGAGGAAGAGGCAGGGTGGAAATGTCTCATTTAAACTACTGTTTTTTGGTGTGGGGCACTACAACAGAAATAAATGTGCATAAAATTTACATGCTGCAAAAGAAAGCTGTCCGTTACATTGACAAAGTTGATTACCACGCCCCTACCGATCACTTATTTCCTACTGCCGGATTATGCTAGTTCATAGCTTGTACCAATATCGCTTAGCAACCAGATACAAAAAATTTCTATGATATAATAATCTAGGGTTTCTAGACATTACTTGCCTCACTCAAACTGTACCGGCTTATGCCCTGCGCAATACCGAAAAATGGTTTATTCCTTTTTGCCGCAACAACTATGGGAATCAAATGTTACGTTACAATCTGCCACAATTATTAAACCAATTACAGTCGATGAATGTCGATATTTCAAAAAGAAGCTTGCGCGAAATTAGAGCCACCTTTATATAAGCAATAAAACGCTGTTTCAGTATATATATTTTTGGCGTAAAAATATTTTGTATGTATATCTGCGTCTGTGTAAGAAGAAGTTTTGTCTATACTGTTGGCCGATCTTCCGATGTTCGCAATCTTTTACATAGTACTCGTATTTCCTGCTGTATGCTGTATGCTGTATGGGGGTCCGGGGGTCCCTCAAGTGATCTGCGATCACTTTTTACCCGGACCTACCCAAATCTATGATGTAAATAAATTAAACTCGAAGCTTCTAACTTGAAGGGGATGATGTCGTAATTCAATTAAATGGCCAAGCACAGTTTGGCTGACACTCGTCCCTCGCGGAGCTTCTAATGCATAGAATTCGCGGTCCATGTCTTGCACACTCATAGAAGCGCATCACAAAACTGATCTCAGAAAAAAATAATTTCTAAAGAGGGTGTCACAAGGTTTATATTAGGTCCCCTGGCACTGCTAACTTCCGAGATAACGTGAACGAACACTATGAATAAACGGGAAAAAATTATTTTTGTAACTCGTTGAAGCAACTCTTTACGCATGCAAGGGGTCGTAGAAAAAAGCCCAGATGCTTTGGAAGCCCGCCGCTGTAAGGGAAGTTCCTGCAAATACTGAGTTTTTCTGTTTTAGCAACATTGGGCTGCTGCAGCCATATTTCTTCCAAGCCCGGCGACCCGGGCAAACGGAAGGTGGTACTTTGAAAACTTGCCCACTGTCCATAGCATTCACCTCAATGCGGCTTCCATGATGGTGGACGAGGACCAGGGTTAAAGGCTGCGCGCTTATCTATCTAATCCCCTTATCGCCGCCCCACTCTCCTTGTCAGGTAGTTACGAAATGATTAGTTATTTTATTCGCAAAGGAAGTCTCCAATAAATAAATGTACAACCCTTGTCAAACGTAAGAAGCCAAAGGAAGTTTGCTTCTGAGCCGTACAGTGGAGCTGCTGTATAGCATCTGTGTAAATCCTTTATCTTTCGGAGGAATGAAAACGCGACCTTCCGTCAAGTCAAAGAGATCTGGAGTGCTGGACCTTTGGGCTGTAAACTTTTGGCAAAGGTTGTACTTACATTTCCTACCCTCACACGCTATGTCCATCATACAAAAGGAAACATCGAAACGTTAAAAACTAATTTTTCCCCTTCGGAGTGGAGCCGGAAACGAAAACCAAGAGAGCGTAATGCGTCACAAGAAACATTTCCGTAACTCCATGTTTGCGAGTCGCAGGAGCAACTTTATGCTAACTGAAAGGCGAAATTCTAGAGTCCCGGGTACAGTGCGATGTCAGAATGCACGAGAAAGAACCCCAGGTGGTCGAAATTTCCAGAGGCCTTCACTGTGGCCCCTCATAGCCTGAGTCGCTTTGGGACGTTAGACCGCCATATACCAAAAAAAAATCGATTCGGCAATGGAAGCGCTTGCCTGCCGCTGTTGTACGCATTTCTTCCAGTGACACGTTTTATTCTTCGTCACAAATGATACAAACTGTTAGACACTTATTTTCCGGCTGTTCTCGGTGGTAACCTCGGTGTAGATCGCTGTCACTTGCGGATTTCACACCCACAATACATACTTGTAGGTTTGCTCTGCTAGTTATCATGTTGCCACATTTTCTCTGTACTTTGCTCGCGTTCTTGCGATCATGTTATACCGCTGCTGATACTTCTCTTTTTAAAGCATTTCTTCGCGTGCAATGTACCTGCAGTTTTGAGAAGAGCTGTGGCCAGTGGGAGGGTGACCTTGAGGGTGACCTTGGCGTCCTCAAGGTTCCTTGCTTTCGCACGTCTACTTAGTTTAACCACATTAAAACAATACCACATGCCACTTTTTTTCCCTCGAGCTCTCTGCTGGAATATCGTGAATGCTAGTTTGCTCTTCAATCCATGCTGCTGCTTCTCTCTCTCCCTGCCATTTGATGTTACCCCTATACTTTTCCTTCCCATAGCTGGCTACGCTTTTCTCAATTTAATGTTGAGTCCTTTCACAACCCCTTTCATCTCCGTTGGTGGACACCGGCAGGATGCCAATGTTGTCTACTTCACTTCTGAGTGCTGTCGGTAGGTTCATGTTCATCACCTCGGCGTGGCTGCCAAACGCACTGCAACCTGATGTTGTCCTCCGGTGATTTCTCATGGCCTGGATCTGAAGGCTCTACCTGGCATTACATTTGTACAGCCTTTGTCAAAAATATACAGCCGAAATGATTTCATTCTGTGCTGCACCGTGGGGCTATCTTGAACTCCTGAAACTGCTGTGCTTCGGAGAGGTGATAATGAGAGGTCATTTAGCTTTCCAGAGATTTGGAGCGCTGGCAATGCAAAATGAGTCACGCTGCATGGCCCTTAAGCAAACCCCATGGGCTGCACATTTCTTAGAAAGGCTGTACATCCTCATCAGTTATCTCACTACCTGTGTTAAACTGTTGCTTCTTTACCGGGCTACTGATCATCATTTTAGTTTTCTTCCTAATAGTTTTAACCCTAAGCTTCCTAGTTTGCATGTCGATGTTCTGAATCACTCACTGCCTTTCCCCCTCCTGGATTGCTTAGCAACGCGATGTCACTAGCTATTCAGAGGATATTAAGGTGTTCTCCATTTTCTCTTACGCCCTAGCTCTACACGTTACAGCTTTGCGTCAACCTGCTTGACACCATTCCTTACCAAGACTTACCAAGATCCGAAAGACCCCTCCTTCCCTTAAAGAATCCTAAATAATCGCTATTCAGGATCACTTGGTGCCACCATTCTTCAGAAGTGTCACATCCCCGTATGAACCCACCATACAAATGACTCGGCTAGTCGTAGCAAAACAGTGGCACTGCTATAAAATCCGCAATATTTGTGCTCCCACTACATCCAATATAATGTGTTGGCTAGAGCGAAAACATTTTCTTAAAACTCTCTCAAAACAACGCTGTCTCACAACTAGACACCCAGCACACTTTAAAAAAAGCATGAAATCAGATAGAGATGTGCACGACACCCTAAGTCTATCTGTCCGCAGAGGGGGAAGCTGAAAATAGGTCGTGTCCACTCCCTGTGGCAAGGGCATTGTTAGTCGGCAGAGGAGCTTGCACTGCACGGCGTGGGCATGCTTACGTGGCTGCATATGTAGAACGTGGAGCAGTCGAAAGGGTTCCGGAGAACCGTGGCGTTGGCGTTCTTGTGGTCTACGGGTGGGCAGCCCGTGGGCAACTGCGCAGCGCACGCGGCCACCATGAAGGACAGGCTGACGACGACGACCACACTTCGTTGCACCGCCATCCTGAGTCCTAAGCGCGTGTAAGAAAGAAGATCGTCGACGAGTGTTTGTTGTGTACTCTGGTTTGGGAACGCTTAGAGACACAGTATTTGCTGTCGTCCCATGCGATCGGGAGAAGCATAAGTGCAGTCAACTCTGTGTCTTGAACGCCAGTTAGTTGCTGCTTGTTACATAAATGCTTGTTACATAAAGCCTAGCTCAGCGTAGAGTGGTGTCAAGACTGAAGTTCTTGTACCTACTTTATCACGGACACTTCAACATAAAAAAGAAACATATCTTCAGGAACCATTCTACCACTCCTCAAGGACTAACAATACGAAAGCACTTCGTCAACCCATAAGCCACATTAATGTTCACAAATATTCCTTGTTTCCTTCAGCTATCCATTACTGGAATAATCTACCATCCACTGTTGTGAACTGCAGCACAGTAGAATCTTTCTTACAACATGTTAGTCACCTTGATCCAACATTCTCACCATCGATGCTTCTGTAATGATGAAACTGTATTGTGTATTTATTTGTACATATAACTGTCTCCCTTGTTGAATCTGCCATTGTAATTTTTTGTGCCTTGTATCCACTCCTGCATGGGCCCGAGAAGGGCCTGCAGTATTCGCAAAAAAAATAAATAAAATAATGTTACATAACGTGGAGGCTAACAAAAAGGGTGCAGCTTAAGTTAAGGACAGCACAGCGAGTCATGGAACGAAAAATGAAAGGTGTAACGTTAAGAGACCGGAAGCGGGCAGAGTGGGTGAGGGAACAAACGCGTGTTAATGACATCCTATAGTCGAAATCAAGAGGAAGAAATGGGCTTGGGCCGCGCATGTAATGCGAAGGCAAGATAACCGCTGGTCCTTAAGGGTAACGGAGTGGACTCTAAAAGAAGGCGAGCGTAGCAGGGGCCGGCAGGTTAGGTGGGCGGATGAGATTAGGAAGTTTGCAGGCATAGGGTGGGCGCAGCTGGCAACGACAGGGTTAATTGGAGAGACATGGGAGAAGCCTTTGCCCTGCAGTGGGTGTAGTCAGGCTGACGATGGCATAAATAGTCTCTTGTGTCTCCTTTCACGGTTAGCACCTATGGTCAGAGTACTCGCATCATCGCCGAAAACTCAGTAAGGAGGTGAGTGTGCACTAGTTGGTTTTCTGTGTCCGTGCGTCCTGTCGTAATGCATAACACGTCGCGACATACTGCGCATGCGCCGACGAACGGTACGCATAACGTATAATTGCCTTCACATTATGCCAGCTAAGTACCCTCATTCAAGAGCCAATATCAAAAATTTATTAGCGCCTGCAAAACATCAGAAATCGGTATGACGGAAATTCGCAACAATTGGCATATGCTAAGTTTTGTCCGAGTTGTGTGAGAGATCGACCGGAAGGTTCGGGGACAGTAGACGATCGTTTATCGAAGAAATGTCTGACTGGTTTTCGCGCAAAAGTAGTCAAAAGGTGACAGGCGAGGAGTCGTTGAACACTGGCTTAAAGCCGCACATAGCTCATGTTCTTCACACAGATTCCTCACAGAGGCACCAATTTTTTTTTTCTCAGAGCGCTAGCTACTGAAAACACGTTAACATTTAACTTTGCACGAAAGCTCCATGTAATAGTGAAGAGTACACTATGGTGCAAACGGTATGTCGCGAATATACAGAGTCACAGTTTGCAAACGAAGCCTGGAATAAAACAACCAACATTTTTTTGGAGATGGGGGAAGGTAGCGAGAGATCCGGAAGATAAAGAAAGGCAGATGGGTTAACCAGAAGCAGGTACTGGTTTGCTACACTGCGCAGGTGGAAAGAGATGCGGGGAGATATATACGAAGTAGAAAGAAGAAGTGAGTTAAAAATAACTTGTAGAAAGCAAGTAATGACTTCACGACTGTAGTCATAGCCTATATCGCGTATGCACGGTGTCTTCAGTAGACGGAGCAGTGAATGGCTGTTCCTTGGCGAGAACCTTCATCTCCATTAAGGGAGAGACTATCACGGCCATCCAGTGCACGGCATTGCGATTGTCTTGGGGGCGCTAAATGCGAGGCATGCACAGAGGACGTGTTCTATCATCTCCTCTCACCTGCAGCTGGGGGAGAGGGCGACAAATGTGTACTAAGCGTCCCGCAAAATTTTGGGAGCTGTGCCATTGGCAAAACAAGGGTCATTCGGGACTTTAATAAGCTGCTTCCTGTTCTGGTCTAGCACTAGTTTCTCCTTTTCTTTAAAATGGGAGTTTCGTTTTCTCGGCGTGAGATGTTTTTCAACAATTCCAGGCTTTCCACAGCGAGTGAGGTGTAGCAGCAAAGTAGACCGATCAGAGTAACAATAAGTATCGTATAAAAATACAAAATATATCCTCGTTTTCCACAAAATATGCATGCAGAAAAAACCTTAGCACATTTGGAGCGTTGTTAATCCCCAACTCTTTGAATTGGGTTTTAACTCTATACTCGGTACCAAGGCATGACTGATTCATCGTGCAGGCGTGCTAAAGGAACGCGTGGACTGCTGCGACCGGGTAGACTAAAGAGGTACATTCGCTGCTTAAATGACTCCTGTAAGTACGCATGCATACTCACTTGACTGAGCTTCTTCAGCAGGGGCACTTGGCATAAGAGAAGGGGAAACGTTCATGCAATGTATGCTTCTGCGTGGGGCACTTTTTATTCAAAAACCAGGCAAGGCCAGCAGTCATAAAGCGGAACCCACGCGTCTTGCGCAGAAACCCGATAAAAAGCTTCTCGCGTCGACGCAGACTGTCCCGGCAGGTGTAATCTCAAGCAGTATAAGTCCAATTTCTAGAAATGCGCTGCCAAATGGCTCCTTTTTACTGCTCCCACTGGTGTCGCAAATTGCGGAAGATAAACTTTGCTCGGCGGTTGCAAATGACGAAATGCAGATGCTGTGGGACACGTTCCAAATAGCTGTCACCCATTCCCAGCAGCGTTGAGCGCAATGTCGCTACATTCAGCTCCTAAAGAGCGAAGCTAGTAAAATTCGTGCGCTGTGATACGGCCTCGAATCTTTACGAGAAGCCTCGCCCTGATAAAAGAGCAATGTAATAACTCCTGGAAGAGAGCTGACGGTTGGTCCAAAGCACACAGTTGCAGGAGCTAGGCCGACGGAGAAAGGCACAACGTGGGAAAGTGTTGAAGCAAGCGGAAGTGGTCTGTAGGTCATCTGATTGTCGGCCGCCGTAGTGATAAATTCTCAAGGTTTGAAATTTTATCTGTCCTAAGCATATTTAGTACTCAAAGTGTACAGGCTATAGGCACAATGTGCCGCCAGCTGTGAAGGCGCGTTTAAAATATTTGAAAGACTCAGGATTGAGTTCAAGGCTGTGAACTATCAGTGTGCCCTGTGTACCCTGCAAGTAATGGCCAAAGGACACGTGGAAAAGTGATCTCCCTTTGCTCTCTCCCCTTTCTATCTCTCCCTCCATTCCCCTTCCCACGTGTAGGGTAGCATACCGGGAGTTGCCTAGTTAACTTCCTTGCCTTTTCATTCGTCTTCCTCTCTCTCTCTCTCTGTCTGCCGTGGTATCAGTGAAAAGCTCTTAGCGGTTAGTTTTGGTACACTTGCGGGAAACAGAAGCTACATCGACGACAGAGTATCCGTTGCTGTGCCCTAAGTCATTGAGCTCCGCCCTTGTCTTGCGTTTTAAAAGTGGCGCAAATATCTCAGTTATATCTCAGTTCGGCATCGGGACGATATCTGACAAGTACACTGGAGGTTTCCGTCCGTTCCCCCGCTAAATGGTAATCTGACGGTCTTGTATTCAAAGGTCATGCAGTGGATGGACACCTAAACCATGCCGTGGGGCAAGGAAACGAAGAAAGGGGAGCGGAGATTTGTGGAAATTGAGTTTTTTTTTTTAAGAAGCAATATCAGCCGTTAAGCAAACATAGGCTAAGGTCTATTTGTTGACCTATGTATTGAAGGGTTCATAATAGCGTAGGCATTGTTAAGGCCCCTCCTCCCTTAATCGGATGTCGCCCTGTTTAGGGCGCTCAACTGCTGAGCACGTGAGCGGGGGTTCAGTCACTGCCGGCGCGGTCACGCTATGATGGAGGCGAAACACAAAGGGCTTCCCTGTACTGTGTTGTGCCAGTGGACGTTAGGGAACTCCAGGTGGTAGCCCTGCACTATGGCGCCTCTTTCTCAATACCTCCTTCACCCCATCCCTCCCGGCGTAGTTGAGGTGTCCAGAGGGAAGTGAAACGAGTTTTGGATACCAAGCAAGAAGTCGCACACAAACATAAGGTGGCGCGCTTCAGCAGTCTTCGGTAGCATTCTAGTCTTCGGGAAGTCGGCTTGCGTGGAAGGCTGACAAAAGGACAGCTTCAGCGTCCGAGAGGACGGCGCGACGCGCCAGCCACACTGAGAGCTACACAGGAGCTACACAGCACAAGTCTGCAGCAGCAATGCGTGTAACGCACCGGAAACAACACAAAGATTAGAGTGATGCCAAATAGCGGGACGGCTAAACTTGCAAAATTTCACAGGACGTATGCTTGGCGATATCGGCACCTGTAGCAGCAGATACCCGCGTGACTGCAAACGCCGAGTTGCGAAGAATGTTCCCGGACAATAGCTTCGAGCATGATTATGGCCGGAGATTTTAATGCCAACGTGTGCTGCGGCAACCATGCTTCGCGAAAAGATAAAATTGCAGAAGTGTTTGGACTGCACATGTATAACTCTGACACAAAGCCAACCACGATCAATCGTACAGCGTTAGGGTTTGGTCTTTCGTATTCGCAGCGTCCGCCGTCTAAATTTAGCGCCATACTTCGGTAAACACAAGCCTTATGTATATTACGCGTTAATAAATTTTGCATAGTGCTGGAGAGAAAGAGAGAACAAACTTTTACTGTGTAAAAGGAGTCCGGAGCTGATTGTGGGTGTGGTCCACGGTCTGCAGTTTTCTGGCATCGTGGCTGTGCATAATGTGTGTGCAGAAAAGCCTGGAGCCCATCAACTGTCGTCGCTGTTCCTTTGTGGAACCGTATTTTTCCTTTTCTTTTTAGGCATGGGAGTAGGTCAGGTAATTTCCTGTATAGGGCGGCTGGATTGTGGATGGCAAACGAAGGCACTTCGTAGAAGAATGGAGGGAGAGTTTTGTTCTTTAATGTTAAACGGTTCCACTCCAAAAGCTCTGCACACACGAAGTTAAAAGAAGTAACTCGCACTCAAGCTCACCGACAGCTAAAAAGGGGTACGTGCCACAAGCGAACGAGGGTACGAGCGAAGTTACACTTACCAAGACGCCCGCATGTCGAATCATTTATCTATTTTAATAGCGGGGCTATTTATTCGTTCTTTGCTCCATATGATCGAGCAGGTCCCTGCAGCGTCCGATGAGCTGAAAACCGTGATTACCGCGTAAAAATCATAAATAAACTGAACGATAGAAGCACCTTTCATAGGGCATAGTATGCCTCAGTAACATGACTTCATGGTTATGAAAACTCGAAGCTTTGCAACTTATAGTGGTCGTTTTTTAACTAATTATATTCCGCGTAAGCTGATGACGTCATCCTCGTGGTCCTTACAACCACGTGAGTCGCCCCATGACCACTGACTGTAACCTTCATGGCAGGCGCGTCGCCAGAGATTTTTCTCAGGAGGTGCCCGAGGCAGTTGTATAGGGCGAAGTCTGGGAGGGGGGAGGGGGGGGGGGGGGGCAGGGCCCATGTCTAACAAGAACACTGCAGTAGGGGAGGGGGTTGAGCCAACACCACTTCTAGGTGGTGTTGGTTGAGCGCGATTTTGGAGAAGGGAGGGGGGGGGGGGGGGGCTCTTTCGGGCTCCCTCTTGGATACGTCGCTGCTTCATGGCCCTTTGTGTTTTTTTTCCTGAGTACGTACTCGAGATTCTACGAAATTCAGCGCAACGCACAGCATGTGATTTCTTTTAAAAGGGGTGGGAGGGGGCGGGGAATAGGGATGTAAAATTGAGAAAGGCCAACGTTTATTTGGCTTTATGTTGGCTACACTTTACCGTCATCTATCCTTTCTGTGCGACGATCAAACCTGCGACCGTCCGGTACAGGCGTCTCTTTTTCAATTTCCTCAATCGACAATGCGCTGTCCTCGGCGCCGTCTGACTCCGTTTTTGTGGTTTCCATACCTTGATGAACGGCTCTTTTTTGTAGCAGCAAACTGATCAATTCTCCTTTTGACTTCATGCGGTTACTGCGCCTTTGATTCCCTCAAAACCCTTTTTTATGACCTTCACCGTAGCAAAAACCAGGCGCCGACCGGTGCTCTGCAGAAAAATCCGGATTGGCTGGTGGTTAGGGACATCATCAGTGACGTTACCAGAGTAGAGAAATCCCACTGCTTGGAGAGACGTGACGTCACCAGAACAGGTCCGTCTGTGAGGAGCCACGACCTGCGAACCGCAGCAACAGTGGCAAATGGTGCATAGGAAGAGGTCGGAAAGAGCAACTCATAGGTCTCACAAGCCGCACCAGTCACCTCAGGAAAAGGCATCAGTACATCGAATGCTGTCACATTGCTAACACATAATGTAGTAGGTGTCCCTGTGCTTCTATTTAGATAGCTTTCGTCCCGTGTGCCGTGAGATGTCAGTGCATGTTAAAAAATCCCTAGTGATCGAAATGAATCCGGAGCGAACCGCGACGACTCTCTCTTCGTTCCACCTTTTATTTCATTCTTCATCGCTTCCATCACGTCACAGAGCGAGTTTCAACAGTGAGTGGAACAGTTTCCGCCCCGTATTTTCCTCATAGCCAATTATTGGATATTTTAGTAAAACTGGATAGACATAAGCCAATACGGTAACGCGTTGCCGTTGCTGCCGCAGCCATGCTTGCCAAGCCGCCATTTGTCATGCGGTCGTATAGTCACGGCCGGTCTAGAGCACGCGCGCTCTTTCATACGACCTTCGCATTCGCCGCGGAAGCAATGCGAGTTTTTTCTCCGGGAGTTACGCTGCCCGCCGCCGCTATAGGCGCGACGACTCCACCGCTGGTAGGGAGCCTTCATATTATGAAGGCTCCCTTCATGTTACGAAGGCTCCCTAACCGCTGGTAGCGTTGGCTCCACGCCTGCATCTGCGGCTGCTCGCTGTAGCCCGCTGGTTCATGGTGAGCGCAGCACCGAAATAAAAGAAAACAGAATGCAGATGCTTAAGCTGCGTATCTGCAACACAGTCCACATGTGCACAGGTACTTCATCAAAAACTTGGCTCGTTTAAAACGTTTAAAATGAGGAATCACTTTCCCATTCCTCAGAACTATGTCGAATTCCTTTGTGGTTTTAAATCCAGAAGAAAATACTCTAATCAATTTCTCTCGTATGCCTCATGGTCCGTGATTAAATGACAAGTTAATGTTAAGGGAAGACAATGAAAACTCAGAGAATGAAAGTTTTGCGCTCGTCCTATGGAAATTTACTGTATCGCGGAGAATTAAATTCTCTACTACGCGTGAGCCGTAAATTCGATAGCGCCGTAGCTGGTGGCTTGAGACGATACTTCTAGAGTTGAGCCAGACTTATATACACTGACTTTGAACTGTCAAACAAATTGATTGCTGGGAGATATATGTACGTCGATATCGCTTTTCACACGTCCTGAATCTACTTATTTTCACCCTCATCTACGTCACAACTTCCTTAAACGAGAGGCCTGTAGCGATAGCTCGAAACAATACTAACTACCAATGTGCGAGAAAGTGTCTCGAGGCTTTGTAATACATTATTCTCTGCTCGAAGCCAATGGCCCGCGGCCTTTCTGCTTTTGTGTGTCAAAAGAGAGGCCACCAGATTACTCTGGAGTGACTGTAGCCGCGCGCAAGTCTTTCTTCATGTCCAAAATTCTCGTAAGCGCAATAGGCGTCTAATGTTCAAGTTCCTTGTTACCTTTAAACTTTGCAAGGCCGAGAGAGACCGTCCTTCTGACCTTAATCGACCGAGCACTTGTTTTATCGCTGCGCCGCCGAACTGCTTTCTGTTTGAGGACACGAGTTCGCCCAGTAAATAGTTTTCGAGTTGGACGCAAGCTTTCTTGTCGTCATTCTGGTCTGACTAACGTTACCAGAACGTAACAGAAGCAACCCGTACAAGCTGCGCATGCTGCCGCAAATACTGACGCTTAGTGAGTATTGCAATTTCGGAAATTATGAATGTCCAGTAAGTGACTTCAGCTACCATAAGGGGCCATTTTTTGTTGTCCACGTTGTTGTGCTCGCGCTTCCTTCCTGCTGTGGAGTTCGGCGAAATTGGGCATGGGGAGGATTCCCTGAGGACTACCGCGAGGGTGAACGAGCCCTCTGGAAAAAACGTGGCTGCAGGAACATCGGGTGCAGCGACGATAATAGCGTCCCCACGTATTCGTTCCAGTCCTCACACGACGAAGTACAAGATCAGTGTTGCCCTCTTCAATCACGCTGGGGTTGAACAATTGCCCGAGTGCCGGACCTTCGACAGAGGTTCCGCGTTCCGGTCATCAGTACAAGATCTTTCAACACCTGCTGGGAGACAGCCCGCATTCCTGTGTCACGCAGGCGACTTCCGGGTCCACATGGGCGCGGTCCGGACACACGTGCGCGCCCACCTGGAGGCCGCGTGGCCTCGACCGAGCTGCGAGAGAGCATCAGGACCGCCCTGCCGTGGGTAGTACCATCAGTGCCATCGTGTGATTGGACATCATTCTTCGAACTGTATTCCCCAGCTAGGGATCTGGGGAATACGAAGAGTATTTAAGGAGCTGCTGGTTTGTTACCGAGGGAGAGCCCCCCTCTTGAGAGATACCAGAGACACCCGACTGCTAAGAAGCTCCCTTTACTGAGAGGCAAACTCAGTTGCCCTTACTTGTACATTATGTAAATAGTCCTTGTATAAAGTTTTCCAAGTTTTCTTCCTCCGATCGTCCTCGTCTCTTCTCCGGCCCAGTCACGCTACCTGAATACCAACAACTGGTAGCAGCGGTAGGATGCTGCTACGTAAATCTCAACAACTGGTTGCAGCGGTGGGATGCTGCTACCTGAATCTCGACAACTGGTGGCAGCGGTGGGATGCTGCTACCTGACACCCAACAACTGGTGGCAGCGTTGGGATGTTGCTACCTGAATTCCAACAACGTTTATTCAACCTGCGGCGTGTCCTAAAGCTGCCTAAAAATATTTGGTTTAAATATGTTTGTAAAAGATACCAGATTATGCAGTTGAATTTCCAATGCCCTCTATTCTCTTAAACTCAGGGACTTTTATTAACATGTAAGCATCGAAAATCTTAATTCTTTGCTCCTCACATTGTAATTAGCTAAGCCAGTTGGTATAACGCGCATTGTTGTGAGGTTTATTAGTGGAGCCTCGTTAGGTTGCGGAAAACTACTTTTTGGGTTGTTACTTCGTTTCCTGAATGACGTGAGGAAAGTTCATGCTCTCGAGAGGTTTATCGAAAGCGATCGCGAGGCTGCATAAATGCACGAGAATAAAGCAAAGCTGGTAGACATCGCCTGTTAGGTAAATCTGTTCGCTCATGAAGGCCGATTTTATTTAGACAGGGCGCAGTTCCTAATTAACTTTGCTTTGCTGGCAGTTCGTGCTTGCAGTTACTGTCAGCAACTGATTTAATTTCTGCGTTGTCATCGTATGGGACGGGCGGTCGTGAGACGCCGCCAAACTTCAAAACGCCTTTCCAAGAAGAGATCTTGGGCGTCGCGTGCGTGCAACGTGCTCCGCTCCTGCGGCCAGGGTTGGGTTCCTTCTATACCCGTTCCTTTCGCAAATGTCATAATGCATTTTCCTGGGGAGCACCATGAATTCTTGCTAATGCCGCTGTTGCGCAAAATTAAAGCAGCTGCGCTTGAAATTTCAGGAGCTATATTTACGCTGCAGAATCCTTTACCCTTTGAAACTTGTCATGCAAGTGTTTTTTTTTTTTTCGAGGAAAGCTTGTGTTTTTTTTTATTTATTGATCTTTGTTGCTTTACAATTACAATTACACGTCGCATATCATTTTATACACACTCAATCCGACCCGCCGGAAGACGAACTACACCCTTGCTTTTTAGCCAAATATAAGGGCTGAAGGCGTTGACGTCAGTGCTCGAAGCATACATTCGACCATACACAGTCGGGCTAAAGGAGAGAGCGCGCAAACGTTAATCTGTTGTTTCAGATTTCTGCCATGGCAAAGCGGCTGACTACGCGGTCTTTGCGTAAAGCGTAAGAGGCAGAATATAAAGGCTTGGCGGTTACCACTGGCGCGAGCCGAACTGGGAGCCAGCGCGCGTTCTCCTTCCGCGTGAACGGCGGTGGAGCCGTGGGGCAGTGGCGACCCCACCGAGGTGCGGCGGGAGGCTGAAACAGACCCCATTGCGAAGTTCGTAAGAAAAGCGCGCGTTCCCTTCGAGACCGGCCCTGGTATAGCTACTGCAGTTTGCGTGTTTACCGTAAGACAGTGCTAAAACTCTGTAGTGTGATTTTGATAAAACGCTGAGTAAATGGCGGCTTTGGTCATTATGCTGAACACTATCTTTACAATGATATTACTGTCACAGCCGCTCACGTGCTAAAAATCCCAAATATAGCACTCATGGGATGAGCCCCACCATACCAAAAGAAACACTAATTAGTTTGAGATCTTTAGCACTACCGGACAGCCGTACTGCAAATATGGTAACGCGTTGACCTTGCTACCCTTGCCAGGCTGGCACCACATTTGCCGTACGGTCGCACTTGCCGTAGTTGCTGCAATGTTTCACCGTACGGCGCTGCTAAAACTTTCTATTCGTTGTTTAAGTAGGCAGGACGCTTACAAACTCCGTAGTTGTCTACTTAATTGTTAGCGTTTCTTTTTGCTCGTTATTTGCTGTTCGCTGAATTTTAGAACAGTATATATTACATTCCGCCACTGATTTGCACTAGGCCAACAAAAGGAGCACGTGGTCTACGAAAAGAAGCATTGCTAAATGAGCGATGGTAAAACATCGCTGAGTCCTCGCCTCTTCAGAATTTTGTCGTACTTATCCAAATTTAGAGACCCTGAATACCGCAGCTGCAACTGTTTACCCCATATATCTGTACATTCTGCCTTGGCACACTTGTCACCCGTGACTCCACCGGACTCAACAAACACATCTCTGCCGTTTTGGCTGTTCTTTGTTACTCTTGTTGCCTTGTAGATCATGGATATCATTTTGTTTTGGCAATTTTTCAGACTCCGCTTGCAATCGAGGAGGATTAGATTCGAATAAATACGGTAGTCAGAGGGTATATACTAAGCAAATTTTTTCATGGATATCCTTCAACGACTCCTTTGTTTCGTCATAAGTTGTTATTATTACCCTCACACAATGGCACATGCTCACATAGGTTAGCGGGTCTCATAAAGTTTTCTTCCTTTTTCTCCAGCCTTCAGATGAAAATGAAACCGCACCTAACGGCGAATGGTGAATTCTAGGGTTGTCAAACACCACTAAAACACAAACCGCTTTTCTTTTTGTTTCTCATTAGTGTAAAAAGGCGATAAGTATAAACGGTACAAGTCAATATGTTAAATTTATTTAGAGAAACTCAGCCGCGCCAGTGGCCGTGCACTCAAAGTGCTCAAACATTGGGCTGCAAGTACATCTCATTTCCGGTTTCCGCGGCGCGTGTTGCCGTGGCGTTTGTTCTGCTGAACGTTTGCTCGGAGACTACTTTCGCAAGCGTGACAGTTTCTACGTGTAAAACTATGTTCCTAGTGGTATTTTTTGCCATCTTAGCTGCTCTCCTGTTATCGTCGGTCCTGGTTTCACTAAGCGTGCACCATGCCCAACCGACACCCTACATGGACGAAATTTTTCACGTTCCGCAAGCACAAAACTATTGTGCTTATAACATGTCTCACTGGGACCCAATGATCACAACACCTCCAGGCTTGTACCTCACGTCACTCTTGCTCCTGCTGCCTCTCAAGTTGGTTGGAAGTTCGGCGTTTTGCACGTTGTTTTCGCTGCGTTGTACAAATATTGTTTTGGCTCTCGGGAACGTCTACGTTTCGTCGCTGATTGCGATCAAGCTCGCCGGTGGCGGCGACAGCAAAACATGCACAAAGCTCGTTATTGCGAGTGCTGCAATGTCGTTGCTTCCAGTGCTGCATTTCTTCACATTTCTTTACTACACCGACCCTGGAACTGTACTTTTCCTGCAGCTCATGTACCTGTATTTCCTCTATGACCGCCACTACTTCGCTGCCGGCTTCGGTGCTGTCGCTGTGCTTTACCGACAAACTGCTATTGTCTGGCTCTTCATGGTTGCCGGCTGCAAAGCTCTGGACATCGCCGATCAAGTGCTTCGTGGGAGTGACAAGAAACGGGAAAGTGTTTCATGCATGTTTGGTCGAATGCTCGCAGAACCGTCGAAGCAAGCTCTGCTGATGGTCTACTTGGCCAGGCGCGTATTTAAGGATTGTCTAGGATATATCATTGTTGGAATATCGTTTGTCGTCTTCGTAATTGTAAACGGCGGGATTGTTCTTGGCGACAAAGCCTCCCATCAAGCCTGCATGCACATGCCGCAGCTGGGCTACTTCATGCTTTTTACTCTGGTTCATGCTGCGCCATATTTGCTGCTTCCCAAAATCTTACGAGGTTTCTGCAATAGCATTCTGCAGCGGCCATTCATGTATGCCCTGATTGCACCAGCTTGTGTGTTTGCTGTGCAAAAGTTTACCTATGTCCACCCATTTTTGCTAGCTGACAACCGTCATTTCCCATTTTACCTTTGGAGGCGAGTGCTCGGCAAGAATGAGCTCGTCCGCTGCTGCCTCATACCAGTCTACATTTACACGGGTTATGCCATGCTACACCAGTTACGGCACAAGAAGCTCTCTTGGCGGCTGCTCTTTGTTGTGTGTGTAGCTGCAGCAACGGTGCCTCAAAAATTGCTAGAATTTCGCTACTTCATCATACCATATCTATTCTTCCGGCAGCAGCTGAAAGATGTGAAATACTGGCAAGTGCTGCTTGAGCTAGCTGCAAATCTTTTAATCAATTCAGTTGTCATGTGGCTTTTTTTGAACCGCACCTTTACATGGAAAGGTGACTTGGCTGTTCAGAGGTTCATGTGGTGACTCTTTTCATCATTGCAAGCACTGTGTTATCGCTCTCTCTAAAGAAAAGAAAGGTCTTGTGACCATTAGTCACTTAACAAAGTTTTTACTCTGGTGTTTTTGCTTGAAGAGATGAACATACTGGTGGCCATATGTCGGCAAAATCACAAGTGCCTACTCAGGCTCAGTCACAAAAGTTTGGTCGACCTGTGGGCTCACTCCAAGTCAGACTCACGTGATCCCGGGTTCACTCGAACTCAAACTCATTTAGGCTCACAACTCATTAGGATTCGCTCCGACTCACAATTCACCCGGGGTCAGCCACTAGTTACAACTTGCAACTCACTTTGACTCGCAACCCATCTGGACTCTTGCACTCATTTCGACTGTTGACTCATCTGAACTCACTCACTCATTTCGACTCAAGATACGCATGGGCTCACTGAAGCACCCAAATAACATGCCCCCGAGAAGACGATCACGTGACAGAGTACCCCCACCCAGCAACATGGTGGGACTCTGACAAAGCTTCCGACACATCCCCATGGGGCTCATTATCGTCCCCATGTAAACTAGCAAGGAGGTAGGGACAAAACGCTGTCTTCCTCACTTCTGCGGATACCTCTGTTTCACTTAACCTCAATTGTCTAATTCATGCCTTCTGTCCACTGTCACTGAACAAGGAGGCAAAAAAATATCTAAGCAGTCATCGTTGTCACAAAAACACACACCATAATCTGAGCCTGAGCCCGGACTCACTCATGACCCAGATCATGACTTGAATGTGAGTTTGGATTTGCTCACTACTGAGATCATGACCTGATGAGAGTCCGGACTTACCACTTGTGAGCACCAGTGAGTCGACTTGTGAGTGAGTCCACCAACCTATGCTAGTGGCACTTTCTAAAGGCTTAGAAGTAAGGCACTAGCCTTCACTGTATAGCCTAAAATAACGCTGCAAACTGTCAGGTACAGTCAGCAGTCTTCAGATAAAACCTTGCAGCTTTCATATGTGCAAGTCATCTTAGTTTGTCGTGTTATTTTGTGAATCATTCAGCCATTGTCACATTTTGAGAGAGTGCTACAAATGTCTCTGAGCAGAAAATTGGGTTCTGTAGGGTTGTCATTTGCTAAAGCATAATCCTAGTCTCATGTGCCTGCAGTTAATGCGTCAATGAATCGGTGTGCTTTGTCCGCAACTCTAGTTTTCTCGCTGCTTCTGACGAGGCACAAATGTTCTGAATGTTGGACTGTGTAAAGTTTTTATGTCTGCATTTCTAGTGTATTTGTACTGCATGAATAAAAGGTAAAAGAACCGCGACTTCAGGACAGGACGTAAGACGAGGTGGACAGGACAAGCAGGTTACCGCTTGTCCTGTTCACCTCATCTTGCGTCCTGTCCTGAAGTCTCGGTTCTCTTACCTTTTAAACATGTCAGTCCAACTAACCCAAAGTTCTTCCTTGTTGTACTGCATGAACTTAATGGTCTTGTTCTTTTACAAAGATACACTCTTGTAGCACCACAACTGCACAGCTCTTCCCATATTATGGGTAACTCGGTGTGGTGGCTCAATGAATGTGGTGTTTGGCTATTTTCCACAAGTTCTTGGGTCCAGCCCCAACTGCTGCTACTGCAGTTTGATGGAGGTGAAATAAAAAAACTATGTGTACAGAGATTTTGATGCATGCTTGAATACCGCAGGTAGTCAAAATTACTTTGTAGCCTTCCACGACATCATGCCTAATGGCCTACTGTGTTGTTTCAGTATGTAAAGCCCCATCAGCCAGATATTAGGTGACTAGGTTTTAATGTCTGAGGTGCTATGAAATGAAAATAATGCAACCTTGGGTATGTGGGTTTACAGCTGTGCCCCGTTAATACGACCCCTGTTAATATGGCCGACTTGAATTATCAGGGACCAAACTTTTTCGCTGTATTTATGCCTCGTTAATATGGAAACTCGCTGTCTGGACAATGGACTAGGTGGCAGCGTACAGAGACCATTGGGATCCATGTATTTTTGCCCTGTTAAAATGGACTGCTATGAGAACAAAATCCCAATTTCCTTTGCGAGATGTTGTTCCTCTTGTAATTTGTGTGCAGAACACCAGCGAAAAGCGGCATATAAGTGCAATTGTGCATGCATGCATGTGTGCATGTGCGCTCAAGATGTTTGGCCAGATGCCTTACCATTTCCTGCAATGCATGAATGGTTGCGAAGAAAATTCTATGCATTACATTAAGAACCCTATTCAACAGCTTTCAGCCAAATGAGTGCAGAGTTTTTTGGATGTGAACAATTGTAACAGAAGATACTTCATCACACCGAGAGGTGCTATCATGCATCTCATGGACCACTAGGCACTTCAAAACGTGCTTAAAACTGTACCATATAATTTTAAAGAAAAATTATGATCGGAATAATACGCCTGGAGCTTCCAAGCTTTCACTACCCACCACTACTAAGCACAGAAGCAGTCCGTAATTGTAAAGATTATTTTTTCACGATATTTATTTTTGTTTTTCTTCATGATTGTTATTACGGATGACTTGCTTTATGGATTATGGACACTTCTGCTCTGGAACCAAAGTGTCCATATTAAAAGGGAAATCGTCTTGCTCTTTCATTTTCCACCGCTGCTTATCGCTAATCTGGACCTTGTGAAACCAGCGGTGCATCAAGCAATCAGGAATTCCAAGCACTGCCAAGCAGTCAAGAAGCATGACCGCGCGCTGACCACGCTGCGAAAACGAACAGAGAAGAGCAGCGTGTTCACAGCGGGCTAAGCCAACCCCCTCTAGAGGTTTGCCATGCATGCACAGCGGGGAGGTTGGAGAAAGGGGGCGGGGGGACTCCAGTGACCGCCTCTGCCAAGGGGCTGTGGGCCGTAAACTGCGTTAAGTGACATCTTTCAGTTGGCCGTGCACTTGGGTTTTAGTGAAGATTACCGTACCGGTGTCAAATTTCGTGGCACCAAAGCCGGCGAACCATCCGGAGAAACGCTCCATGCGGGTGACGCTTGATGCGTGATAAGCTTTACGCATGTTCTGAGTGGTGTTCGACACAGCTAGTTATGCACAGTATATAATTTCAGTTTTCTGCATCAAATGGGCATGGAGCTGTTGCACACTGTTAGAAATTTATATACTCGGCTCGAAATGGCAATTGAAGTTCACTTGAGGTTTGTTGCATCCAGGCGTGTGAAAATTTTACTGCATAAAAACGAGGCGTCAAATTCATGGTCTTTTACGGGAGCTTTCAAAGAGAGCAGCTATTCCTTGGTTATATTCATTATTTCATTGCAAATAGTTTTAATTACAGCGAGGTTTGTCTGTAAAGAGAGCTACGGAGTAATTTTTCTTTCTTTGTAAAGATGATACTGCAAATTTTTAATTTCACATGCATTGTGTCGGCCATTAATTAATTATTTCTTCTGCGACAAAAATTGCCTCGTTTTTAAAATGTTTTCTTGTTATCCAAGCAAGCAGCTGATCATAAAACGAAATTATTAGCTCAAATGTATTGATGCCGTTGGCTTGTTTAATAGAGTCAAACATTAAAACTGCGTCCCAAGCAACGGGGCATCTGCGTTACAAAATGCACTACGCCTTCCCGCCCCTTCGGCGAGTGTGCGTGGCTTCCATCACCACTGCCAGACCACATGCCGCGGAGGCAACACACGATCTCAGTCTGGTCGTGATCACGCTCGCTTCAGCCTCCATGCTCGCAGGTGCCAATGGGCAGCGAGCGCCTTTCCCCTTCGCAGCTTGCTCTCTTTCCCTACCCACTCCCTACGTGTGCCTTCCCTTTCTCTCTGCAGACGAGGGACGTCGTGATCTCAGGGAAACGCGCCGCGGTGTCTCAGTGGTCAGGGCGCTCGGCTACTGATCCGGCCTACCCGGGCTCGAATCCGACCGTGGCAGCCGCGTTTCGATCGAGGCGAAACACAAAGGCGCCAGCGTGCTGTGCGATGTCAGTGCACGTTAACGATCCCCAGGTGGTCCAAATTATTCCAGAGATCTCCGCTATGACACCCCTTTTTTCCTTTCTTCTTTCACTCCCTCCTTTATCCCTTCCCTTACGGCACGGTTCAGGTGTGGGCCGAGATGGGAGACAGATACTCCACCATTTCCTTTCCCCAACAACCAATTTTATATATTTTATCTCAAACGAGGCATTAGCAGTGTTACCGGTAACATGTAACTTTTTTCGGTAATTTAGGCACTCGTTACCATTTCGGAACTCTAACAGGTAACATAAGTTAACATTTTTCGGTAGCGTGAGGTGTCATGTTACTAGTTGCTCGGCTTGCAGGCATCCAGACTCGGGGTACATGTGACCCGCCTTAGCTCCAGCACAACGGAGGATGACTTTGCAAGGCCTTCTCGACATCGTCACCAACTGAAGATCCTTTCGGCGCCACATAACTTTGAGCTGAGCAGGCTCAAGGAAAACTTTCTACGCGTTCACCAGCTCTCCTTGAAAAGTACAGGAGTACCATTCAGTGCGTCCTTCGAGTGCCTATTTAGGGTAGGTGCGGATACATTCACTAGAAAGCAAGGCAAGCTGTCCAATGGCAGTTTTGAAATGCAGCTGTTACGTAAATTGAAAAGCAAGTTGTAGTTATGGGAAAGTTGTTGCTGTAATACTCTAGCGCTGTTTATCAACTTTGTTTTAAAAATACAGGGTTTTACTTAGGCCTGCTTAATAGCAAAAATGCGGAAGTGTTTCCCTTTCCTATCTTTCTCTCTCTATTGTTAATTTTTTATTTGAAATTTTGTTTATTTATATTTTATCTTTTTTTCCTATTTTCTTTATGCTAAGTAAGCTTTCTCACGCATTTGCACCTTTTCCATCGAATCAGTCACACAAAACCTTCTTCAAACATAGCATTTATTTCGATTAATTCTATTTAGTTAACTAATTATAATTCTTCAGCCAAACTTTTCCAATTTTAAAATCTACTCACGCACTACTTGCCACAATCAAACTTTTGCACACTTATCTCCACAGAATGACATAATCGTGCGGGCAAAATTTGCGGACACTTTTTGCTCACCCGACATAACCATACAATGCTTGTGCATTAATAAATTTTGGTTCTTTCTATTTGTAACTGCAGCTTCGTTTCTGGTTATTGAATTCCTGAGCAAGCGAGGCTGACCTTGAAGATCTTTAAATAAACCCTCGCATTTTTTACGGTAATTATGCAGATTCAAGTGAAAAAATAATTATGTGTACAAATATATTTTTCTGGAACCATGCCAATTAAGCATTTTTTTACTGCTACACAGTTTGCATGATTTGCATGTATATTTTGTTAGGAGAAGCACATCGAGCATTTTGAAACATCGCATTTTTTAGAATTACTGTAAATTTGATGACAGTTCAGCGATGTTTTCTTTGTAAAGTTAGAATTGATGACTCATTTTGTGCTCTGTCGCATTCAGAAAATGGCTTCACCATGTGCCACAGAGTTAGAAGCCATCACATGTAACTCTACAGGCAGCTCTAGACCACCTTAACATTGCAAAGTTCCTGCATATTTGTGCAAAGTATTCTCGTTAAATCAGGATTTCAGGTAAACTTGTTGTTTGGGCTAGAATTTTTATGTCAAATATGAATTTTATAAAATTGTTATGAGTTCTTGCAACGAATGCGCACAAATTAAAATTTATGGTGACGGAGTAATGGCAGTTTTACGTGCGGTACTTTTTTTCGGTAACGCGCTGTTTTTTATGTAGCTAACGTAGGGCAGTAATGCGTTCCTTTTTTTTTTTTTAGCATAGCAAGCAACGTATTTAGCTACTTTTCGGTAATGCTTACAACACTGGCCATTAGCAGCTGGCGCTGTAAAATGTTATATGCGTTTACAGTTTGAGCGTGATGGAAGTAACACACAAGAGACATAGTGCCTCGAAATAAAAGAATACTTTATTGATGCAACAGTCAAAAGCCAAGGAAGTGCAACAATTGGAGTCAACTGGAATGCTATTTATTATCACAAACACGGCAGTTCCTGGACCATATCTATGTGGGGATTTTTGATACCTGCCTGTTCTTCACAAGTTGCATGCGCAAAAGTTCAGGCACGATGTCACTTTTTTTTAATGCACAAAAGTGAGATTGTCAGTGTGTGGATGACAAGTGAGAAGACCAAATTAGTTTGTGCTATGTGGGTAATGAACCTGGATGCTCTTTCTGTTAAATCTCTTCTTCTCCTGCACCAGCTTCTCGGCCTTGACACGCATTCAAATCAGTACACGAGAGATTCAGAACAGTAGACATCGTCTACCTGTATGTCATGCAAACAACTTGCATGCTTCATGAGAGCGATGATGTCTTTACATGTGTGCAAGAGCTGTCATGTTTTCACTCACTTAACTTTTCCTACAGTGGAATTATATCGAAGCATGAGTATTGATTCATGGGGGCTGCTTGCAGCAGTGTTTCTCTCCTGTTATAGCTTCATAATATGCAAAGTAGGTAGATAGAAGACAGGCGGCATGCACTCCATACCTGCCAAATAGACATGCACACAATATTCACCTGCATATCAATGCAGGCTGTGTCAGTTTTATGCATAGAAATATGCGAGATACTAATCCACTCAGTTTTAAATGCAGGGACCTTTTGCTTGCCGAGTTTATCTGTTCTATGTTGAGGACGCAAAACTTGACACACGTAACATTAAGCAATCTGATGTCACAAACTTTCTAGCGCCTGCAAAGCACATATTTCCTTTCGTAGGGCAAATGCAGGATTTTTTTCGCTATGAACCCTGAAGCACCCAAGAACGACAAGATAAAGCATATTTTGCATGCTTGTTTCTCTGTAATGCCTCACAGCAAAACTCCAACTTCTAGAAGAAAGCTTTTCAGTGTTTCACTTGCTGGCGCCCATCATAAGCCTGACACAAGGTGTCTCACAAGAATATTAAACGCTGTTTTTGAAGCAGAATGCGGTCAACAAAAGTGAAACTTGACGTTCTGGCATTTTTTCGATAGTAATTAAATATCGCTTTAGGTAGGTTTGTTGAATGAGCAGATCCTGATGATAAAAGTGATAATGGAGTAAAAGACTTCACTGCACCAGTTCCCAAGTGTACTCAGCACCCTTAGAAGCCCCTGGAAGGGGGCTGAAAGTGGAGTAAAGTCTCTCTCAGCACTTTTGCTCAGTTCCAAGGCTGCTGCTTGCAATCAAGGTTGCACAGATGTAACGACATTGCTACGGTTTTTTACGTTACAGGACCTGTTTTACACATTATTTTAGCCCAAATCAAATTTTTGCAATGTCGGAGCTCTCCGCATGCAGCTTAACAAAATTCACGTGTTGCTGTCAGACTTCACTGCTTGCCTCTGAGAAAAGCAGCAATGAAATTTTTACAGTTTCCACTTACGAGTGAAAAAAAATAAATAATGCTATTCACAGTACTGAGCCTGTGGCTTGCCACTGCTATCTAGTGGAAGGTTTTCAGCACAATTGTGCTGAGTTTATGAAGTTGCAAAATGTGTTCACAGCCCTGACTGGCTGCTGGAAACCAATGTTTGCCAAATGCAACTGAAAAACATGCGAAACTCGTGCAACTGATCCATGAAAATAGATCTGTACGTTCTCTACAACCTAAATGCTGTGAGCAGTCTGTACAAGAAGAGGCATACGTCTATGTATGCATACACATCTCACCCTGTATACTGATGCATGCCACAAAGGCAGTCTCCTCAACCTTCCTGTATGTATGTATGTACTGAGCCCAAGGGCTGTAGATAAGGTGCAGCTGCATGCGTGCCTGGAATTAAATGTTTATGCTTGCTTGGGAGCTTTTCCTACTTTCTTTCTATCAACAAAATCATGCAGACGTACATGCAACCCATACCAAAACTAAAAACTCGGTGTGCATCAGTTAGTCTGGTAATGCACTTTAACATTGGTATGTGTGCTTTTGTCCCTGATCATTCGGCTGTATGTAATACATGTATGCTAAAGTATGTGTATACATTCCTGTATGTATGTATGTACTGAGCCCAAGGGCTGTAGATATGGTGCGGCTGCATGCGTGCCTGGAATTAAATGTTTATGCTTGCTTGGAAGCTTTTCCTAGTTTCTTCGTTTTTATCAACAAAATCATGCAGACGTACATGCAACCCATACCAAAACTAAAAACTCAGTGCGCATCAGTTAGTCAGGTAATGCACTTTAACATTGGTATGTGTACTTTTGTCCCTGATCATTTGGCTGTATGAAATACATGTATGCAAAAGAATGTGGTTGTAAAGGGGAACCAATGGAATATGCACTTTTAAAGACTTCCATCTACAGATGATGCAGTCAACAAAAAGACAACAATAAAAGGAGGACACCACAACGCATATTGATCATCCACCATAACAGATGCAACCAGAGAGATCACAGAAGGTGTAAATGTTTACGCTTATCCGCACACCTTTAGACACATGCTGAAGGACATACATTCCCTATAACAAGATATGAATATATGTAACATGAAAGAAATGAACATATGATTGTGAACAATGTTTGCAATCACAGGTGATTTTAAGCTATGGCACAAGTTTTACAAAGTGAAGCTTTATTCATGCGCATGAAGTAGCTTTGGAACTTGCATCATTTGCTGCTTTACCACATCGGCCTTCATGAGAAGCACACCTGGGCGGTGCAAGTGATGCTTTAAACATAAGTACCGCACAGTAGTTAAGATATTTTGTGCCATGGCTGTTTTACACAAAATACTCTATGATGCAATCATGCAGACACAAGCTGCTGCTCAATATATCAACCTGCTGTGAACATACCAGCTTGTGCGTATGAAATTCGCAAAACGATATTGCACCGGTGCTCAAATATTGCTACTTGCGGTCACAGACAAATGCTGCACACAGTTTGGAAGTGAATGCGGAAAACCTGTTCCCACACCACTTTTCACACCCAAGAGATGGACCCCTGTCGTGGCAGTGTCGGTGGTCACCCCGGCTCAAAGCTTCTTTACGGCCAGCGACAGCTTGAGCACGCAGTCGTCTTTCTCGAGCATCTGGACCAGGCGGTCTTCGAACTTGTCCCGGATGCGGTTGAACTCCATGATGTCCACGGGCTTCTCAGCCAGCCAGAATTTGTCGAACTCGAAGAAGACGTAGCAGTACACCCTGTGGAAGTCATCCACGTGCGGCCTCTCGGCGACAGCGTTGAATATGTGCGACTTGAGCTTGCCCTTGACGAGCAGGTGGTACAGCAGGCTCGTCAAGTTGATGCCCACGATGGCGAACGAGTAGCCGTACTCCGGGTGAAGGGAATGCGACAGGACGTGCCGCGCCACCTCGGCGTACTCGGTGGCGAAGAAGACCAAGTTCTCGAGCCCCAGCATGCCCATGCCCCGGAAATCGGTGCGCGGGTCGTCGCCCTGAAAGCCGACCTCCGTCCACTGCTTGGAGACGGGTCCGCGCAGGTGCACGTCCGGTCGCAGCTGCTTCCACAGCCGCAGCAACTTGTTCAGGTGCTCGGGGTCCTGCGCGATGAACTGAGTTCTGCGCAGCACCTCCACTTCGTAGACGAGTTGCCTGTATCCGCACATCTGAAGCATGCTGGTCCGAAAGGAGCGCACAAACTCGCGGTGCACCTGCGTGTTGATCTTCTTCACGTAGGCGACGCCTATGACGGCGTACTCGACGGCGTTCGCGCACAGCTCCTTGGTGAAGCGGCCTTCGTCCGCGAGTTGCATCAGCCGGTCGTAGATGGTCCGCACGGCCGGAGTGCGCGACATCTGCAAGCTCCACTCGAGCTCGCGGGTGCGCTGACATCCCCGCTCCGTGCCATAGCAAATGCGCTGCAACTCGCACAGCCGCGTTAAATTACGGAGGATCCACTTGACCGTCGGCCTTATTTGCATGTACAAGAAGGCCGCGATGCGACTCAGTAGGGCCCACATCGCCGCTCAAACACGGCAGACGCTCGGTGCGTAACGTCAGGCAGGTAGTGAGCAATGATGGATATATCTACTCTACGCGGCGTCCGACGCAACCGACCCAGCGTGACGCCCGCGGTTTTCACCGGCCTAACATACCTGCACTTAACAGGAGAGAATTTCGAGATGAAACAATTTTGACCTTGTACAGCCCGCAGTCGAGATCACGAGAAAAAAAAATCAGGTCTTGGAACAATTTAAGACAGTACACGCAACGGCGCCTGCAATGTCATTTGCCATCACGATCCAATTTTTATGGTTGATTTGCTTGTTTCGATTCAGCGTCGCCAGACTTCGGGCATTCCACGCTGTATGACAAAACTGCATACACGTCGTGACTTTCATTTGTTACTTTTTACAAAAATATTAGCAATAAATTTGGACATATTTTGATTATAACAGCAATAAAAATATTAAAATAACCAACTAATAGTAATTTACTTCCTAAACTTTTTAGCGTCGAAGTCGCATCCAGTGAAATCCAAAGCCGAGTGCTGCTCAGAAAAGCGTCCGCTCTCAAAACAACGTGGTAGCGATCGTCTACATGTTTCTATCTGCAGTGGTGGTCGTCGCTACCTGGCTCTGATATGATGGTGCTTCTGTTGTTTCAATGAAGGTGCATATGCCATGAATGCATTCTACCGGCACCTTAGGAGCGCAGCGCATTACCTGCCGTTGTCCGCTCGGATGTGTGTTGCAAGGCAGAGGGCTCGAGTTGGTCGTTCTGTGCATCTTTCGGCTAAATCGACCAACGAAGACAATGACCTTGACCATGGGACCTCGGTTGACTTTGACGAATACGACGCTCTTTTATCTAAGTACCCCTATCGAACTGTTTTGGTGCCGGACATCGCTGACCCACACCTTCAGCAACTCTTGTCTTCACAGACACCTTCGGTATGTTTCCCGCCCAGTACGTTCTCACTTTGGCTTGTAAACTTTTCTGGCGAATTTACGACAAGATTATGATGTAACAGTTCCACTATCATATTCTTCAGTTTTTCTGAACTGTAGCTTCCGTCCTTTTAAACTTTAGCTTGCGTGCATGTGAAGTTGCATCACCCTTTGGCTCGTTGAGGGCAAATTAGTTTTGTAGTTCTCTTCTTTTTTTTTTTCCCCGGAATGAACCGTAAAAGCCTTAGTTTGTTCCTCACGCACCCGTTGTAATCGTTAGCTCTTGTGCCCATTCACGCGCGGCTCTTCTGCCTTTTTTTTTTCATTTTCTTGATCAATCTTGCTTGTTCTTTGCAGGAACTATTTTCGTGCATATCCAAGCTGGGAACGCCCTGTCCTCTGGTGTATGCTGCACAAGCTGTTGTGTCCTTGTGGGATCTCAAGAAGTTGTCCGATAGTTCGAACAAGAGTTTCGATGCAACAGCGGCGCTGGACTCACCCGAATTCAATACTTTGATGAATCAACTTCATCGTGACTGTAGCTCACTGAGCGATATCTGCCTCACAGCTGTGCTGGTGTCTCTGAAGAGGCTCCTTCACGAGCCAGCGATTCCCGTCTACCATGCGCTGCTTAGTGAGGCCTACCTGCGATGTTCGTCATTTAACCTGCAAGATCTTTCGCGGTTCATTGTGAGCCTAAACCAATCCAGAAACGTCACGCTTGCGTATCAATGCCTTGCCATGGAACGGCTGCAGCATCTGCTTCCACTGTGTGCTACAGAACAAGAGCTCAAATGTGCTGCGATTTCATTGAGACGCCTAGTTCACCTGTCATCTCCCTCACTTATTGCTGCCTTTTGCAGCAAAGCATCCGAGATCCTCACTCCTGCATCACAAGTACACACACTTCTCCGCTGCCTACCAGTCACCTGTCTTGAGCCTCAACATAACCGCCATGACAGTTGCATGGTCAAGGTTCTTACTTACATGAATGCATTGATAGACAGCTTAGATCCGGTAGACCTTGCTTCTCTTGCTGACATTGTAGGAGAGGCACAATGCAATGCAAATGACACTTTGAAGTTGATTCAGGAGCGGGCACGCCAGCTCTACAGACAGGAGCCCAGCATATCAGTTGCACATAGTCTTGTCATGGGACCATCTCTGCAGCAGCGAGAACGCTTGGAGATTGAGAGTTCTCTGCACAAGCTCTTGGATTCAGACATTTCCCATCGCAGCGTTGTGCAGTTTGCAGACATCACAGTGTGGCTGCCCGTCACCAATGAGGACATCCTTGCTTCTTTCTGGAGCATTGCGGCGGACTTGTCAAACCCGTCATTAGTGTCCCTGATCAGGCGTTACCTCACTTGCTACCAACAGACGCATTTTCGTAGCATGCCTTTCGAGTCAGTTTTGCTGGAGTGGAGCAAAGAAAAACTGGAAAGTGCATGGAAGCTCGGATCAGTCACACTTGCAGCACAATGCCTGCTGATGCTTGAGCGGTCAGCGATAGGTCCTGGAAACGTAGAGCGACTCATTTCATTGCTAGGTCAGGTTTCAAGCTGGTCCCTGCTGGAGTTGTCTCTCGGCCTGAAGGCTGCGGAACGCTTGTCAGCTGGCGCATTCAGCAGAAGGCACACACTTCCTCCATTGCTTATGGGTCTGAAAACAAATGTTCACGGAGAGATCCGCAGAAGAGTGGAAACGACGGAAACTCTAACTGAGCTCACAGCTCTGACTGTATCCAACAGGATTTTGTGGCTGTCACGTGGACATCATGAAGAATTGAAGGAGTCTATTGCTTCCAGGTGTGTTTTGCATAACTTGTAAGCATAAGTGCTCATATCTCTACATGTGGTTCTCATCTGACATAAGCTTTTTCTTGGTGTAACCCCACTCAGTCATCGAGAGGTATAATTCTCAAAATGTTAATAGTCTAATCCTTCTAATGTTTATCCGTCTAGCAATGTTTATATAAATGTGCAGCAACCGGTACAGCAGAGTCGCTTAGCAGGTTAGAAATGACTTGCATGTCCTCTTATATTTCTGTACTTTTAAACTTTGAACATTGCAACACAACCCGACTGCTTAGCTAATGTATGTGCTGATGTTTTGTGTTGAATTATGCTGCATCTAAATGTTCACTTATGCTGACTGCAAGCTGTTGTTTAAAAGTACATAATAACTGGCTCTGGACAAGCCATCATTGGAAATAGAACGTGGCAACATTTGAAGCTAGAACTCTATCCAGTGAGGCTAGCCTAGCAGTTCCGTTCGAGGAACTACCGTGCACTAAGTGGGATGTCGTAGAGCTTAGTGAGGTTAGGCACGTGTGATGGGCACATACTATGCTATCATAGTTTGTTAGACCAGCGAGAGTTGGAATTGGGATTCGTAATCAATATGGATATAGGTGGCAACATAGAGGAATTCTAGAGCATTAACGAGAAGGTGGTAGTTATCGTAGTCAAGTGTAGTAAGAGGTATTAGGTGAAAATTATACATCCAGTCATAACTACAAGATAGTTGAAAGGTTCTGTGAAGGTATAGAATCGGCAATGAGTAAAGTAAAAACATAGTATATTGCACTGATGGGCGACTTAACTTCCAAGGTAGGCATAAAGCAAGTAGGTGACCAGACAGGAGACCAGGAAGTGGGGAACAATAATGTAGGTCCTAAAAATAGCAGTAGGAGCCATTATTTGAATTTTCAGGATGAAATAGTTTACGGATCATGAGCGCCTTCTTCCACAAATGGGAGAATCAGAAATGGATTTGGAAATGCTTAAATGATGAGGCTAAAAATTGCGCGCTTCGTGGCATCGTGCAGATTGTGGAGGTGCTTGGCAAGGTGAGATGTAGTGACCACAAGATGGTAAGGTCTGGAATTAGCTTAGATTTGAGCGTGCGATGGAGAAAACTAATGAGGAAGAAGCACATCTACGATTAGCGGTAAGAGGGAAAGTAGAGGAATTCAGGATAGCTCTGCAGAACAGATATTTCACTTTTACCAAGGATGACGGTCGGAAATGTCACAGCATGAAAGCCTTTAACCCAACAGACAGAACAAAACTGGCATAACTGTCAAAGCTAATCAATAAGAGTAAGTTAACCAACATAGAGTAGTATAACATGAAAAGAATTGAGCGTGCTCTAGAGAATGGGGGTAGCCCCAAAGGGATTGAGAGGAAACTAGGCATAGGTGAAAATCAGATGTGCGCACTAAGAGACAAGGAGGGCAGCGTTATTGCTGATGTGGGCAGGATAGTTAAAGTAGCCGAAATAATTGGAATGATAATGGCAGAGGCAGGGGAGTGGAGGAATGGGACTTCCTGCCTGTAACTATAGAGAAAATAAAGCCCTACAAGGGATGCTAAGGGGGAAAGCATCTGGTAAGGATCAGGTAACTGCCTGAGTTGCTGAAGGACAGCGGGGAGATTGTGTTAGACAAATTTGCCACCCCTTACACGCAATGCCTAATGACCATGATCATACTCGTAATGTTGGACGAATGCCAACATCATCATTAAAAAAAAGAAAAGGTGGTGCCAGATATTTTAAAAATGAAGACTGATCAGCTCGCCGTTTGTTGCTTACAAAGTATTTATTAAAGTAATTGCTAATAGAATTATGGGCAACTTTATAATTCAGTTAACCAAAGGACATGCATGGCCTTCGGAAAGGCTATATGGCACTTGACTGTACTCACCATCAGTTAGGTGATAACAGAGTTCTCAGAATATAGCGAACACCTATATATAGCCTTCATAGATAATGAAAAATCCTTTGACTCAACTGAAACCTCGGCAGTCGTGCAAGCGTTGTGGAACCAGGATATAAAAGAAGCATGTGTAAAGGTACTGGAAATTATCTAGAATGGCTGCATAGCCGCCATAGTCCTCCATAAGGAAAGTAATAAAATCTCAATCAGGAAGGGTGTTTTGCAGGGAAGACAGGACCTTTATAGTGTTATTCACTGCATGTTTGCAGGAAGTATTCAGAGTACTGGATCGGGAAGAGTTGGGGATAAGAGCTAATGGGGATTGGAGAGTTGGAATATCTTAGCAATATCCGACTTGCTGATGAAAGTGCCTTGCTAAGTAACTCATGGACGAAATTTCAATGTATGGTCGAGGACCTGGACAGGTGAAGCAGGGTGGTATGTCTAAAAATTATTGTGAAGAAATCTAAAGTAATGTTCAATAATCTCAGAAGGGCACAGCAGTTTATGATAGGCAGAAAAGCATTGAAAGTTGTTAGGGAATACATCTACTTGGGCAGGTCGTGACTGTAGAACCAGACCATAAAAGGGAAATGACTAGGAAAATGAGAACATGGTGGAGTGCATTTGACAGGCGTTCTCAGGTGGTGGATAGCAGTTTACCAATATCCTGCTCTATCATTCTATGGGGCAAAAACATGCAGGCTTACAAAAAGGGCTGAACTTAAACTGAGGCCGGCGCAGTGAGCTATGGAAAGGAAAATGATAGATGTAGTTAAGAGACAGGTAGAGAGCAGAATGGGCCAGGGAACAAACTCGAGCCCTGCGTCCTCATATATTGATTGGACGCAGGGGCCACATCACCGCTCCCTCCTTGCCTTCATTAGATCGGCACACCTTTCCTGCTTTATTTAACACCCACCCACTCACTCTTTTCTTTTCTTTCTTCTCTCTTTTCTTCCCAACTCCCCTTAATCCCAAAGGCAATAAACAACGCCATCAAAAAAAAAAATCTGACAGGATGGCTACGACTGTAACGTGGGATCCAACGATAGCTGTTTAGGCGTTTAGTTTTGGAGATATATTCCTGGTGCACTGGTGTAGTGGTCAAGTGATGCACCCCTGCACTGGCAGGTAGCTGTTCCAAACAGAGCCACCCGTAGCTTTATGCAACCCAAGTTGACCGGCATAACCGGTGGGTGCTAGCACACCCACCTGTTACGCCGACAATGGTGGATGACTATGACGCGAAAACCAGGGACGGGCACCTAACATATCGCTGTAAAGAAATGGGCATGAGCAGGTCATGTAATGTGAAGGCTGAGTGACCAATGATGCCTTAAAGGGGCTGTGAAAGGGGGTATCAACAAAGATGCGATGTGCCTAAGATGCTAAAGGACACCACTTCACAAATATCCTCCAGCAAGAATTTTTTAGATGCATTTTGTTGAAGCTGAGTTATCTGTAGTCAAAATTTGAATTTTCGTGTCTTCGTGTCTTTCCCACTCCTCTCGCCACTTTTTGCACGCCGAAATTTCAGCGCTTCTAGGCCGGCCCCTCGAAATCGCTCCCTCCGCCGGCTGCCGACGTGTGCGAACCAATGCTAGCAATCCGTTGCTGACGTAGCGAGCGCAGATTCGTGCGAAAGCCCAGCACCGCAGGTCGCTGCTAGGCACAGAAGCGCAAGTTTTAAAAATTGTATTGTAAATTATCGGCTCACTTTTGAGGTCACGTACGCGGCATGAACGCTCGTTGTCCTCTACTCTATGTAATGCGAGCATTTTATAGACAACCTCTAACACCCTACTCAGGGGCCCTTTAATGTAACAGAATGGAATTCAAGAGAAGGCAAGCGTTACATGGGGCTTCAGTAGGTCAGGTGCGTGGATGACTTATGATTAGGAAGTTTGCGGGGATGAGGTGGAGCTTGCACAGGACAGGGTTAATTAGAGAGATATAGGAGAGGCCTTTGTCCTGCAGTGAACATAGCTGGGCCGGTGGTGATGATGCCTATGTACATATGGCCACATGTACCATACACACTGCATGCACGACCGATTAGATAGGAGGATTGGTTACCTATGTGCTGTCGGTGGGCATGTGTTTCTGCAGCAATTGCACTGCTCCAGTGTCTTACATGTTTATCTGCAATTTAAAAACATTTTTTTTTCATATTTTTTTCCCCTACTCAAAAGCTTGTGAGCAAGCTTTCGGCATCTCTAACTTCAGCCTTCTTCCAGATGTGCAGTTCTGGTGGATAGTGGCTCCCCACGGGAATTGGCATCCTTCTTCAAAGCCCTGTCACTGGAGCGGCTCTGGCTGCCGGACTGCTTGAACCGGACTGTATCTCGTGCTGTTGAGGAACCCGAGTGGCTGTTCCCAGTTACCCTGTGCCAGCTTCCCTACGCATGCTTTGTGAGTGGCCACGTTCCTGACAGGGTCGAGCAGCTGGCAAAGGTTGTGAACTCCTCTGTCCTCAGGTGAATGTCTAGTCACTGCTGGACTCATCCTGTAATTACATAAAGCTGCCATAACTCTTTTTGTTCAAGTTGCATTATTATCGTAGGCCATTTCGTATCCTGCAGATTTTCATGCCATCTGTCCTGTCCAGGGACAGGGCAGATGAAACTTCTTTTCATGTTATTAACTTGAAAGTATTGCGGCTGTTTCTCTCCATGTACTCTGAAACACGATAGGGAAGGGCATGGAGGTGGGCGTTTACCCAAATGGTTCCCTAGGTTGGTATGTGTGGCTGTGCTTTCTTGATTGAAACACCCCTGATAAATCCCTTTGTATAAAATTACGCTGCCATTGTAATAGCATTGTGCTTTCTTTAATGGCCGCTTTTTTTGGCTTGGTTAATAACAATTGTTCAGTACACTGTATTGCCAATCTATGTTATTTATGCTTTCCCTGTGTTGATAAGGACCAAAGTGTTTTGGTTATTTGCACAAGTGCTTATATCTTAATTTATGTCTATGTTCAAGGACATTTCACAGTGCAGATATTCAAGGCACACCACTAGATGGAAATTTGACTTCTTTTTCCTGCCGGCATTTCTTTAACACCTTTTCTTCTGCCTTTTTTTTATACTTTATCTAGTCCCTCTCTACTAAAATATTCCTGGCACTGTAGTGAAACAATACAATTCCTCTGCACTTTTCTTGTAATTACGAAGACATTTGGCATCGTTGGTATTTAAAGAGGACATACGTTTCTGCCTGTTGGTTTCTGTGCACACTTCCTAGCATGTGGCAGGTGCGTCTCATGCTGCAGACACCGATGTCTTTCAGGCATTTCGATGACCTTGCAACTGCCGAGCTCCTCCAGGCTGCAGTGGCTTTGGGATTCTTCCAGTGCTTGGAGAGTGAACTGATCCAGCGCATTTTCTCTTTGCCCTTCATGGAGCGGCTGGACCAGGAACTCAGTGGTATGGTAACCGGGACCCTTTGCTGTTCATTTATGAACAAAATAGTTCGTGTTACTGTCCAGTTTGCAGATGAAATGCTGGGTGGCAGCATTCACAATTCTCAAGATTGTAATTTTATAAAATTGGAGTGAACTTTGCAGTGAAATTCAAGAATTTATTGACCCCCAAGGAATGTGGTTTTACTGAAAAAAAAAAAAAGAAAAAGGGGGACTTCAAGCAGCTCACTCAACTTGGCGTTCCTCAAAGCAAAATTGTGACTTATAAAAAATGTAATCATTATGCCAGCCAGTAAATTTTAGGTCAGGTTTTGAAGTTTGTGGTTTAAACTGAAAAAAAAAATAAACATCTGCCAGATTCATTTTGAAATTCACTTATAACTGAAAATGCTGCGTATCCTTTAGATATTGTGCACAACTTGGTAGTAGTACTTGAGTTTCAGTGGTCACAAGAGAGAATTAACAAACTGCGGAAGCCAGGAGCATGGTGAGACAATGGGATCTTTAGATTAAGCAGTGCCATTGTGCATTTTGAGGCACTGCTCCTCTAATTTAGACGCACACCAGGTGCAAACCGAGAAGCTACTATGTCAAGCTTTATCTACTACCGTAACGCCTTCTGCTCACAGTCATGGCACGTAAGGGCACTGACAACGTTGGTAACTGCCACCGCAAAACCAAGCATTAGTGTTATGAAAAAGTATCATGTTCTACCCTCTACGACAGTGTGCGGCACTTCTATCACTGCCGTCATCATGCGGACTACACGATCAGACGCTGTCTGGCTCCTTCTGGATTTCTGCTGCGGCCCATTTTTCTTTCCAATCTGAAACTTCGCTCTTAATTAGAATCTTGATGATACAGTCACGGTTGAAACGAGTTTCGGAATGATACTGATTTGAGAAATTTCCTCGTCAGAGTGCGTAGTGTGCTATGTGCAGAATTTCATATGTTCCAATCATCCTCCCTCGCCCCAACGGATGATACGAATTCGCGAGCTGCGACTGCCCCTTCTAGCACTATTGCATTGCCTGCATGTAGCGATTGCCAGTCGCCTGATAGGCATCGTGAGCAGTGGGCGATGGTGCACATCACCCACTTCGCAATCACTAATCGCGCGGTACGCACCGCGAGCAGTGGCGCACAGGCCGCACATGCCAACGTCACAAGTGAGGAGTGGCACGCCACACGTACATTGCCGGTGTTGCGGTCGCCAGTCGCTTGGTATGCACCACGGGCAGTGAGCAGTGGCGCATAGCCTTAAATAAATCCCATCAGTTAAAAGGTCTGCATAAATGCCTTTCCAGTGCTTCTTCATGCAGATTTTGTTAGCTTTGGATGGTACGAATTTCGGATGATACAAATATTTTCCGCTACTCTGTTAGTTTCGTGTCATCAAGATTTAGTGCCATTCATTTCGTGGCCAGCATGTATCGTGTAGGGAAACTGCTTAACTGCACCCACTGTTTCAAGTAAACAGAGTTGGTGTTTGCCAGGCTGTTATTTCTGAGCACAGTGAGCATAGAGTATGTGAGCACAGAGCAGGTGGTAAATGTAAGGCCCCCCCCTTAGTGAGAAAACTTTCAGTGGAAAAACCATGAAAACCCCCATTTTTTCAACCAAGGACGTGCAGATAAAACTGCACACTCAGCCACCCCCTCAAAGGGTCGCTCTTAAATCCACCCCTGCGCAGAACTGTTCCTCTATAACTTTTGTTGCTTCGCAAAGGAAAGCAAAAAAAAAACAAGCTTTTTGCTCTCCCCTGGTGTGTCTGTCTGCAAATTATGAATTCTACTTTTAACCCATCAAACAACATTACTATATGTTGCATTTTACAAACTTAATGAAGCATTCCCATGTTACTTTTGGGGCTGAGTGCAAGCTTGGCACTTGCAATTAAATGGTTTTGACATACTGTGTTTGAAAAAAATACTTTCTTTATACAATGAATTAAAAAAAAATGATGTTTTCTCAGGTGGGACACAGCACATTTGTCCTGGAAAAATGAATTCAGGAAAAGTAAATACATATATTGCTATAAGTGATCATTTGAGAATGTGACACCAGGTTTCAGTATGTGCTAGAATTCTTGCATACAGTGTGAAATTTGTTTGTGGAAGGTTGGGTAGCTAGTGTGCGTGGTAGGTGTACGTGTGAGTGTGGCTTTCTGAAAGGAGAACTTTTCTGTGCAGGCTTCGTGACAAGTGACCATCGGGGCCACCAAGTGCGGGAGCTGCTGGCCACTCTCAATCGCATAGCCTGCCTGGACTTTCCGGAAGAGCGGGTGCCCTGGTTCCATGACCAGTACTACGCAGCACGGGCTGTGAATAGTGAGGGATAATGCTGTTTGTCACCTGATGAAAAATGCAAAATAAAAAAAGGAAAGCAGTGTTCAGTGGAGCAGGATATCACCGGTAGGCAAAAAAAAGACCTAAATCTGTCAATGTGCCCATTTGATTTCAGAGCGTGTGAATATTGTGTATGCTCGCATGCATGTCTCACACGAGCCCAGGAGGGTGTGTGGAGCAGCAAGCACTGTCTTGTATGCTGCACCAAAGGCAAGGAATCTCAGTAGTTGTAAGACTGACCTGCGTGGATGCTGCATACTCATTTGCATATATCATAACTGACTGTCAACAGAATTACAGCCTCAGTCTAAAATGATCTAGATCTGTTTTCTTCTACATCCCTTGGCAAAATAAGCCTAGATCGAGTACCATTTAAAGGTACCACTCAATAGCCACCTAAAACTAAAAAAAGTAATCCTGGAGTGAATTCCAGTCCTATTTAGCTTGATAAGAAACAAGTTGTACATGACGGTAGATATTTTAGGAAACTTCAGTAACATGGCGCACTAGGTGGCTTGCATGTTGTGTACTTTTGCTGGCAACTATGCCTTTAGTACATCTTTCTTGCTCTATTTCAGCCATAAATCTATACCCTGAACTTGTTTATATCACAGTTTTCTAGTACTTGTTGAGTAGTATCTATATAAACATAGGTGTAGTGGCAAGTCTGCTGTACATGACTTTATCATTTGCAGTGTTGTGCATTTGCAGTGTTGGCTTATCTTGCCAAGAGATGTGCAAGAAAACAGATCCCGATCATTCTGCTCACAGGCTGAGGCTATAATTCTGTTGACAGTCAGTTATGATATATGCAAATGAGTATGCAGCTTCTACATAGGTCAGTCTTATAACTATTGAAATTCTTTACCTTTGGTGCAGCATACAAGGCAGTACTTGCACCTCATGGAGCAAGCACTCTCCTGGGCTTGTGTAAGGCATACATGCAAACATACACAATATTCATACACTCTGAAATCAAATGGGGACATTGGCAGATTTAGGTTTTTTTTGGCTACTGGTGATGATATCCCTCATTTGTGACCAACAGTATTATAAAATACTTAACTAATGCCTGGGTCTTACAGGAGTATTTGTGGTGTTAATAACCTTTGTGAAACACATACAGATGGCTCTTGTGCCCTTTGTTTTCGTGTCCGTATTTACACGATTGTAAAGTTCGACCTATTTTTCAAAATTTGAAAATCTGGAGGGAGGGTGGGGGGCCGTCGACTTAAAATCTAAACCAAAGCATCATACCATAAATAAAGCCGAGACAAGCGATATATCAGGCATGCTACAGCGTGACTGCATTTTTGCTGCATGGCTCCGTCGTATCACTCTTCGTGCTGGCCTTGAGCAGCTGCTATGTCAACGCGCAGAACCGGCATCCCCACTCCGCGCGCGGCAGCCGTTAGTGGCTGCCGATAAGCAGCAAACCGGCACCAGCCCACTCCCCACACGTGGCCGCAGATTGAGGCCGCTGACAAGCGGCAGTGGCCCGATAACGCATTCGCGTTCTACTCTTAATAGGCGTCATCCAATTTTTTTTTTTTTTACTTTCAACCACGCACTCGGCGCTCAAGAGAGCGTCGATAGTTGCTGGAAGGGCCACTGTTCCAATCAGAGCGGCATCTCCACTCGAAACGGCAGCGGCACTGGGGAGCGTCAATAGCCGACGGAAGAGCCGACGCTGCTCACGCGTCGTTTCTCTTTGGCTCTGACGCATTTGACTACCACGAGCCGCGTTTCACAAGTTTTTAATGTAGTGATTCGTCATTTGTGCTCTGGGTCCGGTAAGCGACCGGCACTCGTTCACAGCTACATTCAAGATGGCTGTCATTCTTAGCACCGAAAAAACAAAACAACTGCGCGCTGGGCCACAAGTTCGACGTTCGCAAAGGTTCATACAGGTGTGCAGCTGCAGCGAGCAAAATTTTTAGCTGTTCCACGCGATTTCGTTATATGGCTGTTTGTGAAGTGTGGGATTTCGCTGCACAACGATGTTAAAATGACGAGCTTTGGGACCGCAGCAGCAATCATGACGGCAGCGCTAGTGAGGACAATGGCGCAAGTGTGGACGAGTAGTCCAGTGACAAATTCATTTTCGTTATGGAATGTGCCTACAGGCATTAATAGTGGCAGTTAATAGTGGCTGGCGATAAGCGGAGACCACAGGAGCGCTATCGCGTTCTATTATTAAAAGCCAAGCTTAGATGACCGCCAAGTTTTTTTTTCAGAAATTTAATGTGTGGAGGTCGACTTACATTCGAATTGACTCACAATCGTGTAAATACAATAATACCTAGTGAGTGAAGTTTAATTCAACATGCCCCCTTCTTTGCATGTCTAGCTGCAGGCAAATTCTCTTACATCTTTCTGACAAAAAAGAGAAAAGTTAGGCTTCATAGGAAGCAATTATAGGCTCCTTCCTACTTTGAAGCTAGGTTATAGTCCAGACAATAATTTTTTTTGTGAGGAAAGCACGCCTGTTACGAATGTCTATTTCACGCTGTGAGACATTCTACAGAGCAAACTTTGAGACATCGTCTATTGAAGCTCCATTTCATAAATATATTTTTGTTTCATGCAAATTAAGCAGCATGATGTAGCATCATTTCTATTTCTCCATTGCTATACTTTTGGTGGTGCTCCTCTCATCCCGCTGAGAATGTCTCGAAGTTATTGATGTCATGCTCTCTATGCTGTCTTGATTTCAGGTCGAAGACATTTCACACCTCTGCAGAGGGATGTCCGAGACAACCTTGCACACATCTTGGGAGGGAGTGAATTTGTGCAAGGTCACGTCCTTTCTCCTTACAGCTACTACCTTGGTGAGTTTGATTTTTGCTTTCTTGCATTTGATTTTAGCTTTTAAAGGAAAGGTCACCATTTGCACCAAAGAGGAGAATTATTCATGTCAGGTCAGGTGTGGCTAGCGTAGCTCACTTCAAGGCACAGTAAAGATGTGCTATTAGCTTTCTGTTTACATCATTCACATTCACTAGACTCATTGTAACGTTCATAAACGTTTAATGTTAAATCTACAGGAGTGTCACTTGCCCTTATTTTTTTTCTATATCAGGTTAAGTGTATTAAACAAACCTTCTTTATATGCTGGTCGGCTTTTAAACCTAGTGGCTACAGTCTCCCCATTGATTCAAACTCCACATAATTCAAGCAAATTCTCGATTCCTGTGAAGTTCCAATTCAAGTTCAACATGCCATGCCCATACAGTGCCGATGCTATGATTGCCATTTGCACAGTACGCACCATGAACAACCAAGTGCTGTAGCGTGGCCCGCACTTTGCCGACACCACGATTGCCAGTCGCACAGTACGCGCTGCAGGCACTGAGCGCTGGCACACTGTTGTAAATACAGCCTTGCCCTGTTAATACGACCCCTGTTAAAGGGACTATGCAATGAATAAAAAGTCGCTTGTAAATGTTTTCAATGCTTAGAAATGATGCTAAGAAGCATTCACACCAAGTATGAGCCTTCGGAACTGATCCGGCAATTTATCATGAATTTTTAAAAACCGTGTTTTTTAAAATTTGCGGGCCGATTGGTGTGCTCGTAGTGACCGATATTGAAACTAAAATCGTGAAAAAATATGTGACTGTACCCATGACGTCGCCAGGCCACCACACGCTCTCATTCGCTGGATCCACGGCAACCACGACGTCACGGGCACACTTCCGGTAGCCGTGAAAATTGTCTGCTCGTGCCACCGCGCGACCCTCTCGGGCAAGCGCGAGCCAAGGCATTGCCTTCGCGCATATGGTTTCAATTTTCCTCGGCCGCCTCCTTCTGTCGGGAGTTCCGGAGCCACTCGCAGTGGCTCGCTGAGTCGCTACTGTCGTCACTGGCGTTCAGCCGGTACGGCGTGAACGCATAGGGCTTGATGCCCATCGCGGTCGTAAGAGCGAGCAGTCGCGCCTCGAGGTCCGGGTCCATTACTGCTAACTACAACAGACGACAAGCAAAGAAGCCCGACGAGCGCCGCAATCACACCGCCGACGCTGCTGTTGGGGTGCTAGGAGCGACAACCAGAAGTTGCAAAAGGAACGTCAACGAATGACACATTCATGGGCGGGGCCCAGTTCCATAGCTGTTTTCTTTATTTTTGTCTGGTGCCCCGCGTGTACGAGTTGAAGGGGGAGAGGAGGAGCGTAATTTTTAATCATCTATATCTTCGTTGTTATTGATGCTAGCTTAAAAATTCTTGCGTTGGGGTTACGAGTGATGATATGCCTATCTCTTGTCTGCTTTATGTAATCTCAGTTAATTTATTGCATAGTCCTTTTAATAGGAACGAATCGAATTATTGACATTTTTTCTGGTGTCTAAACCTTTTTAATGTATTTACACCTCGTGAATATGGCAACACGCTGTTTGAACAACGGACAGGGTGAAAATGTGTGAAGCCCATTTACACCCATGTATTTTTGTCCCATTAATGTGGCCAGCAATCAGGACAAATTCCAAAGTGCCTCTGCTAGATGTTCTGTTCCTTGCATTTTGATTGCAGAACACCAGCAAAGGCAGCGCAAAAGTGCAAATGCCATAGTAATAGCCGTTTTGTTTTCATTTGGTTTCTTGCTTCACAGCGTTAAGGTTTCCGGTCAACACACGTTACCATTTGCCACATGGCATGAATGGCTGAGAAAAGAATTCTTTCTGTGCACTGCATTGAAAACTACGGTCAACAGCTGTCAGCCGAGAGTACAGATCTTGGGATGTGAACGGTCGCTGTAGGATATAGTTCATAACATAACGCGTCTTATGGATCAATGGGCACTCAAAAAATGCTAAAACCTACATGATTTTGATCACCTGTAGCTTCCAAAATTGCCCGATATCCACTTCGCTGCCCGCCACTATGCAGAGAAGCAGTCCATAATTGTAGACTTTTTTTAGAGCATTTTTTTTTTACGTGATTCGTAGTTACGGATAACTCATTTTATGGACACTTTTGCTCGGGAACCAAAATGTTCGTATTAATGAGGCACTACTGTACTATAAATCCTGTCAGCCATGAACTTGAGTAATTTGCTCATGCTTCAGCATGCAGATTTCGCTCATGTTTTATATATGAATTTCAAGTACGTAGTACTCGTCATTGTCAATTTATAGCCATAAATTGCTTATATTGTGCACAATGTGATTAAAAACGACATTTTTTTGGGGGTGGTAAGCAAAAAAAAAATCGTTGCAGCTAAAAAAAACATGCTCATTGTAACTATCATAAGCTAAAACCCCAACGGTGAGCACATTTCTGGAGTCTAGCATATGTTAGTGCTGAAGAATATTGATAACAGGGCTGTCCAGCGAAAGGCATGCAGAATAGAAATGTGCTAATGGAATGGCTACAGTGATCTTTATGCATATATGCACTCTTGGTGAAGATAGAAGTCTCTGGCTTCTTTTACTTACTTTGTTTTGTGATGCGAGACATCCAAAAGTATTGTTTATACATGACATAATCTAGCAAACTACATAACTTAGAATCATGTGGAAAATACTAGGTCAGGATGGCTTGGCTGCTGGTCTCTTATGTTTTTGTAGTCTTTTTTTGTGATATAGACATGTGGTCAGTGCTTAAAGTTGTTGTATGCATACTTGTTCTTTGTTTTTATGTTTGCTTCTGTAAGCCACCAAAAGTGTGATTTGTGAAAAGTTTGCCATGTGTGGTATTGTGTGCCTTTGGTCTCATTTGTGAAAGCTACAAATGAAGTTTGCTACAGTTTTTTGCTTGCAATTAGACAAGACAGCTGCTTAAAACTTGTGGGCCTGGAGTGTTCAGCTTGTTTCTGTGAAGGCTATGACAGTGTCTGAAATCTTTTTGCAGATCTGTCTTGTATGCCGGGTTCCTTAAAGCAGCCTGTTGCAGTGACGAGCACCAGTGGAGACCTTCAAAAGACATCACAGGGCAAAGTGCCTGTAGTGTTCTCTGCAGGCCACAAAAGGTATGCAACCTCTGGAAAACTTAGCTGGTAGGTGTTGTCACTGACACAGTGTTTACAGCCTTGATCTTGCAAGTATAAGCATATGAGCTAGCCAGCTAGATATCCGGATTTTGACCTTTAATTCATCATTGAAAAATTAGAATGTTCTGCTTGTCATACGTTTGATATAACCGAAATTCGTAACATAAAGTCTTGTTAGAAACGCACCCTAGAGCAGAAAAATTTAGTCAGTGAATGGATCGCAACTCAGACAACTTTTTCTGTAGAGTAGGAAGACACCTCTTCTGAAGTTATAGCAATATTTCGAAAGCGCTTGCGGTGATTCCAGTGGCCGTGAAAAACCGAGCACCATATGCAAGTTAGGTTGGCTTCCCCGCACAGCACCGCCAGCACGCAGCTAGGGTAGCTTTCCCGAATTACGGCCATGTCGCGTGGAAACCATATGCCAGAGCAAAAGCATTCGCTGTTATCACCACCTTCGTGACAGCCGACATGATTTAGACCGCTACACCACAGGGTGGTTACTGCAGAGCTACACCACCCACGCCACTGCTTCCGAGGGACTGTCAATGGGTGTGAGATGTATGAACGCGCGCCTACCTTTCACGCCACTATATCTTCCAAGTTGCTGTTAACGATTGTGAGAGAAGGCACGAACCTTGGCCCGAACGCCTGCCTCACGATCAGCTGGCACTTGTGTACTGCAGCAAAGCCTGCCGCTTGTCACCCAAGTGGGCACCGCTAAGGGCCCAGTAGTGAGATATATTGTTTTATGACCAATTGCGTTTGGTATACGAAGTAAAAACTGCATATCTTTCTGAAAGAAATATTTACAAAGAGTTCGATGTAGCGAATAATTTGTAATATTCGTGTTTGTTATATCAGGGTTTGACTGCATGCAGCAAAACCTGCCGCCTGCCACCCAAGTGGGCACCACTTAGGGCTGAGGAGTGAGATATATTAACGCGATAGCATTAAGGGCCCCATGTTACAGAAAAGCCAGTGTCGTCGGCAGTGGCATTGGCCATGAGTGGAAAATTTCAGAAGCATTATTAAATAAAACCGAGTAGGAAATTGGTCGAGTTGGGGAATCGAACCAGGGCCTCCGTAGTGCGAGATGAGCATGCTAACCACTCCGCCACGCCAGCTCGATGGTTTGGAATGAACAAAGGCGCATCTAGTGCATAGGGTGTTGTCTTAGAAGGGTGCTTTAGAGACACGTACTGTGGTGTATAATTAGTAATTAAGAGCATGGAAATTACAGAAGTCACAGTTAAGCGAGTAGCAAAGTACGTTTCCGCTACTTTTCCTCTTTGCTCGGCGCGCACGTAGCGTCATCAGGCAAAGGCCACTAAAACCACTCCCTCCTCCTCCTCCTCCTCCTCGCAATGTACGCCACTGCCCCAACAAATAGCGCGCGACGTCAGCGCCTCCCGCTTGTCTCATTTGGGCACAGTGGGGCCGTGCGGGGATGCACGAATCACACCATGAGTGGCGAACAATGCAGCGCACATCCAAGCCGCATTCACCACGAAGCTTGCGGCTTGCTGCCCGTTCGTTCGGCACAAAAGATATGCTGGCATTCGTGGCATCGGGTTTGTCGAGAACGATGTGCCGACGCACTATGACTGTAACTTGAGTCCCACGGTTTTCGGCAAGGCACCTGGCAGCGCTTCTACGTGGTTTGCCGCTCCACGCGTCTGTTTCGCCGTATATAGCATCAGCAGCATCAGGATCACGCGGCACCTTTTGCATATATGGAAATTAACCCAATATGCTATCGCATCATACACTCAAGGCGGAGCTTGAGTGTGCCCTCCAATTTTCGTTTTATGGCCAACTGCGTTTGATATATGAAATAATAACTGCATATATTTTTTAAAGAAATATTTACAAAAAGTTTGATGTAGTGAATAGTTCGTACTATCCGTGTTTGTTATATCACGGGTTTGGCTGCATACAGCACGCATTGTTTGACTGCGTGGAAAATATTGCTCACGATAGAATGAATGCTTCCTTGAATGGCAAACCTGTTTGGCAAAGCAAAATTGTCAGGATATGTCCAAAGCAATAAAAATGTGTTTCTCAAATGGGAAAATAGAAGTTGGAAAGTTTGTAGTATACCAAATGTTGCATATAAGAGTGCTGCAAAAGGGACAGCACATGAAATGACCGTCTCATTTTTTACTGCCAGTTGTTGTTTGTCATGGGTATGTTGTCCTCACAGAAATGAACGAAATTGAGACACTGCAGCACTGAACTTGTCTTCACGTAGTGTCAGCAAGCATTTATGAAATGCTTATCCCTTTCATACCAAAGTGCAGATACCAATCCAAGACATCCTTGGCTCTAAGGCATGTTCATGTTGCTGCACTGTTATCATGTTGGAGTGCAAGCAACAAATGCAGATTTGTTGTCTCAGGAAAACTGTTACTAATCTGGTGTATGCTGTAACTAAATCTACTATTTCTTAATCCTCACCTTGAAAAAATTAGAGGGGACTTTTAAGCTCCACCTTAAGCAGCTTAACCGCTGCACCACTGCGCCAGGACTGGTATGAGGACTCCCGGGGATCTATGAATGTAAGGTAGAGAATGACCTTCTGCATATATGGCAATTAACCCTCGCATCATAAGCTTAAGCGGAGCTTAACTCCGCTTAAGCGTATGACACGATAGTGTAACGGGATAGTTTAAGGGGAAGATCACTGGGAGTACTCATACCCGTCCCGGCGCAGTGGTGCAGTGGTTAAGCTGCTTAATGCGGAACTTAAGCATCAGGACAGGTATGAGGACTCCCGGGGATCTATGAATGTAAAGTAGAGAATGACCTTCTGCATATATGGGAATTAACCCTCGCATCATAAGCTTAAGCGGAGCTTAACTCCGCTTAAGCGTATGACACGATAGTGTAACGGGATAGTTTAAGGGGAAGATCACTGGGAGTACTCATACCCGTCCTGGCGCAGTGGTGAAGCGGTTAAGCTGCTTAAGGCGGAACTTAAGCATCAGGACTGGTATGAGGACTCCCGGTGATCTATGAATGTAAAGTAGAGAATGACCTTCTGCATATATGGGAATTAACCCTCGCATCATAAGCTTAAGCGGAGCTTAACTCCGCTTAAGCGTATGACACGATAGTTTAACGGGATAGTTTAAGGGGAAGATCACTGGGAGTACTCATACCCGTCCCGGCGCAGTGGTGCAGTGGTTAAGCTGCTTAAGGCGGAACTTAAGCATCAGGACTGGTATGAGGACTCCCAGGGATCTATGAATGTAAAGTAGAGAATGACCTTCTGCATATATGGGAATTAACCCTCGCATCATAAGCTTAAGTGGAGCTTAACTCCGCTTAAGCGTATGACACGATAGTTTAACGGGATAGTTTAAGGGGAAGATCACTGGGAGTACTCATACCCGTCCCGGCGCAGTGGTGCAGTGGTTAAGCTGCTTAAGGCGGAACTTAAGCATCAGGACTGGTATGAGGACTCCCGGGGATCTATGAATGTAAAGTAGAGAATGACCTTCTGCATATATGGGAATTAACCCTCGCATCATAAGCTTAAGCGGAGCTTAACTCCGCTTAAGCGTATGACACGATAGTGTAACGGGATAGTTTAAGGGGAAGATCACTGGGAGTACTCATACCCGTCCTGGCGCAGTGGTGAAGCGGTTAAGCTGCTTAAGGCGGAACTTAAGCATCAGGACTGGTATGAGGACTCCCGGGGATCTATGAATGTAAAGTAGAGAATGACCTTCTGCATATATGGGAATTAACCCTCGCATCATAAGCTTAAGTGGAGCTTAACTCCGCTTAAGCGTATGACACGATAGTGTAACGGGATAGTTTAAGGGGAAGATCACTGGGAGTACTCATACCCGTTTTGGCGCAGTGGTGCAGCGGTTAAGCTGCTTAAGGCGGAACTTAACAGTCAGGACTGGTATGAGGACTCCCGGGGATCTATGAATGTAAAGTAGAGAATGACCTTCTGCATATATGGGAATTAACCCTCGCATCATAAGCTTAAGCGGAGCTTAACTCCGCTTAAGCGTATGACACGATAGTGTAACGGGATAGTTTAAGGGGAAGATCACTGGGAGTACTCATACCCGTCCCGGCGCAGTGGTGCAGTGGTTAAGCTGCTTAAGGCGGAACTTAAGCATCAGGACTGGTATGAGGACTCCCAGGGATCTATGAATGTAAAGTAGAGAATGACCTTCTGCATATATGGGAATTAACCCTCGCATCATAAGCTTAAGCGGAGCTTAACTCCGCTTAAGCATATGACACGATAGTGTAACGGGATAGTTTAAGGGGAAGATCACTGGGAGTACTCATACCCGTCCTGGCGCAGTGGTGCAGCGGTTAAGCTGCTTAAGGCGGAACTTAACAGTCAGGACTGGTATGAGGACTCCCGGGGATCTATGAATGTAAAGTAGAGAATGACCTTCTGCATATATGGGAATTAAACCTCGCATCATAAGCTTAAGCGGAGCTTAACTCCGCTTAAGCGTATGACACGATAGTGTAACGGGATAGTTTAAGGGGAAGATCACTGGGAGTACTCATACCCGTCCCGGCGCAGTGGTGCAGTATTTAAGCTGCTTAAGGCGGAACTTAAGCATCAGGACTGGTATGAGGACTCCCAGGGATCTATGAATGTAAAGTAGAGAATGACCTTCTGCATATATGGGAATTAACCCTCGCATCATAAGCTTAAGCGGAGCTTAACTCCGCTTAAGCGTATGACACGATAGTGTAACGGGATAGTTTAAGGGGAAGATCACTGGGAGTACTCATACCCGTCCCGGCGCAGTGGTGCAGTGGTTAAGCTGCTTAAGGCGGAACTTAAGCATCAGGACTGGTATGAGGACTCCCAGGGATCTATGAATGTAAAGTAGAGAATGACCTTCTGCATATATGGGAATTAACCCTCGCATCATAAGCTTAAGCGGAGCTTAACTCCGCTTAAGCGTATGACACGATAGTGTAACGGGATAGTTTAAGGGGAAGATCACTGGGAGTACTCATACCCGTCCTGGCGCAGTGGTGAAGCGGTTAAGCTGCTTAAGGCGGAACTTAAGCATCAGGACTGGTATGAGGACTCCCGGGGATCTATGAATGTAAAGTAGAGAATGACCTTCTGCATATATGGGAATTAACCCTCGCATCATAAGCTTAAGTGGAGCTTAACTCCGCTTAAGCGTATGACACGATAGTGTAACGGGATAGTTTAAGGGGAAGATCACTGGGAGTACTCATACCCGTTTTGGCGCAGTGGTGCAGCGGTTAAGCTGCTTAAGGCGGAACTTAACAGTCAGGACTGGTATGAGGACTCCCGGGGATCTATGAATGTAAAGTAGAGAATGACCTTCTGCATATATGGGAATTAACCCTCGCATCATAAGCTTAAGCGGAGCTTAACTCCGCTTAAGCGTATGACACGATAGTGTAACGGGATAGTTTAAGGGGAAGATCACTGGGAGTACTCATACCCGTCCCGGCGCAGTGGTGCAGTGGTTAAGCTGCTTAAGGCGGAACTTAAGCATCAGGACTGGTATGAGGACTCCCAGGGATCTATGAATGTAAAGTAGAGAATGACCTTCTGCATATATGGGAATTAACCCTCGCATCATAAGCTTAAGCGGAGCTTAACTCCGCTTAAGCATATGACACGATAGTGTAACGGGATAGTTTAAGGGGAAGATCACTGGGAGTACTCATACCCGTCCTGGCGCAGTGGTGCAGCGGTTAAGCTGCTTAAGGCGGAACTTAACAGTCAGGACTGGTATGAGGACTCCCGGGGATCTATGAATGTAAAGTAGAGAATGACCTTCTGCATATATGGGAATTAAACCTCGCATCATAAGCTTAAGCGGAGCTTAACTCCGCTTAAGCGTATGACACGATAGTGTAACGGGATAGTTTAAGGGGAAGATCACTGGGAGTACTCATACCCGTCCCGGCGCAGTGGTGCAGTATTTAAGCTGCTTAAGGCGGAACTTAAGCATCAGGACTGGTATGAGGACTCCCAGGGATCTATGAATGTAAAGTAGAGAATGACCTTCTGCATATATGGGAATTAACCCTCGCATCATAAGCTTAAGCGGAGCTTAACTCCGCTTAAGCGTATGACACGATAGTGTAACGGGATAGTTTAAGGGGAAGATCACTGGGAGTACTCATACCCGTCCCGGCGCAGTGGTGCAGTGGTTAAGCTGCTTAAGGCGGAACTTAAGCATCAGGACTGGTATGAGGACTCCCAGGGATCTATGAATGTAAAGTAGAGAATGACCTTCTGCATATATGGGAATTAACCCTCGCATCATAAGCTTAAGCGGAGCTTAACTCCGCTTAAGCGTATGACACGATAGTGTAACGGGATAGTTTAAGGGGTAGATCACTGGGAGTACTCATACCCGTCCTGGCGCAGTGGTGCAGCGGTTAAGCTGCTTAAGGCGGAACTTAACAGTCAGGACTGGTATGAGGACTCCCGGGGATCTACGAATGTAGAGAATGACCTTCTGCATATATATGGGAATTAAACCACTACACAATCGTGTCGTATGCTTAAGCAAAGTTTAACTCTGCTTAAGCATATGACACGATAGTGTAACGGGTGAATTCCCATATATGCAGAGTGTTATGAATGTGAAGTAAAGAATAACCTTCTGCATGTAGGGAAATTACAGCATTACATTATCGCGTCATACTCTTAAGTGGAGCTTAACTCCACTTAAGCACGTCAGTGTTTAAGCATGTCAGTAAAACGTCAATAAAGTGTTTAAGCAGGTCAGTTAAGCACATCAGTAAAACACATCAGTGTTTTTTACAAAAACTGACCTGTGAGTTCTTTTTGTTAGCCACACCCTTGCTGAGACATCATTGACGGCATTCGATGCAGAATCGCTGTCTTGGTGCTGGGAGAGAGTTGTTTCTGCGCAAACTACCCACAGCTCACTGGCTATCAGCAGCTGAAGATCAGGCATCTTGAGATACTTGGGTACCAGCTGGTTCTGGTGAGTGGGATTTTCTTTTCTTTTTTACTCGTTCCAGGAAAAGAAAGCTGAAAGGATTTAGCACTGCATGAAGTGCTTACAAACTACGTACTAAGCCTGTTACCACTCGCAACGCTGCAGTTAACGTCACAGGCTTTAGTCTGCTACACAGAAACAGTGGAAAGATTATAACCACCTGACGGTTAACAGTGAGTCACAGGACATTCAGTGTGCACTGCCTTAATCGGGGGTGGTACTGGTTAAAAACCAGGAAGTGGAAACCAGTGCGGAAATGCGGGACAGAACAAGACACCAAATAGGGCATATTTCTGCACTGGCTAACCGTTCGTTGCTGTTTACTAATTAGGCCAAGTTAACACTGTTCAGGTAGATACGCTCAAGGCCAGGGCATGTATACACCTATGTGGTTATGAATTGATACAAACTGAAATGGAGAACAGCCACCACCATTGCTCATCTCGTAGAAGCACTGTACACAACATGCAAAGATTGCAAGCTCCAACTTGCTAGTGGTGTGCTGTCTACAGAACATTTCCTCTCCAGTACAAGTAAAAATGGCACTGCCTGTGCCTTCCTTGGGTTCAGGGACTGATTTTTTTTTTAATAACCTTATAATCAGGTACCACGTTACTGCATTCATTTTCATGAAAAGTTGCTACAAAAGTGGTTATGGTGCTCGGCTGCTGACCTGAAAGAAGCGGGTTTGATCCCGGCCGCGGTGGTTGAATTTCGATGGAGGCAAAATTATAGAGGTCTGTGTACTGTGCAGTGTCAACGCATATTTAACAACCCTAGGTGGTTGAAATTTCCGGAGCTCTTCACTATTGTGTCCTTTGGGATGTTAAACCTCCATAAGCTGTAAACCAAACCAGTAGCCATAGGTTCTTTGATTTGGGTTTGTTGATTCAAGTCCAGATATATTTGAAAGTTGTGAAGTAGCACTTGCTGCCAAAAGCTTCATTCTATTCAGATTTTTTTAAAATCAAGGTTCCTGCATTTCAGGTGTCAAAATCATGTAGCAGCTGTGTGAAACAGTCCTAGTGCATTGTGTCTTCTCATTGATCATTTATTGCTTATGCACCATAAAACCCAATACAATACAATCATTGATCATTTAGGAGTGAAATAACACAAGAGAATCTGTCAATTTATGTGTGACCAAGGGTATCAGTAGAGAAATATAGTAGAACCCCTCAATAGTAAAGTCAGTCGGATTTGCAAAACTCTTTACTACAGTAGAATCTCGATAAACGGAAATCGGTTAAACGGAACTACCGCTTAAACGGAACAAACGCCTCGCGATTGGTTGGTTTTGTATTAAGCCAATGTAAAAAAAATCTCGTTAATCGGAACTCAAATTTTGCGACCACCGCGTTAACGGAACCGAAAAACTCGAAACCGCAACTAGTTGGACAAGCGCAGCGCCATCGCGGTACGCATCAATGCTCCCCTCCTTCTCCTCCCCGCGTCACCACTGCGGTTTCCGTCTCCGGCGGTTTCCGGTTTGCTCGTACACTGCCCTCCGCATCGCTCGCTCGCGTTCACGGCAGTTGTGTTCAGTTAGGCCTAAGCCCTAGAGCCCTAGAGCTTTTCTTCGGTCCGATGGCAGCGCAAAAACGACCGCACAATGCACTTGCGTTGGAAAGGAAGATGGAGATCATCAACGACTTCGAGAGTGGTGGCTTCACGAAAACGGAGCTAGCGACGAAGTACGCTGTCCCCAAAAGCAGCCTAACAAGAATTCTTCAGGACAAGGACAAGCTGCGGGAGGCGTTCGAGACGTCACGCTTTGGTCCTCAAAGAAAACGACTGTGAGAGCTCAAACAAGCAAATATAAAATCCTTTTTCACTAGCCAATAAGTGGTAATTACCACTCTTTTGACATTTTTTTTTTAAATTTCAGTACTAGTACTACTGGAACAAAAATTCACTGCTTATTTTTCTCTAATAAAGTTTGTTCTCATAGTGTACCGTTCTGCTTATTACCTAGATTTCGCAAATTGAGATACGCTGAGACTGCCAACTGCGCGCGCGCGCGCCAGCCGCATAGGGTTCACGCGGAAGCGGATTGCGCAATGCTGAACCTATTCTCTCTTTAAACGAAACTCCTGATAAACGGAACATATTTTCCCGGTCCCTTGAGGTTCCGTTTAACGAGAGCCCACTGTATATCATTTGTTGAGGATGTCATAACTCTGAAACTGCTCTCTAGTTATTAATTGGCTATTTGCTAAACACATATTGCTGGTTTATAATATAAACGCTCAAAAATACCTTTCTTCTGGCTCTTATGGCCCCTTTATATGATAATTACTTATTTTCAGTTATCGTACTTTATGTTATCACATTTTCAATTTTATTGACTTCTTGTGGAAGTATCATATTCACACGAATACAGCGCAGCTACGAATGTAACGAAAGTTGGAATCAATATAAAAACGTTAGCTTGGCATAAATGCACCTTCACACCGCCTTCTTTCCATGTTCATAGCCAGCTTTACTTTTTTTTTTTCCCCTGTGCACCGTGCGCTCGTCCTCACGGACCCAAGCCTTCGAAAACGTGGCTTCTCCTCGCAGCTCGCAAGTCTGTTTTATTGACTTCAGTATACATTTGCCTCCGAATGTTAGCCTCATGATTATGCCGTTACATGTCTGTGATTCGGAGACATCCTAGACTTGGTGCCTTACATAATTCCGCGGAAAGTGTACCACCATAGCCAGGAGCTGTTTACTGTGACTATACCATGTACTTTTTGGTTTTAACCGAAAAGCTCCGATATACATTCAGCACTAAAAAAAAATGTGGGATGTTAAAACCAAAAAGTACCTGTTTCTGGACATGTTGAGGCTAGCTGACAACTGTTTCAATCGAGAAACTTTGTTACCTCTTTCCTTTTCAAAAGCACACAAATGCTAAGCAGGCACTCAGAACAGTACTGGTGATATTCTTAACCCACATTGACGAAAATGTCACTGCAAGGCATTGATTTCTTCTTCAAAGAGCACAGCGAGAAATTACAAATACCGAAGTGCAGGCAGTCAAGTCGATTATAGTTAATTTAGTTTATCGGGTTTAATGTCCCAAAGCAACTCAGGCTACGAGGGACGCCGTATTAGAGGGCTCCAGATTATTTCGATCACCTGGGGTTCTTCAACGTGCATGACATCACACACTACACGGGTCTCTAGCATTTCGCATTGATCGAAATGCGACCGCCGCGGCCGGGATTGAACCCACGTATTTCAGGTCAGCAGCCAAGCACCATAACTACTGAACCACCACAGTGGCTTGCAAGTCAATTATAGAAAAGTTTTTCTCATTACTAACGAATTTTACTGGTTGATCCCAGGAACCATTTTATTTTTTTTACTGTGGCGAAGAAAGCTTGGATTCCACCATGCTCATGAACAAAAGGTTTAGCTACCTTGACGAAGCGCTGCATTGCGGCTTTCACAAAAACCTTCCAGGAAATATGGCACAAGTTCATAGGTGATCCATAGATCAACTTCAAAATTGCTGACCTTAGTGGAAAACAGAGTTGCCAGAAGGATTTGTGCACTGTGAATGGACCTACAAAATTGTAGCAAAGAATGCAGCCTCAAGGAGCATCAGCCGGAGGTCTAAACTTGCCGCCATATAGGAACTACATGCATGTGACTGCCTCATATTCTCCAAAGCGTCATTTAATATCTCAAGGACTAATGTTGAAAGGCTATTTTCAGATTTTGCTGCTGTCAACACAAGCATGCTAACAAAATAGAATCAACAATGTCAATCAACAACTACAATCAACTTAGCATAACATGTACCAATGAAAAAAATTTCTGCTCTTTGCTTCTGTTGTGTCTTTTGTAAACTGGAAGAATTTTGTTCGCCAATAATCACTGCTTTTAGTGTTTACCTCGTGCAACTAGCTGAAAAATGCCAGTTTTGCAAAAAGAAGTAAAAGCCGAAAAGCATCTGCCGGTTTTGCTCAGATATAAACACCAACACCGGAAAGTCCACAGCCTGACTATGAGTGTTTCTTTGTAAAAGATGTCTTTGCTGTAAATGAAAAAAAAAAAAATGTACAGTCGGCTATGGAAGGTGAAATGGGACTGCAGTTTCTCTTTGCAATATCAAAGTTCTTACTTTATGTAAGTTTAATATAGTAGCGGGGTTCTACTATAGTGTTTGCATGTTTACATATGCAAAAAGCAAGGATTTTGCTATAAGTTTTGCTAATTGCCCATCCACACCTTTAGTTCAAAGTACACGGATGTAACGATTGCTCTAAAGTCTAGCTACAGTGGTGCTATATGGTTTTTATGTGAGCCATTTTGTCAACAAACCAATGTTTCTTGTTAAGCGTAGGCTAGGAGCTGCAGAATCGTAAGCAAGGAAATCAAATTTATTGCTTATTCATTTTATATTTATGAGATGAGAGAAAGCAAAATCCCAATGGCTCATTAATGAACATACTGGAAAACGCAGTAGCGATGACCGATTCAGACTGTTTACCGTACCTTTCTTGACTTGATTTGAAATAGCCTTTGCAACATGCGCAGTAAAAAGCATAGTATTTCTTTGCATATACCTGCTTACTCTATACCAAGACTCTAATTTGTATATTTTAGGTATGAGCAGATATAACATCGTAGCACATGGGTGTATGTAGTCGGTCAAGTGTAGAGATGCAGAGTGGGCCGCACGTAGCGATTCCAGTCAGCAGACGGCTCCATATGACATCATGGGCTGCCAGCGTTAAACTACATGTAGGACTGCTAAATCATTTGTCTGCATTTAGGCTGCTATAGTTATTTTACATGGCAAATATGCTGCAGTGCCAGTGCAAGCTGAGGATGTGCCCTCTAAGGAAGAAGGTGTGCACTTCTTTATGTTTGCATTGAAAAGAACGAACTCCCGCCAGTCACCATCTTCCCGAATTCTTCTCCTTTAACACTTCTCACCTTTTGCAGGTGCCATTCTACGAGTGGAATTCGATGAAGTTGGCTGAGCCAAGTGCCAAGCAGGATTACCTCCATGCCAAGATCTTCGGTGTCAGCTAGCACATATCGAGATGTATATAGGTGTACAAGTTTAGTAATTGTGTAAATTATTTTTGTTGACAAAGTAGTGAAAAAAGAAACGGGATGAACAACAATGTCTTTGTGTGCACATGGTTGTCTGTCACCAACATGTAAATACTATCAGCAAGAAATGAAATGTGAACAAGATGTTTGAGCACCGACCAGCAAAATAAGAGGCTCCTAGCCAGGGTAAGCTCAATACTAGCTCAGGTTATTTTAAGTTTGCAGGAGTGAAGATTCATATTCAGAATTGTTAATCAACCTCACTTGTATTTCCATGCCAGGAGTTAATGTGTTGGCATTTTTGTGCTATCACCCCAGTTTTGTTCGCGTTTCTTTAGGTGCTTATAGTTAATACAACCCGCCATGCTGGTGCCACTCCCTCGTCACGGAGAGTGAGTGCAGGCGTGAAAAGTTTCCCATGGGCGTTGTCTTGCATTATTAGTCAGAACTTGGGTATGCTCTTCCTGCCATAACAGTGGTATTATACTCCAATAGGGGTTAGTGATCTGTTGCTCAGATGTCAGGTTGTAAGTACATGACTCAGGAGGCCACTCATTCAACATCACTACTCTTTTCGTGCGACTCTGATGGCCCCGTGACACGAAATTGCACCTTCGACCCACTGCAAAGGTTGCTTCAGTTGCATTACAAGCGTTCCTTAGAATGGTGCCCCCAAGCATTTTATACTAGCGAAACATGCAATGCGAATATTGAGATATATGTGGCTATAGTTGGATGTCTGTTTAAACCTGTGAATTTAAGCATGAGCAGAATAGATGGTGCACAATAAACTATATCCCTTGTCAGCTTTATTGGAAAGAAAGAAAAAAAGGAAAAAGAAGCATGCTGCAGAATGAAGTCCCTATTGGTGGCCACGTGGAAATGTGGGAGAAGCAGTCCAGTCTCCTCCTGAAGTGCCAGGGGCCAGCCTTGAGCAGCTTTCAGTTGTTTTCGTACTGTTCAGGTTGCGATGGAGTGATCACCTGCATAGAGACGGGGAGAAGTGGTTAAAAGAATTCATTACAAAAGCTGGCTTGAGGCCTAATGGTGCTAGAAGCAGGGTAGGGTTACCTCTGACCCACTATGAAGGTGCAAAGATCCACAGTACGCTTAGTGCACATTTCCTCATACTTGGGGATGAAAGTTTAGGTTATATACAGCTGTTTCAGATTTGTATGCCCAGACCATCACAGACAGTAGTAGTTAGACCGTTTACACACAGCAGCTGTGAGTGAGCGAGTGGTTCTAATTAGGGGTGTGCGAATGTTCGAAATTTCAAATACGAACAGAATATGTTCGATATCCGGCTCATATTGGTATTCGAGGAACTGATATTCGAGAATTTCCGAATATTCGAAAATTCTCAAGTATTCGCAAGTGATCGCATACCGCGCGCCGACTTTCATAAACTCTACCACCGTGGTAAAACCGCAACGTCTGGACAAATTACAACATGATTGAGTTTGAAGTGCCAAGAAAACAATACAAAGGTCCTGTTCGCTTTCTTCTTCGCGGACCGATCACATTTAAACGCTGCTAGACTTGGACCTCCCGCGAAATTCCGGAAGTGGGCTTTCCCGCATAACACGCACGATCACAAGGCTGCCGGCTATGCGCTTCGAAACACGAGGAATCGAGCCGTTTTTTTTTTTATCCTTCCATATGTTACATACTTAACTCCCGCACCCATGGCATTCGGTGTATCGCATTACAATTCTCGTAGGGTGAGCTAATAAATAATTGGTTTTTGGGGAAAGGAAATGGCGCAGTATCTGTCTCCTATAGTGTCCAACCGCACCATTAGGGAAGGGATAAGGGAGGGAGTGAAAGAAGAAAGGAAGAAGGAGGTGCCGTAGTGGAGGGCCCAGGATTAATTTCTACCACCTGGGGACCTTTAACGTGCACTGACATCGCACAGCACACGGGCGCCTTCGCGTTTTTCCTTCATAAAAACGCAGCCGCCACGGTCGGGTTCGAACCCGGGAACTCCGGATCAGTAGTCGAGCGCCCTAACCACTGAGCCACCACGGCGACTTAGCGTGAGCTGCGCCATCTCGTTTTCGTCAACTATGACATGCGGGAGAGCCCACTTGCGGAACTTTGCATGAGGCTCCCGTAGGAGCGAATCGCAATTTTACAGCAGGGAAAGCGATCGTGTATAAATCCCGCCAATCGCATGGTGCGTTGTAACTCGCGCATCTTTTAAGTGGGCGTAACGGGAGACGTGACAACGATCGGAGGGCTCCTGTCGTTAGGCCAAAGGACCTCGTCGCATAGTTTCGATTTCTCAGCTTCGCCGCTCACCGTGGCGACGGCAGCTGTCGGCCCGCGCATTGGCCACTCTTCCGAAATCGGCTCAGCGCTGCTTTCGGACGCCGACTGGCGTGTCTCTGGTCATTTCCTTTTAGAAGCAGTCTCGCCCTTCCGACGCCAGCGTACATTCCCCTGGATTACGTCCGCGTTCTTCTAGCGCGCCGAAACCGCGCTCGACACGGGCTTTTCGGTCTTTGTGCGATGTAGCTTCTTCGTTAGGTTTCACAGCATTTTTTTATTTCATTTTTTGATTTTTCGTTCGGGGGGCGTGGGGCATTTTATAAATTGACCTTGAACTCGGAATTGATGAGGTTTTACAAGCCATTGTTATTTTTAGTTGCCAGTCAATTTATGGATTTCATTTTGCATGACCACATTACAGGTTCAATACTGTTGTGCTGTCTAATCAAGTAGTTACATCTCTGTGCTTAAGATGTTTTATTTATATGGTGCTGACTCAGCCTGGTTTTGTTTATTTCAGTTGCAAAAGACATGCACTATTTAGAAAAACATGCTACAGCATTCACCTGTATCATTTTATGAAATACCTTTTCCTAATGAACAGATATTTGAAGCCATTTTTTCTGAAAGAGGCTTATTTGAATCGTATTCGAGAATTTCGGTATTCGCACACCTTTAGTTCTTTTCTTTTTACTGAGTGCAGGCATTTGTCAATACCACAGGAAATGTGCAAAAGAAAAAAAATTGGATAACGCTTAACCTGGAAACACTACTCTAAAAAATGAAGTTTTTATCCGCTTGCTCGACTTGATGAAATAGTTTATATCACTGCTGGGACCAACTCTGCCAAATTTTATTATTCTAGAAGAAATATGAATTGCATTATGCAACCTTTACAAGGACGACTACGCTTGCTTAGGAAAACTATTGTTCAGAAAATAATGGTAATTTTTTCAATTTTTCATGTTATGTGGCATTACGAATGTCCAGAGCACACAAGTGTGAATTATTTGGCTTAGTTTTGCTATATTTTAGAAGAATGCTACCATATGAACGATGACATTGTTTGTTTATTTTGAACCATTTTTCGTAACTCACTTTTTAGAATGACAAAGAAAAGGAAAAAAAATAGACAAACTGGGTTCACAGTTGCGTTCCTCACAAAATTTCGCTCTAGAAAGCCTGCTACAATACTAATATTATGAAGTAATATTGGAACAGTACTTTTCCTAAGCTGACAGTTTACTGAAAAACAGGAAATTAGAAAAATGAACTCACAAGGCTGAAAATCACTCCACATTATTTTCAGCTCTTCATTTTTAAGGAATCCCCCACCCCAGAATAATGAAATTTGGCAGAAATGGTCCCAGCAGGGATATAAACCTGCTCCCCAAGTTTCAATGAAATCGAGCTAGCAGTTAAAAAGTTCACAGTAATGCGATAGCATTAGGGATCCCTCCTGCAGAAGTACTTCTCTTTCATAGATTCATAGATCATGGTGGGTGCTCATATCACTACTGGTGCAGTGGTGCAGCAGCTAAGCAATGCACCACTTCCCCGGCAGGTGGTGGTTTCAAACACAGCATCCGGTGGGGCTTGCGATGGTTTCCATGAGGCTCATTTTTGCATAGATAGTTCCTTGGGAAGCTGTCCATCTTCCAACCAATGAGCTGATGCACAGTGCCACGGTAGGCAGTGGCAGTTGCATTGAATTAACCTCAATTAACTTCGCTGCCACTTGCTTTTTCGTGATGTGGATGGATAGACACCGGCTTTTCTCATAGATGGGACCTCTAATGCTATTGCATTAAAGCAGTATTGTTACAGTCTTTGAACACTGTCTTGTTCTTTCTTTGTGTTGTATCCCGGTCGAGTTGCTCAGATTTTGCTGAGCCAAGCCATTCTGCTACTCATGCTGAGCATCACTGCATCTGCCCTTGCGGGTTGCGGCCTGCTATAGTAGCAGTTGTCATTTGTCAATTTGCATAATAGATGGCACCACTTCCATCTTTGCCATCTTCAGCCTTCCGAGCTGCCATTCAGCATGCAATGCAAATTGCTGCTCAGTGGCTTGTATTTATTTATTTATTTATTTAAAAATACTATTACATGCCTTCAGGGAGTCGTTGTATGAGGAGGGTGCGATACAAAAAAAATATATAAAAGTGCCTAGACAAACAAAACGAAAATCCATAACTACAAACACTGTAAAGTTCAAATAACTGATTGCAGTTATCACGACTGACAAAAAAGGCATACATAAAAATACAGTGGATCATAAAGCAATATAAGTAAAAAATAAAATAGACGTATATAAAAGTAATGGGTACAAAAAGACTAGAATACGTACAGAAAAAGCAAAGAAGCTAATAACCACACAGGAGATTCAAGGCAAAAAAAAAGAAGGCATGACTCATACGCACTGAAGAAAGCGTGCCTGGTGTTACTGATAAAATGTTTGACTAGATAATCATGAGATGCATTTTGGTTGCAGTGTGAGGCAATACAATTTGGACGATTATACCAGGGGCGTATGACAGATGGGAGTGGCAAAAGGTGAAAGGTACTGCCATAGATGTGTGTGTAGCTCTAATTATTGTGCTATCTGGTTGATGAATTAAATAGCCGTCGTGAGTATGATAATAATGATCGAGTGGCATGGATTTGAAACAGAAAAAGGGCAATTATCGTGACAGATTCTTAACGGATGTAGTGAATAGTCCAGCTTCATTGCATGAAAATTAACGAATGTGATGGAAGATGGACAAAATTAAGGAGGAAGTAAGCATTTATTACTATGCCTTATTAACATTCTCCACACAAAATTCTAGCAAATGTGGTTAGGGGAGGAACGTTCAGTAAATATGCAGATAAAATTGTACAGCCAGTGTGAAATGAAACGTGAACAAGACAACTGCAACAGGAATAACAGCTCACTGGGACTGAATATTAGTGCACTTGACTTTCATTTGTATGGTCCTAAGACTGCTACATAGAAGTGTTAACAGAACACTTGTGTATGTTCTTTCCAGTAAGTATTATTTTTGAATTCGTGTTTTCGCATTCCACTTCCCTTATTCATGTTTCGAATGGATGGATTTTTTTTTTTATGGCGCAAGGGCATCTACGGCCAAAGAGCGCCATGGCACAAGGTATTTTTCGATTACACAAGGTGGGGTCAAAGACCCATTTTCAATGAATTTCACCCTAAATAAGGCAAGCACCAGACGACCAGGGGAAAGCTTGTACCCATTGTATCACCGCTGGGTACCTGGCGGCACTGAGGATCGAACCCCGCACCTCCTGCATGCCAGGCGAATGCTCAACCACTAGGCCACCGCTGCGGTCTTATTCATGTTTCATTTTATTCTGACAGTACATTCATGCACGTGTATTACATTTAAAACCTACCTCATTTTTCATTTTATGCTTTATTTGTACTAATATAAAAAACAAGTAAAGGGCAACGCACCTCTCGTACCGCCTGTGACTACTTAAAATTTTTCTGCTACTTTGGACGAAGCAAAGGTCAAACAGCACCTGAAAGCTTGTACGGTGTAGATTATTATGACTCAGTTTGCACAGAAACTGTGTGAAGCCTGGTGTAAAACTGAACAGGGATAGGAGGTGGCAATACAGGTGAAGTAATGTATGTGATGTATAAAGATGTACTGTAATGTTATGTAATGAAGATGTTATGTAATGTTACATAATGGAGATGTAATGTAAACCAAGATGTGCTCTTTGAACAGTGGTTCAAATTGTTAGGGCTAGTGGAAAGCACAAGAAGGTCTCTGGGTCCTCATGTTTGAGACCTGTATCCTAAATCATTATGGTGTATACATGCACCATTTGTTAGATCAGCAGTAAACATATGTCCTGCTTACAAATGGCGTGCGCAGCCCATATTTGCTCCAGAAGGTGACCTTGCTCTTGGAACGATGTCCTGTGCGCTGGTCAAACATGGAGCACTCATCGAAGGGAGGGCAATACAGGTGCAGGCTCACTGCCGGCTCACAGTGGCTTGGATTCTCAACCCTGTGCAGGCCCAGTGAATCTGCAGCACAAGAATTGTACAAGTTAACAAATTTTCTGAAACTCTCTCTAGCTACAATAGGTTAATTGTCAAAGCTAAGCACGAACTGCAGTGTAGGCCACATGCAGCAGTTTGTAGCTGCTGAGCTAACACATCTACAGTCAGGGACAAGTAAAAATGGGAATGAAAAATGCCCTCTGAACGAAACTTTTCAGGCAAGCTGCAACAAACTTGTCATTTGCCGCCCTCTGTCATCATTATGACAGGCATAATGAATAGTCGGCCGGTTCCAGTGCTTGATTAACTAAAGTAGCAGTGTATTTTATACCACAGTCTCCAATTATAAACTTTATTGTGTGAGATGCGGGCGAAAATAAGCTGGTGGCTGAGATGTGAGCAGTATTCACCGGTTAATGTGAACGTCCGTTGTCAGTTTCACCGCGAGAACAGTAGCAGCTTAAAAACTGTTCATGCGCCTGCTTTCTGCTCTGCAAATGGCAACGATCATAGGCGTGCACAAGTTTCCTCATAAGAGGGCCAAATTTTGTGTTAGCAGCTGTTCGTGCTTCGTGGGTGGAAGAGAATAATATGAGACAAAATTTTTGCCCCCATCGCATATGGCTATTATGGGAGTCCTTGCACTCCGTCTGTGCATGCCTATGGTGCCAATGATACGGAAGCATTTCTTTAACTCGGGACTGTACTGCAAGATTCCACTCCCTGTGTGACGTCAGTGCTAATGGCATTGCAGATTATTTGCAATTGTCACATGGCAGCTGTAAAAAGTGTTATGGACCATGCGAATATTTCTGATTATGTGACACGATGCTAATATGTGTAATAAGTCTGGCCATATTTAGCAGTGTCCTCGAAATAATCAACGGTAGAGAGAGTGCAAGAAGATGAGATTCTTGACAACATGAAATAAAATGAACAAGGATTGATAGGGAGTCCTAATCTGCCAGCAGACTGGGACTCCCTCTGAACCCTTGTTTATTTTGTCTAGAGATAATCAAGTTATTCACAAGTACTAGGCCAATTGGAACTGTATTTGACAGTTCCAATTGGCGGCTTTTGACTGGGATAACACATGAGCACAACATTCATGGCTTGCCGTGTACCTATTTAGAGTGCAAGATAATAAAAACAGGGGAAAACCCGGCCCTGCGGACAACCTAAAGCCAACTGAGCACCAGACCACACACATTGGAGGCTGCAGTTCCTGGACCGTGTCCTAGCTGATGCATATGTTCCAAACAGAAAGGGGTAAAAGGGAAGCTGTCCTCTAGAGGGAGTGCGCTAGGGGATACTACTCCCTTTTTATTCTCGTATAACCGTATTTGCGTTTAGAATGTGCTGCACAGCTGCGGCAGCGGAACATGAGCTCTGAGACCTCAGGCTACCGGTCATTAACAGAATACGTTCTTGTTGGTAAAGCCATACTAGAATGCCAGTACAGTTTTTTAATAAGATGCGTTAACGGCAGCAGTCTTTGCTGAAACAAAGCCAGTTGCAGTAATTCCATGCAGCAGCGCGATCACATAGAGCACAAGCTGGCACGCGGCCGTCGCCTTTGTCGTCTACACGGTGGACATAGCACTACATGTGCATCCTACTAAGGTGAGTGGGCATCATCCTACAGATTGCACATGGTGTCCTCTCTTCCCACCTTTCAATTTTCAGCTCCGTTTAGATCGTATTCACCGACTGGCTCGATTGTACTTGTGTAAGAGCACAGCAATCTCAACTGTTTCACGACGCGAACAATCGCAACAGCGGAGACGCATACACCCTCAATAAAATATTTATGAAAGGCAATATTAGGGAATTAATTTCATCGCCACTGTGCTCACTACATATAGTACACCATTAAAGCTCAAACAATGCCGGATGTAAAGAAATTAATTTCTTCAAAGTCACCTTGCCTAAACTTTTGATGGCGGGTGTACAGGGGCAAGCAACGAGGTGAAAGCCGAACGTCAGTTCACTAGCCGGCATTGCGTGCAAATAACGCTCACGCTACCATTAGTTTCATTCTTGCCGCCATATGTCTTCAAGACAATCCAGAGATCACCCTTACAAAAAATTTTTAGACAGTCTATAGACTGTCCATAGACGTCTGTCTATAAAGTCTATAGACTATCTAGACAACCCCTAGAGAACAATCCACAGGCAATACAAATCCTATAGACATTCTATGAACAATCTACAGATTTATGGTCATACACTTTTAGTAGACTTCTGTCTATAGAATATGAATAGACAAAAAGAAATATCTATAGGAGGGCAATAGAGTGTATAAGAAGTCTTTAGACTGTGTATAAACCATTTTTTAAGGGCAGTACATGGTGATGCGCTAGGAGCTAGCGTTCGTTGCGAATGCCTGTGTGTGCGACTGCGCCGAGCGTACACGGAAACGCACCTGCCTGTCGCTCTCCAGCCGTTTTACAGCAGTTTTACGCGCGCTTGTGCGGATGGCATGTTACACAGCTGTTTCGCCTAGGCGCCGGTGCAACGACCGTGACAGGAACAGGGGAGATAGCAGGCGGTGTGAGCACGGGTTGAATGCGATGCGCGGCCTCTAGTGTGCACTCATTCTGTACGTCTGCGCTGCGTCGTGTACCAAGCCGCGTTTGGTTACACAGAGCACCCCCCCCCCCCCCACACACACACACACACTGTCTACATCTATCTCAGACAGCCATTGCGACGCCAGCCTCATTGAGTTCTCACCTTTATTTCACGCTAGTGCAACATAAGCACACAGATTATGTACTACGTAAGCACACATGTACGTGTATTCTAAGATATAACTCTAGCAGTTCCATTTTGAGGGAGTAGACGCTTGCCTGACATTTCACTCCTTTTTCGGGAGTAAAGGTGAGTCAAAGTTACTCCTCGACTCACCCTAGCTTAGGGGGAGCTCTTAGCAGGAGTAGAAGTGCTCTCCCAATATGGAACTTTGAAAAAGGAAAGTTAGCCGAGCGGGAAATTGAACCGCTAAACCGCGAGTCCGGAGGCGAACATGCGCCTGTTTGAGTAACGCTGGAACGAATGCTTCTGCTTTTAAATGCGCACGCTGCAGTTCGACTTCCGCGGCTCGTTCCTGCGCGCATTTCGACAAGTCAGGCAACCGGGCTGGCAGGTAATTTACAGATTGCTGCCGCGTTATAGTTTGCACAGCTCGATAAATGAAGCCGCAATCAGAGACGCGCGTACCGCAGAAACTCCCGATTCCGAAACTACTTCCGGCCATTTTGACGAACTTTTTAAGCGCAAAAAAAAAAAATAAAAATAGACGAGTACGTGTAGTATGTTGAAGGCCTTCCCTTCGCGAACAGAGAGCAGTGGCATTGTTTTACGCTATTCGTACTGCAAAAAAGCCATCGCATCTTCGCTTGCTATCAGGCCGTGCACGCACACCGTAAATGCACTTTTTTTACGACAAATTGTAAAGTTTACGAACATTTAGCAGAATCTTTCGATCAGAAAGATCAATTGGTTGTTTGTGCAAACCTGTCTCCGTCGCGAGACCGCTGTTTCGACGCAGATGCGCGAAAATGTGAATGAGATCGTAAAGCGTAGAATCTCATTCAGCGATATAGCTTTGACTGTTTATCAGGAAGCGCATCAGTTCAGTTGATTTCCATCTCCGTTCCAGTGGGGACCAGTCAGTTTCTAACCGGGACCAATTAATTCCCACTGAAACCCATTGCTCCCATTTAATCCCAGCTGCATTTCCAGTTGGAATTTTCACCAGGGTTAGCAGGCAGTTTGTGATGAAATTTATGTACAGAAGTACATTCCTTCGCCGAATGACACTTATTGAGAACGTTTCTGGGGCACACTATACTTTCTTCCTGCCAGTTATAAGGAGACCTCCGTATTCACCGCGGAGAATTAACGATGAAAGAAGTCTGCGAGAGATGTGCAGTTGTCAGCAACAGTGGAGAGACCGCGCGAACTGGGAGAACCGCACACCAGCGCTGTCCGACGGCGCTACGCGCCTGTTGAGATATATACAAGGTGCCCTACATAATATGCTGGCTTGCTCACCCGCGCACTTGTGTCAGGCACGGATTTTTCCAAAGAAAAACCGCAACCGCCCCCGTTCCCTTGGTATCGCCACTTGTGCTCGCGCCTGTACGTCACAAGAAACCGCACATCTGCGGTGCATTATACAGCCTGCAGCTCCTGCTGTCCGTAGAGGGTGTGCACTGGCTGTTGGATTTCCTGCCGGACCAGCATTGAACACCGCCTCACTCTTACGGCGATTTAGACGAAAAAAGCCCTGGAGAAAGTAACAAGCCCCCCCCCCCATTCCCCCACTCCTATTTTTTTCCTCATGTCGTACTGCATCCAGTTTCTAGTGTGTAGTCAAGTGGACATTGAAAAAAAATTAAAACTGGTTTTTCAGGAAAGGAAACGGCGCAGTAATTGTCTCGCGTATCTCGGTGGACACCCGAACCGCGCCGTGAGGAAGGGAGGAAAGTGGGAGTGAAAGGAAGAAAGAGGTCGGACATTTTAGCGTTCTTGTTTTTGGGAACCAGTCTCTGCATTAAATGCACTCTGTGCGTTGTCCGTGTGATCGACATTTAAAGTGGAGGAAAATGTTCGACAAATACGCGCTTGCAAGACGGAAACAAGCTCGTATGATGCCCGAGGACAGCGCGAAGCCGCATTCGTTACGCTTCGGCCCAAAACGAATTTCAATTTCAATTATTTCTTAGAATGCAGGACATTTGGCAGAGAGCCAAGCTCCTCTTCTTGTCCCCCGCGGATGCCGATATTTGTCCCCTTCCCGGCATAACCTTTTAATACCATGTAAAAAGTACAAAACAAAAAATGTACCAGAGTTTGGCCAGGTCAGTTTGCCTGCTGACCAATCACCAATCATTTTTATACCAACGCGCAACGACAACTGGCTGCGTAAAAAACAGCGCCGGCTCGCGGCTAAGCATTGTGTACAGCGGCCTCGGGTGTTAAGTGGACCAAGCAAAACCATCAGAAAACGAAGACAGTTTGGTTTGGTTTATGGGGGTTTAACGTCCCAATGCAACTCAGGCTATGAGAGACGCCGTAGTGAAGGGCTCCGGAAATTTCGACCAACTGGGGATCCTTAACGTGCACTGACATCGCACAGCACACGGGCCTCTAGAATTTCGCCTCCATCGAAATTCTACCGCCGCAGCCGGAATCGAACCCGCGTCTTTCGGGCCAGCAGCCGAGCGCCATAACCTCTCAGCCACCGCGGCGGCTAAAAGATGGATGGATGGATGGATGGATACGGCTGAACCCTTTACATCGGGCGGTGGCTCAAGCCACCTAGCCATGTCTTGTGAAATTTACTCCTGTCTTGCTTTTAGCCACCAATCAGATAACCTTCGCTTGGTTACTTCTAACCTCTTAAAATCCACTTTCCCTTCACTATCCCTAAACCCCAATGCCTTGGGTAAGTCAGCCCCGCTGCCTTCCACTGTAGGGTGAAGCCCTTTACAGAAAAGTATCAAGTGTTCAGCTGTTTCCTCCTCCTCTCCGCACGCAATGCACAAAGTGTCTATCTCCTGGTACCTGACTCTATACGTCTTAGTCCGCAAAACTCCAGTCCTGGCCTCAAACAACAAAGAACTTCCCCTACAATTATCATAGATATTTTCTTTGACAATTTCCTGTTTAAAGGTCCGGTACGTTTCTAGTGCCGATTTCGTCAGCATCCCTGTTTTCCACAAAGCTCTCTCTGTTCCTTTAACCTTTTTCTTAACCGATAATTGCTGATTTGCCCTCTTACTGCTGTCCAGATATTTGCTTGTCAATTTTCTAGTTCGCTTTCTCCATTTCGTGTCAACATTATATACAGGTATCTGAAAACTTTCCTAGCCCACCGCTTTTCCTCCATCCTTCTCAATCGTTCCTCAAATGCTATCTTACTGCTAGCCTCTCTGCTCTCGAAAGACGCCCATCCCATATCACCCTGTACCCCCTGATTTGGTGTATTGCCATGTGCTCCCAAAGCTAACCTCCCTACTCCCCGTTGCCTAATTTCCAGCCTTGCTGGAACATCTGGCCTCATACACAGGACCGCATTCCCGAAGGTCAGGCTAGGGACCATCACCCCTTTCCAGATCCCTCTTACCACCTCATACCTATTGTAATTCCACAGTGCCCTATTTTTCATGACAGCTGCATTCCTACTAGTTTTATTCATTACATATTTTTCATGCTCTGTCAGATACTCAACACTTATTTATCCACACCCCAAGATACTTGTACTCATTCACTACTTTTAGCACGAACTCCTGTATTCTATGCTCGCCGCCCTCTTCATTAAATGTCATGACTGCAGATTTTTCCTTACTATACTTGAAGCCTAATCTATCTCCCTCTGTACTGCATATGTCTAACAACTTCTGCAGGTCTTCCTTGTTGTCAGCCATTATCACTATATCGTCCGCACATATTAGTCCAGGTAATGTCTGTTTAATCAATTCCCCTTGCTTGAAAAAAGATAGGTTGAAACCTAGTCCGCTCCCCTCTAGCTTGGCCTCCAAACCTTGCAGGTACAACATGAACAACAAAGGGGACAGAGGACATCCTTGTCTAAGCCCCCGCTGTATCTCTACAGGCCCTGATACATTTTTTTCCCATTTTATGAGCACTCTGTTACCTCTATATATATCTTTTAAAAGATTATTTACTCCATTTTCCACATCCAATGTGCCCAATATGTCCCACAAATGCTCCTGAGTAACGTTGTCATAGGCTCCCCTAATATCCAGAAATGCTAGCAATAAGGGCCTATGTTCCTTTTCCGCAATTTCTATACACTGTGTCAATGAAAATAGATTGTCCTCCAACCTCCTTTGTTTCCGGAACCCATTCTGTAGTTCCCCTAACACCCCCTCGTTCTCCACCCAAGCCTGCAGTCTATCCTTTATAATTTGCATCACCACCCTGTAAACCACAGATGTCACTGTTATGGGGCGATAGTTACTTACGTCTGCTTTGTCCCCCTTTCCCTTATATATCATGTTCATTCTACTTAATCGCCATTCATCGGGGACTTTCTCATCCACTATCATTTTGTTCACTACCTGTATTAATGTTTGCTTGGATTTTGGTCCTAACTTCTTTATCAACATAATCGAGATACCATCTGGTCCTGTTGATGTGCCACTAGGAACCTTCTTCTCTGCCCTTTCCCACTCTCCTTGCTCAAGTGAAGCTATTGCTGTAACCGGTCTATCCTCCTTCGATAAACTATGTACCACGTGCATTGCTGAAAATTTTTCCGTCATCCTTGTTCCTATGTGTTTTATTGCTTCATCCCCTTCTAGTCGAATACCCTCATCTGTAACAATAAACCTTTGTTCTAGCCTAGTTTTATTACTCATTGCATTTAGATGTTTCCAGAATTTTTGGGCTGCTTTTCTATCCTTTTTATTTACTTTTGACAGTGGCAACGCCATCTGGTGCTAAGCAGACTAAACCGGATGGGGCGACGCATGCCTTGGTGCTAACGTGTCCTAAGAACAGCTCTAGCTGTGAAAGGGCCTGTGTGCTTCTAAATGAGCAAACTGTGCCTTTCTTTACGCTCTAATGCAGGATCGAGGCATGCTTTAATGACTACTGGAGGTGTTTTTTTCTGGCCGTCAACCTGGCAGGCTACTCCAGATGAGGGTCAATAAAGATGAGACGAAACACGTGCACTCGCGCGCTCACACAGATAAAACACTGGCGCACGCGCATGCCCAAAAATCACATAAACACATAAGACTTTCGGAGGAACAAGGCTTTTGTTCCACGCGACGCCGAAGCTGCGTCACGCCAGGGAGCAAGCACGCGCACCAGACACAGGGTACCGGTCCATCGGAAACCCGGAGAAAGTGGCAGTGATGTAGGCGTACCGTTGATGTAGGCGACGGCGTTCAGCTGCAGTTCGGTCTCGCCTTTCTTGACCATGGGCGCCTCCGCGCCGTCCTGCGGCCGGGGCCAGTCGAAGCGAACCTCCTTGAGCGTGCCGGCCAGAACCTGCGCACGCACGCGCTTGTGGTCAGCCTAACTACTCCTGCTGTACTCGTGGGCACGACATTTTACTCTTCACTTTTCTTGCCCACCCTATAACTAATGTACTCGCGAATACGTCGCTAACGACGGAAGCAGAAAAATTCGGCAGACACACTTAAGACTGCTTACGTGTGAGAATGCGAAAAGGTTGAGGTGTTGAATGCTACAGGTGGGGTTAGCCTTGCTTTATCTGCCGACAATTGCTCCATCGCAGCGTCCCTTCGATATTAACAATGCCGCATATACCCCGCTAAGCGCACAGTCTCTTATAATAGCACACATTCTCTCCCGCAGTCACCATCTATGCACACAATCAATCCACACAGTTCACATCACAGTCCACTCCAGAAGTCACCATCTATGCACATATTCAGTCACAGTAGAACATAGGCCATTGTAGTGCCACACTCCATACACACATTCACTCACAGCATAACGTAGTCCACTCCGGAAGACACCATCTACGCACACATTAAATCACAGTAGGCCATAGCCCGTTCCTGCTGTCTCCATTTAAAAACAAGATCCGTGTTCTGCAGAAATGTTAAAAGAAGGCGTGCAGCCTCCCTTCTGCATGTCTGGTTTCCACTCGGGTAGACAATGTCCTGCACTGTGCTGTGACGGGTTCCTGTCTTCTTGAAGGAAGCGAACATCACATGCAAGTCCATATCGCATGTGTGAGTTCTGCGTCTAAGATGTGCTTCTGCGTTCTCGTTGGCAACCGGACAATAACCATTCAGAATGATTACTAGTCATGACTATGACTACACTTCATGATTGACTACGCACACTTTGTACGAACCCAATACACCATATATCACGTTACATGTAAAGCGCTGAGTCATAATACGTTGCAGAATGACTGAGTCATGACTGTGACTACGAGTTATGACTTTCATAGGTCATTGTACGTTATGTCTCATCATTCACGATTATACGTGTTCGCTTACAAGTGTTGCGAAATCGTAAAGCGGCGCACTGCATCATCCGAATTTCGTGCCATAGACGGCTGCTGACAGCAGCGACTTTTGCGATGATGAGACAATGCTTTCGCATTAGTAAGCTTTCTAATGTGCGCACTTTGCGCGGAAGTTTCAAACGCCACTGCTGGATCAGGCTGAATATAGCAAGAAGAACGAGAGACTATATGCCGTTGCATTCAACTGTACATAGCAAGCGACAGCGTCTCTGTTAGACGTGATGAGTAAACTCCTTCCTTTTGAAATGCGCAATCATATAGCTGGTCCACACTATACATAAACCTTATTTGCTGAACGGTACGCCGGATGGCGTCATTAGGGTATACAGACGTCACGCGTGCGGTTGTATAATGCCGATATACCAGATGTTTCAGGGAAGCCTGCCATTAATTTTTTTAATGTGGTTTTTGAGGTAAAGAAACGATTTTTGTGGCATAGTAATACCAGTGTACTACTATTAAGAAAAAAAAATTCAAGCTCCGAAAGGGACCTTAGAGGGAACTCGTTATGTCTTCCCGGAGCTGGCATTCTTCGACATGCCCAACAATATCTGCAGCACACTGTAGACACTCTTTTCGGTGGCGAAATGAAGCCGAATCCTTTTGACATGCCTGTTACTCTACTGTACCCCGACGATTAGGACCACATGCTAGAGTACTTGCTACAAGTTTTCCGCAAAGCAAAATTCAGCCTGCATGGTTCCTCGGGGAAGTGAAACTGCTACTTTGGACGCAAAGCTAAATTATTCAATAAGCACTCGGCCCACCATTCGCTGTCGCGAGCCGAAAAGAATGCAAGTGACCTCACGGTTCCATCACTTGAACTGTCCACCGCAAGTCAAATTTTAAAGCTTTTAGACTTGAAACGAAAAGTCACACGATGAAGAAATCATTGCCTCTAACGCCTAATCAGTCCGTGCACTGACATCGCACAGCACACAGGCTTCTAACATTTCGCCTCTATCGAAATGCAACCGCAGCGGCCGAGATTGAACCCGCGTCTTTCGGGCTGATGTGGATGTGGCGTTAGTTCATTTGAGGTCTTAGCATGCATATGACATGGCGTTCATATAGCTATTATATTTACTTATTTACGGTTCGGATCCACTAGTGGAGTTCGGTGCTGCGTCTTTTGACTGCTATACCTATAACTCCATAACTTATACCACCGTATACTGCAGCGCCGCCGCAAGCGCTTCGCTGTTCCGCACGATTATTCGCTTCGTCGAATCCTCGCACAAGTAGCGAATATTCGTAAAATCGGTTAGCATTCGATTCGGTTCTGAAAAAAGCACTATTCGCTCATCCCTTTCTATATCGCTGAAACTTCCCCTCATACCCCGTATTCGACAGCAGGTAACGCCGACCGCCGTCACCACAGTGAGCACTAGCATCCATCATGCCCCAGCGGGGATTAAAACTCCCTTAACAACCGCAGGACGTCCGCGGGAGTTTCAGTGGCCATTGGGGCAGCCAAGGTCATAAATGCCAGCAAATGTTTGCCCCAAGCCTCATGACGGGAGAGCGCTAAACAGACCACGACGAGAGGACACAATATGTACGGACGCAAACAGAATATTTCTTAGACCAGAGACAGGGCCAGGCAAAGCCGAATTCTTCTTTATAGTCTCTGTCCTTTTCACGCTTTCCCGCCACGAAGCAAGCTTAGCCCGCTCATTGGATATATATGGTCACATGGAACCCGCTATTGTTAACTCAGGCGCCGTACCTTCATGAAGCAGTGGGAGTCGGCGTGGTCGTGTATGCTGCTACCTTGTCCTTCGGACCAGCAAAGGATCATCAGGTTGAATTTGCCATTGCCTTCGTCCACCAGGTTCCTCGTGTACCTGCACGATACAAACACCCAACGGTGAGAAGAAAGACGCGAGTGTATCGAGTGAAATTTAATATGCGCCGCAGGAAAAAGCTGGCCTACAGAGATGTTGCTACAAGCACTGCCTTATATAAGGGCCGCTGCTGATGTACGGACGCCAAAAGAAAAATCACACCAGAGGTTCTATGAAGGTGCCACGGCTTGTTCATAATAATGGCCTATATATCTTAGCAGATACTACACTACACGTTTTCGTCAGCGCTGTATCTTTTATCGATAAGCCTAACATGACATCAATTGAAGCACGGCAGGGTACCTAGATGCTTCAAGAAGCTGAATAATTATTGTACTTGAGTAACGTGTGCAAACGCTGAGTAGTTTGTCGTGCAGCTTAACGCCGCCGAATATTGATGGTGTGGTATGTGGGGTCTAACGTCCCGAAGAGACGCATATGGCAAAGGTCATCACACTGATCATAATAAATTACGCGCTGCGAGCGGCCGATTCCATGGCCGTCCATTGAAATGCGCGCTTGCTGTGGGGGACAGCAAGATCTATCATCACCTTCCTTGGAGATTACAGGCGCACACATTCCTAATGCCGGTGTACTTACAGGCACGCAGAGAACAGTGACTAATATGCGACTGTCAAACATGGCTTTCGTGATTCTTTCTACGCGTCAAATATTGCAGCAGGCAGTGCTGACTGAATACTAAAAGCGAAACCCATTGTTGCGCGCCTTGGTAACAGGCTCTGGAATTACAGTGTCACAATGCGCTCTGAGCAAGGTTTATGGGAGAAAAAAAAATTGAGAAAGGAACAGCGCGCGTCTGTATACAAGCGCGCAAGGGCTTCTGGTGCCATTCGCTACAGCAGTTGACGCTCCACAATCCTGCTGCGCACATGCGCGGTGCGGCGACAAGAAAGCGCGTAGCGCGCCCATACACAATCAGCTCAATCGGCACGCCGCGTGATTCGCATCAAAGAAGTGCTCGCCCAAGAGAGCCCGGCCTTCTCAGATTGAGACCGCCGAAGCACCAGCTGCGTCTGTGCTTATAGATGGGCCTTTTTATGCCACTGTTTGTTTTTTTCGCGCCTTTCGCGGGCTGCTGTCAGCGGCAAAGGGTAAGACAGATGCCTCACGTGCCACCTTGATGCCCACTCAAGGCCCCACCGCGCAAAGAGCGTCGTTTGGCTGCCTTCGCCGCCAGCGTCAGCACGGTGGGACAGACCAAAGGCTTAAGCTTGCACAGAGATAGATACGAAATAGTAGATTATTGCTCCGGCAAGCGTCAAGACGTGTTTAAAATATCATGTTATTGTACTTCTATGCATGCTGATCTTGATATAAGTTGCAGGAATTATCTAAGATTCAATTTCAGGGCGATATAACGCCATCGTCGTACCGGTTAGAATCAAGTGGTCTGGAAAGATCGTTGTTGCCGGATTAGTGAGGCGTGTATTTTGTCCGATAAAACTGACTGTCAACAAGCGTTACAATAATGGCTGCTGCAACGGTTAAAGAAAATATGGAGATGGTGAGCATGGGATTAGGTTCCACCAGCTCATTCGCTCCAGACGTCGCTACCTCAATTCTGTAGGGCACAGAAGGCGGGCCGCAGACAGGGCCCCGGGATATATGCACAAAGGCTAAAGGAAGGATCGTGTTTACAAAACACGGGCAGCCTTCAGAGCCGATAAGATTAACGAGACCAAGAATTGACAGGGCAGCGGGATAAGGCGTAGGTTGGGGCAGCCGGAGCAAGGTCTGAAAGCGACGGAGTTTGAAAACGTCCGCCCTTTGGTGTGTCGCTCGTTGTTTTAAGATAGGTCTGTATACGCTGTCCTGGTGAACGTCCGGTGCAAATGACGCTCCTGAAGTGGACGCACAGACTATTACACGCTGGTGTTACGTCTATATAAGGTGATTCATTCAGTGACTAGATCGAAGGAACTGTGGTTCGCTCTCTCCCTGTCCTATAGTTCGCCTCGCTTCTTCAATGCCGCTGTGTATTAGGCGAAAGCTTTATATGACCCATCATAAGTGATCACGAAGGTTCAGTGTAACGTACGTCACCATCGTTCCGGAGACCGGAAGTGACGGCAATCAAACCGGAAATGCTGACATCAAGTGACGGCAGCTAAACCAGAAGTGATGCCGGAACCAGCTGAAACTAGCAGCCAACGATGACACGCACATGCTTTCGCGTTTATTTCGGTGAGCAATACGAAAGGTATAATGCTTAACTGGGCCTCTTGGTCATGACCTCACTTCTGCGCCATGTGCATGTACACGAAAGCAGAACCGGGACACGGCACGGACGAAGCACTATGTATAGCAACCTTTTAGAGAAAGACGGCACAGATGTGTTCAAAAAAGTAAATTCTTATGCCCTGCCTTCACTACCTGATTGAGAGGTTGACTGTGAAGCGGCGAAACCACCGGGGAAATATACGCAGAGCGTTATAAATTTATTCGATTATCTCACAAATGCGTCAGCGCTGCATTGCTTAAAACTCTGCATGATCAGGAGAACAAAATGAACATGTCAAAGCCGCTCAGCCGCCTTCCACATAACACGCGGCCGTAGACAAGACAAGTAGAACTGATCTTTCGGTGAACTATGTACCAGGCCGCCGCGGTGGCTGAGTGGTTATGGCGCTCGGCTGCCGGCCCGAAAGACGCGGATTCTATCCCGGCCGCGGCGGTCGAATTTCGATGAAGGCGAAATTCTAGAGGCCCGTGTGCTGCGCGATGTCAGTGCACGTAAAAGAACCACAGGTGGTCGAAGTTTCCGCAGCCCTTCACTACGGCGTCCTTCATGGCCTGAGTCGCCTTGGGACGTTAATCCCCCATAAACCAAACCAAACTAAATATATGTACCTTATTTTTCCCCTCGGTAATGCAGTCGACAGATTGCGCTTCGTCCGTGTCCTGCCAAATATGATTTAACGTGTTTACACTGAAAGCCTTCGGCAGGCATGTGATGCACAAAGATATCCTCATATTGTCAGATATACTGCCGGATAGAATGCCAGCCTGAATTGCGAAAAACATGCCGACTTTCTCTACAGCTACGCAAGCCAGTTCCGTGTTTTTCCCTCTGTGGCGGTGGGGGCATTTAGTTTCATTTTCATTCCTTTTTGTATCAGGCACATCTCATTGTTCGCGCCTTTGAAATGTCAACGGGAGACTAGATCGAGATCGTACTGCATGCTGCCAGTCGCCGCACAACAACCGGAGATTAATGTTCCTTCAACAGGGCAACTATAGAGACTGAACGCAACGCTGCCACGGATCTGGCACCGACAAGCTTTGTTGACGTGCCACGTCATCACTAGGTATTCGGAACAGCGCACAGCAAGTGCCGCTAAAGCCTAGCGACCTACCACATTTTGTTCTGCAGCCATTCGGTCACTGCCTACCTTTCTTAACGTCACAGATGTCAACGCGATATATTTTTAACGTTCACAGCCATTCGCCACGTGGTGGCAGTCAATGGAACTAGAAACGCTTGTCCTGAATTCCTGGTAGTAGGCACCTTTTGCATACCGTGTACTGTGTTACCGTTACCGACGTACCGGGAGCCCGCCCACTGCCAGTGCACACGTACGGATTGGTCCTGATGCGGCAGGCTTGCGCGTAGCTGCCGGGTAGCTGGCTCCATCTAGCGCCCTCAAGGCGATCTGCGCATGCGCACTTACGGCGAGCGGGCTCCCGGTACTCCGGTAACGGTAATACGGTATGCTAAAGGTGTCTAATGAAAGCCGGGACGGCATCAGCGCGAGCAGACTGCACACAACTCGAACGTGCCACAGCCCGTAAAATTAACACGAATGCTCCAGCGAATAGCTTGGACAGACGCCAGCGCTGCGGAGCGTTGGCCGTGGTGTGTTTGGTGGGCTGACGATAGCGACCCTTGCCCTGCAGCCACCTGACTATCGTTTCGGACCCAGTGGCCAACACTCCGTGGCGATAATGTCACTGCAGACGCTCTGTTCGCACGGCGAACGTAGAAACACGTAATAGTAGTGATTTCGTTCCTTCGCGTTGGTTTTTTTTTTAATTCAGCCCTTCCTTGCATCTAGTGCCATTGTCCTCATCTACTGCACTAAGCCTGGCAAGCATCATCACTGTCCTGTTCGGCGCCTATAGGACAGACCTCCCTGTCGTGCTTCCTTGTTCTATTGCCCCTTCAGTGAAATGCAAAACCAATCAGCCCAACGTTCTACTTTGACCTGTCGGGCATGTTTTTGTTTCTTACGGCGAGAGCTATTATTGGGAGCCTACCTATGAGCTGTTATGTAGCTGAAGCCCGTTTTAGTTTTTGGCATTAATCCAAGGGGCGAAAGAAGGGGAAAGAAAAGATGATGGAAAGAGTGCATGGAGGGACGCTGCTGCGGCTGTGGCGTGTGGGCGATGTCGATGTGGCCGCTCAATTGTTTTTACTGTGAAGTTTGTCTGATCTTGATCACGCAACGACTATGCAGGCACAGTAGTGGCTATCGCCGAATGTTTTAAATAATAAACAGATAAATAAACAGTTAAACAAACAATAACCTAACTAGTTCAGCATTGTTATTTAAATTTTTTTTTTCGTGTCGATTAAAGTTATGAGGTTGCCGCGCCTTTCTTCTCTGCAGCTTGCCTCGCAGTATTGAAAGCACAGAAAACTGAATTGGCTTTTGGGGAAAGGAAATGGCGCAGTATCTGTCTCGCATATCGGCGGACACTTGAACCGCGCCGTAAGGGAAGGGATAACGGAGGAAGCAAACACTGATTTGGCTAGCAGTGGGAGGGGAGGGAGCATGGCATGGAAACATGCAAGTCACAAACAGTCTGTGGTGCACAACTCAACTGCGCACGTTCCGACAATTCGACGCACCATTGTTGGGACACGTACACACACACATCCGCTCTCCCACTGTTTGTGTAGCGGGCTATCGCCGCCGTGCAGGGGAAGCCTTGGACGCGGCGCCGAAATCACAAGTGCATGATGCGCCACTCGGACGTTGGCCTTGAGGTGGAAGCATCAACACTGTTTGCTCTCGAGCTTTTTACTTCCGCTGCTGCTGCCAAATATTGTTGCGGCGAGTGTTCCATCTCCTCCCACGCGCGCATTTTCTCATGGCCCTCTCCTATACTCAGTCTCCTGCGCACTTGAGTGCACCTGGGCATTGTATCGTCGTCAATAGATCGTACGCGCAGAACACTGACTAAAAGGCCAAGATTGAGCAGTATTTTTGTTGGGACCACATGGAACAGAAGGGCCTTCGATATGTCCATATACTATAACATAGCCGAAAAGACAAGCACCGACAATGACGTGAACGACTGATAAGCAAGTTGCCGGTGAATTTAAACTGTATGCGGGGAAGCTTGCTGCAGAATATAATTTTAGATCGCGCTGTATTTAAAGACTGCCCAGGTAAGCTGCATAGAATATTATTCCGAACATCGTGCACGCTGTCGCACGGGATCGGAATCGATCCGAAGCGACCTGATCGAGACTCGCTCAAAAAAAGAAGAAAAAAAAACAATGCGGTGCATGACGTCATACGCCGGAGCCGATGCACAGAAAATATGAAAAAAAAAAACAAAAGAAGCGTTCGCCGCCAAACAAATACAATGAAATGGTGCCCGAAAACAAATGACTGACGGCATGGTATTTGCAAGGCTTCATTATTGTTGATTAAAGCAGAGTAAGCAGCATGCGAAACCAGCAAAGAAGAATGCAATCACGCGAGAACTAAGACACGGTAGCGCTTCAACAATGCAAGAGCTAAAATTTGCCGCGTTCTGCCTAAGCCGTTTCTTCCACGAAATGCCACGCCTGGCCGATGCTGAGTCGGCCTGCCCGATCAAAGCGGCGGTGTAGGGTTTCACTTTCGACTTACTCGTGAGGTGAGGGAAAAATTTGGCTGTTTTGCCTTCGAGATGGAGTGCGAAATGTACACGTAGTTCACAGGGACCTTGTGGCAGCGTAAAATAGGCGAGAGATCGATTCCTCAGCACGCTGGCAGGAATAAACAACGCAATGTTTATTCGAGACTGTGCGACAGCCCAGAGTCGGAGCTTGAGACTGCTTCCCCTGCTGAAAAATTCCGTATGACGAGTTCCATAAATAGACGTTTTCCAGATGGTTCCTATGTAGACGATGTGGAACTTAAGGAGTCGATATGGACTTTTTGAACAGCGCATATAGTATCATATGGAGACCATAAGACGTCATGCACACCGCATGGAAATGATATGAGAACTAAACGGAAAGCTTATGAAGCCCATAAGAAAATACGAGAAGAGATACGGATTTCAACATATTTTCCCGTATCATATGGACTGTATACCCTCATAATTGCATATGAGCCGCTCATACGGAACGTTTCAGCAGGATCGACCGTAGGCACCCCAGGTTTGCGTATAGCTTCAGCTCAGCCGAAAGCGGTTGCTGAGTCATTACAGAGTTACGCAAAGGAGCAGCGGAGCATGAGACGACAGTTTAACAGCATCCGTTGTGAAAGGAAGCGCAAAAAGACGCAACACGTACAGGTGACATCGGATAAGCTCGACAACCATATAGAGGCGACGAACCATCGTACTTCGCAGCACTGGCAAATACGATGCTGCTCTTCGGCTCAGTAATAGTCGCGGAGCAAGTAAGAGGAAACATATGAAGGAATTTGAAAGGTCTTTTGCGCAGGGAAACTTGTCGCAGAGTTCTGCCCTTTGTACCCGTGCTCTAGCTGCAAAGTTCCCGATGGTTTTATGAGTCGGCATAGTGCGTACCCATTAGCGAAAACGTGCTACCGTGTAGTAGGATAAAAGTTAAAAGAAAGACAACAGTTGGAAACAGCCTAAAACCCGTTTTTGCTGCATTATTGTAGGTTTTATGATATTTAACGTCCCAATGCGACTCAGGCTATAAGAGACGCCGTGGCGGAGGGCTCCGGTAATTTCGACCGACGTGGTGTTCTTATGTGGTGTTGTCCCCTTGTCTCGATTATAGCGCTTCAAGTCAGCAGACGAGCACCATCACCACTGAGCCATCCCGGCGGCCTATTTGCTGTATTACTCTGCTAATTAGCCACAACAGTAGATGGAATCAGTATTCCAGCGTTCCACTTTACTAAACAAGCCAGGCCACCAAAATGTTCGCACTTATTTCATCTTGCGGTTATCTTCTTGGTTAGATAAGATTTAGCAACGGAATATTTACGTATCAGGAAAGAACGGTTGGCGGTTGTTGTGGATCGAGGTGGAGCTCCACTGCAGGTTTAAATCGTTTATGTTAAACGAGGACAAGCCAAAGAAAGTTTTTGTGCACTCCTCCTGCCTGCCCCGATCAACTGCTTCCGAGGACAACTGCCAACTTTTGTTCTTAATAAAAATCGATTTTGTGATTATTTCTGGTTACGGCGATGTTTGTCCGGCAACAATAAATGCATTAATTGCTAAAAATAAAATTGAATCATCTCCGCGCCACTCGATTTTTACTGGCGACGTCAGGACCAAAAAAGACTCCGTGATCACCGGTGTAAAAAATGGCACTGTAGACTACCTTCACAGATCCGCAGTAGTATGCGATGCCTGTATTGTATTTATTTGACATTTTTTAGCTCATAAAAGCGCCTTTGAAGACATAGTTCAGTATACTCTGTCGATACAGGCTAGCTTCAATTTGTCACCAGCGTGCTTCTAAAAAGCTGTAAGGTCAGATTTCTCGGTATACATGCAGGAGCCCGAATGTATGCAGACCGCGCTTTATACATTCGTAATCCTGCAAGCTTCTTAAACCACAAATTAATTATGCAGCGTCGCTGCTACTCTGAAATGCCTCAGCGCATTTTTTTTTATCTCGTGTGTATGAGCTGTGCGAATTAATATGCGCGTAGTCCTCTTCTATCCATTGACAGCCTCGTCACAAAAGACACGAGGCCAGAGTTTTAAACAACTATTTCTCATGTCACAGCTGACTTTGACCACAGGACCGTCTCTAACGTGCATGCACAGTGACCCCGCTCAACGAACGCTTTTTTTCGCCTGCGCCAAAAATTCGTTACTGCCCGAGAAACGAACCAGTGATGCTACAGTGGCAGGCAACATAACTTCCAACTGTCACTAAGCATACGACATACGTTCCTCGACGAAAATTAAGCGACAACTGTGTCAGCTACTCTCGTTAAAGAGAAAAGAAGCTAGGCTATCGCTTAACTAAAAACTAGAACTGTTTTCCTTAGCAGCTGTCGCGAGCTGCGCGACAAACAAGAAGGCGGGATGCAACGGCCTCTTCCACGTTACATGTCGCGATTCGCAGCTGTGCTGCGGCCCCGGCAGGCCGGAGATGTTTTCTTGATTTTTTTTTAAGCGTCTGGATGCCGCAGCAACACGTTTTGTCTCCGCCACGGCTGCACCCGAACGAAGCTGAACTGCGCAGCAACAGAATAACGATGTATGTGTAAAGATGGCTACAAAAAGCGAACTATAAAAGCAGCAAGTTAAAGCCCGAGAGAACCATGAATGCGTCCGAATAGTGGTCAGAGGCGTCGGTAAGAATGGTTTGGTTTGGTTTATGGGGGTTTAACGTCCCAAAGCGACTCATGCTATGAGAGACGCCGTAGTGAGGGGCTCCGGGAATTTTGACCACCTGTGGTTCTTTAACGCGCACTGACATCGCACAGCACACGGGCCTCTAGAATTTCGCCTCCATCGAAATTCGACCGCCGCGGCCGGGATCGAACCCGTGTCTTTCGGGCCAGCAGCCGAGCGCTATAACCGCTAAGCCACCGCGGCGGCGACGTCGGTAAGAATATTCAGTCTGACATATCTTCAAACCAAAGCGTTTAATGATCGGCCACAGCAACGCAACCGAACCGCGACAAACACAGCTGGAGGAGCAGCGACCTATGCTATGTGAGGGATGCCAAGGAAGACAGCTGGTTTATGCCGACGGGCTACTGTTGCTGTGTTTGCGATACTCAGAGTTACGACCTGCGCGGCGGTGTAGGAACTGAGAATCGAAATGCGCGTGCCCGAACGCCAAACCTTTCACGCAATGTGATCACTTCAACCGGGCTAAAATTAAGTTCTCGTGCACTCATTTTCTCCTGCGGTATCCTATATAATCGCCACTTCCAGTATGATCATAGCAAGAAATTGTGGACAAGCGCATTGTTTCAGCGGGAAATTGTGTATGAACGCATTTTTTTCACTGTAAGATTACACCATGATAATCCATATATCCGCAGTCCCTTCTCGGTCCGCATGTAGTTTTCTGCTATATGTATTGTCAAACGCGCCCCATTGCTTTTTTTTTTTTGCAGCCTTAACTACTCAGTGCGACGAGCGCATGGACAAATTTAAAAGCAAGATTTGGTTACGCATCCAACGCTTAGACCATTGCCATCAATATGTTCACAACAGCGTATTACAATATTCCACAGCAGGACTCGCAGAAGGCCGTCTTTGGCTTTGGATTTCGAGAACACGCTGCTACTTCTCACTTCTGAGATTTGGACATCAACGAGGAAAACTCCAGGCTGTGGCGCGGAGGAGGTTAGATCTAAGCTTGTGACGTTTGGCCTGTTAATGAGTTGTCGATAGTTGTGCTGGTCGTGTGAAATATCGCCACATCGGCGTTCACCATCGGAGTTTGGAAAAAAAAAAGAATGCAAATCCAGAACGCCAATTGGTTTTTAGGGAACGAAGGTGCAGTAACTGTCACGCGGTCTGCGAGGTAGGTGATGAAGAACTAAGGGTGTGGATGAGGACAGAGACGAAGAGGTGCCGTAGTGGAGGGCTCCGGATGGGCTTTCGGCAAGCATCAATTCGCTATCGATTCTTCACACGCTGCCGACGGATGTCGCTACTCGCAGGTTTGAGGCAGTTCTTTGTACCTGTAGCATCAAAATATGAACGGTAACCACTTGGTCCCTCCGCTCAGCAGTGTCTACGGACAGTTAGGAAACAGCCCATGATTCGCCGGGATCTTTTCGCAATTTCGATGAGGTCAGAAAAAAAAAAATTGAAGTGGCGTGGTACCTCAAGTACCCTGAGAGAGAGAGAGAGAGAGAGAGAGAGAGAGAGAGAGAGAGAGAGAGAGAGAGAGAGAGAAGGAGGATCAGTGTCCGGTTTGACACCAGAGCTGTTCACTGACAAAAAGTCCAGGACAAGAGACAACTACTCACGGATGTCCTTATAGAAAACGAAGAAACGGCAGAGCAGGCCACGCCTTATCTCGAGTGCGCATGAACACAGTGTTTTCTTATCGTGTACTACAGGCGCAGGTGCACTCGAGCGATAAGCGCGAAGCCACGCGATCATCTTCGGACTGCGTCAGCAGCGTGCGACTCTCGAGGCCAGATAATTGATTCTCCACTTTGCGTGCAGCGTTGGCGGGCTGGCTCGCAGCCCGTGAGCAGCGATGAAAATAATGGGTTTTCCGCATGTCATATTTCCACACCTGGGGCAATGTACGAGGTGCCCCTTTGTTAAGTGCAGTGGATAGAAGCCGTGACTTCATGGAGTTCCTTATCGGGCACCGAAATCACGAAACGCGAGCAACCCTGGATTTCGCCATAGACGAAAATGTGCCCGCATCGGTTGTTATCGAACCCGTGGCTTGGCACGCTGCCGGTGAAGTTAGCTTCAGAGAGCGCACGGCCTGGCGTGCATGCCGACCTCGCCACTTCCGGGCTAGGGCGTCCCATCGTTCGCTCATGTGTTCACTTATGTGTTCACTTAAAGAAAGCGCGAACATATTCGTCGCAGTTTGGCCGATACCGGGTTAAATGTCAGAGAGGTTAAATATCCCCCCTTCCTCCCCTCCCCCCTTTTTGTTTCTGCCACCGTGGACTTGAGGCTCCTCCTGGCGTCAAACCCTGTAAGGTCGTGAGATAATGGCTTAACTCACATTTTTAAAGGGGCATTAACAGCAGAAACAAGGACTGCAGCGCTCGGCTGATGACCTCGGGATGCAAAGTACAACGGCAAATTTAAAGATTAAATGTGAAAAAAAGGCTACATTAAACTCAACAGCCTGAGGAATGCAGCAACTGTTTACGACAGGCACAATGGGAGGCACTGAAAGTTGCAAGGGTGTACACCTATCTGTGCAGAGCAGTGACATCAGATCCAGACGCTGATATCGAAGTTTCGAGAACAATAAGAAAGGGCTGGTATGTGTTTGGCAGGCGCAGGAGACAGGAATAAGGAAATACATTGAGTTAATGATACCTTAGCGGAAACCACAAGCATGAACTAGAAGATACCACCAAAGGTCGGAAATCAACGAGGGAAAAAGGCCGTTGTGGTGCATATAGATGCAACCTGTCTGTGTCTATGACGACAACGAACCGCAGAAAACTACGTTTAACACGGCATACTTCAAATTCAACCTTTTCCGGTAGTGAACGTTTTCGTCAGCACCTATTGAGCATCGTCAACTTCGGCGTTTTATGCTTAATAATAATAATAATAATAATAATAATAATAATAATAATAATAATAATAATAATAATAATAATAATAATAATAATAATAATAATAATAATAATAATAATAATTGGTTTTTGGGGAAAGGAAATGGCGCAGTATCTGTCTCATATATCGTTGGACACCTGAACCGCGCCGTAAGGGAAGTGGGAAGGAGAGAGTGAAAGAAGGAAGAGTGTGGTGCCGTAGTGGAGGGCTCCGGAATAATTTCGACCCCCTGGGGATCTTTAACGTGCACTGACATCGCACAGCACACGGGCGCCTTAGCGTTTTTATGGAGGGCAAAACGCTAAGGCGCCCGTGTGCTGTTTCATGCTGCAATTTATCATTTCCTTTGATTTGTTACATCCAGCCTTCGACCAAGAAAGACTTAAGCTTTTTCAGTGTCACTAATTCCTTAGAATATTTAGTTGTATTTGAGATAATGCTATGAACTGGCATGTAAGCTTTCATCTATGCCCAGTGCGTATACGCGATACATCGACTTTTCGTAATGTGCTTCAGTAGGCGAGTAAGAATTAATTCCGACCACCTGAGGTTTCTTTAACGTGCAGCTGACATCGGGAGGCACATGAACGTCTTTTTTTCGCTTCGACCCCACCGAAATGCGACTGCCATGGCCGGGATGGTGACAATTATACGGCGCGTGTGGCGTCCAATGAGAGCGGCACCGGGTGCAGCCCGCCGCCGCCGCCACTGAAGTCTGCGAGACCACCGCACAATCAGCAGCTCTGCAAGCTGCACGCAAATCATCGCACAAACAGCACGGAGTACCGAAGATAGCATCAGCACAGAAAACGCCAGGACAGCGTATCCACTCCCCGAGGAAATAAGGTGGATAAAGAAATGTCAAGGAGGGAAGTGCGAGTGGGCGAGGCGCTCGTATCCAACGCGTACAGTTGCTTTGCGCGATTTCGCCTCCACTGGTTCTGGCTTCGAACTGGATCGAACTAGTGGGAACCGGTCTCCTTCCAGCTTGATTCTATTCAGTTGCCCTTCGACACGTGTGGCGCGCATTCCAGAGACAGGGCGAGAAGGAGCACGTGGTGGTGTTTCGAAATGGAGCGTGGCGCGGATTGTTTTCACCACACGCTTAAGGCAATCCATGTGTATGGATACGTTGACACGACTAGGAGTCGGACCGCAGAATAGCCCCCGTCCTCTCCCTGTTGCTGTCTCTGCGCCGGTAAACTCTGCCAGTTATCTGCCGCGGAGCACTTTCGAGCAAAAATGAAGAGAAAATGCATTTTCTTTCTGGCGTTTCTCCTCTACCCAGTCATTTCGTCGATTAACTTTGCTGTTGAAACCTGTAGTAGGTCACGTTATATCGATGCGACAGAAGTTTTAAGAACTGCCGGGCTACGCTCGGACGAAAGAAGTTGCAAGGTTGAATTGATGGGTTATTTTATACCACGTGGTCAAAACACAGCGCAAAAGGCAGGAACGCCGGAAAAGTCACGTCTATGTTTTTCACTCCTATTGTAATTGCGTTTCGCCCTGTTTTGACCGGGGAAGGAGTGCCGTGCATACAGTTTGGCAATCATCCAAGAATATTGTCGCTAGCCTAGCACGGCTCATGGAGTTGGCTCACTAAAGCAGTTTTTTTTTTTTTTCAGAAGCCGAGACCTTGGAAGTCCCAGTTTCAGAACAAGAGAACCGCCGCAGCTCAGATTTTTACGTGTTTTTTTTTTCTACCAGGCTGCGTTTCACGATTATCAAGCTTGCAACGCGTTTTTAATTAATGAAGCCCGCTTCGGGCGACCGCCGGGAGCCGAGAACACCAAGGGTCACGGACGATGGCGATATGGCTGCCAGGTAGGCGCCTAGAAAAAGAATGCTGGTATCGCAGGAAATCTGTGCTGGAAACCGTTAATCGGTCGTTTCCGACAGCAAAAGCTGTTTAATAAAGCAAAAGCAGTCTCGTACTAATTCAATGGAGCAAGAACAGAGGGGGGTGGAGTAAAAAAAAAAGAGGGCCGGGGGGAGGGGGGGGGGGGGGGGGGGGGGCTCACTGGCGCCGACACAAACGATACAATCACGAAGGAGCCCAAGAAGCCACCTCCACTTCTCGCCTATCACAGCCCGGAGGCCCTACTGTGTTGCTGTTGGAAGAAGCCTGCCTGCCCCGCCCGTATACGTGGCGGTATTTTCATTTCATTCTGCTTCAGCAAAAAAAAAAAAAAAAATGCGCGTTAGTCTGCTGGTTTCCTATCAGAGCGTTTGTAATGAGAAGACGATTATCGAAACTGCCTCCACATTTGCTGCTTGGTAAGGCGAGCAAGTGCAAAAGCAGGCGGCTCCAAAATGTCAAAGTACAGCACTAAGACAAGTCGTTTCCTCTAAACAGAAATAGGAGTAAAAATGGAGTAAGCTGTCGTCTAGCGCACCCCCCTTTGTTCAAAGAGAGTGCGCTAGGATAGCTTTCTCCATTTTCACTCCCATTTAGGCGTACTTGTGTTCAGAGTGTATACAGAGACCTCAGTCGAGTGCCCTAAAACGGTACTTCCTATGAAGCTGCAGGAGCTGGCTGGGAGCCGACAGTTTTCAAGTTCGGGAGGGTGGAGAGCGGTTTTCGGGAGGCAAAGGAGGATGATGTGGGGACATATTGCCAGACTAGGAGGACAAGGCTGGAAGCGGCCCTGTATAGAAGGGCCGTTTAAGGGTTAAGGGACCTCCACGATAAGCTCCAGAGGCTGCGGTCTTCGATAGTGCGCCCGGAAAAAGAGGTCGTGATGCCCCCGGTCAGCGTTCAAAACGGCGCTGGATTTCGCGAGGAGCGCTGCGGCCAATCAACAACCCGAAGAGACGCGAGCAATGAAGCCAGCGCCCAGTTGCTAACAATCGTTGCGCATAAAACGATGGCTCGAGAAGGAAGACAGAAGATGATGTGATAGAAGATGATGTGATGTGATGATTTTTTATGGCGCTAGGGCACCTTTGGTCAAAGAGCGCCATGACACAAGGTAGTTCTCATATCACAAGGTGAGGTCAAAGGCTCATTTCCCAAGCATTTCACCCTAAAGAAGCCGAGCACCAGGCAGGGGAAAGCTTGTACCCATTGTATCACCGGTGGGTACCCGGCGGCACTGGGGACCGAACCCCGCACCTCCTGCATACGAGGCGGATGCTCAAACCACTAGGCCACCGCTGCGGTGTGACAGAAGACCTCGACTGTCTCGACCTGTGACAGAGGATCTCGGTTGCATAAAAGACGCATGAAAACAGACCATCATTCCTCCTGTTGGACATACACGTTTGTCACGTGCAACTGAGGGCAGGAAGCCACGCTATAGGGTATGCAGTGCAAGCTTCGTATGCGTCGCAAGTCGTCTAAGCACACACGTTGCTCCTCCCGCCGCACAAAGCATATCGTGCAACGTAAGCTGTCTGCGCCAGATACTGGGCTGTCTGCAGTCGTCGACTGGAATAGCGCGAAGAATACTGCTAATCATCGTATACACGACAAGCCGATCGTCGTTCGATATCGAGTGGAATCTTGAGGGCGCTCATCACATCGCGTCGCCGCCGACACTCGACGCTGATTTCTGTAAATCTGTCGCAACCCCCCTCCCATCTAAGATTCTCCTGTCCGCATTTCAAGATATCTTCCTGACGCGCCTATGCATGCGGTCGCTGCGGCGGGATCGAGAGATCAGCGCATATTTTTCCCAGGAAGCCATTTATCTCCCGAATCAATCGGAAGGTACACTATCGCGCTCAATATACAGGGCTAAGACTTTCGGCATTTTTTTTTTCAAATAAGTTTTTTGAGTTAGGAGAGCGTTTTTTCCGGCATAGCATTGTCAGCTGTGTAATGCACCAGAGTATAGCTAAGAAGTGCTAATTAGCAGGCTGGTTAACTAACAGTGAATAGTTAACTTTTAATTGTGTAGCCGTAACTAATATCCACATCATTTTTTTAGAATTTAGAAAACGCGGTTACCCTCGGCGCTGTGGCCGAACAAAGTTTACCCACATCCTGCCAAAATACATGCGCTTTCGAGAAACTTCCCCAGCGGGCATAACTTGTAGGAATGCCCAAAATCTGTTTGGCCACAGCGCCGAGGGTAACCACGTTTTCTAAACTAAAAAAAGACTGATATGAATACTACTTAAGATGGTCTACACGCCCCTCAGTAATTATGGAGCCCAGCAGTAATAGTTAAAAAGCTAACTCGTCAATATTAGTTAACCAGCCTGCTAGCAAAAACGTCTTAGTTGTAATACGATGCATTACAGCGCTGGCAATGCTATTCCGGAAAAAGCGCTCTTCTAACTCAGAAGTCCTATTTTAAAAATTACAGAAAGTCTTAGGTGAAACAACTATGACAGCTGCAACGCAGAAAATACTGTATGTTGAGCTCAATTCTCGACGCAGTCTGTACCCAGAGGTGCTGAAGATTTACTACGAATTCAGCCTGGACGCAAAGGATGATATACACTACACTGAATGTTCGTGCAAGTTGCGTGCGCTGTGTGAAGTCGCAGTGATTTATATTAACCGGAAACCTGAGTTCGGTCACCCACGACGCATTGCAAGCCATATTGAGCGCGATTACGTCCCGGCCTACATCAAGTGGAGACGAGATGTGAATATCGTTTACAGGCGCCACAATCAGACGGTGCAGATATGAGCCTCGCGTGCCTGCGTACGCCTCAAGCGAGGGGCTTGAAAGCCGCAGAAGTCTATTGACGGAAGTAGAAAGAATTAACTGCCGATCGCAATCATAAAAAAAAAACGCCAACGCAAATCGAAAGTGACCTTATGTAGAAAAGCAGCCGCCAAGCGGGGAAAGGACGGAAGTTGTACTGAATATATTGACTATACATATAATATAACAATGCGACGACCTGGGCGAATAAGACGCGCAGAAGGTCACTGAATATAGCGATTCATCAGGAGGTAACCGAAGCTCATGATGGAGAGAAACACGCTTTCAGTGCAAATTCACCAAGACCCAACCACTTCCAAACCAAGGCGGCTATCTGCCGCGGTCAAGACGGTGCGAGGAGCACACTACCGTTGCCAGAAACTATCCTTGACTGATAAAGAACCTGTGTCCGATCGACAGTGCCAAGGATAGCACTCACTGTGCACCAGAGATGAGAGGCGCTTTATCGGGTGCTGCACCGCAAAGAGGGCGCTCAGCATATATAGAAAACATGCCTGGGTATTTCGCTAACGCTGCCAGGAACTTTGAAAGGCTTGCGTAACATTTAACGTGGAATCACGAGGAGTCGGTGGTACTCGATTTTATGATGATGAATTTTTATGGCGCATGGGCATCTGTGGCCAAACAGCGCCATGGCACAAGGTGTTTTCGACTGCTCAAGGTGGCGTCAAAGACCAAATTTTCAAGCATTTCATCCCAGATAAGCCGAGCACCACACCGAGGAAAGTTTATACCCTCTGTATCACCGCTGGGTACCCGGCGGCACTGGGGATCGAACCCCGCACCTCCCGCATGCGAGGCAGATGCTCGAAAGGCTAGGCTATCGCAGCGGTGGTACACGATTTTGGGTGAAAAACGTGAATTACTAAGAAAAAGAAGGCAAAAAGATACGTACGAACGTGTATGACATGTGCCGCACGTTCGTGCGCGTCTTTCCTTGCACGAGTTTTCGTGCTGTTCCCCTAAAAAAGAAAGCGCATTTTGAGGACTGGCTTTTTAACGACGGGCTTACTTTCAGGCAAAACCGCGCACGAAATAGAGTCTCTTCCACCTTGCAAACAGCTACCCCTGCGTCCAAGCATCATACCATTCACTCACTAACCCCGTATTTTGCGAAAACAGACTGCTTTAAAGGGGCTCCGAAACACATTTTCTGTGCATTGTTTTACCTGTTGGTTGCATAGAATGAGTTATAGTGATGCTATTAGCATCGGTCGTACCGCGTATACTGCGTTTTTTAATATTTTAATTAGCTCGCAAAAACGAATTCATGGCGCTGACGGTGTCACCATACAGTGGTGGTTTTTAGCAGCGGATATGACATCACGGAGGGCGAGCTTTATGATTGGACAAAGAGTAAATATACTGCAAATTGGGTTAATATCAAGAGATACGTTTTGTCAAGTTATTGTGTTTTATATTACTTTAACAAAACCAGCTTGTTTGTCCTAGATAAAAGCATTGTAAATCAAGTAAAACAAAAACACGCCACCAGAGACACTGGCTACTTTTTGCATCGAATGACTTTGCGCCTCTCTGTAAACGTCCTACGACCTAGCACGAAACACTTATGGCTACTCCATGTATCTGAGAGCGGCTTTGCGGAATTGATCCGATCGAGCCATTGCACTCTATAAGCGCTCGTTTCGGTCCCAAGGAAGGATGTGTTCGTTTCACATTTAGCAGGCAGTGCGCATCGTCGGCTTCTGGAGGATCACCGGGCGGCGGCGCCAGGTGGCGCCACGTTCCCGTCAACCAGCGCGCGGTCCTTGCTCGCCGTGACCAACCAGCGTGCTAGGAGGGGCGAGCGATAGTTGGTGATAAGCAGTAGCGGTACGCGCTATGCTAAATGTGTCTGATATTTTGCGCAGGCTGGCACAGCGTCGCAGTATCTTGCGCTCGAGTTCGGATCCATAAGAGAACGTCACTGATCAATGTTCCCTTCTGCGCCGTCGACGTGACGGTGAAGCATCGCTGGGTCAGCTGAGCGTTCACATGGTTGTTGTAACCATGCAAACGGGGCTGCCAGCCTTGGCATGAACGAGTTACAGAGAACAGGCAACCATGAAGTGCAAACTTCCGCCGCGTGCTAAGATGGGCTGTTTTGATTGGTGCCCTGCGTGTCGTCATTGGGAGAGTGAAATGGGAATGGGAAGCTGCGCGAAAATCAAGTTGAGGGCAGCATTTTGTTTGCTTGTATTTTGAAATTTCTTCATTGAATAACTCCCGTTCCTATGCATCGATTCTCGTAATTCTTTTTTGAGTCAGCATCTGTGTGACCTAAAGAATCCAACTGAAGCGTAACCGGCATCCGTTCAAGCGGTGTTTCGCAGCCCCTTTAAATATTTTTTTTCAAGGACAATGTCTGATTAGAATCATGTTATGGCGCTGCCTTAGCTTAGTAACACTTGTCACTTTTTTCTTATGCACATTTCTCTTGACTGTGTTCGGTGTCTTTCTGCAATACTCTTATTGATATATGTTTGTCCTGCTTGGAATTTGACACGAGTCTGCAGTATGAGCTAAGCAAAACTGAAAAAAAGAGCATAATCACTGTCCTCATTTTCATTTCTCTTTCTTCTTTCGTGAGTTGTTTGTTACATACTACAGACAGGTGCAGTGTCTCTCTATCTCGTATTCATGTGGCAGGGAGCTGTTCATTCGTTGAGAGCCACAAAAATGAGGACCAGAGAAACGGTTCAATGGCCGAGAAAGAATGAGCCGCGCAAACCGCGTGCTTGAGCGAAGGCGTCGAAAGGGTGACGAACATTGTCTTGCAGCTGTTAGCGCAAATGGCAAACGCCATCGCAAAATCGTAAAAGGCGTCCGGTTCGGGCGATATTTGAAAAATTCAGCAGGGACCTTTGCAATGTAGTGCCCTAACGACGTTCAGAGCTGCGGGAGACAATGAAGAAACCGCGTTCAAATTAGGGCCGTAATGTCAATGGGAAGATCGTATATTAAGTGCTCCGCTGTGAAATGCGTCGTACGATGGGACAGCATATCACCCTCTAGGTGCTTTGAGAGTCTAAAGAGACGCGTCTTCGAAATAGCTTCCATTAAAAAAAAAGCTTTAGACGCTTCGCTCTCCGCATAGTTGTTGAAGAAGGGATAGCGACAGCTGTATGGAAGCTAACCTCTTCGCCACAAGTGTGCCTACTCGCAGGGACGCCTGCTTCACATTACCATGCACAGATGACATATTAGAGAGATTTAGAATAGAAGAATCATATCGGTGAAGGATACAAGGGAATAGCGGCGCGCCAGTGCGCATGCGTATAATGCTAACGCCCCTCCGGTAATTCTCTACATTCGCAGTGGCTCCCGCCGTTCCCGTATCCCCCTAACCGATAGGGTCTCCCTATATATATTCTAAAACTCTACTTTACCAGCCGCGGTGGCTCAGTGGTTAGAGTGCTCGGCTTCTGATCCGGAGTTCCCGGGTTTGAACCCGATCGCTGCGGCTGCGTTTTTATGGAGGAAATACGCTAAGGCGCCCGTGTGCTGTGCGATGTCAGTGCACGTTAAAGATGCCCAGGCGGTCGAAATTATTCCGGAGCCCTCCACTACAGCACCTATTTCTTCCTTTCTTTTTTCACTTCCTCCTTTATCCCTCCCCTTGCTGGCGCGGTTCAGGTGCTCAACGATATATGAGACAGATACTGCACCATTTACTTTCCCCAACAAACCAATTATTACTCACGAGCTCCCACACACCGCTCCACATGTTCCTTATGGCTCACGCCTGCCTAGGCAACATTGCAAGGAATGTGGTGGCGAAGCAAAGAATTCTTGAGACAGTTCGTGTTCAGCTCTAAAGACTATTTAAATTTGTGTAAGGGCGTTAACGCTGGAGTTTTCCGCTACGACATTTGACGGCTGTGCTGGCTCCGTTTGCCCCCTGGAGTGCCCCCTGCGGTGATGCACTGTAAATGACGCATGAAAGACACTTTCGCTTCGCATCTTATGAGAGGAAAATGTGATTTCATAACAGCATGCCATAGCAAGCGGGAAGCCACGTTGTGACGTATGCGCTCACGGATGTATGTCTTATATTCTCCATCCCAGCAGTTACTTTCAACACTACCAAAGCTGCGATGAATGCGCAGGCAACGCTTAGGCATGCGGGCGTATGGGATAGCACGATTTAAAGTGCGCATGCGCCAAACGCTATTTTGGTGCATGCCAGAGCGTTCACTGGCCTTAAATGAGGAGCCGGGTTTTCGCTTCGTCTCATCTCGCTTGTTACGAAGTGTGTGAGCGATAAACTTGCATTTTTTTTTGCTCATAGTAACGATTCTGATGCTTCTAACCCCAAACCGGAGAGTCGATTTGTTGACAAAAAATGCTTTCCGTTCTAATAACCAGATGGCGCCACCAGGCTGAGCTTATCTGCGTCTCAGTTTGCATACACTGAAATAGAAGTGCGAATGGATGTTATCATACCGGAGACGTATACCGGTTTACCGAACACCGCCCGCGCACGCGTAGTGACATGCGTGTGGTCGGCCGGGGCCATTGTGCGTGCGCAAGAGGGATCCGGTAAACCGGTATACGTCTCCGGTATGCTAAAAACGTGTAATGTGACAAATGGCGTAGCGTTCCTAAAAATGCTTGCGTTTCGCATACGTGCATGTGCTTATGGTACGCATACGCCGATTTATACTATTTCCTAACCATATCTGTGTACGCCCCGAGCGGACGACACACAGACAGCTATAGGCGCGGAGGATCAAGTTTAACGCGCTCTCCCGACTGGCTGAGGAGGTCTTTGTCTTTGGTAGTGCTGCGAGTTAGTTATAGGGTGGAATATAGATGTCCTTTCTCAAGAGGTTCATTCTACGTTTCTTGCCCTTGTTTTGAAGACCCGAACCGGCTTTGTGTGCATTCATAGGGAGTCCGGTGAAGAAGGGTTATCGCGAACAACTTCTGGGCGAGAAGCCTGCTGTTATGCCATTTTTGTTATCTCCAAGTTGCGCTAGCAGCTGTCTAGCGTTCATCGAACTGGGACGCTTTTCGGTCGTTTGCTTTTCTTGTCGCGAAGACCTCTGTCTCGCGACGACATTTATCGCGACGACACGTTAGTGCGATTCTCGACAGTGGGTACTGTTATCAGATGAGAGGAGTTATAGTTGTAGCAACAGTTTGTAAGACTAGATGAACAGAGTCCACTGAAGAACAGTGCTCAGAATTCGACTTAATTCAGCGTGAAGAAAGAAGATTCGAAGATAACGCAGATATTAAGCTGCTTTCAAAGAAGTTCACCTGGTAGATTCGTACACATTCGTGTTTCAAACAATTCTAGCTTCCAAGAATGGAGTATAAAAAACAGCAGGACATTTGCACGCTTCATACACAAGCAGTACAGACGCAGCGACAGATGAAAAGGTCAGCAGTTGCAACGGAACAGTCAGACAAAACGCGAGGATGTCGTGATGTCATGACGTCCACTATGGTTTATGGGGGCTTAACATCCCAAAGCGACTCAGGCTATGAGGGACGGCGTAGTGAAGGGCTCCGGAAATATCGACCACCTGGGGTTCTTTAACGTGCGCCGACATCGCACAGTACACGGGCCTCTAGAATTTCGTCTCCTTCGAAATTCGACAGCCGTGGCAGGGATCGAACCCGCGTTTTTCGGGTCAGCAGCAGAGTGGCACAACCACTCAGCCACCGCGGAGGCCTCGTCCACTACAGTACGACATGCCAGCGCGTGTAATCAGAACAATCAACTTTTCTGTAATGCACGTACACAGTACGCGCTTGTCCACAGAACGAGCAATGTCTCTTATCGCATCGACACACTGCATCGCGTACACGACACAATGGCATATTTGCGTGCGCAGGAATGTTCCCCCGTTTCCCACGATAGCGTGCATATTTCCAGCGCCTACGCAGGCGCCAGAGGTGGCTCCGTTCGGAGCACTGAACTCGTCCGCGGTGATCGTTGGCAGCACTCGACCCCATCGACCTCGCCGCCTTATCCGAAAAGGGGACTCAGCCGGCGGCGGCCTTGGGTTACATATCGCCCGGTGAGTGGGCGATAGAAAGTGTAGCCCACTCTCCCGAAACGAAGAGGGACACAGGCGACGTCCTTGTCCAAAGCTCTCGTGCGTCAAAGAGGACCCACTCGGGCGACCCGGTCGTTAAAAAGCGATCTTGAAGGAGTGTTTTCTGCGCCCAGGCAGGGCATAACACCGCGAACCGGGTGTGCCCGGCCCTTATCTCTCTGCCAACGGCCAAGCCTTCCGACACTTACACGAAGATGCCGCGGTGGCCGCGCCACTGGAGCGAAGTGGTCACCTCCGATGACCCACGTGTCCTGTTGGCAGCTTCGTGCCTTTTTCTTATTTTACTTTTTGCACCACACTCTTACAGCTTACTTCCATTCTTCCGCCCTCCATAGTCCACTGAATTCTTAGAAGTGAGAATCTGAGTGCACATGGCAAGGTACTGCCGTGCCTTTACTACCTTTTGTTACTCTTCTTGCGCGATACTCTGGCAGCTTACTTCTTCCCTACCATAGACCATTGAATTATTTGAAATGGGAATCTGAGTGAACAGGGCGAGGTACTGCCGTGCGTTTACTACCGTTACTGCTGCATACCACTTCAGCAAGCACTGGTGTTGGCACTGCTACCTTGCTTGATGCACGATACTGTAACGTAGCCCTGGTTTTTTCGTTAACCTCTCACGCGCTACGAAACCCCGGAACATGTTCACTGGTGCATTTCGACCACGAAATGCTCACCGCCGCAGTCTCGCGCGATCGAACCGTGACGCGGCACACAGACCAACTAAATCGCAGCTCACAAAGGCAGTAGTTACTCTCGCGAAGCTCACAGATTACAAGCATTTAACTGCGGGTGCCACAGAATACAATGGCGAGGGCCCGGTGATTACGAACCTGCAGCGCTAAGGAACACAGGCGGCGAAGTTCAGAGAGCGCAGCGCGGATAATTCTCTTTCAGGAGGCTCTCGTCACCGTTGCATCGTGATGTTAGAAATATTGCTCGGCCGGCAAACACTAATACGAGTGTCAGAGCAGAGGACAGTAGACCTTGCAGTTTCATTCCGCGCGACAGACGTAGTACCCAACGAACACTATCATTCATCTCCGCGCGTCACCGCACACGCGTTGCGCCGCATTTGCGGATACCTCCAGCGCATGCAAAGGCTCTGCGGAGCACGCTAGCCCACTCGACCGCGCCGCTATATCCTCACGGTGACGGCGTGAGGAGTGGAGGGCGCTGATGCTAGCAGCCCTGCCGTTTTCAAGTGTGCTTTCATGGAACACTCAACCGAACCAAACATATCGTTCTGACCATGGAACCAGCTGCCCAGCATGGGTCAGTCCGGTAAAGTGTTCGCGTAGAAAAGGGGAATATTTCGGCTGGTTATCACAATGGAACACCCTGAAAATTAGCGACTCAGTGTTACAGTCGGGAAGTTAACCGTAGAACAACGGCGAGGGGCTGATCGCTCCAGACGAACACCTGCGCGAGATGGTCTAAGCAAATAAAGGGGGAAAAATGTGTCGTGCATTTACTGCAGCCAAGTGCGAAAGATGACAAGGAGCGGGTATCTAGCATGTTCTGCAGTAAGGCTGCTACAGCTGTATAATCTTGCTGTATTGCTAATATATAGCTTGCCTCAGGCAATTCTTGCTCGCATGAGCATCTGCAGCGGCCTCGAAACAGCTGGGCTGTAAATACGAGCATTACAGCTTGTGCACTTAATTGGCTGCGCCAACTTAACGTCTCCATGCAACGAAAAAAAAAAGCATCGTTTTTGCTATATGTCCAGCTGAGCCCTTGGATTCCTTGCTGCCTCGAACATACTGCGACTGCAGACTTGCGCGCACAGTCTCCGTATACGCCATCATACGAAAAAAAAAAGCATCTGTGCTTCGTACCGACTAGTGCGCTGGATAGCTCTCAACCAGAATTCTTTCTGGCGCCATGTGTCTCAAAAAATGCACGATGCCTGAAAGTGTTCTATACGGAACAGATCGAGTGCAGAGCGTGACAAGTGAAACTTTGTCAAAAAACAACGTAGTCTGCATATGCGCCACCTGTACGCGTTGTGAGGGTGCTTTGCATGTCTTTTACAAAATCTCGCCGACATTATAAACACCCACTTTCGGCGCGTAACACGTCTACATGCACCTTCATGCATGGGTTTGTAATAATTTAGGTACAAGCCGCTGTTGTGACTCCGTGGTTATGGCACTCGGGAGCTGACCCTAAAGACGCGGGTTCGGTCACAGCCGCGGCGGTCCCGTTTCGATGGAGACGTAACGCCAGAGGTCCGCGTGCTGTGCGATGTCAGTGCGCGTTAAAGAACCCCAGGTGGTCGAAATTTCCGGAGTCCTCCACTACGGCGTCCCTCATAGCCTGGGTCGCTTTGGGACGTTAAGCCCCCATAAACCATAAATCAATAATTTAGGTAAGTGCAGACATCGCGACGCTTAACAAGCGGGCGCCTCGACTTGATTTTGCCATCACAAACTAATGCAGGAGAATAACCACATGCGTACTGTGCAGCAGTGAAGGAAGCGAACTGCACTACTAAGCGTCTCCCCATAACTGCATCAAGCTGTTCCCTCCCACTTTTCACTCCTCTTGGCCTCTCCCTCGAAACGCGCTTCGGGTGTCTTCCCAGAGTGATAAGGTAACGAAGGAATTGTAAACGCCCAGTAACTTTGTCATCTGGCAGCGGCCATGCGCTGTGCATGTGTGCGTCGGTGCCACCGAGACATCGAACAAAAAGCAAAACGCACGTCGACTGAGAAGGCTGCAGGTAGCACAAGTTTTGGCCGCTTACGGTGATGTTTCTACATTTAACAATGACTGTATTCTGTGTTACTGATTTCAAACAGCGAAGCCAAAGTTTCAGCTATGCAGTCAGCCGACCGGGATGACCAGCGTACAATAAGACGCAGAGCACGTCCGCGCCCTATGCATCCCAGACTATACGCGGCCTGTTATCTGGCACGCAACACACAACGCTGGACATGCGGACTGATAGCAACTTTAAAATTCGTTGTCAGTCATAAAATACGCCCATTGGCAGGAGGAAAGTAATGCTTTTCTAATGGTCAGCAAAAGAGATAAATAAATAAACAAATAAATAAATAAATAAATAAATAAATCTGGGTGATGTAGTTCAGCATACGCAGGATATGTTAGAGGCAAAGGGAAAAGAGAAGACGAGGGACGACGCTTGCCAAATCTGGGCGCTACTTTCTGCCACGCATTAGTGACCGCACCACCGCAGCCCTCCTGCTATGCTTGGTTCGCTGTTCCAGTGAAACAATCGGTGAGGGGTTGTCCCCGCTGCACTAGTGGCTGGCCTGACCCCGTGCAGCCTGCTGACTTGACGCTGCCCTTGCACGAGCAGCGCTGATATGGGGCCGAGAGAAGGACGTTGCTTCGCCAGGGCGCGCAGTAAGTCTTAAAGCAATAGCGGGAAGCATACCTGCGGCGGCATTTTCGGAACGGCATTTTTATCAGCTACCACATGGCGACTCGACAGAACGGCTGGGCCACCAAGTGACTAAAGCAGTCTTTTTTCGGACACGCATTCGAGCCCAGTGCAGTGGAGCCGAGCTTCGAAAGGGCACACTTAGCAGTTGCACCACTGCCGTGCACCACTGCCGTGCACCAGTGCAGAAAACCACTGCCGAACACCGGTGCCGAACACCGGTGCCGAAAACCCCAACCGTGCACCAATGCCGAACAAACGCTGCCGAACACCACAGGCGTGCATCCTTGGAAGGTGCACTGTAGCGATATGGCGCGGATATTCCGCCCAGCAAATGAAGCTGAGTAGATTTGTCGAGCTAGCATCTACACCGAAGTTTTTTTCTTCTTTCAAGCTTTGCTAAGGAGACCAGAACGTGACGCTGAGCATCGACAATATTCTCCGCACGTCACATCACTTCCGCAGCAATCAGCGTACGTACATTCCACAAAAGTTTGGTTTATGGGGTTTTAACGACCCAAAGCGACTCAGGCTATGAGGGACGCCGTAGTGAAGGGCTCCGGAAATCTCGACCACCTGGGGTTCTTTAATGTGCACTGACATCGCACAGTACACGGGCCTATATAATTTCGCCTCCATCGAAATTCGACCGCCGCGGCCGGGATTGAACCCGCGTCTTTCGGACCAGCAGCCGAGCGCCATAACCACTCAGCCACCGCGGCGGCGGTATTCCAAAAAAGTGAATACTGCTTTGATTTCCCTGCTTCGTCGTGGTAACTTAATTGTCTGCAGTCATGATGCTCTATCGTATGAGTCATTATAACAGTAATCGATTTATAATCGAATCCCTTCAGTTTTAATCAAGTCGAACTATACTGAACAGTACTCCAATTATTAATAGCGCTGCACAACAGGGTCACGTATATATCGGCCACAGCAACTTTGCCGTTGACGCGTAGATAACTGCACACCGCAGAGGAAGGAACCCGAGGAGCGGCGAAGGTGTTATGAAACAGAAAAAGACGACTAAGGAGGAACTGCCAAGTAAACGGACAGGCGCGTATCCCCTCAGAGGCCTGTCATGCCCTTGCGCTGCCGGGCAATCTGCAGCAGTGAAATGGCCACGCGTCTGGAGCGTAGCATTTCCGCGTCCAACCAAGGACAGGCACTGCTGTATAGAATTACGCTAGATAAACACTCGGGACACGGACGCGATGGGGCCCTGATGAGCTGGCAGCAAGGTCGTCTCCTGCCCCGGAGAACGTATACTTTGTGCTTTCGCAGATTTTATGACCGAGAGGCGCACGTACAGGTGAAGGCGTATATGCGGAAGACGTATGTAGCAAACGTGGGGTATACATCACAGACTGCGCATGTACTGAAGAAAACTCTCCGCAGGGTTCTTGAGACGCGCGAAAAGAATCACAACGCATGAATTCGCGTTGCCCCGTGCATATCTAGCTGCAGCGCTTTTTTGCTTTCAATCTTGTTTTTAAATAGACAGTCGTTCCAAAAAGAACACTCTGCCGTCCCATAACCGCTAATCATCGAAATGAGGTGAATAACCATGACAGCTAGTTCTGAGTGCAAACAAAACTGCCATCATCAAATTAAGGCCGGCCTGTCGCCAGTGGCATTAAATTGTTGGCATGCAGTCTAACGGAAACTGGGCACGCGTGCAGATGCATATTTTTCAATAGGTTACATGTGCAGCCTGGAATTTAGCAATCTGGAGAATATAGCCAGCCATCGCGAATGCAGCCGTCTTCGGTAGGAATGCGCGAGTTTAACAAGGAAGCGAATGTATAGCGCCCTTAAAAAGGCCAGCGAAGAGTTCGCATAACTTGCCTCTCCTCTCGGGGCTGACAGCGCCGGCGAATGCCCGGTCGCCGCGAAACGTTATAGCGCGCGAAGCTATGTGAGTGCGGTTACGAGATGAGACTGCCACGTAATACGAGTCCGGGAATTTGATCGCCTGTGTGTGCTGAAACAATGGCTGAATAGGCTCGTAGCGGTGGTCTCTAGGTTATCGAGATCGATCCACGGTGGTTGCAGTGACAAAAAGAGGGAAGATGGCTGCAAACTAGATTTCGTCCTCTTGGCGTCTGTGTGCAATATAATTAGGGGCTGGAATTTTCGGATTAAGCCGAGAAACACCGATAAACGTACGCTGAATTCATTCTTTGAAATTCGGTTTTAACCGGAAAAGGTCTGCATTTCTTGTGTGCATCTCACAACTGTCTATTAGGTGCCAGTTAGAGTCGGTCACACACGAAAACTAAGAAAGCGCTGGCATCGGGAACGTGGTGAGACAAAAGTAGTTCGACCACTTAGCTAAGCGTTAGTGACTAGCGTATTGTCGTCTGCTGACAATTATCACCGACTTGAGGCCGTCGCTTCGTTAAGAAGGTTGTTCCTCTGCATGTACGGACACTGAAAACTTTTGGAGCCGTTACAAGCAACCGTCAATTCGAAACCATACATAAACACGAAGGTGTAGTGTTCTGACTTCCGCGATGGCTAATTAAGCAGCAGTTCCATCGCTGCCCCAGCACGTGAAGCATAGAGTGCGCGGTCCTCTCGTTTAACGCATAGTTCAACCAGAATGTGACAATCAAGTTTTTAGAACTGAACTTCCACTTACATTTTTCTTTTCTGACGGCCCAATCATTAACTTCGGCATTTTTAATTTTGTTACGACTGTACGACTTTCTTCATGAAAGACACCTCTTCAGACGGCCATTTATGTGCTACATACTGCTACAGAAGCGGCTAGTTCAACAACAACAACAAAAAAAGGTTAATGCAAACTATAAGTCACTTTTGACAATACAGGGACATCGTATTTTTCACCGATAAAAAACCGAACATTCGTCTGCAGAAAAAAAAAATTTCTGCAGAAAAAAAGAAACCGAAAGCGCCGTTCTGAAATAGACACCGAAAAAGTCCACCGAATTTTCGAAAAATAAAAACCGAAGAGTCCAGCCCCTAAATTATAATATAATATAACAATACAAACAATAACACACACAAACATCCCATGCACCAGCAAGAACTGCCGGATCGAAGGCGCAAACAAAGTGACGAGAGGGTACGCGCCGCCGGTTCTTCCTGCAAAGGAAAAAGCGATAACAGGCCGACGTAAGGCGAATACGCTGCGTTCCGTGTTGCCTCTATAAAAGGAAGGATGACTCCAAGCCGGAACGAAAGAGCGATTTCCTGCGCGGCCCTCGCCTGAAGCCCATCCCACGTAGGCACAGGACATATCTTTCAGATGCACCTTGCAAGGTGTAGCCTTCCCAGGCAACGAAACTGTTTTGCTTTAGGTCTTGACGAAGCACCCAAAGTTCGAATGGTCACCTATAGGGTTCCGGTTTTTGAGAGGACGAGAGAAACTTGTGTCGAGGTGTGGCCCCGATGTAGCCGTTCGCTAAGCTGAAATCTTGGGCGAGCTTTGGTAAAGCATGGTTTCTCCGAGCACAGTTTCACTGGGGTCAGAGGGTGGACTGCCATGGCGTCCACTTTTCACGTCTCCTTCGCAGATTATTGAGGCAGGTTTTCTCTAACAGACATGGATCGCTAATTGAGCAATCGCCTCCGGCTGCGAACTTTTTTTTCCTTATCGCCAATCACCATTGAGAAGAGAATTTAAAGAGGAGCTAATTGACTTTACAACGTAATCTGCTCGCAGCTTGCAGAGTTCTCTAAAAGAGATACATTCGATAAGACCTGAAAGGGCAGATTCATTGGCACAGAGAAGGTAGGCCGAAGCTATGCTTCACTGCCTGGCTATACATATGGAACAGTAGGAAAGCACACGTTGATGGGAGAATTAGCGATTGAGCCGAGAACCCGCCGACTTCTACGTCGCACGAAAAAATAAATAAAAATGCCCCCTCTCGGCAAGTCGCCAGGCCCCAAGGCCTTCCATAATCGATGTAGGCTTGACGAAGACAATTTGGTCTACTTAACTGCGCCCATGAGGCCATCTTCTTTCCCTGTAGGTTTAACGCGCCCCTCAATGCTCACTTTGAAAGCAATCGCGGATACAGCGAACAGTTCAAAGTAACGTTCATGTCGCGGCACCAACCAGCCTCCCTCGCCCTCTTAAATTAAATCTAAGATTGCAGGCCACAAATCGCGGAAATTCGAGAGCTTAGCGAAATACGATTAAAAGTGTCGTGTGCAAAAAAAAAAGAGATAAACTTTAGACGTGTTATGGTGCGCAGTGGAATTCATTAGCCACTGCCGATATGCATACGACGCTATGAAATTGCGTGATCTTCCTCGACTTCCAATATGCGCCTTTGTTTTGTTTTTTTTTAATCGCGAATCTGCCAGAGAACACGCAAACACATACTGTTGTCATCGGTCTTCGCCTGTGCGCTGTGTGGTGCCTCCCGGATGCACTGCCAAGAAACGAAATACGCAGCATGACGTTCAGCAGAGAGACTGATCGACGGAATGTATGTTCGGTTTCAGCGCGCAAACAATACTTGCTTGCGATAACAGGCAGAATAAGCAGCTTGTTCTCAGGACAGATATGCGCCACATCTTGAAGTCAAGAGCGCAGCGCAATGCGCAAAGAGGCTCGCGATCATTACTTCACAAAGAAAAGGGAACGCAGCTGCGGTCGTTCTCTGCGGAGTGAAGAATGCCAGAGGCGTTTAAGTACACTTGCCCTTTTCTCCCGTCTCCCCGTTCTTCTCGCGTGTTCAGCTCTTTGCCCTTATTTGAAAATGACTCTCTCTCCCTCTCTCTCTCTCTGTGGTAAAGAAAATGTGTTCAAAAGGCGTATATAGGGTCGTGCAAAGAAAAAAAAACAGTTATTACATATGTCGTCGTCTTGTCGCTGGCACGTGTCTTCGAATGTGCACCCGGGACGCTGCGCATTTCCGACAGCGCAAATTGAATTTCGTCTCACCGTTTTCTGTAACATACCTTCGCGCAGTCTGCTCAAATGGCCGAATGCATACGACATGTGCACTGTGCATGTGCCATGTGCGACATGTGCAGACACCCGTTAAAACTTAGTCGCACTTTTTCCTGCGCAGTGAAACGTGGCACACGTCGCCTAACCGAATGTTTATAATTACGTAGTCATGTTGGTGCAACCCAATGCCCCCTCCACTTACCGATACAGCGTCACCCAATCAGCGGCAGTTGCTCAAAAGGCAAAACACCTGAATAGCCTTGGCGTTGTCGTTTATGTAACACAAACTAACTAAACCGACGAAATGGTACTTTTACGATTAACTTAAAAACAAATGACGAGGCAGCTGACTACTCAAGCAATCGGCAACCACGATAGGCATTTGTGCTCTGTCACGGTCCACCGAGCGAGAATAGAGGTTGTATTCTCTTTTCCGATTCGCTCAACGGTCTGCGGCCTCTATACTGTCTTCCGTATAGTTACAACCAGAGTTCTTCGGAAAGAAGTGGCCATTGATGCACCGAAAGGTTGTACCTGCCTTATCGGTCGGTATCTGCGTGGAGTTACGTACTAGATTTGTCAAAAGAACAGATTTGTGCATAGGAACATTATAGTCGCATCATACCATCGCGATGCGGCTAACCTTGTCGGTGCGTTGAAGAACTTTTGCCTCCGGGGCACTCTGACGAGATTTTGACTTCGCTTCCGAAGTTCGAGACATCTCCCCATCATTATAAACTCAACCGAAAAGCAAAGAAACGATGAACGGAGCGGCACCTCTTGCACAGCTCTTGTTGCGGTGTATTTAAATGATCATTCCGCAGCCTAGTCAGCATGCCTCAAGTGTCCATCGAGTGGCTGCATAAAGCTAGTTACTGCGTCAGTGTGATTCCGCGGAAAAGTGTAGAGAGTTCTTAACAACATTTCAATAGGCTTATGACAGGTCTTCCAGATTTTCTTTAGAAGGGCTCCCAAAATACTTGCAGGTGTCTCCCAAAACAACCGAGGAGCTCCCCAAGAGCCCTTCAGGAGTCCACCATGAGTGCTTGAAGTTTTCTGGAGGACTCCTGAAGGTCTTCCAGGAGTTCTGCAGTTGTCTGCCACATCTTGTAACAGCTTGTATACCCCACTCTTACTTGTGTACACGTCTTCATTCTTGTTCTCACCAAGCCCTCTGGCCGCGATACCATGTTTACTGTGGCGGCGCAGGCCTTCGTCAAGCACAGACCATTGAGCGCGGCCCGAGTGGCCGCCTTACAGCGCTGTTTACACCCCTCCTCGTGGCGACGCTTAGATAATTCGTTCAGAGGCCAGGAAACAAGGAGGTCGATTCCTCCGCCTGCGTCATGAGCGCGGTCACATGTCTGTGGAAAAAGCCGCCGCCACGAACGGCATCTGGCCTCCGTGCATCACAGGTAGCACTAACCCATTACCATGGCTCATGGGGGTTTAACGTCTCAAAGCGACTCAGGCTGTGAGGGACGCCGTAGTGAAGGGCTCCGGAAATTTCGACCCTCTGGGGTTCTTTAAAGTGCACTGACATAGCATAGTACACGGCATCACCATAATGAGGGAGGAGGACAACTGACCCTCACCCCGAAGAATGCGAATTACCCTGTTTTCGTGGAACTGTGACTTCCTAGTTCCACGCCCTGCATACAAGCCACAAAGATAGCATTTCTATCGCTGGATAACTCAAGCCTATACGTGATACCATCAGTGGTAAAGCCTGACGTCACCTTCGGTTTATATTAGTTGTTCCACGAGGCAAAACACAGTCGCTCGCCAGGATAGTGGTCGCACTTTGTAATAAATACAGCGCAAGTGGTTCTCGGAAGGATCCGTGTTCTGGGGCGGGCAGCGAAGGCAGGAGCCCTGCTCTTCCTATCAGCCGCTGCGAGACTGACTGCGAGGGAAAGTCAGCGCAATGGTCAGTCTGAGGGGGAGGGGGGAGAGAGAGAGAGAAAGACCGTCGTTGCCTTCCCCTCTCCGTCTCGACGCCGACGGTCCAGCCGTCCGCCACGCCGCGCGAGGTAAACAGAGGGGTGGGCACTTTGCCCAGAGGCTGGCTGTCTGGCTAGCCGTCCCGTCTAGCTGGCTGCCGCGACGCGAGAATCGAACGCCGCCTCGAGGTGTGCAGCGTCCTGCCGCCATGGGGGCCAACGTAACGTTGATGGGGGCTTTCCCGGCGTCTGCTCGCTATCTACGCCACACGTCTCGACGATTGCGCGCGCGCGCTGCTGAACGGAAAGGCGAGCCCTCGGTTCCCTCCGCAAACGAGTCGAACATCGCAGAATGGCGCGATAACTTGGGTGTGTCCGACTACCTTAGGCGTGCGTTACTTGCAGACTGGACGTTGTACAACATGGTTCGGGTGCGGAATCTAGGTCCATGTGGTCTTGTAGTGGACAATGAATAGTGGCCACGGCTAGAAGTTTTTGTTTACTGGGTGAATTTCTTTTATCATTTTATACCTTCTTTTTCACGTTGTACGACATCGATGAAATCAAAGAACACAAGTGCCCATGCCACGAACAAGACCGAACAATTAACGCCCTTAACGTGGCTACGTCACTTTTATCAAGACTGCAGCATAAATGCTTAACAGTAAGCACCTTGTCGTGGTACCTGTTCATGCACAGTGAGTGGCGCCAGCCTTGCATGACCCCATAGGCAAAGCCGTGAGCGAAGCTACAGAAGAATATTGTGTGTGGGGTTTTAGCGCTAGCGGTGTTCTTTCATGTGCGCTGAAAGAAACCTCGCCACATGGGCGTTTTGTACGTTCCGCAAACAACTGAAATACGGCCGCCGCGGTCCGTCCACTAGCCTGGGTCGACCTCTTCTGCCAAGCAGCACAGCTCGGAAGATTGTGGAGTTGCGGTGGACAGATAAAGCGCGTAGAACCGAAAGACTTCGCTTTCATTTCGATATTGAAACAGCAGCGCCGCCAGCCTACGAGTGCATCGCAAGGTGCTATGGCTGCGAAGGGAAGTAACGACGCACGCTATAAAAACGCTCACTGGCGTCCACAAATTTCCCAGTGGTCGGAGCAGAGAAACGCCACCAAAGAATTCGCCCCCCCCCCCCCCCCCCCCCTTGCGGCGAACTTGCGGAGGGCAAACGAAAACACCATAAACTCGTTCTTGTTGCCGCCACTATACGAGAGCTTCGGGGGGGAACAGTGCTGCAAGATCCCATACGACATATGGCAGCCGGGATCATCGCATCCTATTACTCTTCGCAAACACAGAACGTCCCCGTTTCAACAATAGGCTGGTGGGAAGCGACACATAGCGCGGTATGGACAGAGCATGTAAGTGTGTATGAAAGTCGCGTGAGTTATGAAGCAAAGCCGTTTTTTCCATAGCCTCACTTCGCAACGCTAGAGTTCTTTTGCATATAGTTGCTGCTGCCGGGATATATATCGGCGCCGCACGCGCCGTCCAGTCTGGTATGTGCTTCGCGCGCGTGTCTGTCCGGACTGCTACACTGCAGCCAGACGCTGTGCTGCGTGCAGTCCAAGAGAAGATTAAAAGGCGCGTGCATCCGGCGGCAGGACGGTTTGCGCCCACCTGCGATTGACTTTCCGCGAGTGTTCTGTCAGTCAATTGAGTGGCGGCTGGCGGCCCAAAAATGAAGAAACGCGCAGACGGGAACGAATGACACGAAGTTGAAGCTTATGCAAATTGCTCTCAGTTCCCACCTGCGGCTTGTTTCACGCATCTCTAAAAAATATTGCAATAATGACGTCCTGTACGGCTCAACAGGGCGTTAAACCTGGAGAGGAAACAACACACTAAAAATAACCTCCCGCACAAACATGCAAAGCATGGAAAAGAATAGACAGCCCTTGAAGAGAAAGAAACATGTGACGGATGAGCATTCCAGTCCCAGATCGTTCGGACAAAAAAAAAAAGAGCAGCTAAAGCAGTCCTAAAGATAAATTTAGCGAACATTTAAACCAATATATGGCCGCTCTTTTTGGAACTGTATGCACAAACCTGCATACAGTTTTCAGTTTGACTCAGTGAGTTTTCAGCAAAGACTAGTTCAGCTTATGTTTGCTTTCTATCGAGCTACACGACTTGCCATAATTATTCAAAGCCACATTTTGTATATTTTTTTAAAATTTTGCAGTGAGCTGTGCATGCAGTATGCGGATCCCAACATAGGCACAATCAAGGAAGGAGCGGAGATGTGAACGATGTTATTAGATAACTACAGTTTTGTCGTCGCAAGAAACCTATAATAAAGGCTGCTTGTCTTCAAATAGTCACGATGTATACTACAGCGCAGATATGAAACGAAAACAACTCCTAAATTCAAAATGCGTGATTGTATCTTACACGACATTTATTTTGTACGTATGAAAAGATAATAATAATAATAATTGGTTTTGGGAGGAAAGGAAATGGCGCAGTATCTGTCTCATATATCGTTGGACACCTGAACCGCGCCGTAAGGGAAGGGATAAAGGAGGGAGTGAAAGAAGAAAGGAAGAAGAGGTGCCGTAGTGGAGGGCTCCGGAATAATTTCGACCACCTGGGGATCTTTAACGTGCACTGACATCGCACAGCACACGGGCGCCTTAGCGTTTTTCCTCCATAAAAACGCAGCCGCCGCGGTCGGGTTCGAACCCGGGAACTCCGGATCAGTAGTCGAGCGCCCTAACCACTGAGCCACCGCGGCGGGGTATGTATGAAAAGATACGTTTCGTCTACATTTCGTCTTGTAATAAAAATTACAAGAACGAATTTCTTTGCGGAGAGTGAAAAATATATCTAAATGCACTAGACAGCTAGCTATCGTGCCAATGTCCGCTTAAGAACATAAAAAACCGCGTGTGCTGTTTTTGACCTTATACAACACACAGCCATCAGCAGACATCCGGAACGAAGACGTAATGCTCGTAACAATGCCGATGAGGCGTAACAAGATGAGAAGCGGTTGCAAAACATACCTCTGGTGTACCCAAGAAATTAGGGAAGTTTATTGAGATGACTTGCAACTTAAAAACAAAGCATGTTACCTACCTGAAACAGTTATCCACGCAGAAGCCCTGTTGTCTAATTGATGTCTACGCGAACTTGTCACAAGAATGTTGAAAATACATTAAGGACCTTAGATATACTATTGAAGCGATATAAAAATTATCAACTACTAGGTATCAGTTATCAGGGCTAGATCGTCAGTAAAATCGACTGCGTTGAACGAGTAAGCCGTCACTTAACCATGTCGCTGAGGATTAAACAGATGATTTTTATGCCAAAAGAATATGGATAAAACTATACAGCATGTACTCCGTTGCACTACAAATAATGCTGGTTAAGAGCCTGGTCTAATGATCAACACAGTCCTCTAGAGCGCTCTTATGAAAAGGTACAAGTCCGGACATAAGTAAACGGAGCACGCTCTTCCGTTCTATTTGCGATAATTATTTTTCTATTGGACATGTAGAAACAATATATGTCCATAAGAAAGCGAACTAGCGTCCACTACCAGCTTGCAGATACTAAAGCTGTCACTTTCGGTTAGGCAGCGTGAGAAAAATGCTTGAAGGTAAAAGCGTGCTCCGTTTACTTTTATCCGCACCTGTACTTTTGCAGCCATTTCCTGGGCGATTTTTACGGCTTCACGGCAGGGCAGTGTCCTGAAGAGGCGGTTTCCAGTTCCAGCCAGTTTTTCATGCAGTCTCTCGTGGACGCTTTTCAAACAATTGCGAAAGGTATGAACATAATGTGCCTCAACAACTCTTGGTTAGGTTTATGAAGGTTTAACGTCCCAAAGCGTCTCAGGCTATGAGAGACGCCGTATTGAAGGGCTCCGGAAATTTCGACCACCTGGGGTTCTTTAACGTGCACCGACATCGCACAGTACACGAGCCTCTAGAACTTCGCCTCCATAGAAATCAGACCGGCGCGGCCAGGACCGAACCCGCGTCTTTCGGGTCAGCAGCCGAGCGCAATAGCCACTGAGCCACCGCGGCGGCTATGAACAACTCTTGAAAACTGATACAGGGATGTTAGGCGGACTAAATCAATTATTTTAATGAATGGCGCACAAAAAGTAACCTCGGGCATGCGAATCGTACGAAGTGCGACCATCGAGCGGCGGCTGGCACCACGTAGTCAAATGGCTTATTGCGACTACATTGAAAGGACAAGAAGTCACAGTTTCATAAAAGATATATCAATGCGCCTTCTTGCAGTCAGAAACCAACATCTTGAAATTTTATTCCTGAGCAGAAACAAATACAGTTAGTTATATTGATTTTAATGGCGCAAAAGCAACTGAGGCTATGATGCGCCAAACACACGGTTAGAGCTTTTGTTAAAGGTTACGCTTTTTATATATAAAGTTTGTATAAAACATTGGCTTCTCTGAGAAACTTAAAAATGCTTGAAAAATCAACCAGTGATTGGTCTCCTAAATGTAACATGGGGTGTAGTGGGATGTATTCATTGTACAATATTGTGAAATATTTTTTCCTCAGTTGTTCCAGTTTTTTGCATACAATTAAAATGTGGTTTACCGTGAGTTCATCGCCACACATTTCGCAGAGAAGTTTGTCTTTTTTTTGTCAGTAAGAAGTTGTGAGTAAGGTGTGTGTGTCCAATGCGTAGTCGACACAAAATAACTTCTATGAAACGCTCCTGATGTGTACATGATCTCCATTCTCCCAAAACGGGTTTTATAGAATGTAGTTTGTTGTTTGTTCGTCCCATGCAATCTGCCACTTATTCCTGAGTTTACTGTGCAGTAATGTAGAAAAATCCCTCTGTGGTATGTTAACTTGTTTTATATGGTCAATTCTAGCTTGTGCTGCGCCAGCATCTGCTCTCTCATTACCTAAAATTCCAACGTGGCTAGGGACCCAGCAGAATATAACGTAATGTTTTTGCTTTGTAATTTTAACTATGTTATGCATGATTTTTCCTATTACGGGTTCAGCAGCATTTGTAGAACGCAGCGCTTTGAGCATACTCAGTGAATCGGTGTAAATGATGCTATTTTTTATGTTTTGTTTTACTATTTGTTCTACAGCTACAAAGATGGCATAACACTCCGCAGTAAATACCGATGCATACTGTGGCAATCGTATCATTTTTTAATTTGTTCCTTGAATTACTGCACTTCCGACATGACTTTCTGTTTTTGAGCCATCAGTGTAAAATTCAGTGCAAGTGTCATATTTTTCTTGTAGTGCAAAGAACTCTTGCAGTATGTGCTCGTGTGGCATTTTATCTTTGTTTACGTGTGTCAGTGTGAAGTCACACACCGAAGGGAGGCTGTACCATGGTGGTAGATATTCATGTCTTTGTGCAATATTCGGTAGGGCGTCCAGCACTGCTAAGTCTTCACATTTATCTTCAAAGAGCATTATTAGTGGCCTGATAAAATGTGGTTTATTATTGAATAATCTCCTAGATGGGCACTTGGTAACAATGGGATAGCAGATATGTTTAGGGAGAGAACGGGTTTTTAGTATGTGCGTGCATGTTAGTGTGACTCTTCTATTCTCTAGTTTGGGCTCATTAGCTTCAACATAAAGACTATTTACCGGGGATGTTCTATATGCTCCAGTTGATAGGCGCAGGCCAAGATTATGAACAGGGTCCAGTCGTTTCAAGTAGGATGCTCGTGCCGAACCATATACTATGCACCCGTAGTCCAGCTTGGAGCGCACTAAAGAGCGATATATTTGTAATAGGCATGCTCTATCGGACCCCCACCGTTTTCGCGAGAGTACCTTTAATACATTGAGGGCTTGGGATGCTTTCTTTTTCAGGTTGTTAATGTGTGGTAGAAATATAAGTTTCTTGTCAAAAATGACGCCTAAAAATTTATGTTCCTGTTTGACTGGCAGTGTGGTTTGATTCAAGCACAGATTGGGATCGACCTGTAGGCCTCGTCGTAATGAGAACAAAACAGCTACTGTTTTTTGAGTGGAGAACTTGAATCCATTTTTCTCTGCCCAAGCAGCCAGTTTATTTAGTGTGATTTGTATTTGTCTCTCGCAGGACAGTATGTTGGAAGAAGTGTATGCTATCTGTATGTCATCTACATAAACTGAATACATTACGGACTTAGGTATTACTTTGGCCAAAGAATTCATTTTTACTATAAAGAGTGTCGTACTTAAAATGTATCCCTGGGGTACGCCATTCTCTTGGGTGAATGTCATTGATAGAGTTGCTCCTAGACGGACTCTGAATGTGCGGTTAGTCAGGAAGTCGTTCAAGCAGTTCAGCATCCTGCCGCGGATCCCTAGCTCTGCTAGGTCATGGAGGATGCCTAACTTCCACGCGGTATCATAGGCCTTCTCCAAATCGAAGAAGACCCCTATGCAGTGCTGTTTGTGGATGAACGCCTCCCGGATGGTGTTTTCTAGGCGGACAAGGTGATCAGTGGTCGAGCATGCTTTCTTAAATCCACATTGATGTACATCTAAGAGTCGACGAGATTCAAGTGTGAAGGTCAGTCTAATGTTTATTATGCTTTCGAAAGATTTAGCGATGCAGCTGGTGAGGGCTATCGGTCTGTAATTGTTAGGACTTGTTGATTGTTTTCCGGGTTTCAGAAAAGGTACTATTATTGCTTTCTTCCAGTCCTCAGGTATATTCCCAGTTGTCCATATTTTGTTAAAGAATTTCAACAATGCCTGCACGGCAGCCTCAGAGAGATGGGCAAGCATAGTGTAATGCACATCATCTGGGCCTGGTGCTGTCTTTTTACCGGAAGATAATACCCTATTTAATTCCTGGAGCGTAATGGGCTGGTTGTAGTCCTCGTGCATACCTGCTGCAAATAGAAGTTTTTGTTTTTCTGCTATTGCTTTGTACTTCTGGAACATGTTTGTGTAATTGGACGAACTGGAAACTTCAGCAAAATGCTCACCTAGTATGTTGGCCTGTTCTTCTAATGATGTTTGTGTCCCGGGTGTAGTCAATAGAGGAAATGTGAAAAGGGTATGGTCACTACTGAATCTACGAACCTTTTCCCACATTTTTTTTTGAGGTTATTGAGCTGTTTATTGAGGACACATATTTCTGCCACGAGGATTTCTCGGCATTTCTCCGAACGAATCGCGCTCTAGCCTTGGCCCACTTAAAGGCAATCAAGTTCTCCGCTGTGGGATACCGACGCAGAGAGCCCCAAGCTTTATTTTGTTGTTTTTTTGCCAATGTGCATTCTTGTGTCCACCATACTTTATGTTTTTTGTGTACGAGTCCTGTTGTTTGTGGTATGCCTAGTGTAGCGGCCGATATTATGCATGTAGTAAACTTTCCATTAATTTCGTCTATGCTGAGATCTTCACAAAATTCTTTTTCTAGTGTGGCACTTGCTGTAAAAAGTGACCAGTCGGCGAGGTGAAGTTTCCAGCGCCGTGGTCTTGTGGGGATGACTGCAGTAGACGATGAGAGGCTGATGATAATAGGTAGGTGATCACTTCCCAGACGGTCATTTAAAACATCCCATTTAAAATCGTTAAAAAGCGATGGTGATGCGAAAGCTAAATCGAGGAAGCTCATTTTTGCCGAGCTTGGGCAACAATAAGTGGCTTTTCCCGTATATAAAAAGACAGATAATATTTGAGAGGATAAAATCTTCGATTTTTTGTCCCCTTGAGTCACATCGTTCGCTTTCCCAGAAAGGGGAGTGAGCGTTAAAATCTCCAACTACCAGATATGGCTCTGGAAGTTCATCTATCAGTTCTTGTAGGTCACGGACTTTTAAAGTAAAGTGTGGAGGAATGTACACGGAACAAATTGTTAGTGTTTTGTAGTTGACAATGCTGACTGCTACAGCCTCAAGTTTTGTTTTGAGCTTGATTTCTTGAGCAGGGATGCCACGTTGGACAACAATCGCGACGCCTCCCGAGAGTCGATTTGCCTGCTCTCGATCACGTCTAAATGTTTTATAATGTTTTAGGATGTGCACTTGTTGTGGACCAAGATTGGTCTCCTGAAGACATAAAACTGTAGGTAACAGTGACCCTAAAATATGGGTTATGTCACTGTAGTTCCGCATAAGTCCTCTGCAATTCCACTGAATTAAAAAAAAACCATGTTTATGTTTTTGAGAAGAAATGAAGCGGGGTTTACTTATGTGGTGGGCCCGTTATGAGGGGCCTGTCTTTTTTCCGCTCAAGAGAGCTGTTCCGCCTCTGTAGTGGAGGCGGAGTGGGTGCTGTATCCATCACCTCAACCGAGGTGCTGGAGGACCACGGAGGGGCCGCGGTTGTGTTAGTTTCAGGCCTCTCCCGACGGGGGGAGGTCCTGCGGGATGCCGACCCATGGACCGGCGCTCCCTGCTTTGAGGGTGGCAGAGCAGCCTTCGTTGTTCCTGCCTGGGGCGTGGATGGCCCTGCCACTGGCTCTGTGAAAGCAGCCTCGGCAGGTGCCGTAGTGCTGTGTGGTGCTACGCCCCCGCGCACCACATCAGCGAAGTTGGGTTTTGCTGTGAAAGAGAATGTGTTCGTAAGCGCAAAACGCCTCCGTGCTTCTTGGAATTAAATGTTTTTTTTTGTCTTTGTGGTAATTATTTCCTTTTCTTTTTTCCAGGACGGACATGCCCTGGAGTACGCTGCATGGTCTCCTTCGCAGTTTGCGCAGCGCAGTGCTGCGTCACATTCCTCAGAATGCTGGTCTTTCGAAGCGCATTTCGCGCAGGTTTTGCGGCCGCGGCAACTTTGTGAGCCGTGGCCAAACTTTTGACAGTTGAAACATCGGCGGGGATTGGGTATATAATGTCTGACGTTGACTTTCAAGTATCCAACTTCGATCGTTTCGGGCAAGGTACTGGTGTTAAATGTGAGGACCATGTGTTTGGTATCTATTTCTTTGTTATCCCTGCGGATCTTGATTCGGTGAACGTCGATTACATTCTGGTCGGTAACCCCTTCAAGCATTTCAGCTTCTGTGAGATGGATAAAGTCTGATTCAGAGATTACACCTCGGACTGTGTTTAGAGATCGGTGGGGGGTTACAGAGACAGAGATGTCCCCTATAGACGCAATGTTGGAGAGTTTGGAACACTGGATGCTGTCGCGCAGCTCAAGAAGTAAGTCGCCGCTGGACATTTTTGAGACCTTGTAGCCAGGGCCCAAGGTATCAGTTAAGCATTTTGACACAAGGAATGGGGATATTATTCTTGCCTGTATTCCGTCACTTTCACTGTGGATTACGTGGAACTTTGAAAATGTTTGTCTCTTTTTTGAGAAAAAATCAGCTGCTTCGTTCCGCCCTCTTTTTAGAGAGCGATCAGGTTTGGATAAGGGTGGAGCCATGAAAAAATTTAGTTTTTCGGTCATGGTGCCAGCCACCCACCACGGAGTCCAACAAGGGGACGGGACAGGAACTTGAAAGCAAGTCCTGCCCACGCCAGCTGTACACCTCAACTATAACCAAATATGACTCAACTCAGGGTAGTTGGTCACACAAGGTTGACCCTCGCCGCCAGGAAAACAGGAAAAACCAAGAAGTGAGTAGGATATAGGAGAGTTGTGAAACAGAGATAGGAAAGTGAAAGATGGAGAGGATGATAGGAAAAGGCGACTGCCGATTCCCCCCGGTCGGGTCAGGCAGGAGGTGCCGTCTGCAGGAAGCTGGGGCCAAAGTGGTGTGTTGCCTCCGTCAAGGGGCCTTAAGGGTCCAAACGCTCAGCATCGGCTCAACCACCAGGATCCCCTTTTCCCCGGACACGGCGATGCCACGCACGACGAGGCGCGGGTGCTCGGGTCCGTGGTGATGCACAGTTCACCATCATCCCCTTGCGGGGATGTCCCTGCGGATGCTCGGGAACCCGCGGTGTCGCCACTCACCGTCGCGACGCCTGCAAGCTGCAGGCGCCCCCCTGCGGGGTGAAACAACTACAGACCGACGGCAAAAAGCTGAGCTGAGAATGGGCAGCACACAGACTAGGCTCTAAACAGGAATGAAACTATATGGGAGTAGAAAGGAAGCAAGCTGTCATATAGCACCCTCCTTTATAAGAACAGGGTATGCTGCCCAAGTTCCAGAGTAGATTTCGGTAACTATATATATGAAATGCTGACTCTCGGCAACGGAGGCATATTCCCACTGTAAATCGTAGTAATTTCATGGAGCTAGCAATAGGAGAAGGCTATTAAAAGCTGCACAGCAAGTCTTGAGATCAGCAAATAGAGGAGACAGACCTGGGTTAAAACCTTCGTAACCGCAAGAGCTATGGTTTCTTTGAAGAGGGAATTTGTTTCCGACGCCAAACTTAAGTATTCCGCATTTTTAATGATGGAAATCTACCCCAGGATTTGGGCAGCATATACCCTGCCAAGAAAAGAGTGCGCGCTAAAGGAGAGCTTACGCCCTTTTTAGTCCTTTTGTGTTTAGAGTGTGCAACGGTACAAAACTTGAAGCTACAGGATAACAATATCGTTGACCAAGCAGGCTGTAGGCCAGCATGGTGTTCATGCCACGAGCATGCATGCGTGTCTGCAAAGCGTTGGAGAGGCGTGCTACGGAAAGGCGAAACTTGGCGGAGTTGCTTTGTTGTGGGCACGGTGCTTGTACCTGTGCAGCTTGCATGTCTAACCCCCCGCCGTGCTATATAGAGCGGAGCAGTTGCTTTAAAATTTCGTTTTTTTTTTTGTTTTTGCTCTGGCAGAAAACGGCTCGAGCACTCTAGACAAGCCTGCCTATGGCTCGCGTGAAAGTATCGGCACAAAGCGCGGCCTCGTATAGCATCTGTCGGAAACTTCGAACGGAAATGGAATGCTCCACATCAGCAGGAAGTTATCCGCCACCCGTGACAAAAATATACATCCCGAAGGACAGTCTCGCCGCTAGAATTCGCAGGACGTGCACAGACCCAAGCTGCACTGGTAATGGTGAATATAGTAAAATCTGAAGGGTTTCAGCGTACTTTCAAAAGCCTTTCCGCATCAGGGAGACTGGTTGGATATTTTTTTATTCACCCCCTCATAACCCTGCGGGCAGCCCAATGTTGTCGGCTACCTCTGTCCCGTCCTGTTTTGCGTTTTGCTCCTCACAAAAACACAGCATTGGACAAAGTTTATTTGGCAACTTTGCTTCTAGAGCACAGTCAAGGTGTCGATCGCCGCCGACAGTTGCTGTCACTACAGAAACCAAGCGTATACTCGCAAATCATCATCATCATCATCAGCCCGACTACGCCCACTGCAGGGCAAAGGCATCTCCCACATCTCTCCAATTAACGCTGTCCTGTGCCAGGCGCGCCCACCATATGCCTGCAAACTTCTTAGTCTCATCCGCCCATCTATCCTTCTGCCGCCCCCTGTTGCGTTTGCCTTCTCTTGGAATCCACTCCGTTATCCTTAAGGACCAGCGATTATCTTGCCTTCGCGTTACATGCCCTGCCCAAGCCCATTCCTTCCTCTTGATTTCTACTAGGAGGTCATGAACCCGCGTTTGTTCTCTCACCGACTCTGCCCGCTTCCGATCTCTTAACGTTGCACCTATCATTTTTCTTTTCCATGGCTCGCTGTGCTTCCCTTAACTTAAGTTGAACCCTTTTCGTAAGCCTCCACGTTTCTGCCCCGTAGGTGAGTATCGGTAAGGTACAGCTGTTGTATACTTTTCTATTGAGAGATACTGGTAAATTGCCATTATGATCTGGGAGAACCTGCCAAATGCGCTCCACCCCATTCTTATTATTCTAGTTATTTCGCTCTCGTGATTCGGATCTGCGGTCACTACCTGGCCTAAGTAGACGTATTCCCTTGCCACTTCCAACACCTCGCTACCAGTTGTAAACTGCTGTTCCCTTCAAAGGCTGTTGAACATTGGTTTCGGTTTTCTGCATTATAAATTTTAGATCCACAGTACTGCTTTGCCTGTCTAACTCATTGATCATGTTTTGCAGTTCATCTCTAGAGTAACTTAGCACGGCAATGTCATCAGCGAATAGCACATTACTAAGATAAGAAGGATCTTGGATTCTGCTGTTTTATTCTTATGCGCATAAGTATGCGTGCGGGGTTTTATTGTTTTAGTCGCTCATAACTTAGCGTAACTGGTTAGTTTTATTTATGCAGTAATAATGTTCAGAATAAGCCCGCATTTTTTTTCTCACGTTTTTGCAATGTACGAGCCAGTAACGACGATATGCTGGATGTCAACTTTTATTCAAAGGTTTCCATTAGCTAAGCATTGCAGGACTAAACAGGGCTTGCCGCATATCCAAGGCGTGCTTCAGCTACGGTAATTTATTTTACTGGTAACGTACAGATGTTACGGATGCGTTTCGTATTCAGATCAAGCGCGCGCACAAATTATAGCTACTCTCTTTGCATCATGTCATGTAAAAGACTGTCCATTTGCCAGGGCTATGACATTACACTAGTGTTTTTCTTTACCTGCGAGATGCACTAAACATTAGCTTATTTAATTACTTGAACAAGCAAGTTGCAGACGCTGGCCGCCAGTCCATATCTTCTTGCACAGAAGGCGGTTTAGCAACACACCGAGCTGACTGAAAGCAGACGACATAATGAGCTCGGCCGAAAATCCTCAAAGGCCACGTATACCCGGCCATATCTGGCCGATATGCCGGAAGATTGGCGGGGTTTGTAGGACGTCAGGGCAACCGAGGAGCCGCTGTACAGGCTATAGCTATAGTACACGCAATCGTCGCGCCGCTCTTACACCAGACCCGACAATCAAGTCGCTCAAGCAAAAAACAAAAAGGCATGCCCAACCAATAAAGAGTGCCTCCGCTTCTCGGAAGATCCCCACCGTGCGTCACACACACACCTCAGACGCCCGCGTCATCTCGTATGATGTGCGGCAGTAAACACTAAAGAAACAAGCGGTCCTGTCTGCGTCCGCGCCGTCACGTGCTTTTTCCGCCCGCTGACAAGCCATGTACTACTACGCGGGGCGTATACATATGGTCAAACTACGCGCGCGCGTACACACGTGGCCTACGTATTGCGGTCTCTACGACCCCGGACGGCCGCGAAACGTGTTTTGTACGGGAAGGCCACGCCAAGCGCGCATACGGCCAACCACGCTGTCGACACAGACTGCCTCTCTCTGCTAGTTTTGTCCCTGGGGCTGAAAGCGTCCGGTTTTGAACAATAAGATGATTGGTTAATGGGATTTAACGTCCCAAAGCAACTCAGGCTATGAGGGACGCCGTACATGGGCTTCTAGCATTTCTCCGCCATCGCAACGCCACCGCTGCGGGCGGGATCTGACCCGCATCTTTCAGGTCAGCAGCTGAGCAAGATAACCGCTGAGCAACCATGGCGGCTTTTTGAGCAACAAGTGTCACTAGAGAACGCGAGGCGTTAACTTAACGATTATAATTAAGATTATCCAATATAACAGATTGCCCTGTATGGGAACAATGCATGGAAGTGCACAGAACACCCTGTGCATAAAGTGGTAGCAAAAGAGCTGCGGTACCTTTCTATTCCAAGCAACGAATGGTGTGTGCCCAGTGGTAACGGGAGCTACCAAGCCCTAACAATTACGCTCTGTGCACAGTCTTTAGTTATAGTTCCCTTTTTATAGTTCCCTTTTTGTTTCCTTCCTCGTATGAGAGGTGTGACAGTTTTAGATCGATGTAGCGCTCCAGAAATAACGTTACTGCGTGTTGGAGGTACGCATACAATGAGCTCGATTTATCTTAATTTGTCACCGCCATCGACATCAATCGGGACAGTATGCAGCCGAGTCCTTTAGAACACTTACAGGTCGTCTACCTCGAGCGTCGTGATGACGCCTTGGACCGGAGCGAAAGGACAAGAAACTGCTCGTATCAAGAGGACCGCCAATAATTTGTCGGCCCGGAGTCTTGAAGACTGCTCGAAGGTCACGAAAATGTCACGTAGGAGCAAACAACACGGCCATATATGTACGATGGACAAGCACTTACCTAATTATTGTCACCAATGTTTGAACTTCTGCGCTGGAGCCCCATTCGAGACGTCGCGGGTGTTTTTCAAACCATACCGTTCGCACCAAGCTGGTCGAAAAGCCGCGCATCGGCACGGCATGGCGGAACGGCCAATTCATGCGAGATCAGTTAACCGTGGTTTGCACCGCCCATTCCCTCAAAATTTGCAAATAACCTGTTGAACCAATCATAACGAACAAGCTTGCATCTCAATCTCATCCAATATCACTAAGAGGTTCACAGACATATGCTGGTTAGTACGTCAGCAAAGATGCCACGAATCTCCGTTACACAGTAGCAGCCTGTAGGACGCTGCGGCTTTCAAGCGGGACGCGTAGTTCCATAAAAATGCGTTTCAGGCTTCATACCTCATCTCATCAATTATAAAGGGTGTCCCAGCTAACTATAGCCAAGGTTTAAGAATACGCCGAGTGATTCTAAAACGACGCTACCAAAATGCATGTTGCTGGCGATTGCATGGAGCAACTCACACTGTTTATTATATTGGGCTTAATTGCATAATTAGTCGAGCTTAATTAACCAACTTCGCAAGCGAAGAAGATAGACGAAAAAGTCCAATGAGAAAGTTGTAGAACAGTCCGCGAAACGTCCGATTGAAAAGTTTTGAACTTTCCATCTATTACGTATCAATTTTTTTTTCCTCACTGCGGATGCCCGCGAAATGCAAAAATAATACCACGTGACATGGCCGCTTGCGCATCGCGATAGCAGCGCTCTCAAACGTTCTGTGCAGGAACGAACAGATCATTTATCCCGGTGTGCTACCGTTTAAAAGGTGACAGGGAAGCGACGCAGCAATTGGCTGAGCGATTTACGCCAGCGGTATGCTTCCCTTGGGACGCTCGATGATAGCGACCAGTGGACACAGTCCTTATCGCTTGCGCTCGCGTAATCGCACAGCCAGCACCTGTGTCGCAGCCCTGTCACCTTCTAAGCGGCAGCACACCGGGCTAAATGAGCTGTTTGCTTGTTGGGCAGAAGGTTTGAGGGCACTACAATAGTGGCGCGCCAGCGGACATCTCCCGTGGTATTTTTTTTTTGTATTTCGTGGGCATCTGCAGAGAGCGAAAAAAAGCCGATACGTAATAGATGATAAGTTAAGAACTGTTCGGTGGCACCTTTCGCGGACCGTTCTACAACTTTCTCATTGGAATTTTTGGCCTATCTTCTTTGCTTGCAAAGTTGGTTAATTAATCTCGACTAATTATGCAATTAAGCACAATATCAAAAATAGTGTGACTTGCTCCATACAACAGCCAGTAACATGCATTGAGTCGCGTCGTCTTAGAGTGCCACGGCATATTTTAAACCCTGGCTAAAGTTAGCTGGGACACCCTGTATATACAATAGCACCAGTTCCTGTGATAGCGAAAGCTGAACACGAAAGTGGTAATGCCTCGAGCCATAAAACGAGTGAGTTGCTTATGCAATCTGAATCAAGGATAATATTTACAGCTCATTAAGCGAGGGCGCTTATGCAATGTCTCGAATTAATGGGACCGGCCGTTCATGATCAGATTTATTTCCTTGTGGCTATAGGGGAAACTGGGGTCGCACCGACGGAAAAGAAGCACGCACTAAAGTAAGAGGGCAGATCTATAGCGTATACGTACGACATTAACATTCTTTGGCACGGACCCGAAAATTGTGCTTAATTAGAGTTTATGAAGGGTTTCTGAACGACCGCGATGGCGGGCTTGATTACTGCAAGGGCACAGACAGGTGGGGGGGGGGGGGGGGGGCCTTTGGGGGCTTTCATATATTTCGCGTAATTCCCTGCAGTGTTCTCGAAGTTGACAGCGAGCGACTCTGCGCCGTCATTCCCAGCGAGTTCAGACGGCGTAGCACCCCTAAAACGGTGCAGCACTCACAACACGGCGTTCCATGGAGCGATATCTGGCCGCCACTGATTTCCAAGACAAATTTTGAAAGCTATCAGTGCAATGCTGTCTCTGAGAATAACAAGAAAGAGGCGAAAGGCGGGAGATTAAGGCGACCCAAGCCGCACGTGGCTTCATACTGACTGTATACGCCTGTCTCTCTTCATATCTGTCTCTCTCCTGATTGGACCAGACACAACCTCTGCCTCTGCAGCGTTGCGCCGAGCTTTTAAGAGTAGCACAGTGTCTCGTGAGGGGAAGGGGAGCGTGGGGCGCTTTCAACTTTGCCGACGTATAACGCTGACCCTTCCGCCGCCATCGGACGACATACCTGGAGTGGCGCTTCATAATCTGCTTGTTCGCAGCTGTGACGTGCGCAGAAAGTAGAGGAAGGAAGAAATGATGGCTGCAGCGCTATCTTGACACTCGAATCCGCATCAAAAGGCCAAACCGCAGCGATTATCGCAATTCGGCGTACCCGTCCGACACTTGAATGCGTGAATGAAAAGATCTGAGCGCAATCTGAACAAGCGGGAAGTTAGAATAGCTTGCGAGACATCTGACCTTTTGGAGTGGCACTCAAAGCGACGATATACAGAAACCGCGAAGAGCCCTTGATACCTCCGATGCAGGTTTTTAAGATTTTGAAAACCCCCGTGGGGTTGACTAAAGTCTTTGTAGGGTGCGGCTGAAAGACTAAATATGAGAACCTTGATTAAATAACTCAAATAAACAAGGCGAAATCTGCCAAACGAATTTGCATATGAATGTCTTCAGTGGCAGGCGTCCTTTTGTTTTATGAAAATGCTTTCACGGAAGACGAGATGTGAACGAGTAAGCTTCAGCCCTTCATTAAACGGCCTGTTGAAACCGTATTTTGAACTGATCAAAATTTCTCCTGCGTCGTATATGAATGTATTCTATTGGTGCCACACTTTTTCTCCACGTTCCCTTGAAAGCAAATTGAGCTGCGACGCGCTAAATGTCAGAGTAGCATCTATTGATTGCATGTGCCCTTCATTACCTTGTACTCACAACATCGTGAATACTCAGTGCTGACGCTTTCTGCGCTAGAAAATAAACGCATTACTGAAGCAGAAAAACCGCCTTCCTTTTGCCACTCGCGAATGAATGCACTGAGGACATCCGGAAAAATGTTTTGATAGCGCTTACAAAATTGTGCTTACTGTGAATGTATCGGATATAACATTCAGAACATATTTCGCACCGCTGGACAAGACTATACACCGCATCAATGTACTTGCACATTTCCTCTTATCATCCCTAGATCTCACTCTCAAGGTTAAGCGCAAAAGAGCTCGTGTGCATGTCTGTACATCTTTTTCTGTCTGCCTGTACGTGTTTCTCTCTCTGCTTGTATGTCTTTCTGGCCGCGGGAACGTACCTATTCCTCTGTCCGAGCACTTTTTGATCAAACAGATCTGTTCAAGAATGTACTGCGTAGCCCGCACGAATTGTTTCTAGACCTTCAACAAAGCTTGATTCTTCTAGTTGGACCTCTTCGAATGGAAAACTTGAGCAATCGATGCTGTTCCATGATAATCTAAATCAGCTCTCATCGGTGATTTGATCATGTTTGGAGAGTAAGCAGTACACCATATGCTCCCAATTTAGATGTGCGCTGCGTTGGAGAGGCTGTCGCGAGGACTGGCGGGAAAAAAATTTTGATATGTCCGTTCCCAGTGCCAAGCAGCCCTTTTGTTTCTGGTAGCTCGTTTCGCCGTGGTGCCGCGTTCGCATCGTTGGTTCCTTGTGTGTCGTCTGGTCGGCTCGTGATGTGCACCTTTATGGCATAAATGCAAGAATGAATAAGCCTGCACACTATATCGACCAGTGTGCACTATATGGCATCCAAAAGTGTCCTGTGGCGATGACACAGCATCGCCACACGGGCACTTCAAAGCACCCTCTGATGCAGTCCTTGGTACCACAATTCCCGATGCGGTCGTACGCTGGTTCCTAAAGCGATCGTACGACCGTCCCTTAAAGGGATATTGCATTCAATTTTAGTCGGCCTAGTTCTGTACTGGAATGAAAGCTGGCGTTCCCAAGTCGACTGAAACCGCATCGCTTTTTTTTCCACAAAGCCAGCGGAAGGCACTTTTAAGGGGCGGGTCGACCGCCTAATGCCACCGCAGCGCCATTTTGGCAGTCTTTTATACCTGTGTTACACGGGCGTTTTCAACGACAGTTCAGTTAACCGCCAGTTGAGGATTTCAACTGCCGTTGAACTCAACTGGAATCGCAAGCTGTTACACGAGCACTTCGCGTTCAGTTCAGTTAGCACTCTAACCACATGAGCTCGCGTCTAGAGCGAAGTGTAAATAAGAAAAAAAGCAGTGCGTGCATTTTTTTGTTGTTGTAAATGATCGTAAAGTATATATTTTTTACTGTAGTGAAAATTCTTTTTGTGTATTTTTTGCTTTGCGGTAGAAATTTGCAGGTGCGAAGCACACTGAGCCAAGACAATCCAGTAAGAGGGCAAGTTTTTCGGTCCGTAGGTCGCCATCTTGTCAGTTGGCCGTTCAACTGGGATCCCCGATATCAGTCGAACTCAACTGCCGTTGAGATTTCAACGGCAGTTAGCACTGCCATGTAACACCGCTAACTGCCGTTCAGTTCAACTGAGAATCAACTGAGCTGCCGTTGAAACCGGCCGTGTAACACGGGTATTTAAACGTTTGTTCGGTATAACTCGTAAGATATCGTTGATACCTTCCGGTCAACGCGCATGCGCACATGCACTAAAAACACGTCCTGCCACTGGCATCATACATTCCTGGAGTCTCTTCGTTGTGCTTCTGCAGCGTGCGGCTTGTTACAAAGAACAGGTTATAAACGCCACAAGAATTTGCCGCAGGCGTTATGCGAGCAACTGCAAAAGTTTCGCGCGTTGCGCATTTCACGAAGAGACCCGGTTAGTCTGGAATAGTGCAGTCGACTATATCTGACATTCCATTCTGGCGGCCGGCGTTGAAATACATGAATGTCATATTTCACCGAAATATCTGGACGTGTATCATTTTCTTAAGCGAAAAATTCTGAGCACGTGTGCTAAAAAAAAGAAACAGTGCAAAAGACAAAAAAAAGTCACCGAAGACACTTAATACGCGAGGTTTGTTCCCCTGACGGTGACACGGCCAGAAACTTTCTGATCAGGGAAGGGCGATAAAGATAAGGTCAGATTTGCCAAGCTGTGCAGCGAGTGATATCGGGAAGGGTGAACCTCCTGTCCATTTGGCGTCAGTCATGTCGAACTGTTGTACATTGAGCTCCATTTTGCATTGCCTATTCTGGTTTAAATTTTTACATCACAAGTTTAGTTTTTCGGTTTAAGAATTGAAGTTAAATTACTGAAAGAAGGCCCCGTCGAGGAGACTTTATTTGCAACAAAGCCACATAAATACTCATCCTATCTTTACGCCTTGAATGAACGCCAACATAGCGCCGCAGGCTTATAAATAAATAAATAAATAAATAAATAAATAAATAAATAAATAAATAAATAAATAAATAAATAAACCGCAGTTCGTCAGGCCGCTGCTGACATACTCGTAGTTCTAGCTAATACGTCGATGTGGCGTTGTAAAAATAGTGCATTTACTTCCGTTTATCAAACGGTTTAATGAGTGAAAAATAACCGCTAGTACACTCCGGCAGCAAACAGCTGCTCCTGATCGTTTTCGACCGCACCTCGGTCGCCCACAGACGTCGGCAAGCCGCTCGCCCTCAAGCGGCCTTGGTTACGGCAGTAAACCTTTCCTGTCCTCCGCTGCCAGCAGTCGACAAGAAAAAAAAAAATCAAGCAAAGCGCTCACCGCCGTCGTGAAAACTCAGAACATGACCTGAACCCGCACTCGCCACTCAGATCATGATTTGAATGGGAGCCCGAGTGAGACCGCCAACCTATTTCTTGGTGACCGTAACCCAGGACAGCAGCGAGAAAGGGATGAGAACCGAAGACCGCTGCTTCACGCTTCCAAAGTGCGGCCGACTTCGTACACAAACAGCACACTTTCCTCCTCTCCTAACAGCCTTTCCTGCAGTGTAGGAACAACTCATCTCGTCCTTACCTCCCGCTTTGCCCGGAGGATATTTATGCTTGGCCACGGCTGGTCCCCAGCTTCAATAAATTCAATCCGAGCTTGTGTAGAGCAGGGTCAAACTATAGCGTGACGACCACTATACGGCGAAAGTGCAGGCAGCGGAAATAAACATTATCATATTCTTGCGTCGAACAAAAAACCAACTGTCATGTCCTTTCGCAAAATATGTATTTTTTGAACTTTGGATATGCATCAGTAGCGCCGGCCATTATTTATCTGCCTACAATTTGCATTGCTTACACAGGCCTTTAAGAATTCATTTGCATCACCTCGAAGACGGGAGGACTGCATTCGCTAAGCCTACGATCATGAGCAGTTCCCACTCTTTTGCGTACCTTAGGTACCGTCAAGACATCGAATTCATTGCATCTGGGAATTTTACTAGTTAGTCTAGTCGTCGCGTCTCCACGGGTGCAAAGTGGTATTAGTCACTCAAGGGTTGCAACTCTGACGAAGAGCGAGAGCAAAATTGACATTTGCACGAAGTGACAGTTAGGAAATCAAAATCCGACAACAGTTTGGGCTAATCGGATACTTGCCAAAGTGAGGCTAGGTGAAGTTACGGCCTTGAAATTGCTAAGAGATGGAAATGAACTTGGGTGGGCCGTTGAGGGTTTGAAATTACGGGGGCTAGCCACCCGCCCATTCATATGAGGATGGCCCCCAACCTTGCAGCCTCTGAGCATGGGTGGATTACAGAAATTAGTTTTGAACAAGTAGACCGCAGCGGCCTAGCCGTTTGAGCATCCGCCTCGCATGCGGGAGGTGCGGGCCGGGGCTCGATCCTCAGTCCCGCCGGGTACCCACCGGTGATACAGTGGGTACAAGCTTTCCCCTGGTCTGGTGCTATGTTTCTTTGGGGTGAAATGCTTGGGAAATGGGTCTTTGACCCCACCTTAAGCAAAAGAAAAAAAAACGTGCCATGGCGCTCTTTGGCCACAGATGCCCTTGCGCGATAAAAATTCATTGCCATCCTCAGTATTGAACAAGTCTATAAAAAAAGCTCGCAGTGCCGGAGATTATGTCGGAATTGTTCGCGTCGTTCTAGTCCTGTCACGGTTTCGTTCGTTAATGTGCATTCTGTAGAAGGAACGCAATAAATGTGGACGAAAAAGAATACAGTCACTGGAACGGAACAACTCGCTTGAGAGGATGTCGCAAGAAATGAACTCAGCTATTCACAGTAAACTCCCAAAACTGCCGCAAACTGTATTTTTCCGTGACGATGTGTTTGACTATTTGGTTTCGTTTGCACAATAGATAGCAGATTTCTAGTCGCATGCGTTGAACATTTCCTTGTTCCTGCAGCATAACGCAAGTTCTTACTTCAAACCAGTAACTCTGAAGAAAAGTTTGGGCTGTGTCAAACTGAACATTCACTGGTGATGACACTGCCTACGATTAAACTTCCTATGTAGCGTGCGTCATTGCGCGTCACTCGCTGATAACGTTAAAACAGGTCGAATTAATCAATAACTGCACTAAATATAAATACACTAAAAGAAATGCTAAAAAATAAATATGAATACTAAACATAAAGACCAGCGATACTACCACGCCAATAAACACATGTGCATAAATTTAAACGGACACAGTAAGAACTGGAACAATTGCACATAACGAAAAAGAAATCGAACTGATTGTCGTTCTTCGCCGTGATATACAACTTGTGCACGCATCTCTACCCAGGTAGCACCGATCATAAGAATGATATAAAAAGGTTATGGAAGTTGCCGTAACGTTTTGTGTTATATCGGAACGTTACATTTATTTTGGTTTTACGGGGATTTAACGTCCCAAAGCGACTCAGGCTATGAGAGACGCTCGAGAATGTTACATTTGTGCAGTATAAAATGTAACTAATGTTAAGAAAATATTATTCCAATGTTTATGTCTAGCATTACAAAAACGTTAGAAAGAAAATACATTAAGAACATACAAATAATGTTTTACCAAAACAAAAATGCAACATTGTTGTAATGTTTCGGTGCTATCTGGGTACTTAATTGGTACTGCATCGGCCCGTATGTGAGGCCATCGCTCGCGGATGGTGCAAACTGACCCATGTCGTTTCTATAGATGACAGAAGCCAACAATAGGGGACAACAATAGGTGCACTTGCGCATCTGTAAAGGCATCGTGCTGTGCAACGCAGTGCTAAGGTTTTTTTTTTTTTCGGGCAAAACATTAGCAAAAGACACCGAAAACGAAGACGAAAAATGACACAAACCTGCGCTAATCACACTTCAATTACCAGGTGAAGTGTGCAGAATGGCTACGCTGTCCTGGCACAAGAGCAGGTTGAAAAAAGCGCGCGCAGAACGTCAAGCTTTGATAAACGAACGCCGGTCCGCGATGGATGGCAATACGCGCATTGGCATTTCTGGAGCCACCTTACCTGTGCCTGTCAAATTTGGCGAACTGCTTCCATTCCTCGGGGTTGCTTCTGTACGATGACATCAGCTCATGCACGTACTCGACGTTGATGCGGTCGGCCTGGAACACGCGGTGTAGCTCGTTGATGAGCTCCTTCAGCGAGGCCGCGCACGGCGGCTTGGACGAAACTGGGGCGCTTCTCGTCTCCATCGGATCACAACACGCGCGCGTGTTCGTCGCCGGGGATTTTGGGCGCTTCTGGATAGCGCACAATTTTTTAAAGGGCAACAGAGAGGCTGCACATGCTCGAGATTAGCCGTGACGTTTCCGACCGGCTGTTTCACTTGAACCAATCACACGCTGCGAGAACCTCGCGGCTCACGCGTCCGAGAGGCGCGCGCGAATGCATTCAGTTTCGGTTTCGATGCAGATCCTTGTGGTAACCCTAGATGTGCTGTGCTGCCAGAGTTTGCTTCATTTCAAGCTAGCCAGACGTTGGCTTTATTCTAGCAGGATCACAGTCAGTAACTATAGTGTACTATAAAGTAACTAAAACAACTAAAACAACATGCTAAGCCTAGTCTAGAAATCAATAATTACTAATTAGCAATAGTAGATATTTCTTTGCGTCATCTATGCTGTTTCTGCCTTGAAGGTGATATTACGGTGCAATAAACACGGGTGCATTATTTGACACCTAGAAAGTAACTTGAAAAATATGTCCTTCAAATATAACTACACTTGAATTAATGAAATAAGCAGTTATTGAGTCCTGAGAATGCACTTATGGAAACTAGTGCAGTTGCATTTTGAGGTAATACTCGGCAATCTGTGCACAAAACTGCCTAAAGTGCGCAAAATTTTCATTTGCCCTTCGCCAAACCAGGCCAACAACCAAATAAAATTTCAGTTATGATTTCGACAATGTGGCTTGCGATGGCTAGCAAAAAAAAAAAGCTGAAAAGTCGTTTCTAGCCAACGTTCGGTAAACAACAGCATGTGACGGCGTGTTGAGGTAGCGTGGGTACGCTGCGAGCTTGCTTCTCCGAGTAGTGATTAATGTTATCAACGGATCGTTCGCGAAAATGATCAAGACTATCCTCATATTTAATCAGTACGGAAAGATCAGGCTGTCAAAATTTTATGAGCATGTTGTAAGTATCCTACTTTCGATCTTGTGGGTAGCAAAGGGGCGTGTGCAACATCTTATCGGTTTCGAATCGAATTCTGTGGGATGTGTGCCTGCTTCGCTTGCGTAAAACAGTTGTACTGAATTTCAGCGTGAGGAGGAGCAGCAGCAGATTATACGAGAGATCTTTCAGCTTGTGTCCCGACGTGGAGAGGACGTCTGCAACTTCCTCGAAGGTGGAGCGTGAGTAAAGTCGTCTCACCACGCACAGCTAACTTTCAAGTGTACTCGAAAGGGGCGCTTTTGTTATTATTTTTTCTGCATGACTATCGCTGGCGAAGTGCACATGTCGTAGCCGGTCACAACGATGCTCAATCTTGTTTAGAGCTCTTCAGTGCGGGCCAGATAAGGGGAAAATAGACAGCATCTGCTCAGTTCGAGGTGAGCCACTTGTGCTTGTGTGGCTTTCGAGCCTTTTAGTTGCGCAGCTCAAAATAACGCGGATGCCGTTTTAACGGTATCCCTCAATAGCGCCCTAATTAGCGGGGCCAGGGCGAAAAGCAGAAGTTCGACTACATTTGCAGCATACAATTAAAGCGGGAAAACCATGTTATATATCACGTGTGAGGTCTTTTATTCCTTTTGTACCGAACATCACAATGCCCAATACATAAATCAGCTGCAAGGATCCGGGAAGCACTGGGGTTTATCAAGGCATGATCGATTTATAGATATTATTAAGTAAGGTGAAGTTTTCGAATTGGTGACCACCAAGGGCAGTGGAGGGAAACCGTGAAAGAGAGAGGGAAATTTAGAAAAAAGAAATCAGGAATATACTGGCCAGGTGTCAACTGGTACTGTGCTGATATAAAGGGAAGTTGTTAAATGTCTGCCTATGTAATGCACTGCTCAAGCAGATGACAAGATTACACTATTAACCCATTGGCTTCTGACATTTTCCAAATGCTGCAGGGCCAGTGGTGGTGGTGGTAGTTCTTTTATTCAAATAATAGTAAAAAGGAAGGAAAAGATTTTTGCTAGCCCCAGCATCTGCCATCGATACTGAAGCACCTGAGCTGGGGCAGGGGAAATAAAGGATAGCAGGCAGAATGGAGAAATTAAATGAAAGAGGTGAGGGGGCAGGAAGAGAGGGTAGGGAGCGAAGTAATATATACAAACTTTTACACAATAAGAGATGTGTCCAGGTTGCGCGCTTGATTAGTTCATTTTAGAGGAATTAAAACACGCGCACAGCACTGTGTTGGCTACAACTGGAGTGGGGCGTCCAGTTATCAATCGTTCAAGGTAGAACTCGCGGAGCGTTCGGTCACTGCGTGTAACTACCTAACGGAGGACAGACGGGACATCAAGCCCGTGTGTTCGAGGAACGCACACAGGCTCACCAAAGTTCGCTCACGAGTGTGCGCGCTGCCCTGCGGCCACAATAGCGTCTTGATGGAGTCTGGTAGTATGCCCTGCGCCCTATAGGCCGCAAGCATATCGCGACGAGCATCGGCGAACGTGGCACAGTGAAGGAGCAGGTCTTCTAGTGTTTCCACTGCACCGCATCCGTCACACACATCACTCGTCGCGATTCCGTGACGCTCCCGTCGTTCCCCGGGCCACACGCAGCCAAGTTCCATACAGATTTAGTTTTCCACTGGAGGCACGAGTACTGAACGAATGCTTGTATTGCTCTAAAAAGGGTCATCTAGAAATAAATTGTTTAAGAGGAATGACAAAAGATGTTTATTTCCATATTCCATGCATTCCATCGATGCATACCATTGATGTGCTCCATTTTTGGTGGGTCTACATCACTAATGTTATTCTCATCACTGTCTTTCTTTGTCAAAAGAATGTGTTGAAAAGTTGCTTTCAGTGCTACAATCAGCATCATCATCACTGTCAAAAACAATCTCCATTGTTTTTCAAATTAAAGACCATGCTTGCTCGCTGCAGTGGCTATTTTGTATGCCAGAAAACAGGCCAATGTTAGCAGAGGAAAAAAAAACTGAAAATTGAAACTACTGCTGTTTCTATCAGAAAAACGTCCAACATCTGCCGGCAACCAGTCATAGCATGTCGTCTTGGGTCAGGTACAAGAACTGTCAAAAGCCATGGGCCTTCATTTCAATGACTTTCTTAATATGGCCCTGCTTCCTGCGAATGTTAGCCCAATAGCTTTAGAACCCAATAGGTTAAAAACTGGTGATGGTAGCTGATGGACACGGTAGGTGCTCAGAGCATCTCCCCTTTTTATGGTAAATGCACTCGGGCTTCTCAAGGCTTTGTAACTACAGGGCGTTTCGTATTTATCTGCCTGGGTTGTAAAAAATTCTCCTGTGCAAACTACTGGTCTATTTTGGCTCAAGCAGTGACCCAGGGTAGCTTGTGATAGTCTGTTTTTCGGTAAATAATTTAATATCGGAACTTGCATGGACTGCCCGGATTAGATGAAACACTGGAGTCATCTGCGCACAGAATTTTCATCAAGGCAAGCGGGATAGCCTATTTAAGAGGCTGCACCATCTGACGAACTGCGAAGCAACCAATATTTCTGCTCGGAGCTGGGGTAGGTCTCGCAGTACCCCAGATGACGCAGCCTGTCAAATCTGCTGCTCCATTCGCCTAGATGAAAATTCTCCGTGCAGAGGACAGCAGTTTTTTGCTGACTCCAGACAATTCAGGCATGTTCTGATATTTAAATTAATTATGTAAAAATGAAGATAATCATAAGCTACCCAGTCTGTACTTTAGCCCAAGCAGGCAAGTAGTTTTGCACAGGAAATTAATTTACAACCCGGACGGATAAATGCGGAACACCCTGTATGTAGGGAAAAAAAGAAAAGAAAAAGATGTTAGTGTTATAAATTATGGATGTCAGATGTTGCAGGTATATGCCATTGCATTTGAGGCAACAGCAACATGTTACAGGTGATATGGTGTTTCCACCTGCTGTTTTAGACAGCTTTTTTTTTGCGACGTGCCGTGCAGATAAGCAATGTGGCCTTTTGTGATTTTGCAGTCTCATCGGGAGCTCTGACTACAAGATCATCTACCGCCGTTATGCCACCCTGTTCATAGTATTTTGTGCAGATTCTTCTGAGAGTGAACTGGGCATATTGGATTTGATTCAGGTGTGCTATTTTCACTTTTGTAAAAGACTGCGTGCTGCTTTTAAACTGGGTCAAGGATACTGCGGCCCTCAGTGTGGCATGCGTCAAGAGATGTACAGTTCGGGAGTCTCGCCAACATGCTGCAAACACAATGAAAGCTTGTGGAGTGTTTGTCAGAAGTGGAAAAGTGAAGTGATAACTGTTTCTATTTTTTGTGGCACCCCCTTTCTCCTCTCAAACATCGTGTACCCATTTCATAAAGGTTTACTTCTGTGCCTGTGAGTAATCAAATATTCGTTCATGCTTGCCACATATAGTTGACACAGTTACTGACTGACAGTGCAGGATTTACTGCACAAATGAGGACATCAGCTGAAAGTACTGCATATAAAACACAAGGATTAGATGTTGCAAGGCACAGCACTTTGTGTTGTCCATTTCATGCCTGTCGTTCATAAATTCGCTAGGACTATTAAGTAGACATATATAACTTGTCTATGTCTTAGCTTGCTCTCTGTGTAGTCATGCATGTTCGAATTGCTGCAAGCTCTGTGGACTCCATCCAATAATGTGTTAAGAATGGGCAGGTTATGCAGGCGCTTACCTTGCTACCAAATCTTTCTTGTGAAACTAGAAAGCATAACTGGTTGGCTGCAGACATCAAATGAAAAGGAGTAACTCCTAAGCAAGAAGTACAAAAAGCAAGGAAGGGCACAGAACAAGTATCGTTTTAGTCCCACAGGAAATAAGCACGCTATTACTAAAACAAAATTATGCCGTGGTCTTGTCAGCTCGCATGAATACGCAGAAGCCATGCAAGCATGCTTTTCACTTAGGCAGTCATGTGCGCCTCAGCCCTGACGATGACTCTGCTTGACTCTCGTCAGTCTCGTCAGTGCTCTACTGACGATACTGTTTTTTACAAAGTTGGGCAGTTTAATTGCAGAAATGTTCTCTTGGTCAACACATGTCTGCAGACAGTTGTGGGCAGAGTTTTCTGTCATTGCCGGCCATGCATGCATACAAAGGTTCTCTAGAAATAATGGAATTTTTTCCGTGTTGTTTCATGACTTCTGCTTGCATTGCCGAGGATTTCTTGTTCAGAGAGCAATCGGTGATCTTTTTGGTCAGTTTTGCTTGTTCAACAAATGAACAGCTAATTCAGTATCGTGAAAAATGCTTGAACTTGACAATGGCTTGTTAAAATATCTTCCTGTTCTGTAATCAGAACCAAGCTTTTATCTTCCCCTCCACTCTCAGTTGAGTACAACACGATCAGAATGAGTAGATGCACATTATTTAGACAACGTGCACTTTGAAGTGCCTAAAACCAATTACATGCAGTATTTTTTATGTAGCGGGAAGTCGTCATGATATAAAAGACGTTATTTTCCTATTTTCGGCACGAGTGACAATGTCAGTTCCGCTTTGTGAAAGGCCATTGAATGGCTGTTGTAGTTGTGAGATACAAAGGTTCTCTAGAAATACTGGAACTTTTTCCATGGGTGCATGACTGATATGGACTTGCTGACGGGATAAGAGCAGCAGCATTGTCCACAGTAATCTCTCTTTTTTTTTTTTTAATGTGTGTCCAAAACTTGCACCTAGTGATGTTGTTAGCCATAAAAATAGTGCCTTTCATAGTAAAAGTGTAGGAATCAGCTGATGCATGTTAATTAAAATTGCTCACTTGTGTTAAGTACACCACCATAACAACAGGCTTTTCATGCCTATTGGTTACCTCATGAGAAAACTATGAATCAGGTGTCTCGAGAGCACAGTAAGTAAAAATTTGAGTAGCTGACCCATTTTTCATAATGAGAACCCCAGCATCATTTTCAATATAGTTGTGGCATTTTTATGCCTGGTACTATCTCGGAGAATGTGTAATGTAAATAAACGTGCAGAATACCAGTCAAATTTGTCTTGCATACATGACGTGGTTCTTGTGTGCCGTTAGTGTATTTACTGCCGTCATGTTTCTGAATTCTATAACAGGTTCTGGTGGAGCTACTGGACAAGTCTTTCGAAAATGTTTGCGAGCTCGACCTTGTCTTTCACATGGACCAGGTCAGTGTATCCTTGTGCTTTGGCTCTTATGAGCTGCACTGCACACACAGTAATGAAGAAGCAGTAGGGATTTCAAGGCAGGCATGACTTCAATGACCACATTGGAGCACGTTTGAGTTGATCTTGTCCACAAAATTCTCTACACTGGCTCTTGTCCGCAGCAGGTGCAGCAGAACGAATGTGCTGTATGTGACGGGATCATCCAGATGGGTCCTGGGAGGGGGTACACAGAAGCTTTGTGCACTGATGTGCACTTGGAGAGATGTGGTTGGGATATGTACGGGATGTAATGGGATGTGGATGGGATGCGGGCTATGTGTTGGTGCATGAAAACGTGCCTGCTGTCTTCTGCCATTGGACTGTTTACTGTCCAGATTTGCCAAAATCATGTTGCATATAACTTTGTAGAAATGAGTGCATAGTTCATGCTATACTGTAATATGTAACCTACTGCAGTTACATGCCAGTTATGGCTGGTGTACCCATAAAGGGAAGAGTTCATCATGTTGCCAAAGACATAGCATGTGCAGTGAATAACACCACACGCACGCAGGCGGTCTTAGTGTATTGTTTTTATTTACGTCATGCCTCTACAATGAAGTTATGTCTGCCACAGACTTTATCCAATGGAGCAGATGATGTGCTGTAAGTTGTGAAGCTGTCTTTGCATTTTCATTAAATAACTACAGCAGATGCATTCACTATGTTGTGTAAGTTCTGTGTGTGTGGGCAATGTTTAAAATTCAAATGGGGATTCAGTTCCCAAGTGATAAGTTTCAAGTTTGGTACTTTGTAGACTTGCTTGTTGGGTGCAGTAGTAGAACCAGACATAGTGAAACGAATCAGTGGATGGGTGCATTGCACTCAACATCACTTTCGTATCGCTTACTTGTAGAATTCAAGGGTGACAAATGTGCAGTTGTCACCCTTGACTGCCGTGAATTGTGCAATAAAAGTGAGTTTCTCGGCGGGAGCTACAACGGCATCTAAAATTTCTAGGAATCTAAACTGCAAAGATGCTCTGGCTCTAGTTTTAGACTTATTGCAGCATGTGGTGTCTTTGTTCTTTTGGTTCAGCAGTTCCACTTTTAGTTCCTGGATTTATTTAGTAGCAGAAAGGCAGGTACCACTCCAAGCCTTGGTTTCTAAACAAAACCACTACCAAATTCTATCTTTGTGCACGCAAAAAATTTGAGCGCTAACAAGCTTGCGGCCTGGCCAGACAAGAATTAATGCCCATCTCGCTGTGTAATGAGGTGCATTGCTTTGCATAAGAGGTATTCACCTAAGTCGCGGCAAGAGCCGTGTGATGATACTAGCACCACTGGGCAGGTTGTACAAGTGGCCACAGTAGTGGGCACGGCTGATGTGCAGATAATGCATGCGGGCATGCGGCCTCCCTGTGCATGCGGTTTCATGAAACTGAGTACTGTGCCGTCAGGTTCAGCAGTAGTTGCCCTTGGACGCAGGAGCAAAGCTTAAATTGATGAGCTTCTTAATGATTTGTCTCAGCGCCCCTAAATGAATACTCATAGCCAGGCAAAATGTTTGCTGTCGCCGTAGCAACAATGTCAACTGTGCCACCCTCTGCAGCACAATTCTGCTCAAGCAAGGCTTGCAATGTCCCGTGAATATCCCCCCTGTATTCCAAAGCTACTGATGCTCCCCCTGCATAGTGGTAAACAGAAAAAAAAAAAATGGAATAATTGACATTTAGACCTTTGAGCCATGATTGTAGTACATGTTTATTTGTTTTAGCTGTTATATTTAATGGCATCAGCCTACAATGGACCATTGTGAAGGGAAAAAAAATATATCCTGAAAAGCTGTTTGGCAGACGTCATCAGAAGCTAATAAATGAGAGAGATATGATGGTTTAAACAGATGGCTGTGTTTTCCTAATTAATTGTCGACCAGTATAGGATGTGACTGCGACAATGTTGCATTCTGAAATTGCAAGAGTATGATAGATTTTCATACCTTTATCAATGGCTAACCTGTGTTTATGGTGAGCAATAACAATGGCCTTAGCTACTTACTGGACCAAATTTCGCTACTAATAGTGATGCAGACGATTTCTGAACAAATCGAATCGACGCTATTCTACAGTATTTAATATGTTTTGTAAGGTATCCCCTATCCTAGGAACTTCAAGAATTCCGAGATAACTCATGAACACAGTATTTGTGAGCTTTGGTTCTTTTTTGTAAGTAGTGCTGTCAAAATCTTTGCTGTAAATGAACTGGTTTCACTCCCAGCACAGGTAAATGCTTCCCTTATCCAATGGTGAAAAACCAGAAACCTTGCTCCACACACTGTCATCTTCTGGTGCTCCGTCTGAAACTTTGGTCACATGAGATCTGCATGCAGTTGTAATATTGTCACAGCGAACATGGTGTGAAATGGTAGACACATAGTAGATATGTGAGCTAGGGTGGAAAGAGAGACATCAATATCATTGATTTGCTTTAGGGAAGTGCAAATTTGCTTTAAGAGTTTCGTTTTGGGGAACATGAACATTGCACCCCTAACTCACTTCTGCTGGAAAAAGCCTGTTCACATTGAACTGTGTAGGCTTAAATAGATGATGTCTGTTGCGTAGGCGTCATTTTTGGTAGCCGCGCTTCTGCATAAGAGATAGCCATTTTCGCTGTTCATCTCAAACTGCATGGAAACATGAGTTTTTATTTTTATTTCAACCTTTTTTTTTTCAGTTTTTATTTTTATTTCAACGATACCTGCTGTGGCGGCTGTTTTCCAGTGGAGGTGGAATACAAAAACACATGTGCTGTGCAATGTCAGTGCATGTTAGAACCCCACTTGGTCTAAATTATTCCAAAGCCCTTCTCTACAGCATTACTCATTGCGCATGTACCGCTTCAGGACATTAAACCCCCCACTTTACATTTTTTTTACTTTCAGGTGCACTACATTCTAAATGAACTTGTGATGGGAGGAATGGTGGTTGAGACGAACATGACCGAACTCATTACTCGTGTCACGGAACAGTCAACCATTGAGAAGCAGGAAGTAAGTATTTCGTTCTGTATCAGTGTTTTTTCATACATGTACATTCTCAGTGATTTCTGCTCCAAGTCAGCCAGCAATTTCATTCGTAATCAGAACAAGCTGTTATTAAATTGAAGTATTGCTTACTGTGTACTCTAGGCTGGAGAGGATAGGCAAGTCAGTGCAAGATATCCCTCTGCGTGCACTCCGTGTGCGTTTCGAGGGTTTTAATAAAACAAAAGTATAGTTCAGCTCTCTGATGTTTATTGACAGACGTCTTTTTTTTACAAAAATATGGGGCACTCGTGGATGCTGGAGGCAGCCGGGCATATTGGCAGCACCATCATCTGCTGTGGTGCATGGATTGCTTGTCATGCCTTTTGGTTACTGCCTTCCATGTAGAGCTTTCAAGACTGTCTAGTTTTGAACGACTGCATCTCCGAGGAAATGTAGTGCACGCAGCTGCATATTGGACTACACGAGAAGCTTGTGCAATTCGGGGAAACACTTGGCTGAAATAGCACCTAGACGTTGTGGGGCTATGTTCGTAACATCGCAGCGCCGTGGCATTTTTTATACAGATATCAGATTCGAAATGATGCTGCATACATTTTCACGCTTTTCTGAAGAGTACTCTCTAGATGCTAACTAGGCACTCACCAAAGTACCCGAGTAAAGTACTTACCAGGAAGAGCGAGGCTCATCATAAGCAGACTGTCATATCTGCCTCATAACGAGTCCATCTAGGCACTTTTTTCTGGCACTCTGTGTCCGGTTTAAGGGAAGTAGGGCTTGTCCAAAGCATTCTTTTGATTTGCCAACAGATGGCAGCACAGGTACTGAATGACTGTTTTGCTACCATTTCTTAACAAAAAAAAAATTTTGTCTGTTAAAGGGTTAATGATTGGTCACTTTCACAGATGCATTGTGAAATGAGCAAATTATTTTGGAACGTTTTCTTTGTATTTATTTCTATGGACCACGCTCCTGCCCAATACCTTTGTCTGGGGGTAGCTGCAGCATGCTCATACGAGACATTACATACTTTCATATTCTGTCCTAGAATGTGCTCGCCTTTTGTCAGTGAAAAGATGACCTCACAGCTGCTCTCTAAAATCAGAAAACTACTATGAAATCTTTTTTTACATGCATTCCTGTCGCCCACACGCCTGACTGTTATCCCCACCTACCAATAGCAGTGCCACTGCATCTTGCTTAAAGGCCAACTCCGGCGTTCTTTTGTACCTCCTTTGATTTTGCTCAAACTTTTGTGGTACGTTCTCCACAGCTTTCTGGTCCTTTGTGCCAAATTTGACAGCTAGACAATGTTTTATTGCTGCGCAATTGAATTGTAAGATTTCCCATTTCGTGGCCTCAGTCGGGAAGATTTCTACAAGTAATGCGCACACGATATGTTTTGTGACAGTACGCGTGATGTCATAGGACGGTCTGTCGTGATGTCATACTTTGGTCGAAACCCAATTTCCGTTTTGTTTTCTGGTTTTTGCTCTTTTTTTATATACTTCTACTTGGTGGTCTGAAAATGGTTTTTTGTACTGGAGCAAGGGAACTCTAAAGAATGTGATGCGATTCTCAACTCAAAATGTTCAAAAAACCCCCGGAGTTGGCCTTCAACTCACAGATCGGTGTTGGCCTATGGGCAGTGTCTAGTTCCTTAGAAGCCTTGGTACCAACACCCCAGAAATTCTCCCAGAAGTGTGGAACTATTCATTAGCTAACAACTGCCAGAAAGAAACATGTCTGAAATGCTTTACATTTCTGGTGTTACTAATTATGTCATTTAAGAGCTGTTAGTTTTTTTAAGAGCATTCCTTATGATCACTAACATAAAAGGCTCTCATTTGTAGCCTCACCAGGTGAAGTGTGCGGAAACACAAAGTAAACTAATGTCACAAGCCAGAAGAACAGACCATATTAGTGTGGGTTTAAGTGAAAGTGGCTTGAAACTAAACAAGTAATCTCTGAGAATAAAGCATGATACGTTCAAGACCAACGCTTCTGCACTGAAGCAGCCTTAGTGTGAGTAGCATGATGAAGAATTACTGCGCTATCAGGTATGGGAAGATTGAAGAGGAGCAGTTTTCAAACCTTCTAAGTGAGGAACCTTATTTTAGAAGACTGCAGAAATTTTCATTTTCTTTTTTTTTTTAACTACGAAATGCCGTGTGCATGTGGAACTAACCTCCTGCCACAGCACTACTTGTAATGGTACCCGAAAAATATGATGCTGCAATGGCTTTTGTTGGTTCTATACACTAGTTGTAGGAGAGTACTAGGACTAAGGCTGTGATAGTTATAAATAAGGCAGTAGCACAATAGCGTGTTGTGGTAATAAAAAAAAAAGCCTGCACTAGCTTAAGCAAAGTGTTAGCCCACAATATGATAAGGTTGATTTCTGCAGACCTTATGGACATTCAGAAGCTGTAAGGATGCCACAGTATGTCAGCTCGTTATGTCATCAGCAGAGTAGCAGAAATAGGATAACTGAGCATAGATGACTGGAAAGAAAAGTGCAGTGAAAAAATTCTGCAGGCTGCCAAAAGAATAGGCGCCACCACGCTTGTGAGCATAGCTGCACTAAACCTGAGGCGTACAAAAACATATCTACTCAAAAGGCTGTCCATTTCTTCCAAACTAAAATCTTATAACAGAATAAATTCATAACTGCTCCTGCCAAAGACTGGGACAAATAGGTTACGGAAGGTTGTTTTTTTTTTTAAAGATCTACAGTTGAAAGCAGCCAGCTTTCTTTGAAGCAGCTAATTATTTGTGGTGGGAAATTTATTATGACTAGGCGTTGGACTTTTCAGTTTTCATTTTTTTTAATTCAGCAGACTTTTTTGGCATATATTCCAGAATGCAGTTTGATTTCATCAGTGAATAATATTTCCGTAGGAATAATTACGCCTTTCTTTCTGGGTATATGTGGCATTCCTGCGTGTTTGATGAGTAGTTGTTGTGCCTGTAATGAATGCACACATTCCCATGTTTAAAGCAATGGTTGTAACATGCTTTCTCTCTAAGAAAAAAATTAAAAGCTTGAAGTTCAGGGACTGTGCCACAAGGCAAAAGCGAGCGACACACACATACACTTATTCTGCTTAGGCAAGTGGAATGAGGCCTTTCTGTGTAGTTTCCGCAAGGGCACCTTGAGTCTCAAGGAGATGGTGCTTGGCGCCACCACAGACCCTTAGCCCCAATACCGAAGATGTGAAGGGTAGAAAACGTGAACGGTGGTGGTTGGAGCCATGGTCAAGCCCCGGCCGATGGGCTCCCCATCTGTATACCGGGTGGGGGCTCCGGGACCTTCTTGTGTCTATAAGGGTGAAACACAAGTGACAGAATAGGAACCCTTAATCCATACATGCCGCATGGATTCTCAATTTCTCCCTCTCAAAAAAGAAGATCGGAACTGGAAACGGTACCGCACCGAAGGAATCAAAGTTCCAACTCCGAAATCTACTGATAATTTCCCACAGTTCCTGATAGTCCACGCTTTCGAGCAAAACGCTCCAGTGGCTGCGCAATCAGTGTTTAATACAAAAGTGGCTGGTGGCTAACATAGGCGAGGAATATGAAGCAAAAAAAACTATCCTCAGGAGATCTGCTTGTACAGGTCGAGTCCAAAAAGCAGAGTGATGCATTACTTAAAAAACAAGAGAAACTTGCTGACCTTAACATTACAGTAACGCCTCACAGAAGCCTGAACAGCATTCAGGGAGTAATTTCTCAGTGGCTGCTAATGGCAGAGGATAAAAACGAGCTCCTCGAGAATTTGCGGGACCAAGGCGTAACATTCCTTTGCCGCATCACTATCGAATCACTATAAGGCATAAAGGGGAGGAAAAAACAACACCTCACTTCGTGCTTAGATTCGGCAGCACTCATTTGCCCGAGTCTGTCCGAGTTGCATTCATCAGGTGCCCAGTGCACCCATACATCCCTAACCCTAGGAGATGTTTCAAATGCCAAAGGCATGGCCATGGCAGCAAGACGTGTAGAGGCAAGAAGACCTGTGGCAAATGTGCCGAAACTGAACACGATAGAGACAACTGTCAAGCAACTGAAACAAAATGTGCAAATTGCAAAGGTCCACATGCAGCCTACTCGCGAACCTGTGAAGTATTAAAAAAATAAAAACTAATCACCAATCTGAAAGTACGAGAAACTATATCTTACGCTGAAACAAGAAAAAAGTTCAGTGAAGAGACATGCAGGTCATATGTTGACGCCGTGCGCCAGGGGGCCGAGCGGCATCTGGTGACAGTGGGCATACAGTACACCATTGTTGATGTGGGCCTGCCCCGACCCCCACCCGAACAGCACTCCGGTGTCGGCACCATTTACATTCCAGAGGCGCACCTGACAGCGGCCTCTGGCACAACCAACGTTAGCGGGAGTGGTAATACACCACTCCAACTTCAGGCCACTGCCCAGGCAGGGCCACCCACATCTCTGACAGGTGCAGCCAAGGCTGCCCTGCCATCTCAAAAGAAAGGTCCGCTGACCCCTGAGCCGGCAGGCTGCATGGCCTCCGCCCCATCGGAAGAAGTCACAAATCCGTACCTCCACGGGTTCCCTGCGGAAATCCATTGACTCGCAGGAGGCAATGGATATAAGCAGTAGCCCGCCTCCACAGCAGCTGCGGCGCAGCACCCTTGAAAACAAAAAGGAAGGAAAAATTCCAATAACAGGCTCCACAAGGCCGGGAGCATAGGTTTTTAAATACATCCCCAAAAGGCATTAGATATGGCGTTCCTAATTCACTGGAACTGTCGAGGCATATTAAAAAACTACAGTGACGTAAAAGATATTCTTGCTTTATATTCCTTGGTTGTTTTGTGTCTCCAGGAGACAAACTTGGGATCAAAACATAAAAATATTTTAAGCAAGTATGAAGTCTTTCGCCATGGCCGAGAGCAAGCAAATAGGCTCTCTGGAGATACTGCCATAGTTGTTCAAAGTGGTGTGGCCACTCATGAAGTCAAGCTTCAGACTACATTTGAAGCCGTTGCAGTATCTGTAAAACATTTTAAAACAATTACAGTATGTTCCGTATATCTCCAACCACACCTGACAGTAACACTCCATGACTTAGAAGACCTTTTAATACAGTTGCCAGAGCCATATTTGTTAGTCAGCGACATTAATGCTCACTCCAGTTTGTGGGGAAGTGAACAAACAGACACTAGAGGCCATATTTTAGAAGATTTTATTCTGTGCAATAATATATGCCTACTCAACAAGGGGAAACACACATACTGCTCTCCAAGCTCAGAAAAATGGAGCTGCATAGATTTTTCTCTTACATCGCCTTCTATATTTAGTTTTTTTAAATGGGATATCTTGGACAACCCATATGGTTGTGATCATCTACCCGTTCTTATCAACCTAACATCTTCTCCGCAAATCATTCCTACAAAACCACGACGTTGGACGCTCCATTTGGCCAACTGGGCGCTGTTTCAAGACAAAATAGATCCACGTAACTTAAGTATAGATGAACTTAATGAAATTGTCACAAACTGCATTATTTCCGCAGCGTACCTGGCTATACCTCAATCTTCTGGAGTGGTGAAACAAAACCACAAAACCTCCTGGTATACAAAAGAATGTAGAGTAACAAAAAAGAAACAGAACGAAGCATGGGGAAACCTTCGGAGGTACCCCACGCAGAAAAATATCATAAACTTTAAAAAGGCAAGAGCAGAAGCCCGATATATCAGCCATAGTGCTGAAAAGACTTCGTGGCAGAGTTACATGACATCCGTAAATAGCTCAACCATATCAAAAGAAATGTGGGAGAAGGTATGGAAGATGAATGGTAAATACTCCCCATTCACACTTCCCCTTCTAACAGCCCCTGGTATACAGACAAACATTGAAGAACAGGCAGACATTTTAGGTGAATATTTTTCAGCAGTTTCCATCTCATCACATTACACAGAATCTTTTCTAAAGTACAAAAACACAGCCGAGAAACAGACTCCCTATAAGTGGATATACAAATGAACCATATAATAACTTTTTTACAGTTCAAGAAATCAACACAGTCTTGTCCGCTGGTAAACAGACTGCGACCGGCCTTGACGGAATACACTATCAAATGCTGTCCCACCTCTCTGAACCTGCCGCAGGGGCACTTTTAAGTTTTTTTTAATAAGGTTTGAGTATCAGGTAAACTACCCGAAGCCTGGAAGAAGGCCATCATTGTTCCATTTTTAAAGCCCGAAAAACCACTAACCTCTCCAAGTAGTTATAGGCCCATAGCCCTCACCAGCTGCCTTGCAAAATCTTTTGAAAGTATCGTGAATATTAGATTGACCTTCGTGCTAGAAGCCTGTGAGCTTCTCTATGTCCATCAGTGCACTTTCAAAAAGGCATGCTCCACAACAGACCACCTAGTTTGTCTTGAAAATACTGTCCGTGAAGATTTTGTACACAAACAACAATGTCTTGCTGTTTTTTTTTTTATTTAGAGAAGAGAGAGAGATGGTTTATTTATAGGAAAAGGCAGAGAGGTTGGCCTGAAAAATAAATATCTGGCCTGCTACTCTGCTCTGGGGGATGGGAAGAGGAGATAAAAGAAGGTCACGATGGGGGACGATGATGATGGGAGGAGGCAGAGGAAAAACTACTTTAAAAAAAAAAAAACAAGGCACACTTTCTGACATCACAAACGCGAGACAAGGTCCCTGTCGCTCAAAAAGCGTGAGAGCGCTCGCATTGCCTTTACAGTTCTAAAACTATGTGGCCAAGCGCCGAGGATCAAATCCTCAGAGAGGAGCGATGTGTCCATAGGCTTCAGAGCAGATGCGAGTATGAGTCTTTCACGTGCATACGCTGGACACGCCCCTAAAACATGTTCTATAGTCTCTAGCACGCCACATGTGGTACATCCCGGGGAGTCCGCTTGTCCTATTAAGTGCAAGTATTTGCGCGTGAATGCCACATTTAAGCATAGTCTACGGATAACGCATGCAATAGGGCGAGGTATTCCGCGAGGAACTGAAAAGGTCATCGTCGGAGCTAGCCGTTTAAGGCGGATGTGGCGGGTGTCTGGCAGGGCCCAGTACCTAGCCGTCGCCCTCCTCATCAATTCCGAAAGGAGACAAGTTGTGTCCACTATAGAGAACGGTGCAGCTGTACGCAGGCCACTGCTGAAGGCGCTCCTTGCTTCAGCGTCGGCGGTCTCATTTCCATCGAGTCCGCAGTGTCCGGGGATCCACTGAAACACTATACGGTGCCCGTTTCCCTGAGCAAATGATACGAGACTAATGATATCAAGAGCCAGAGCTTGGTAGGCTGTGTGGCGTAGGAAGCATCCTAAAATGTGTAGCGCAGGTTTACAGTCGGTGAAAATGCACCACTCCTGAGGCGGTTCTCCGCAGATGTGGCGAATCGATTCCCGAAGGCCCACAAGCTCTGCAGCAGGTGAAGTAGACTTGTGTCCCAAAATGAATCTGCGGGTCGTCTGTTGTGCAGGGATTGCGAAAGCTGCTGTTGATGCATTTGGAGACGCAGATCCATCCGTGTAGACGTGCACACATTTGTGGTATTCTGACCAGATGTAGGCAAGTGCGAGTTGCTTCAGTCCACTAACCGGCATCGCAGACTTCTTGATTATGCCAGGGATATGCAGGCAGACTGAAGGCTGAGCCATTACCCATGGGGGCTGCAAGGAATGATGCGGCAGGGCATAGTCTAATGGCAATTCGGAGCGATGGAAGCGCAGTGCGCGTGCAAAACTGCTGTCCGGTCGCTCATCAAAAATCTTCGTCAGCGGGTGACAGCGGTGCCGTGTAAGCGCACGTAAATATACACGAAGTGGTTCGTGTGACAGGTAGACCGATTTAGAGAAAGCATATGATACAACCTGGAGGTACGTGATTCTTCACGACTTGGCTGAACTTCATATTCGTGACAGGATGTTTAACTGCCTAAAAGTCTTCCTGTCAAACCGTTCATTCCTTGTACGCCTTGGTTCAACCCTCTCGAGAATTTTCATTCAGGAAAATGGAGTGCCTCAAGGGAGTGCTTTAAGCACGACCCTCTTTGTTGTTAAAATAAATTCAATTAGTAAAATAATTCCAAGGTCCATTATGTATTCAGTCTATGTCGACATTTTTCAGATAGCTTGCACGTCCTCAAACATATCAACATGCGAAAGACAAGTGCAGTTAACAATAAATAAACTTTCAACATGGGCTAATCAAAATGGTTTCCGGTTCTCCCCACAGAAGACAGTTGCCATTCTCTTCTCACTCAAACGTGGCCTACAGACAGATCCTAGACTACACCTGAACAAAACCGAATTACCGGTAAAGAGTGACCACAAATTTCTGGACATAACTTTTGACAAAAAACTGACCTTCTTGCCCCACATAAAGAACCTCAAGAAGAAAACTTCTCGATCATTAAATATCTTAAAGGCACTTTCACGTAAACGCTGGGGGTCTGATAGGACCTGCCTTTTACGCATCTACTACAGCATAGTTCGCTCTAGCGTAGATTATGGATGCATAGTGTACAATTCAGCTCGACCGTCCTACCTGAAGCAATTAGATCCAGTACATAACTCAGGTCTGCGCCTTGCAAGTGGGGCATACAGAACATCACCCGTAAACAGTCTATATGTAAATAGTAACGAACCAGCCCTTGCAGATAGAAGAGCCATGCTCACATGTGCGTGCGTCCTAATAACCTGTTCACTACCAAAACATCTCTGCTACTCCATAGTTACGAAGTGCCCGTCTAAGCAGCAGCACTTTAACTTTACGTCGGAAGTGCTGTAGTGCAAGGTAAATGGGAAAAGGTAGTTAGGTTGCTTCAGTGCGCATCAATTTTCTCAGCCGAATGTTATGCCATTTCAGTGGCTGTATCAAGAATAGTCAAAAAGAACATTCAAAGCAGCATTATCTACACGGACTCGCTGAGTGTAATCACGGCACTGAATGCCAGAAATGTAAGAGAACCTTTAATAGGAGATATAATACCTACATAACATAGCTGCTGACATCTGTGGAGTCCAGTCCTTGTCCGGACGAGGACCTTCGCTGAGGACACCCAATTTTTGAAATAAATTATGCCATGTGCTTGACGCATGATAGTCTCAGTAGCTTATGCACCATAAAACCCAATACAATACAATACAATACAATACTTTCTGTGTAGTTGCCTTCATGTCAGAATGACTTTACCTTGTTTGGAGGAGGTTGTTAAAAGCAAGTTTATTTGAATGAAATTAAGCTCTGTTGGACACCAAGCCATATCGGAATTAGTGGCAGCGAGAGAGCTGACACGTGCACTGCTCATAAGGGATTCAGGACTGTAAATATACCCTATGCAGATTGCATAAAATTAGTAAAAAATAAACTTAAAGAAAAATGGCAGTCTACATGGAATACCGAAGAAAATAACAAACTACATTTAGTAAAACCTATTCTGGGAGAATGGAGAACATTCAGGTATCAGGAACGTTTTATAGAAGTAATTTTATGCCACCTGCGCATCGGACATGCACACCTAACACATGACTTTCTACTGACAAAACAATACAGACCTTTATGGGAGAAATGTGGAGATGAGCTCACAGTAAATCACATCCTATTCTCGTGCACAGAACTCGAATGGCTAAGGAAAAAATATTTGACTGCATTTTACAATGAACGCATTCCCTTCCACCCCAATTTACTTTTAGGAGGTAATCCACTCACAGGTACTTCATCTGTTTTTAGTTTCCTGAAAGAAGCGGCAATATTAAACAATATTTAGTAACACAGAACCATTAAATGTAAAAATTCTTACCCTGTGTTTTGACGCATTTTGTGGTGCATCTCATCCATTTTCTCAGGCCTGAGAAGAAGGCTAAGGTCTACATTTGATTTGTTGGGCTCCTCAGAGTCCTTGTTCGGACAAGAACCTTCGCTGAGGACACCCAATTTTTGAAAAATTATACCATGTGTTTGGCACATGATAGCCTGAATAGCTTATGCGCCATAAAAGCTAATACAATACTTTCTGTGTAGTTGCCTTCCTGTCAGAATAACTTACCTGGTTTGGTGGAGGTTGTTAAAAGCAAGTATATTTTTTGCTTTTGACACACTGCACATTCTTTTATTCATAGACCGAAATTCGGAAGCAGCAAATGCTTAGAAGAACAAAGTGTAAGGGGGAAAAGTACGCCAACACAGATTCGAACTTTCTCTGGGGTCGGTCCCCGGAGGATCAAGAAAACTTCACCCGACTGAGCATGTGCGCGAACAGAGACGGAACAGTTTATAATGAAAGATGCTACTGAAACACTGACAGAAAGCACGGTAAAAGACAACGGAACATTAGAAATGAGCTGAGAGAAAAGAAGTAGTCTGTGGAGTTCAGTCCAGCGGGGCGAAACGTGGTGCACCGGTGGAGTGAGGTTAGTGCGGCAGGTGACCGGGGTGTTGCCCCTGTGGTAATAACTGTCTGTGGCTGGAGACGCGGCAGGGTCAAGCACTGCCGCAGGCCTGACGTTAGCAGGATGCTAGGGCGCTGCGCTCATGCAGCAGTGGCCACGACACTCCTAAGGCCTAGTCGCGCTAGGGAGGAGATGGCCGCCCAGGTCTGGTCACCCGGGAATGGTAGGGGCGACACTTTGCCCTGCGGCAGCAGGCTCTGAACACGTGCCGGCAGGAACCACAGGTGGGCAGCAACTGGCCATGCCCAACACGGCGCCCACCGTCTTAAGCTGCAGGAGGCAGGACTGGGATGGCAGGCCCCTGGTTGCACCAAACTGTGCGAAGACGGCTTCCCAAGTCTAGTCGCTCGAGTCCTCAGCAGCCTAACGTCCGCAGCCATGCCCGTTCTCCTCTCGTGCTCTGCTCCTCACGCCGTTCCAACCGTCATGCTCTGTCTTCGGTTCTTCCTCTTTTTTCCAAGCGTAATGCAGCCACTATTAACGTCCGACAGCATTCCGACGCTACGTCCGACAGCATTCTGCAACTTCACTTTCCCCATCTGCCGCCGCGGTGGCTCAGTGGTTATGCATGGCGCTCTGCTGCTGACCCGAAAAACGCGGGTTTGATCCTGGTCGTGGCGGTCGAATTTCGATGGAGGTGACTTGATCAATTGCAACCAGATGGTTGAAATTTCTGGAGCCCTCCACTACGGCATCCTTCATAACCTGAGTTGCTTTGGGACGTTAAACACCCATAAAACCATGAAACTTTCCCCATCTTTTTTTTTTTTTGAAGTTTGAAGTTTATTCATTGTTAAAAAGGTAACAAACACGCAATAAAGCAGGAGCTAAAGGTGTAGTCTGACAGGGGCTCCTGCCCTATCGAGCAGTAACGGCAGACAAAGTGCAGTTTCAAACAAAAAAATAGGAGGACTTGGTAGTTTAAGTGTTGTGTGCCATAGTTTGTGTGTATGCGTGGTGTTCTAAGTGTTTCTTTTCGTAAGCAGTATCGACTTGGTGTCTTAGGCACGACATTATCGTATAGTTTTTTTTTTTATGTATTGTGGAAGCTTGTAATAGTATATCTGACTAGGTTTAAGGATTTCATGTTTTAAGAAGAGAGGTCTAGTTAGTAAATCTTGAGGTCTACCCCCATAGCTTTCAAACATTCTTAGAATTTTTTTCTGTAATATGGTTAACCGGGTATAATTTTTTTTACTCGTAGTACCCCATACTAGGCTGCAATATGATAGTCCCATCTGGATGTGTATGTATCCTCTCTGCCTTCATTGCTCCTAGCGTTTCTTTTCGGACACGCTGCTCGCCTGAGATGTGAGAGCATCATATTGCATACGAGAAAGCCTTCTCCGCTTTCTGGAAGTCACTGATTGTTTGTATGTGGGATGCAGTGGAAACTTTGTTGAAATCACCATCTGCCTCAACATCTTGCAATTTGTTCCTTCCCTGTATTCTTCCTCTTTGAAATGTAGCAGGCACACAGCAGCTGTTGAGCTTGGCTGCCCTTGTCACTGCTTTGCCTCGAGATGTTGCATAGGTGCGCCTTCCGAATGTTTGTGTTGGACTGTAGTTCATGGTGACAAAGTTAGGGGTTTCTTGCGGCATTAGATTAGCAACACAGCAAGCAACAGTTTTTAGGCATTCTCGAAAGCCCCGATGAGGATATGGCAAAGACGTCACTTGCATGGCCATGGTGGGAGTATGTGCAGGAGAACTTATCCCAGGGACATGCATTCGTTTTCCAAGAAAATCTAGGACAGCACACCGTGTGTCTGGCTTTTTGCTAGCGCGGTGTGCAGCATGCAATGCCACCACAAACACAAGGAGTGGCGCTGCGTTGGGTGCGTTTAAAGTGTAATTTTCCCGCCTTGTCACCTTATACCCCTGTCACACAGGACGTTTACTGTCACTTTCAACAAGTGACATTCAACGAATGTGTCATTCATGCAGTGTCACATGATGAGCTTTAGTGACATTTGCTGCAGAATGCACTTGGGCAATAGTGAACTAGGTGAATTCACTCCACTTGGTCCGGCAAGGCGAGTGTGTATTCGCAACAGCAGTGTTCCGACATAAAAAGAATCGTTTTGAGAATTATACGGTCTCATAATCTGCATCTTATTTTCTTGATTGTGTTTTCTAGTGATAACTTGTTTTCAGTCATCAACAAATAAAAATAATGTGCACACTTGAACAGCTACTTTTGCTCTGCCAGATGATGACAACCGCTTTTCGTGATAGGCCTAATGAGTCCGCGGGGTTCGTATGAGCAATGTCAGTGGTTGTGGAGGGCAAATTCACAGGTTTTAGCAAATGCAAATGGCCGACGAGTGTAGCTTTGGCAACAGTGACCTGAAATTGACTATTGCTTGCATTACAGGACGCGCATACAATGAACGGCAAGCTCCAGTGGGACCCAGAGCGCTGTGCAATGCCGCAGGCAGCCAGCAGCAGTTGTTGCCATCGCTTGTGGATAACAAATAAGGCCATTTCAGTTAATACGAACGATCACCGAACATACTCCTGGATAAAGTAGCTTAAAATTAACTATTCGTCACATCGGAGAAAGCAGTGACAACTAGCGAGAAGCGCTGTACCTACGTACCCAATATCAGCAACCGGGCTACCAAGTGTTGCCTAGGTGCGCAATCACATTGGTACTTTCCAACTTTCCACAGAGTTGTCGCACTGTGTAATCAAGCAAGGGTACAACCAGTACAAAATTGGGTTTATTTAATATATAAAAAGTGCAGCTTGCCTTTTATGTACTATGCTATGCAAGCAAGCACTAGCTGTATGTCACAGCGATTCAAACAAGACTACTGGAGTGGAGTCATCCTGAGCGATATGTTCCTGGAGAAATTTCATGCTTATGCGGTAAATGCTCAGCGGGGTACCATGATATTCAAGTGCTCATTTAGTGAGTGCATGACTTATTTGTTAAAGAAGCAGCATAAAAAGCGAGCAACACAAATAAAAATCAACATCCACAGAACCGAAGCAGTCATCCGGCGTTGTCGTGTTGGTCAATGTAGGCTGTGTTTGCATTTCGAAGGCGTTCCAAAATCTCGAATGTCTTCGCGGAGCTCCGGTGACTGAAATGTATCTCAGCTGAATGCCGCCCCAAAATTTGTGTAGCAGCATAAGGCAGCAGTCGAGTCATCATTCAAAATGCCCGTGTAGTAGCGGTATTACTTGTCTTGGATCATGATGCTTTTTCTAGTTAACAACATGTATTGAGATGTTGAAAGAGAACTCTTGGCATCGTTGCTTCGCCAGAAATTTGAACCAGATGCTTGCCTGCGTGAAGGATCCATTGTTGTCTACGTAGACGCAAGCATCCAAGCCTGTGAAGTAACAACAGCAATCTACTGCCCGTGCAGACCTGCCTTGAACCAAACCTCTAGGTTTCAGCTTACGGAACACCCTTCATCCTTTTGTGCTGAGCTCGTTGCAGTTCAAGAAGCACTCTGCTCTGTGGCCGCCACAACTATGCTCCCTGCAGCCCGCGTTGTCATCCGCACTGACTCCCTTCAAGTAGTCTGGTTGCTACAACATGTTAGCCGTTGCCCAACGTTATGTCAGGACATCCACCGGCTCGCGGCACGCATCCCGCAGCCAGTACGTATCGAGTGGGTCCCACGGGATCTGCTGACCTCTCAAAGCCAGTCAGATTTAGCAACCCGCCTCGCGACTTCAGGCTCATCGTTGCCTCGGTTCCTTCATTTGGACAACTTCACCCTCCTTTCATCAAGAAAGGAACTCCTCCGGCGCCGCACATGTGCTCTCATCCCTCTGTGTGTGGTAACCCTCCCCCACGGTCTTACCCGTGCAGAGGATGTTGCGTTGCGCTTAGGAGGATCCGGGTCGGGGTTGCCCTCACACCTGCCGTCATTCGGAAGTGGCCTCAGTACCGTGATTTCTTTCCTCGGCCTGGGTGTCCGATATGGAAACGCGAGGACATTGAAACCGACATTCATCATTTACTGTTAGACTGCCTAGCTCTCAAGCCTACAAGGATCCGGCACTTGAAGGTAGCGGTTCTTTCACCAAGCAACCCTGCTTTATATATTGCCTGGACGCAGGGACCGTACCACCGCTTTCTACTGGACTCCATCACATCAGCTAACCTTTTTTCATTAATTTAATCATTAATACATCTTTCATCACACCTTTGCCCATCATTGATGCCCTGAGGCAATAAATCTCGCTAAAAAAACTCTCAAAAATGAACTTGGAGTGATTAGATAAGATTCTAAAAATAAATTGAAATAAATTGTAAGTAGCTGTAAAAAATTACATAAATTGGTATGAAATTCTGTGCTTTAAGTATTTACGCTAAGGCAAATTAATTTCCACAAGGTACTGCACAACATTCATCACCACTACCATCATTTACAAATGACACTTGTTTTCCTCGTGTGACAGCATGCACCGAAAGTGTCATTCGTTCAAGGGAAGTGCATTTTGGGAAAGTGCCACTAAAGTTGCTCATTTGACAGAAGTATTAGTTTCAGTCTCTAAGTTTTCTATTTTACTGCGTCTTCATGTTGTGCCTCTCTCCTTTCCACGAAATGTCTATAACCGAGGGACAAGGTAAAAAATGGCCAGGCTTAGCTTGGTTAAGCCAAGAATGCGTTGCATATCTCGATGGAGTTCCGTGCTGCTCCGTTGACTCGATCGCCATTGAAACTGCCCGTGTAGCAGCGCTCGATCGCCTTTGAGTCGATAGACTATCGGTTCGAGGGCCCTCGAAATGCCCGTGTGACAGGGGTATAAGACTGTCCCGGCGAAGGAGCGCAGCTCTTTTATACATATGCCGTGACGTCAATCATAGCGCAGCGCCCCTAGCGGGACGAGCGGTAGTCAGGTGGTGGCTGCGGCCGCGCGCGACCGCGCGAGTTGGGGCCCAGCTTTTCCTCCGTGACGTCACGCGCCGGCGCAGCGCCCCTAGCGGGAGGAGCGGGAGTCAGGTGGTGGCTGCGGCCGCGCGCGACCGCGCCAGTTGGGGCCCAGCTTTTTCGCCGGCTGTCGTGACGTCACGTCACGTGGTTTGGTGGCTGCCCGGCCGCGCCCAAGGGCTGAACTGAGTGATTGCAATATGCAACGCATAAAATTTGTCTGAGCTGTTGGCTTTTGTGAGTAAGGTTCTATGTTCGCAATGTGAGTGCTGGAAGTTTGCAAAGAAAATGTATGTTTAGGTCCAGTGAGACGGGCTGCAGAACTGGGTAGGCATTCGAATTGCTTCCAAAAATCTTTTCTTCATGCACTTTCTTTTTGTCGACTGCAGAGTTCCTGCTAAGATGGGTGCCATGTGTATGTGCTGCCATATTGCATGAACCATACACCAGACCAGCAGTTATGAAAAGTCACGTTTGCTTTGCGAAATTTGTTGCTAGTGAAAAACTAGTTCACACTACATAGACTGAAAACCGTTTGAACAGACTAGGTGAGCTTGTATGCTACAGAAACCATATATTGTTCATATTTTTTGCATGTTTTACACTACCACTGGCAAAAGTGTGCTGGATGCCGGGTTCAGGAAAAATGTGGAGTGCCGTGCACTCTCAGTAAGATGCATGGAATTTCAATGGCATGGCACTTCAAAATATTTGTGGATTCAGCATCTCGGAAACTTTTGGCACATAGAGTACACACTAAATCTCATTCACACACAGAAGTCAAACTGCTGGCATAAGTATTAATTTGTTAATTTCTTTGTTCATTATTAGTAGCCTAAATCATCTCTGCACTCAAGTAAGTCAAGAAATGGACTGCACTGTCTTTCTTCTCTGATGCTTTGCTGAGTGGAAATTTTGTTTATGTGTGACAGTGTCATTGGTATGGTAATGTATGAATTCGTTCTACGTGCTGATTTCTGTTATGAGTGCATATGCATTAAGAACAAAGTGGTGTGATTTGTTTTTCTTTTTATTTGCTTTTGTTAACACTGCACATGGCTTTTCTTATGTACTGTCCAAGGTGCAGATTAGTTCAAATAAATTAAGTCAAAATGTGGATTTAAAAAAGAAAACTGTACTTTTTGTTTCTGCAGGGAGGCTTTGCAAAAGGCACTGCCAAGGCCATCACAGCCGTCAGGAACGTGAATTTGTCACGGCACATCAAGGACATAAAGCTGCCAGATTTTTCAACACTTGGTCACGTGAAGATGTGAGGACCAGTTCTGTGCAGTGTAGCATTGCTTAGTCATGTTTTAGCCGTCCACAGCCTTCGAGCTTTCTTGTTGGCGATGTTACTTGTGCTCTTAGTGTAGTTATGCAACCGAACTATGGCCATGTACTCAACATTTTTGTTGAGTGCTATGCTCTTTCATTTGGTGATTTAATTCAGCATGGTGCGTGTTGACAGAGCCTTGCACTGAGAGATTTTCTGCCCTTTGCCAATTTTGAAGCCTTGCGACTTCAGCGGTTATTCTCCTTCACAAAGTTGCTAATAATTTGTAAGCTTCTCCTTGGCAGGCTATATATCATGAAGATATGGTAGCTGTTTCTCTGAACGACTGTTTATTAACTGATGTTCAAACTGCATGCAAATGCCTTCCCTTGCTCTGTGAGAGGGAATGTGCTAACAACATTCCATGCTTATCAAGGGTACACGTGCACCTCTCCTTGAATGAAATGTATGTTTGATGAGAAGTGTGCACGGAATACTACTTCATTCCGAGTGTTTATTGCCCGACAGGTTTGCACTTGTATCAAAAATTGATGCTAACTGTCATCACTAAGGAGGCTGTCAACATGTTCATTCCTTGCATGTTCAGAGTTTACAGTCCAGATACACAAAAAAGTGCTATTGAAGACACCTAATAAACTGTTTTCATCTAAAGGAGCAATAATCAGGGTTGTCAAATTGCACTCTAATGTTTTAGGAAGTACTAAAGTACTGTTTTTCCTCTGTGCCCAACATACCATTAAAGACTTCATATTTTCATACACGGACCTAGCTTATGCTGGAACTGATATGCCACTCAAATTTTTAACAATGCATGACGGTATTGTAATTGGAAACGATGTCTGACATCATTGTGATTCCATTAGGCTTGAATCCTAGTTTTTGTTGGTCACTGTTTTGCAGACATTTTTTTAATATATATGTTGAGAGCTGTTTTAAGGGTATTGATAAATGTGCTTGACCATTTCTGGTTTCAGAAAGTTGTTAATCCTCAGATGACAATAACATGTGATATCACAGTGGACATGAATGCGACTTTGCTTTGACAGCTACTTAATTATATAGTCATGACGACCCAGTGTCACTTGTTGTTGGTGTGCTGGTTCATAGCACTCATCCTACTTATGGAGATTATATATTCTGATGGCATGTTATCATGTGCTGCAATTGAGGACCCAAACCTGTTTGCCTTTTTGCAATGCTTGTACTCAAAGCGTACACGATAGCTCGAGTAAAATACATTATTTTCTTGTACACCACGAGGGCACTCCGAAGGTTCCATGCATAACTAGTCTGCTCAAGTTGCTTTCTGATGTGCTGTTCTTTTTGCTGTTTATTGCATATTATTCGAGCGTGTTTTGTGTCAGAGACATGTGTGGATTAATCTGAAGAGAGTTATGACCCAGCATTGGGGACAAGGGAATAGGTATGTAAAAGGGTAAGAGAGTGACGATGAGCGAGAAAGGTCATCAGTTGAAGATGTGTGTAGCTAAGTCATAACCTATTGTGCGAGCATAATGTCTGCAAACGGCAGATCTAGGGTATTATGTCACCTCTGAATGGCCCAGTAGTGAATGAATTTTTACTGTATGGAGAAACTCTCTTAGGAAGCTTTTTAATTAATTTGTGCAGCATTGCTTTTAAAACCACCATGTGCCTCTGCTTCACATTGACATGAAACTGCATTTAACATGGGGTCTGTGATTGACCAGTGCAATATGATGTGACATCAGGAGGAAGTTTTAAACTGAACAGTACCACGTCTAGCGGAGCTGTATTGGTTTTATTTTTCATGTGCCAAAGTACTTTATATTTACACTTCATTCTGGGGGTGATCCTACCAAAGATTCACTCTGTCATTAAGAGTGATTGTTCTTGTGTGACAGGGTTATGTTTTGCTACTTAATAACTAATGCCAGCAATACTTATTTTTGGAATACTCTTTGTATATTTCACTTTTCTCATTGTTAAAGAAGAGTGTATACCTTTTTTGCACATTTACACTCAGTGCCAACACAGTTTACATGTTGTTTAGCAAGGTGATGGCTGTGTAGACTGCATCTTAGACTGGGCAAATAAAGAAGTGTTTGTAGATAAATTTGATGAGTACATGTTTGGTTATCAGAATATTGCTTTGACTATTTATAGCATCCGTCTACAGAGAAAGCCAGCTCTGAAAGCAGCACTTCAAGGTAACTAAAACATAAGTTTTGAAGTTATTGTACTCCGTTAAGAGGAGGAAAACGAGAACAGAACCCTCTCACATTCTCACGTTTGTGTGCGACGTGACATAGTTTGTTGTTCAAGGTATTATTCAGGAAGTGAATCGCACCACCGAGAATAAGCGTTAGCAGCGTTTTTAGAGCTTAAATGCAGCAAGCTTCATATAGGGTGGAGACGGGCGGGGGTACTTTTGCTCTCTATTCTAGGTACAAACTGACAGATTGGATGCCTAACTGGCACTTGACTGTTATTGAACAGTGAAGATCAGTGTGGCATTCGAAGGCTTCGAAATAACCGTACTAAAATTCTTAGGTGCCCTTTTCCTCCTGTATGCAACCCGCGGCCCCCGTAACGGCGCCATTAGGTCATGATGCCATTAGGCCATGACGTAAATAAAGTTGTTCCTCCTCCTCCTCCTCCGAAAGCTCGGTGCCCAGGAATTTCTGAATTTCACTTCTCGCATTTTCGTGGAGGTTAAGTGCAAGTACTCGTGTATCCTGAAGTTCCGGTGCTCGTTTAAAAATCTTAATCCGTCGAAACGGTGGTGAAGATTAATCCGGGCCTCCCTCTACTACCTTGCATAGCTCAAAACTAGATGTCACTTTGGCAGGCCAGAACGGCAAGCTTCCGTTTCTCCTTGAGCGCGCCTCTCACTCGTTGGCTGCAGTCGCCATGGTTACTGTGGTTTTATGTAGGGTGCGCAAGGACCGCGCACTCTCAACCCTCATTGAACAGAGGCACCGCTATAGTCGTATGCAACTTAGCTCTGCTGCAGTGAAGCTTCGCCTACATTCAGGACCGCCACATAGAATTCCTCCGCGATACAAAAACAAAAGTAGTTAAATATTTTATCGTTACCTTAACAAGAAACTTATCACCAGATGGAATTATAAGCACTAGAATTGTACTGTCTCTGGCTAGTCTGATACAGTGAAACATTGAAAAGCTGATTCCGTTTACTCTCGTGATTTTTCAGCGGATTAATACTGGACGCCGCGGACCATGGCCCATTGTTGCAGACTGCTTTATTTTTTAAAGTTATATCCTGCTATAGATTATTTCTGATCCGCAGCTTAACCAGAGAGCGCTACGTGAGCCGGGGAAACTTTACTCCACTTCCTGCATGCCTTTCTGTCGCTTCTCCATATAACACTAATGTCGTGGGGGTAAGCGCGCTTCCTTTTGCGCTAGCTGTCGTTTAACGGGACATTGGACAAATCGATTTAATTTTTGTGCTTAGCAAAAATATGTATTTTGTTCTTTGTGGCCGTTTTGTTTTTGTTCGGCAGCAAAATAAGCATTTATTTCTCAGAAGATTGGATTTGAAAATGCAACAATTTTTTTTTTCTCGGCCACTCGATTCAGACTCGTGACATCAACGATGAAAAGGATTCCGTGATCATGAGAGGCAGTAAATGGCGGGTTGACCTAGTCACAGAGATCCGCAGAAAAAGAAAAAAATTGACGTCACCCTTCCTCTTCCTAGACGAAAAAGTGACAGCGAGTGTTGTACCGTGCCTCGATTCCCTCTCCATTTCAACCGATGGAAGCATGCACTGCAAGGTGATGAAAATTGGCTGTAGAGAAAATAACTTGGGCGTAAAACATAACAGCTTCACTTTACCCGCGCTTTGAGGGAAGGGAGGGAGTTAAAGAAAGAAGAGAAGAAAGAGGCAGCGTAGTAGGGGGCTCCGCATAAATTTTGACCACCTGGGTTTCTTTATCGTAGTCTTTGTCAAAATTACACAACCCAACGGGTTTGCTTCCAAGACGAGTAGCGGGGCTTTTTAGCACATCTGACTGAGCTAAGCTTGGGTAGGTTGAGGACCTGTCAAGTTCCTCCCGCCTTCGTGAGATTAGGGTTCCTGAGTATGCAAGAGGAGAGCCGCACTGCAGGCCTCAGGATCGGACCCCTTGGGCTCAATACTTTTGACACAGACTGTACGTGCACCGATATCGCACAGTGCACGGTTGTCTGGCATTTCGCCACTATTGAAACGTGGCCGCCGCGACCGCAATCGTACCCGCATCCCCAGGCTCAGCAGAGGCGCCGGGTTGGGTCTGAAAGGTAGGTAGGTAAAAACTTTATTGCTGAACGAAGTAAGGGAAGGCGTTAGGGGAGGTTTGGATGGCTTGGTTCTTAATCCCGGTTGGCGGCCATCAGTCCATGATTTCAGGTGACCTTCTCTGCCCATTCCACCAGCCTCTTCTGTGAATCCGGCTGTCACCACTTCGCGCGCTTTTGCTTGCGCTCCCAGACACCCTTAGAGCGTGTGGGGGTAGCGGTCTCGGTCACAAAGGAGATGCCCTCAACTCAGCGCGGCAAGCTCAGCAGGAGACCAGCTACCAAGTGACAAGCGGGTTGGTCGTTTGGTGCCCAGTTTTCGCCGGTCGCAAGCACCACCACAGATGGGAAATGTAATCGTGAGCCAGCGTCAAGCTTACACACGCGGTCCTGTTGATGACTCGGATCATGCCAGTGCGACTGCATTGCCGCCTGCATTAAATGCGCCAACAAGGCTCCAATGTCTGATCTTGAAAAGGCTATCTCAATGAAAGCACCATCACTATGTGCCATCCGAGCCTCGGCGTCAGCACGCTCGTTTCCCGCTATGCCGCAATGGCTCGGTATCCATTGAAACTTTATGATATGGCCGCGGTGGAAAGCCTCGGCTAACAAAAGCACAATCTGTTGAACCAGCTGCTCGCATGCTCTTGGTTTTAGATAAGTTTGTACGACCTGTAATGCCGATCTCGAGTCGCAGAATATAGTCCATTGCTGCGCTGGCTGGTGACCAATATAAAGGACGGCTTCTCGTATGGCTGCCAATTCGGTTGCCGTAGAGGACGTTTTGTGCATGAGCCTGAAACGGTGACATGAGGCATTTCCTGGCACTATCACCGCTGCAGCTGAAGAAGTGGTCGTAACGGATCCGTCCACGAAAACATGCTGGGTGTTAGTATACATAGATGTAATGTATGACAGCGCCAGCTGTTTCAGTCCGACTGTTGGAATGTGCGTTTTCTTTGTTATCCCTGGGATTGTTGTCCGTATAGATGGTTTTGGTACTGCCCAAAGTGGCACCTCCGCAATCTGGTGTGGCGCGTAGTTCGAAGGCAGCGCATTGCGCTGCATCCAAAGGGCTCTGGAAAAGGCTGCATCTGGACGCACCGCACTAATGTTAGTCAGGGGGTGATGACGATGCCTGGTCAGATGCCGCAAATGCACACGAAGTGGCTCCTGTTGAAAATAAATTCGTGCTGGGCAGGCGCGGGCCTCATAAAATGTGCCCCATGTAGAAGTTTTACATGGCAAACCCAAGCATACTCTTAAAGCACGTCATGGGACTTTACTCCACCGGCTACGGCTTGGCGTTGCCTACACCAAACACTATCTTCACAAGATCGGCATCGAAAGTAACCCAAATTGCGCACAGTGCAACACACCAGAGACTATTGGACACCTTCTTTGCGTGTTCCCGAAGTATACTTCTGAAAGAACAACATTGGAGGCGACCGTGAAAAACCTGGACTCTCGCCCTCTCTCTGAGGAAACTCTTCTGGGCGCAAGGACGAGACGTTCTGATTGGTGGCGTGTGACAAAAGCCCTGCTCAACTTTTTGTGTGAAACAGGCCTGGATACTCGTTTGTGACCGCCTGTGCACAACCTGCATGGTTAATGACATGTGTCGGTGTTGTGTTGCAGACACCAGTTTTGAGTTTTATGTGTGTCCAGTAACCGCGATGCGACCGCCAGCCAGTGTTGTGTGTGTGTGTGTGCGTGTGCATAGACATCACCCGTGAAACTCATTGTATTATGCCATCATCAGCCTTCATTCACACTTTCCTTTTCCTCCTCTTCCCTTTCCCCTGTGTGGAGTAGCAGGCCAGGGCCCTGTTACCACCGGCCGACCTCTCCGCCTTTCTTTCATTAAAATTCCCTCTTCTTCTTCTTCGGTCGCAAGCCAGAGAATGGGTCGGAGCCAATGGTTCACACAACAAAACAAAGTTTATACAGCTAAGAGACTTTGCACTTAAGTGCACTAGCACAGAGAGAGACAACTAAGCAAAACACGATTTGTTCACCGGGCACTGCGACAGTCCGACGACCTGAGGAGCTCGACGGGGCCGTCCCGCAGGTTGACGCACGTTGCCTCGCTGGTCCGGGCTGGGCGAGTGGTGTTCTCCCGGGAGTCGAGCGGGCGCGCTTCTCGAAAGCTTAAACGGCGGCTCGGGCTAACCGACAGCGGTTGCAGCCCCTCATTTATAGGCGCAGACCGCGTCTGTTTGTTCTTCGCGCCAAGGCAGGCGCGCACGTACACGCAGCTTCAACTTCACAAACTCCTTCTCCCATTGGTCGAGCGCGGATATCACCGTCCAGAAAAATCTAGGTCATTCTCGGCACGCTGAGTCATCGGCGCAGGAGCGAAGAATAGAGGGTATCACTTCGGCGCGGACAAGGTTACCCCCTTTCCGTCGACAACAAGCAAAAACTTCTCCAACATTCGAGAAAAATCGACGCCGCGCGCGGCCATGCTTCCCTCGGCGCCGCGCCGGCGAGCTGAGTGTCAGCAGTACGCGGGCGCGATTGCTTAGGCGCAGCGCCGGTTTTTTTTTTTTTCGAAAATGCGCCGAATTTTGTGACACCGGCTCTGAGCTAGATACCGTGATCTTACAACCTGCTAGGTCTGTCAGATTCCAGCGAGATGGTGGCTGGAGTCCTCGGCATATGAAGAGTATGTGTTCGAAGTTTGCTCTCGGAGCCCCACAGAGAGAGCATTCGGGCTTGTTAGAGCGTTCGCACTAACGGCGGTGGATACGCAAGGTAAACTGATAGTCTCCGGCACTACCATAACGAAATCCTCGGAAACGGCAGAAGAGGCGGCAATCGCACTTGCTATCATTAACACAGAAGCTACTACCATACTCAGCGACTCTAAATTTGCCATACGCAATTATGCGAGGGGCAGAATTTTTCAGGCAGCAATGAGCATATTGGGTGAAACCAAAGACTTAGACAGAATTATTGAATTGATATGGGTCCCGGCTCACTCGGGGAACCCTGGTAACGAAGCGGCACACATAACTGCTCGAGGATTCGTCAGCCGAGCAGGGGACGCTGTCGTTGCTGAGAGTTTTTCGAAGGACGGCCTATCATCTTTTCACGATATTACTAATCATTTTAAACTTGAAAGGAGGATATTCTCTCCTCCAGACAAAGCCTTTAATAAGGAGCAGGAGACCACTTGGAGGCGACTCCAGACGCGATCCTTCATGACGCCTTACCTGTTGTCAAAATTCTACCCCGGTGAATACGACCCTGCATGTACATTATGTGGTGACTTAGCCACTTATGATCACCTATTGTGGAATTGTAAAGAGGAGCCGCCCCCGAAATCTCTAATACAGGTTCCTACTCTCGAGCAGTGGGAGGCCGTGTTGGTCAGCTCAGACTTCGGAGTTCAAACCTGGGTCATTGAATGGGCTACCCAGGTCGCTGTCAGCCGTTGACTGATAGCCACCTAGCACGGATCGTCTGCATTCTGCCTTTTCTGACGAATTAAATGTTTTCCAATCCAATGTATTGACCCGGGTGTATTAGTGCCAGATGGGCTGGTGAAAGAAACGTTCTGAACTGGAGTTGCCTCCATATAGTCTCTTGTTCCTTCGTGAGGGTGCGGTGTAGTGGCGGATATGTGAGCCTTTCCTCTCTATAGTGTAGCGTGATTTCATTGTAGGTGATTAGTCTGTCCTTCGCGCAATCCCTCTGGAGTGTTTGGCCTGCTTGGTCGACGTACGCTCGAGCAATAGAGTGCGCCTCCTCGTTTCCGGGGTTGCCTGCGTGGGCTGGCACCCAAACTAGTTGGATTGGTCTCGGATCGTGGGGGCTTGACTGCAGAATTTTGTAGGTGGCAGAATGGACCTGTCCCTTTTGCAAAATTCCTGATTGCGGTTTTGGAGTCGCTCGTTATGAGTGTGGCAGTGGAAGAAGCAATGGCCAGTGCTATGGCCGCCTCTTCCGATTCGAGGGAGGTGGTTGCCCTTATCGAGCCCGAGGCCTTGTGTTTGAGGTCGTGTGACACCACGCTTAGGGCGTAGGCTGGGTTGCATGGATATTCTGCCGCGTCTACGTAGACTGCGTCTTCGTTGTTCGCGTGTTTTTTATTCAGGGCTTTGGCGCGTGCTTCGTATCTTTCCCGGTTGTAGGTTGAGTGTACGTTCTTGGGTAGTGAGTGGACGGTGATGATGCACCTCAAGGTTCTCGTATAGTCGTGATCAATATGAGTAGAAACAAACGTTTCGCACAAAACTGCGAATTTGCAGGTTATTTGTTCCTAAATATTATACGCCAAGAGTAAAACTAGTTAGAAAACAGGAGAAACTGTGCTTGTCACATGTAATTATGGAGTAATGACTAAATTAATTCTTAGACTTTGCTCCCTCTAACATTGCTCACGGCTGCAGGTGGGTGGGGGATAACGCTGTCGGCCTCCTGCAGGCGAACATGATTTTATCTGTGACAGCATACATGATCAGGCGACGCTGTTAACTCCCTATAAAATTTATTACACTTTTTTCTTAATAAGAACAAAAAATGAGAAGCAAAGCACAACATCTGCGGTTTTAAAATGTACAGCCTTTGTCAAAACTATAGAGCTCAAGGAATTTGCTTCTGAGCCATGCTGTGTCGTTCTGCATCGCCATTGTTCCAGATCTTCCGAATGTGAGGGGAACTCTCGTCCTCACCCCTTAGAAAGTTAGGAACTTCTAGGGAGGCTGTACAGCAGCCCTTTACACGGCTCAGAAGCAAACCACTTGGGCTGTTTACCTTTTGACAAAGGCTGTACGCGGTTACAAGTATACAAGGTGTTTCAGGGAAGGTGATCACTAAGATGCAAAAAATGGTGTTTTTGTTTGGGTTATGGGGGTTTATCGTCCCAAAGCGACTCAGGTTATACGGGGCGCCGTAGTGAAGGGCTCCGGAAATTTCGACCACCTGGGATTCTTTAACGTGCACTGGCATCGCACAGTACACGGGTCTCCAGAATTTCGCCTCCATCAAAATTTGACCGCCGCGTCCGGGATCAAACCCGTCTCTTTCGGGTCAGTAGCCGAGCGCCACAACCACTAAGCCACCGTGGCGACGTGGCATGGCATGGCATGGCATAGCATGGCTTGGTATGGCTTGGGATGGTATGGTATGGTATGTGGAGTTTAATGTCCCGAAGCGACACAATGACTACGAAGGACGCCGTGGACGACTCCAGATTTATTTAGACCACCTGGGTTTCTTCAACGAGCGCTGACATCGCACAGCACATCGGTATTTTTTAATTTACGGCTCATCAAAATTTCAGCCGCTGCGGCCGGGATTCAGTCTCGCGACCGTGGGATCAATAGCCGAACAAATGTCATTTCTATAATTTCCGTTAAAGGACTGAGGGCTGAATAGAAGGAGAATTAACACGAAGTAATGAACTCTGAATATCGGAAGTGGGCATTGGGCTATTCGGTGACCCGGTGCAGTGCTCAGGCTGCACAATTTATGACATACGAATCGTTTGCCCTCTGAGAGACTACTGGTGCCTCTCAAGTAAGAACTTGTTCGTGCCTCGCATTTCGCTTCATGGTCAAATGCAGCAGGTACGCAAAAGTTCTCACATGAGAGCAGTGATGAAAGTTCTTAAGAGACCTTGATCTGCGCTTGAGCTGCAAGAGCTTAGAAACGTACACTCCGCGTTAGTGTGTGATTACGGTATAATTCAATCGTATAAAAAATCTTCCAACACAGCATGTTTTCAGGCCGTTGTATAATGGATTTCGTGATTCACATGAATGGGCTTGTTACTGTCGTTTTAATGCACCAGCACTTATAGTGGCCATTCCCCGCATTTAGCCGTTGTATGCTGTCCATCCGCCCGTCCGTCCGTCTGTTTGCCTGAAACCGGTTTTGTGGCAGGCTGCTCACCTGCCCACCGGATGGTGGGCGCTCTACCCAGGTGTATATATATATATATATATATATATATATATATATATATATATATATATATATATATATATATATATATATATATATATATATATATATATATATATATATATATATATATACAGGGTGTCCCAGTTAACTTTAGCCAGGGTTTAAAAATGCGCTGAGGCACTCTATGATCACGCGACCACATGCATGCTGCTGGTTATTGCATGGAGCAAGCCACACTATTTTTGTATTATCCTTAATTGCATAATTAGTCTAGATTAATTAACCAACTTCTCAAGCAAAAGAGATAGGCGAAAAAAGGCCAATGAGAAAGTTGTAGAACGGTCCGCGAAACGTCCGACTGAAAAGTTTTTAATTTTCCATTTATTGCGTACCAGCTTTTTTTCCCCCTTCACTGCAGATGCCCGTAAAATACAAAAATACCACGTGACATGACCGCTTCTGCGTCGCGATAGCAGCGCTCTCAAACGTTCTGTGCAGGAACGAACAGATCATTTATCCCGGTGTGCTACCGTTTAAAAGGTGACAGGGACGCGACGCAGCAATTGGCTGTGCGATTTACGCCAGCGGTATGCTTCCCTTAGGGCGCTCGATGATTGCGACCAGTGGACACAGGCCTTACCGCTTGCGCTCACGTAATCGCACAGCCAGCGCCTGCGTCGCAGCTCTGTCGCCTTCTAAGCGGTAGCACACCGGGCCAAATGAGCTCTTTGTTGTGTAGAACGTTTGAGAGCACTACAATTGTGGCGCGCAAGCGGACATCTCACGTGGAATTTTTTGTATTTCGCGGGCATCTGCAGAGAGCGAAAAAAAAAGCCGATATTTAATAGATTCTAAGATAAAAACTGTTCAGTCTGACTTTTCGCGGTCCGTTCTGCAACTTTCTCATTGGGCTTTTTCGCCTATCTTCTTCGCTTGCGAAGTTGATTAACTAATCTGTAATTAATCTGTAATTAACTAATCTGACTATGCAATTAATCCTAATATAAAAATAATGTGAGTGCTCCATACAATAGTCAGCAACATGCATTTGGTCGCGTCGTCTTGGAGTGCTGCGGCATATTTTTTAAACCCCGACTAAAGTTAGCTGGGACACCCTGTATATCTTCGGCATTGTTATTGCGCTACTCAAGGTTTACACAGACAAGAACGACACATACAGACAGGGTGCAAATGCGCATACAGGGCGCATACGTCAGGCGGCAGCTAATTTAATCAATGAGAGGCTGCTAGGGAACTGCAACCTGAGTTGCAACCCAGCCCAAGCAACCAAAGTCCCACTGATGACAGCACCTGCCATAGAACGGCAAAGGCACATCGTTTGGCCGCTGCACCACTGCGCCAGGAGTGGTAGGATGACTCCCAGGATCTATGAATGGATAGAGTGACCAGTTCCGCATAAATGTACATTAACCCATCATCGCTATCCGGGCAACTGCCATCCGTGAACACTTGATCTTAACACTGAAACCAAAGGGTAAACCGAACTGCTAGCGCACCTAATTATCATCTCGCTGAACCCCTGAAATCGACCATCCTTTTTTTAATTCGATTGTATTAGAAGCCCCATGAGGCCGAAGTGCGTTGTCGGCCATGAAATTCTCCCACTAACTAGGCGGGGGGGGGGGGGGGGGGAGTGACGTCAATTCAAGTGATGGCATGAACAGCCGCTAATGCTATTACATAGCCAACACAAAATGGAATTAGGTGGCCCTGTGAATTTTTATCTAATTAAGTCGCTTTGTAGTTAGCATTGCCACTGTACGTATTAGGCTGTGCGCTCAACCGTTAAATGTCGTAGGTAGGGAACGGGCAGAGCGAACATGCATAATTGTTTCCATTAATTTTGAAGTAGATGGGTTATTATTACAGTTGCGACGACGCCTAATTGTTATGGAGGTTTTAGCTATATTGGAGGGATTTAGCGTTGCGCTTGCACGATCCGCCGCCCAGGTTTACAGGTGCAGGCACATGACTGCCACTGTGCGGGCGCAGTTAGCTCTCCACACAAGCGGATCGTGGTAGCACGTGGAACTATAATAACACCTTGCGTGCGTGCGTGCGTTTATTATTCCTCCACGATTAGGCGTGTTCCTTCCAAACAAAAAAAGTTGTGTTAGCCTGTAAAGCGTGCTTTGCCGCAAGCGTACGCTTAATGTGGCGAAGCCTCTTTAGTAAAAAAAGAAACGTTAACGGAAAAATAGGGTGTCTGCATTCACACGCTAAAAATTATTATAACAGATAAGCGTTAGTTTATTTTCATCTTTTATTAAGGCCACTATTACTTTACTTCCAGCCGCCGACTGGTCCGTTAAAGCTATTCTGGCGCGAATCAGGAGAGTGCAGGCATCTACTGCGAATATCTCGATTAATCGTCAAATGAAAACCCTCACACAAGTGATGGCGAATTAGAGAAGGTGCTATCATAGATTTACGTTTCTTTCTTACATCTTGAAAACGCCAAGACGATACGAGACTGGTATTCGATTTCCACGGGTCGTTCGCCGCCAAAACAACAACGGCGAGACGGCGCCCTTCCCTTCTCTTACTCTTTCCTCTGTGCGCCTGTGGGACGCCCATACGCAGAACACTGTGCGTTCTATGCAGGATCGATGGTACGCCTGGCCACTCCACTAACGCAGGCTCTGCACGCTGCCATCACAATCATTTTCGCGGCGTATGCAAACATCTCCCTGCCCCTTCTCTTCTGGAACGGCGAAGCACTACAGAAGCTGCCGATAACGTGATAGCATCAAGTACGCCTGTTGGTTCGCTCTGGCTCGCAAACGGAAGTTACGTGAGGAAACTTGGAGTCGGTCGGTGCGTGCATGCACGTTTCCAGAGCGTGGCAGCAGCCCGGTACGTGACCAATGAGCCACCAGACTCGTGGTGACGTCACCAGTGACGGCGAGTCGATAGCGAGCGCGCCTGTTTCTACTCCCGGCGCGCGCGCGATCAATGGACTCTCAGGTGACAGCTAGCTCCCACTGTGGCATACGCAGGCTCGGATTGGCAGCGTGATCTTCGAAAACGTCCTCAGTGGTGCTCAGATTGCGCGAGTCCGCGACATGACCATGGTTCGTATGCTCCGAGGCACCCTTTTCGATCGTGAATATTTCTTATAATCTTACGTATAAGTCACTACAGTGCAACAGGGTAAGTATCAAATGTTTTCAAATAGAAAAAATGAGAATGTTGGCTTATTGTTCTCTAATTTCGCAATGACACCGACTGGCGTTTTCTTGTGACATTTGCGCACGACTTTATCCGAGATGTGTCCCATCGTCCGTTGAGCGGATTACCTTTTGGTGTTATTGTCTATGCATTGCATATGCCCTGCCTGAATTAACATGTTTACATCTGCCAAAAAAAAAAATGTTGGGTATCATTATGCAACCACAAGCACTGCTGACGACACAAAACAGTGTATACGCTGTCAAGTTAGCTCTTTGAGCTCATCTGGGCATAAGCGTATGTCGGCACATGTGCGGCATATTGTATCCTTAAGAAAGTGAACGCGCGGGCACAGTTCGAATCTCTCATAGAGTGACCGCCGTGAAGATATGTCGAGAAGTTCTCAAGCACAATCATTCACGTTCAACTTTTCGTGCTCATTTGAATGACGGCCAGAGCTGCGCCATTAGCAGCACAATAAGAAAAGAAGCTTGGCATTTTAAAGAAAAAGATCAGATTGAAGATGACTTTGGAGAAGTGCTTGGTCGCGCCGAGCACGGGCATTCCGGTCCCCCAGACAGCGGGACAATCAACTCGCCCAAGCGTTCGCAACTGAGAGGCAAACAACTCGACCTGCGGGAAAGGGAAATCGTCTTCATCTCGTCCCCCGCGCCATTAACAGCTATGCCGAACAGCTGCGCCTGCCAGCATCGTATAGGAGATCCGGAACCGGGCAGCCGGAGGGAGCTCTGTCGTGCGGGGAAGTCGGCCCCACCGAGACGTATTCTCCACTTCCAGCCTCCCTCCTTCTTCGTGCATCGATGGTCTGCGTGAGGTGGGGAGAAAATGTTCTCCCGCCCGCCGGTTCCCCAGCCACATTCTTCGCCACTCCGCTCGCACATACCTTGTCCTCCGGCCAAGCACTGAGGAAACTCATCGCTAGAGCCGAGTCGGCTCGGCCTGGTATCTGGGCTGTACAAAGCTGGGCCAGACAGCCCCCTCCCGGCAGCAGTGCTTCTGCGTGTGTGTACAGTCTGCTCCTGGGATCGATACGGACGGGGTGCGGCAGCGCATTCTTAGCCACCTAAGGGTTCCTTCCCGCGTCCTGAAGGGAACCGTCGTCTGGCTCTGTCTTCCCCAGACTTGGGATCCAGCGGTTCCCTGGGTCCTCCTTTCTCTCACTATCTTCGACATCGTCTTTCCCAGCTTCCAATGCACCTGTGACTAGACTACACTCCTCTTCTTTTTTTTTCTTTTTTCATCTACACCGTGCAGTGCAGCCAGGCAGACAATGTTAATCCCTGGCTGCCATCTCCATCCGCCAGTGCTCAACGGTGCATATCTGCTGCAACTGTGTTCGCTCGTAAAATTTTCGGGGTTTATGCTGCTGTACGTGTCAGCTGTTTAATGACTTTTGCTGTACGGGTGAATTTAAGATTCAGTGCTCCTTATGCATACTTTCTTGTGCCAAAAAAAAAAAGAAAGCCTTCAATGAATCTGCTCAGCTTTAGTGTTATGTGATTCAAGGCTACGTTCGCGACTTCATAGCGCGCTTTTATTTAAGTACTAGATATACATGAACTTATTGCTA